>NC_134362.1:135979280-136658030 GCF_048569485.1 Anomaloglossus baeobatrachus | reverse complement strand
ATCCACACCCAAAGTCACGAAAGAAGGCAAAAGCCCACCGAGACCGGGTGAGCGCCACCGCCAAGGGCCAAGCACCCGACGGGCCAGCGCCTGCGGGCAACCAAGGGCTCCTCTGGCAGCTCAACGCCGGGGAGCGGGCTACCACTGCTCAGGCAGGGGAGCCACAACACAACATCCAGAGGTGCACGGGAAAAGGGGCCACCATCAACCCCACAGGGGACATCAGCAGCCGGCTGCGGGAACCGACCACATCCGAACTTTGGTTTACCAGTGACTCTGAGTGTGAATTAATCGTGAGTACACCAGTGCCACCTGGCACGACACTACAGCGCGGCACGGCACCCTGCACCACGACAACAACATCAGCGCTCCAGTCCCCGCCGAACCGGGGCCCCGGGACACACCGCCCCTACCCACGGAGGGGCTAACATCTCAGCTGCGGCCGCAACACCGATCCCGGACGAGGCCGCCATCACTTCAGCCGCAGCGGTGGTGCATGACCCGTCACCACGACCCGTGGGTGGCGTCACGACCCGTTACACAATCACCACCCCCACTGCCTCCCCTTAACAAGAGCGACGTGGCCCCCGGTCCGGAGGCGCTTGCGCCACCGAGAACCCGAGCCCGGACTTCGAGCGGCTCGGCCCGAGCAAGTGGAGGAAGCGGCCGGGCCCCTCTCAGGGCGGTACATATGCAGGAGAGCAGACAGCAGCTGCAGAATGACAAGGCTCAGCATGCTCCATTCACTAGTGTATGCAGGAGAGCAGACCGCAGCTGCAGAACCACAAGGCTCAGCATACTCCATCCAGGACTATATGCAGGAATTTTTTGCCCCCAAAAAAATGACGTGGGCTTCGCCATATTTTTGTATGCTAGCCAGGTACAGCAGGCAGGTACGGCTGCCCCCATCCCCCAGCTGCCTATTTGTACCCGGCTAAGAACTAAAAAAATAGGGAAGCCCTTTTTTAATTATTTCATAAATTTCATGAAATAATTAAAAAAAATCGACATAGGCTTCGTCCCATTTTTCTGTCCAGCCAGGTACAACTAGGCAACTGTGGATTGGAATCCGCAGCACAGGTTGGCCCGAGCTTTCTGAACGTCTCTGCTGTGAATTGCAGTCTGCAGCCGCCCCAGAATTTGGCGCTTTCATAGAAGCACCATCATCTGGTGCTGTATCCAACTCTTGCAGCAGTCCTGAAGCCGGGTGGCTTGCTGGGTAATAATGAGTTAATACTAGCTTTGTTTTACTAGCTAGTATTAAGCCAGAGATTCTTAATGTCAGGCAAGTTTGACCCGGCTATTAAGAATCTCCAATAAAGGGTTAAAAAAAGACACCACAGAGAGAAAAAATACTTTAATAGAAATAAATACACAGACACACTTAGAGACTCCATGTTTATTACACCCTGTCATCCCTCTACGATCCTGCTCTTCTGTCTTCTTTCTTCTTCAACCCATGCAGCTCTGCTACATCAGACACCACTGCATGGGAGGAAGACACTGCTGCTTCCCGTGCAGTCTATTCACTCAGTGAGTGAGCAGAAGCTACATGCTGTAAGCGGTGACGTCACCGCTGACAGGCGGGTTACCATAGCAACGGTGCTCCGATCACGTGATTCCCGCTGCCGCAATTCACCGGCTGTGGCATCTAGTCCTTGCATGAAGGCTGACTCTGTAAAGAGCGCCCACATGCATGGACGGGGAGTCGACCATGTGCCAGAGCATTTCGCCGGTACACGGAGATGCTGGAACGATCACCGCGTACCGGAAAGATGCACTGACAGGACCTAGCATGACGTCTAGCCATGTGACCAGTCTGTAGCCAATGAGATAATGGACACGTGACTGGTCACATGCTATTTTGACAATAGGTCCTATCATCAGTGCAAGTTACCGGGAGGACGCAGTGATTATCGGAAGGAAAAGCGGCGGGAGACAGAGTGCAGGACGCGTCGCGGGGACCTGTAAGTGTTATGGCAATGTTTATTAACTGTATGTGTACATGTATAATGTGTTTTTATGTGTTGGTGTTTGCCTCCCATTGTTTTCAATGGGGTTCGAGTGGTTCGTCGAATGGTTCGTCGAACGTTCGTCGAACGGAGCCTCCGTTCGACGAACCGAACAGAACTCGAACGCCAGGGGGGTGGCTCAACTCTAATCACAAGCCATATATAGACTACAATTAACATTTGTATGTTTCCAACCCAATGTACAGCTTAATATTTGAGGATAACTATAAATTAATTATTTATTATTAATTTTTCTTTCAACTACATTTCTGAATTGGGCTCAAAAATTGCATCAAAACCCTTTTTGGAAACAAAAAACGCAAAAAGGGTTCATGGTGTAAACATTCCCTAATAGTTTAGTATTGACTGTCACTACATGTGTGCTCTAGATTGCACCGCCTTAATCTACAAATGCTAAATTGCATTACAGACGTGGGATTGATGTAATCTCTGCATTAAGTTGAATTAATGGTTATATTAGTGGCACCATGCCAGGACTTTAGTAACCATGTGGAATGAAGCATTATTTGCTGAAAAAGCTCATTCACAGATGGGTTCACTGCTGTCAAAGTAATGATCCTGGTAAGTATTCATATTCCAATGTCTTGTTCAATGCAAACATTAACTCTGCTCATATCAAGGGACTAAAATAACACTGCCAGCACTTAAGCAGTCAATACCTGCTCTACCTAATGAATTGCCTCAAAAGACTCAAGTCAGGAATTGCTGCCACTGATGGTAATAACCTTTTCACCCTTTAGAATATAAGAGAATTGCATAAATAACACTTTTATCTTATCAAGCAATTGCAGTTAATCTCTTTGGAAACAAGAAATAATATGGTAGAGGTTAATCCCAATCGTGACTAATTGTCTGTATTCTGCATCCCATCTACTCAATATACAGCATTGGTTGTAGTCTGTTTCCCAATGCAAATAAATTCCCCCATATGTATTATAGTAGGTTGAGATAGCCAATTTGGGCAGCACCAGACGACTGTTCGTATTTGCCAACTGTCTCAGTTTTCTCACGACTTGTGGGTCACAATGTGGGTGGGATGTATGCCCATAACTGGGCATTCTGGGGTGTTACCAGAAAGGGTCATTTTGGGGGAGAAGAAGAACGGGTTGGTGTATAGCTAAAAAGTTATTGCTGTACCCAGAAATGTTGGTAACATAAGAACCTCAAGACTCTCACCAGAAGATGACGTTATACATACTGTATGTGCATACGTATAATGGTTGGGAGAGATTCTTCTCATATTTGTCATGCGATAATCTATTGTGCATGAGCACGTTATGTCATCATAGATATGGCATGTCATCATGGATATGGCAGGGATCTTTGCATGGTGTCTACACAGTGTCATTTCATGAATCCTCTTGTAAGAGGGTGAGTAGCACTCTACCGCCTACACATCCCCGCTGGTGACTAATGGTGTAGTATGGCCGGCTTCCACTAGAGGTCATTGGTCTCTCAGAGGGAAGTGATGGACTGGGAGATGACAGGGCAGCAGTTGTTAAACAGGGAGGAATGGTCCCCAGGATAGGAGGGGATAAAAGGTTAGAAGCTGTGTAGGCCAGGTCAGATAGGGAAAGGCTTTGCAAGAGTACAGAAGCAAGAAAGAGAGAAGTCCAGGAGGGTCAGAGGTTCAGAGTGGAGTACAGAAGGGAAGAGATAACAGGAACAGGATTTAAGGGTGAGGGAAGCCCAAACCTTTGCCATCCACTGGTCCTTTCTACAGAGACAGGAGAGAAAGAAGAAGAGAAGCTAAGCTGTTAGATGGGGCTCTAATGCAGCAGGAGATAATTCCAGAAATGTCATGGAGATGTTAGGCAAAATTGGGGTGCTCCTACCTGAGGCGTCATCTGCCAGTACCTGAGGGAAAGCAGTTATGGAGGTAGGGCAAGTGGGTCCTTCTGTCTGTAAGCCAAGCTGAATGTTCCACCACCATGCTGGGGGAGTGGGTCTGAAGAAGCGGGAGGGTAAGTCGCCCCATTACAGCCATCCCTGCAAAGCTGAGCCGGTTGTTGGAGTGGAAGAATCTGAAGGATAAGAATGATGATGATGATGTCTGTGTACTAGGAAGATGGAAAATGGCTGTTAAGGCCGCTTTACACACTGTGATATCGGTACCGATATCGCCAGTGTGCGTACCCGCCCCCATCTGTTGTGCGACACGGGCTGCCCATGGCGCATAACATCGCCCAGACCCGTCACACGTACTTACCTGCCCAGTGACGTCGCTGTGACTGGCGAACCGCCTCCTTTCTAAGGGGGCGGTTCGTTCAGCGTCACAGCGACGTCACTCAGCGTCACTGAACCGCCGCCCAATAGAAGTGGAGGGGCGGAGATGAGCGGGATGTAACATCCCGCCCACCTCCTTCCTTCCGCATAGCAGCCGGGAGGCAGGTAAGGAGAGCTTCCTCGTTCCTGCGGCATCACACGAAGCGATGTGTGCTGCCGCAGGAACGAGGAATAACTTTGTTACTGCTGCAGTTACGATAATTGAGAATGGACCCCCATGTCACCGATGAGCGATTTTGCACGTTTTTGCGACGATGCAAAATCGCTCATCGGTGTCACACGCAACAACATCGCTAATGCGGCCGGATGTGCGTCACAAATTCCGTGACCCCCAACGACTCCGCATTAGCGATGTCGTAGCGTGTAAAGCCCCCTTTAGACTACTGTGCAGTAAAATTGTTCAAGTTGTACCCAGTGTCAGTTTCTTTAATGAGTGTATGGGGCCCAAGTCCCATGGGAGTGCACGGGTACCAGACAAGCAGGCTGAAGCAACGATAAAGCAACAGTCAGCAGGTATCACCCGCACAGCACCATATAAAATCTACTCCACTCTCCTCCTCCCCCTGTGTCTGTACTGTGTCGGGGTGGGTTGAGGTCTGCCATGACCCTCACCCACGATTGTCCCTCTCCGGCACTTTACACTCTAATAACTGAAAAGAGGCCACTGTTCCTACTAAATGTATTAGGCGAGGTCCAACCTGACTTTCGAGGTTTCCATAATTTACTATAATGGGGCATTTTGGATTCTGTTAGTATGTTGTCATTTTAATGGAAAAAATGCCTTTTAACATGGACTCCAATGCAAGTGTGAACCTAGTTAGATGTAACCTTCTCTGTACTGTATTCATTGTAGTATAGTTTTCACCAGCTTTTATGATATATGTGGTACTATCAAGTGTTGCAAAATAAGACTCAGCAAACGCAGATAAAGTTGCATGTTGTACTGTTCTTTAAGATAAAATATTTATGGTAATGTAATTCTCAGCTGACGGAGGAATAGTTCTAAAGGCCCAGTCACATTAAACAACTTACCAGCGATCCCAACAACGATCCAACCTGATAAGGATCGCTGGTAAAGGCCCCGTCACACTAAGCAACATCGCTAGCAACATCGCTGCTAACGAACAACTTTTGTGACGTTGCTAGCGATGTTGCTGTGTGTGACATCCAGCAACAACCTGGCCCCTGCTGTGAGGTCGTTGGTTGTTGCTGAATGTCCTGGGCCATTTTTTAGTTGTTGCTGTCCCGCTGTGAAGCACAGATCGCTGTGTGTGACAGCGAGACAGCAACAACTAAATGTGCAGGCAGCAGGAGCCGGCTTCTGCTGAGGCTGGTAACCAATGTAAACATCGGGTAACCAAGAAGCCCTGTCCTTGGTTACCCGATATTTACCTTTGATACCAGCCTCCTCCGCTCTCACTGTCAGTGCCGGCTCCTGCTCTGTGCACATGTAGCTGCAGCACACATCAGGTAATTAACCTGATGTGTGCTGCAGCTAGGAGAGCAAGGAGCCAGCACTAAGCAGTGTGCGCTGCTCCCTGCTCTGTGCACATTTAGCTGCAGCACACATCAGGTAATTAACCCGATGTGTGCTGTAACTAGGAGAGCAAGGAGCCAGCGCTAAGCATTGTGCGCTGCTCCCTGCTCTGTGCACATTTAGCTGCAGCACACATCGGGTTAATTAACCTGATGTGTGCTGTAACTAGGAGACTGGGGGCTGGTCACTGGTTGCTGGTGAGCTCACCAGCAACTCGTGTAGCCACGCTCCAGCGATCCCTGCCAGGTCAGGTTGCTGGTGGGATCGCTGGAGCGTCGCAGTGTGACAGCTCACCAGCAACCTCCTAGCAACTTACCAGCGATCCCTATCGTTGTTGGGATCGCTGGTAAGTTGCTTAGTGTGACTGGACCTTAAGTTGCTAGGAGGTTGCTGGTGAGATGTCACACTGCGACGCTCCAGCGATCCCACCAGCAACCTGACCTGGCAGGGATCGCTGGAGCGTTGCTACACGAGTTGCTGGTGAGCTGTCACATAGGCAGATCTCACCAGCAACCAGTGTCCTAGCCCCCAGCCAGCAGCGCCGCGTGGAAGCGATGCTGCGCTTGGTAACTAAGGTAAATATCGGGTAACCAACCCGATATTTACCTTGGTTACCAGCGCACACCACTTAGCGCTAGCTCCCTGCACACCTAGCCACAGTACACATCGAGTTAATTACCCGATGTGTACTCTGCTACGTGTGCAGGCAGCAGGAGCCAGCTTCTGCGGACGCTGGTAACCACAGTAAACATTGGGTAACCAAGAAGCCCTTACCTTGGTTACCCGATATTTACCTTCGTTACCAGCGTTCCCGCTCTCACACTGCCAGTGCCGGCTCCCTGTGCCCTGCACTCCTAGCCACAGTACACATCGGGTTAATTACCCGATGTGTACTCCGGCTACATGTGCAGAGAGCAGGGAGCCGGAACTGACAGCGCGAGAGCGGCGGACGCTGGTAACGAAGGTAAATATCGGGTAACCAAGGTAAGGGCTTTTTGGTTACCCGATGTTTACCGTGGTTACCAGCGTCCGCAGAAGCCGGCTACCTGCTGCCTGCACATTTAGTTGTTGCTCTGTCACTGTCACACACAGCGATGTGTGCTTCACAGCGGGAGAGCAACAACTAAAAAATGGCCCAGGACATTCAGCAACAACCAACGACCTCACAGCAGGGGCCAGGTTGTTGCTGGATGTCACACACAGCAACATCGCTGCTACGTCACAAAAGTTGTTCGTTAGCAGCGATGTTGCTAGCGATGTTGCTTAGTGTGACGTGGCCATAAGAAGAAACAGAATAACGCATGAAAAGAAAAAATGTGCAATAAAGCAACATGATAGATTACATAGATAGCCGGATAGACAGACAGACAGACAGACAGATAGATTGTTGATAGGACTTGAATCCCCATTTGTCACAGCTAAAAAAGCTGGAAGGCAAGCAGTGCAACTGGGTCTTTCTAGGTATAAAAAGATAAAAGGACATTATATGTGCCAACCTTGATGGGTAGAATAAGGATAGGGTACGATTCTTATGCAGCTGCAGATCCACGGGCTCCATGAGCTAAATAATGTAGGAAATTAGAATAGTGGGGGGGTTTCTTGCGCTGCTAACGGATGGGTAGTCAATTATAGTGGTTTTTTGATCCAACGCTTTTCGAAGTCTCCAACTTCTTCCTCAGGATCTTTGCCACATTTTGTCCTTTAGCAGGAAAACCACCGTTTGTTCCTATCTCCTGCATGTGTCAGTGCTAGCATGGGAGAGGAGATGTAACATTATATCCTTTTATGCTGGCAGTGTAGTAAATCCTCTGGAAAACCCATCAGAGTATGTAAAATGATTTTTCATATTCCCTTAGGAAATGGAGAGATAAGACACATGACACATTTTTCTGTTTTAATAAGGAAAGGTACTTAGTATGTAATGTGTAAAATATCATGTCTGAGTGACTGACAAGAACAATCTGTCAGGTATTGCGGCGGTAGAGCCGTTTATATTGTCACATTTGTGCTTTACAGATGTGAACACCATAGGGAACATTTTATCACTTAAATATATATATATATATATATATATATATATATATATATATATATTTGTGGTTAAATATCATTTTGCAATTGGGTATCATTAAAAAACCATGCATTGTTTGTCTTCTATAACCTTTGTGATGCGCTGTCCATTGTGGCTGCAGAATCAGTTTTCTAACATTCCATTATTGAGCTTGTTCTCACTGGGAGTTTATCACTCTTTTATCTGTCTTTTCCTATGGTCCTCTAAGCTGATTAATGACCACATGAATGTGGGAACATTCTGGTGGAGCTCAGAAAAAGAGAGATAAAAGAGTGATCAAGTCCTTGTCAGACCAGCCAGGGATAGATAACTCATTGTACAGCCAGCAATGTGCAGGAAAACAAATGGGCCTGTAAAAAAAGCAAACAATGCAATTTTGATAAAATGTAATTTGCTAAAACAGAAAAATGTTAGCAAAAAAATAAATGCACTTTAGTAAAATCTAAAATTGTCCCCAAATGTTTCCATATCCTCTCCAATATCTAATAGTGATGAGCAACATTTGTATTTGAAGTTTCATCAAATTTGTTCATAAAATACCATTGAATTTATTTATTACAAATGAAATACATATTAAGATATTATTTTGTTTATACTCCCCTTACCCTCACCCAATTTGTCGAATGGCCTCACTCTGTGTCATGCGGTGTTCAGTTTTGCACTCACTGGGTGTCATAGCGGTGTCAGACTCTATTCACACTACAGTCTGAAAACAACCTGAGGTCTTTTAGTTGCTCAGCTTGACTCGGGCGTCGGCTATTTTTAGCTTCACTGATCTCAAGTCCAGCAGGAGTTAATTCCTGCTGACTTTGTGAACTGCTGCTAGGACCTCAGGCTGCTTGACCACTCACAGCCGCCTTCACTCTTTATAAGGTACTGGATACGGTTGCTATTTGCTGGATATAGCTCAGCGTTGCTTCTGTTATATCGGTCCCTACTGTAGTGAACCGGAGCCTTGTGATCTTTTGTATGCTTTCCTGTGTGGTGTGGAAAGATCCCTGGTGATAGTTTATTTCCTCCTTGTGTTTTATTTCTTCCTGGACATGTATTGTCTCTTCCTTGTGTCTGATTGCAGTGTGCATGAGTTTTGGTTCTTTCCGTTTGTGGGGTTTGGTTTTCTGGTCTCGACTCTCTCCTGCAGTGTGGGAGAGGTGGTGTTAGATTAGGGTTTGGACAGGAGTTAGGCTATGTGCGCACGCTGCGTTTCTTTGACGCTGCATTTTTGTGCGTTTTTGGCCGATAAAAACGCACAAAAACGCACCCGCATCGAAAAAACGCATAAAAAAACCGCATGCGTTTTTACCACGATTTGGTGCGTTTTTGGCTGCGTTTTGCTGCGTTTTTGATCTCTGCGTTTTGCTGCGTTTTTCCAATGCATTGCATGGGCAGAAAACGCAGAAAAACGCAGGAAAGAATTGACATGTCCATTTTTTTTTTCAAGCTCAAAAACGCAGCTTAAAAAAAAAGTTGTGTGCAGACAGCAAAAATGAAAACTCATAGACTTTGCTGGGGAAGCAAAGTCATGCAGTTTTGAGGCCAAAAACGCACCCGAAAAACACGCAAAAACGCTGCGGAAATAGCCTTAGGGTCACGCTGACGGTTCAGACCTGACTACCACCAAGCTTACATCTGGTATAAAGGGAAGCACAGGGTCCCTAGTCTGAGGGCCAGTTTAGGGGACTCCCTTGCTTCAGTTACCCCAGCACCTTTGTGACACTCTGGTCTGTTCACTTGCACGGTCTTCACAAGGCCATTTCTGGCATCTTCAGAGTTCTCTAGCACCTGTGATCAAGCTGCCATTTTTGGCGTCAGCTCTGATATTCTGTAACTACAGACATGAAGCAGTAGTCATCGACTGTCAACTATCAAGACAGAATTTCTTGTGGAGGATAAATAATGTTGTGTTTAAATAGTTTTGATTGTTGCAGACTTGGCAAAAGAAAATTTGCTTTTAATTGCTTTAGGTTCTTTACGTAAAAAATGGGAAAATGTAGGATTAAATTATTACCTTTTGTATTTTTTGTTTTATATTTTTGACTGGGCTGCTTGTTGTAGTTTCAATAATATCAGTGTTTTATTAGCAGGAGATTATCACTAAAGGACTAGTTGTCTTGTGCCATGTAGCCCCACTGCAATGTGTAACCCCACTCTCACCACTGATTTGCCACTTTCTGCCAATGTACAGTGTACAAAAAGCTGTGAATCAGAGGAGTGGGTAGGGTTATACAGGCCTCCGGATTCATTGAACAGGGTTCAGAGAACTTCTACAATCCAGCATTGAGTTCAATGACTTTACCTGAGGTGAGGTCACTGAGTTCAATGAGTTCACCTCAGGTCAGTTCACCTGAAGTCACAGCTGAAAGCTGCGGCTCTGTCAGTGTGTCCCTGACACCACAGTACATTCTCTAATGTTACCACACACTGCAACCTCAGGATGTAACAGTGCCGGGATCCTTGTGGGACATCGTGGTGCACATTGGACCTGCAGGTGTTTTTGAGGGCTAATAAATTGGAGAAAGTGCGTGTTTGTTTTTTTATAAAACGAATATTTTTTTTCTGCGTTTTGGTTTATTTATTTTTACTTGTATGAACAAGGCTGCATTAGCTTACAATATAAAAGAGACTTTTGGCTCACACATAGCGCATAAAGTAAGTCAGGTAGTCTGAAGAGCAGTGCCGTTACTGTGAAGAGGAGCAGACTGGGGCAGTATACAGGAAAAAGTAGGATAGATGGGCATATTAATACACTGACTCTACACTACATGCAGATATGCACATTTAGTGAAGAAAACAAAACTTCATGTAGGGTTTTCAGTGGGAGGTTACATATAGTGAGACATCTGTCAGCCTCATATTTTTTAAAAACTTAAAGTTGGCTCTGTGGAAATTGAGCCAACTAGTGGGCAACCACCAATTTGCTAAACTATTGATTGCCATGTAAATGTTTAAAAAAAATAATACTCACCTCACTGCTCACCTGTCTTGTCACCCCCACAGCGTGCCGTCTAGACCTCCATGCTTATTTTTTACCCCTTTTAAACATTGGCACACTCACTCGAATCCTTTCAAACATTCACGCATTTCAAACATTCACTCCACTCCAAAAACCTACGTATCAAAAATAACAAACACTTTAGGTTCTGATTCAGCTGAATCTACCCCATTAGTTTCAATAAACCCTGACATACATGTCCTAATCTAAATGGACTGTGGCTTGGGTGAGCACAAACAAATGTCATGTGTAAAGGGACCCTTGGGTTCCCCACAGGGTGCAGTGGATTCTCTCTGCTGCATTTATTGTACCAGGAATATTAGAAAGCAGACTAGGAGAACATCTGATATCTCTCTGTGCTACAACTTAAAGGAGTGGTCCACTACTCCGCATTAGTGGCCACATCGTTGTAAAGCTCATAGGGAAGGTTTTTCTCAAGTACCTTGTGTAGTAAATTCTGCCTCTGAGCGGTGCTATTGCAGTTCACTCATCCCCATCACGTGACCTCTGAAATGGCTCCGTGACCTCTGAAATCCAGTGATGTCACATCAACTTCCAGTTGACCCGACATCACTGAGGCGCCCCCAGTATCCGTTAGTGACTGGGCTGTGGGTGGAGTTTCACCGCTCATCACAGCCCAGCATCCCGAGCTCTCTTTCCATCGCTGCTGAGTGCCGCAAACAGGAGTGATGCGGGGCTGTGACGAGTGGAGAAACTCTGCTGGACAACCTCAACTTTATCAATTCAAGAACTAAATTAAAGTAAAATCAGTACTTACTCTCCTCCTGCAGCTGCGTCGTTTCAGGAATGTCTGCACCGCTGTTCCCAGTGGGTTACAGGATTTGTTGTGTTGCATGCAGGTTGCAGCCAATGAGCTGCCACTCGTCAGCTGCAGTCTTTACAGGTTTATCAGAGCAGATATCCACCCTCACAGAATATCGATGAGCTGCAGCAAAAGAGTCGACGCTCGTAGGCTGCAATCTGTATTTAATCCAACAAATCCCGTCACTCTCCGGGAACATCGGCAATGACATTGGCTGCAGGTGATTATCTGTTTTTATTCTAATTGGGTTCTTGAACTGGTTAAGCTGGGGTTGCCCAGTAGTAAACAAAGCCTGTACTGGCTCCTACCGCTAACAGGTCCAGTTTTTGCCTGGAGATATACTGTATACACATATATGAAATATAACAATATGACAACCTTCATCATAATTGAGTGTGATTTATGTAGGAAATATTGTGGTCCAGTAGAATTCCTGCCAAAGCAATAGCTTTTGTACCAGGTTTATTATTTCCTTTTTTCTGAACTGTTAACAAGGAGTTCCTGTCAAAGGTTGAATGTGATGGATTTATGCCTTCATTTAACGTCTTGAGTGATGTTCAGACATTGTTACTGGAGCACTGATGGTGCATTGTAAAATCTATTGATCCATCCAAGTACGTCAAGTATTAATAATTCAGCTGCGTGCACTGGACGACTGCTAATTCATTGCTAATTGTCGGTTAGCACGTAGCTTTAACACAGTTATTTGAGTTTGGACTTGTTCGGACATTCAGTGCTAAACGGCCGGCACACCAACCAATGGAAGTGAATGGAGAAGGCAACGCACATAGATGGATACTGAAATCTTTCAGATCAGACTCGCACATTAAACTCATTGGTTGCGTTAAGAAAAGCTGATTTCATACATGCACCATCTACATGGCGCCAGTATTTAATGGATATATTACCGTTATTAACATAGGGATCTGTATATGGAGTTGTTTCTTCTTTTAATTATTGTAGTATAAAACCAGATGCCATATGGATATAAAATACTAACATAGAGATGACATAGGGATATCAAATATCAACACATACAGATGACATATTGATGGATATCAAATATCAACATACAGATGACATATAGATATCAAATATCAACACATACAGATGACATATGGATATGAATTATCAACACATACAGATGACATTGGGAAGGATGACAACACAAATGAAATATTGCCCAATTATCCTGGATGGAAAACAGGCAATTATCCATAATAAAGCCTACGGCCCGGCATTAAAGTGGCGGTCCTGCCTTGCTATTAAAGTATGCAGTCATTCTACATGAATACAAACTTACAAATCCTCACAGCGCGCACACTCCACACTATCAGGATTCTATGGTGTTGCTGCTAGGAGCAAATGATCATGTGATCACAAATATGCAATTTGCATTCTTCTGGCCACAGTCCAACTAGAAGTATTGAGCAGTCTAGTCAGCATGTGACTGCATGTATGCAAATTGCATACTAGCAGTTACTCGCCCTTTTGCGCTCAGGCCTGGCACTGTAAAATCCTGACTGCGCGCAGTGTGCAATCTGTGCGAATTCACATGTCTGCAGTCACTTAAAGTGACTGCAGACTTTAAGCACAACTCTGGACAACCTCTTTAACCTGAACTTGAAAATTTTGTGAGCACCACAAGTCTCAGAGATGCCATATATAATTGTTTATTGACTTTCGTGAACTAAGGTACTAATACTTTTCTATGACACTTACTATGTAGCAACAATTCCTATTCCTTTTGATAGTAAAATCATTATTACAGGATGTGTAGGAAGATGCAGGCTGCAGCCATTTTGCACATTCATGCACTTTAGCCACTTTAGCCTCTTCTACATTCCAGTAGAGAAAAAACTTCTGCAAAGGTTTTAGTGTTGTGAGTTAAACTTCTTGAGAGATGAACGCTTTCTTATAGTCATGGCTATATAACACTGCTAGTATTGAATACAGCGAAATGAATGTATTGAGTGCGCCTCAACCTTCACAGGAATGCACCAGATTGTGCTGCAATTCATTGTATCCCATTTTATCTCATATTATGCTTAAATCACTGATTGAGCCTCAGTCAAAATTTGGAGAGGTGTAAATGTGACGCCCTGGACAAGCCAGGGGTCACAGGTAATGACATCACCACACCCTACACCCCGGTTAGGTACATCAAAGCTAAACCAGAAATCCTTGTTGCCCTCCCCAGGGGCTGATGTCCACACCAGGGGGTGGAGCCAGGCGGTTGGTCTCCACCCACCAAGGAGTTCACAGTCCTAGAGGAGGGAAAACACAGGCAGTTAGAGGGAGAGTTAAGCTAGGGAAGTGAAGGAGAGTAGGAGTCGAGTGGTAGAGGAGCGAGTGTGAGGAGAAAAGTGACAGCAACAGAGCCTGAAGTTACTCCGGGTGTGTGCCCCGGACAGAGACAGCAAGGTTAGCAGACGGCGGTGACCGTCTGCAGGAGTGGCCTATCGGAGGTGCCGTGAGGACCGTGGACGGGTGGTGACCCGGCGGTACCGGACCGGTACACAAGGAGAAGCCAGCACCATTGGCAGGGGCCTTTTGGATCCCGGCAAGGCTAGGAGTCGCCGTGAATTTGCCAAATCCGTCAGTGAAGGGGACCTTCGGGTCTCCAAACAACTAAGTCCCGATTGAAGGCAACAGTCCAACCGTATGAGAGAGACACCGCCACCGCCAAGGCACCAGTTTCTCAGGGCCAGCGCCTCCGGCCCATATCCAAGTCGGAGAGCGGGTTACCGGTGGGAACTCATCGCTACCAACATTACACAAGGTGCAGGGAAAGAGACAGTCACCGTTAACTACCGGGGAAAAGCAACAGCAGCCGTCCGTGGGAACCGTCTTTCCAGCCGTGTGTTTTACCGAGAACTGTGTCACCGTCTCAGGCTGAGTGAGTACCACCGTGCCGTGAGGCACAGAGCTGCCCCCCCGCGACCCTGCACCTCACCAGGCCCCACACCTGGCCTGCCATCCCTCATCCTCCACCCCATCACTGGGCCCCGGGACAACCAACCCCTACCCACGGAGGGAAGAACTAACAACTCTGCTGCTCCCTGTCACCGCTCCCGGGATCCCCATACAGAGCAGCGGTGGTGTTACCAAAAATCACCACAACCGTGGGTGGCGTCACGGACAATAAATCCCCAAAACCAAACCCCTTTTCACTCACGGGCGAGGAGCGCCGCTCGAGTCCCCGGGATCCGGCCCATTGCTCGAGCCACCGAACAGCAGCGGCCGCAGCAGCAGCGGCAGCCGGACCCGAGCAGTGGGAGAGCGCAGCGTCCCCTCCTCCGCCCGCGACATAAAGTTACATAAAAGTGTCTGAAAATGCAGATACCATTTAGCATGAGCCGATCATAAAGTTGGTCATTTTAAAACTTCGTAGTATAGTTCACACTGCCAAAAATAGAGTAAACCTGCCCAAGGGCAAACCAACTTGTACACTACACATTATTCTGCCTTTTCTTTCCTCCTCAATTTTGCATTCTCTGTTCAGTTATGTTGAAAGTTTTGGCATATCTGCCTGGATGAGCTAAAATATATATATATATATGAGGACAGACTGGCCTAGCAGAATAACAAAGAATCCTTCTAGATGACTAGGATACATAGTTACATAGGTTGAAAAAAGACCTAGGTCAATCTGGTTCAACATTCCTCCACCAATTATTTATTTTATAATTAAATAATTCATAACCAACAGTTTTGTGTATATTGAGGAAATCATCCAGCCCTTTTTTAAAAGCTGTTATAGTATCAGTCATTACTACCTCTTCTGGTAGGGCATTCCACAGTCTGACTGCTCTAACTGTAAAGAACCCTTTCCTATTTAGCTGTTGGAATCGCTTTTCTTCCACTCGCAGTGAGTGCCCCCCTGGTCCTTAGTATTGTCTTTGGAAGGAATAACTCATGAGCCAGTCCTTTATATTGACCACACATGTATTTATACATATAAATGAGATCTCCTCTGAGACGTCTTTTTTCTAAGCTAAACATATCTAACTTTATCAACCTGTCATCATATGTGAGGCCTTCCATTCCTTGTAATAGTCTAGTTAGCCGCCTTTGAACTGACTCTAACTTCTGAATGTCCTTTTTAAGCGTGGAGCACAAAACTGGATCCCATATTCCAGATGTGGCCTTACAAGTGATTTATAGAGGGGTAACAATACGTTGGGATCGCGGGATCTAATCTCTCTTTTTATACACCCTAGAATCTTGTTTGCTTTTGCAGCTGCTGCTTGACATTGAGTGCTGCTGCTCAGCTTATTTGTAATAAGAATACCCAAGTCCTTCTCCTGTTCTGTAGTCCCGAGTTTACTTCCATTTAATGTATACGCAGCTATAGGATTACTCCGTCCTAGATGCATTACTTTACATCTATCAACATAAAATCTCATGTGCCAAGTGTCTGCCCATTCTGGCATTTTATTCAGATCTTTTTGTAATATTGCACTATTAAGGTCAGTTTTTAATATCCTACATAGTTTGTTGTCATCAGCAAAGGCTGTAAATTTACTATCAATCCCATCCACAAGGTCATTAATAAAGAGATTAAAAAGAATTGGTCCTAGCACAGATCCCTGCGGCACCCCACTACTGACTATAACCCAATAAGAGAATGTACCATTTATGACTACTCTTTGTTTCCTATCTTTTAGCCAATTCCTTACCCAGTTGCATATAATTTCCCCTAGTCCTTGCTTCTGCAGCTTCATATGTGGCACAGTATCAAATGCATTTGCAAAGTCCAAATAAATCACATCAGCTGCATTACCCTTATCCAGATTTCCACTTACCCCCTCTTAGAAACCCAACATAATTGTTAGACATGACTTAAATTTCATGAATACATGCTGGTTATCAGTTATTATATTATTCTTTCTAATATATTGTCGTATTTCATCTCTTAAAATGCCTTCAAAACCTTGCACATACGAAGGTTATGTCACTATACTTAGCCCCTTGAACCCCATTGGTCTAGGAGACTACTTCACTTGGAGCTGACTTTGAAGCCAATTACTTGTTACAGGGATTTATTAATTTATTACACCTTTTTGATTCATTCTATTAGTACAGAACAGGGCAAACGTTTCTATTACTTTATGCATTTATAGCCCCTTTGCTATGTGGTGTACCTCTGTATTATTTTTTTGAGAATTCTCCACCTTTATTTTACCAAATGTCATCAACTGGATTGATAAATTAAGTATCTTATATCAATTTCCTCCCATGGTGATGTAATTAAGCTTAACTTTATGGATCAGGTTGTCAAACTCAATCTACATTCTGATCAATGCAAAAAGAAAAATCTATGTACATATTGATACAAAAGTAGTTATAAAATCAGTAATTTATTCTGGTTAGATGTGTAATATAGACTATGCCATTAAATTTCCTTCTAAAAATACAAAGCAGAGGTTCATATGCAAACAATCATAAGTAACAGTTTTAGACAATACAATAATTAAAGCAAAAATAATGACAACCCTGCTCGTGAAAGCTTACAATCTACAATGTGGTGAGATGGGGGTAACAAGGTACAAGTGCTTATTTACAATAACGGTCCAGCCATCTCAAAGAAATAGTGGATAGATAGATAAAAGCTACATGAGCCAGTCACCAACCAATCTTTGTAATGCTTTTGGGTACAGTGGAGTTTGATGAAGAACTATGTTATTATTATTTATTAGTATTATTTATTATTATAGCGCCATTTATTCCATGGCGCTTTACAAGTGAAAGAGGGTATACGTACAACAATCATTAACAGTACAAAACAGACTGGTATAGGAGGAGAGAGGACCCTGCCCACGAGGGCTCACAGTCTATAGGGAATGGGTGATGGTACAATAGGTAAGGACAGAGCTGGTTGCACAGTGGTGTACTGGACTGAGGGTTATTGTAGCTTGTAGGCTTGTTGGAAGAGATGGGTCTTGAGGTTCCTCTTGAAGCTTTCCACGGTAGGGGAGAGTCTGATATGCTGAGGTAGAGCATTCCAGAGTATGGGGAAGGCACGGGAGAAATCTTGTACGTGATTGTGGGAAGAGGAGATAAGAGAGGAGTAGAGAAGGAGATCTTGTGAGGATCTGAGGTTGCGTGCAGGTAGGTACCGGGAGACTAGGTCACAGATGTAGGGAGGAGAAAGGTTGTGGATGGCTTTGTATGTCATGGTTAATGTTTTGAACTGGAGTCGTTGGGCGATGGGAAGCCAGTGAAGGGATTGGCAGAGTGGCGAGGCTGGGGAATAGCAAAGGTAAAGGTGGATTAAGCGGGCCGCAGAGTTTAGGATAGATTGGAGGGGTGCAAGAATGTTGGAAGGGAGGCCAGAGAGCAGGAGGTTGCAGAAGTCGAGGCGGGAGATGATGAGGGCATGCACTAATGTTTTTGCTGATTCTTGGTTAAGGAAAGCACGGATCTGGGAGATATTTTTGAGTTGTAGTCTGCATGAGGTGAAGTGGGCTTGGTTGTGTGGCTTGAAGGATAGAGCAGAGTCGAGGGGTACTCCAAGGCAACGAGCTTGTGAGACTGGGGAGAGTGAGCAACCATCAAGTTTGATGGAAAGACTTGTTGGAGGAGATGAGTGAGGAGGAGGAAAGACAATGAACTCTGTTTTGTCCATGTTAAGTTTTAGGAATCGCGCAGAGAAGAAGGATGAAATAACAGACAGACATTGTGGAATTTTGGTTAGTAGAGAGGTAATGTCAGGTCCAGAGAGGTAGATCTGTGTGTCATCAGCATAGAGAGGATACTGAAAGCCGTGGGACTTTATGAGCTGTCCCAGGCCAAAGGTGTAGATGGAGAACAGCAGGGGTCCAAGAACTGAGCCTTAGGGAACACCGACAGATAGGGGGCGAGATGAGGAAGTAGTGGGAGAATGGGAGACGCTGAAAGTTCGATCGGTTAGGTATGAGGAGATCCAAGATAGGGCCAAGTATGTGATGCCTAGAGATGAGAGAATCTGTAGTAGGAGGGAACGGTCTACTATGTCGAAGGCAGAGGACAGGTCCAGGAGGAGGAGGATAGAGTAGTGTCGCTTGGCTTTGGCGGTTAGTAGATCATTGGTGACTTTGGTTAGGGCAGTTTCAGTAGAGTGATGTGTTCGGAAGCCAGATTGTAGCTGGTCAAAGAGGGAGCAGGAGGAGAGGTATGAGGACAGTTCAAGATGGACATGCTGTTCCAGTAGTTTTGAGGCATAGGGGAGAAGGGATATGGGGCGATAGTTTGACACAGAGGATGGGTCAAGGGAGGGCTTTTTGAGTATGGGTGTATTGGAGGCATGTTTAAAGCATGAGGGGAATACACCACTTGTTAGTGATAGGTTGAAGAGATGGGTTAGGGCTGGGATGAGGACTGCGGTGATGTTGGGGATGAGGTGCGATGGGAGCGGGTCCAGTGCACAGGTGGTTAGATGTGATGTTGAGAGTAGAGTGGAAAGATTGTTTTCTGTCATGGTGGAGAAGCTGGATTTGGAGGAAGAGGGCTGAGTAGCTATGATGAGGGTCCGTGGTGATTGTGGGCCAAAGCTTGCTCTGATGTTGTCAATCTTCTGCTTGAATAAAGAGCCAAAGTCTTCAGCTGAGATGAGAGGAGAAGGAGGTGGTGCTGGAGGACGGAGGAGAGAATTGAAAGTGTTGAATAGCTGTTTAGGGTTGTGAGAGAGAGAGGATATGAGGGATGAGAAGTAGGTTTGTTTTGCAGCAGTGAGTGTGGACTTGAAAGTGTTGAGATACTCTTTATATGCAATGAAGTACTCAGTGGAATGAGACTTCTTCCATCTGCGCTCAGCAATTCTGGAAGCCCGTCTCAGTTCTTTAGTCTGACTCGTGTGCTAGGGTTGCCTGTTGATTGTGCGGGTTTTGGTGTGTGTGAGGGGGGCAGCTGATTCGAGAGCTGCAGAGATTGTAGTGTTGTATAAAGTTGCAGCAGCATCTACATCCAGTAAAAATGCAATGTCTGTGAGAGGGAGAAGGGACTGAGAAAGTGCATGTAAATCAAGATTTTTGATATTTCTGCGAGGGTGTGAAAGTTTGTGGAGGGGGGTTGCGTACTTGGAGAAGAGAGGGAAGAGAATGTGAGTAGGTTGTGGTCAGACGGGGGAGAGGTGAATTAGAGAGGTTAGATAGGAGACAGAGGCGAGTGAAGATGAGGTCCAGCGTGTGGCCATCTTTGTGAGTAGCTGCAGAAGACCATTGGGTGAGGCCGAAGGAGGAAGTGAGTGTTTGAAGTTTGGAGACAGATGAGTGGGAAGTGTCAATGGGGATATTGAAATCACCCATGATGATGATGGGGATGTCGGTGGAAAGGACGTGTAGTAGCCAGGTGGTGAAATGGTCGAAAAAGGCAGTGACTGGCCCTGGAGGGCGTTAAATGACAGCCAGTTGAAGGTTGGAGAAGGCGTACATGCGTACGGAGTACACCTCAAAAGATGGGAGAGTAACAGAGGGTTGTAGTGGAATTGGTGTAAAGGAGCATTGGTCGGACAGGAGCAAACCAACTCCTCCACCATGCTTGTTGAGGGTGTTGGGGGGTGTGAGAGAGTTGGAGACCGCCATAAGAAAGTGCAGCAGGAGAGGCTGTGTCAGAGGGGTGAGCCAGGTTTCTGTGATGGCGAGGAAGGAAAGTTTATTAGTGATGAAAAGATCATGAATGTAGGATAGTTTGTTGCAGACAGAGCGAGCGTTCCAGAGAGCTCCTGTTAGTGGGACTGGGGGAGCGGGGGCTGGGTGGATGGGTATGAGGTTAGAGAGGTTGCGGAAATTTGTGATAGGTTGTGGATGAGGGTTTGAAGTGACAATAGGTATATGGTGAGGAGGACCAGGATTAGGAGAGATATCCCCAGCAGTGAGGAGAAGCAGTGAGTGTGTTAGTAGGTGGGAGCAGGAGAGGCCATGAGATGGTCGTGTGTGTCTGGAGACACAGGGTGAAATGTAGAGAAAAATCTCTGAGGGGAAGGTGAGATGGGTGGGGAGGATGGAGGGAGAGATGAAAAGTTCATTAATGGGTTTAGGGATCAGAGGGGGCAGTAGAAAGTGAAGTATTATAGAGGTGAAAGTGAAGTATTATAGGGGTGAAAGTAAAGAAAAACACAAACATTGTTTACAGTGACTATGTATGCAGTTACCTTCCGGTCAAATCCAGCTCAATTCTGGCCTAATTCAATGCATCATACTTATATGGTGCATACTTGTCATGGTGCAGACAAAAGTCTTTGTGCAGGCTTTTAGGTGCCCCAATATATACATATACAAGTGCAATCAGCTGTGAAGAGGTGGGGTGCAACAAGAACCTCTTGATCAGTCAATCAAGGAAGCCAGATGCAGCATCACATAGGCAGAGTAAACAAAGGTCATAAAAGGAAGGTGGGGATCAGGGGGGAGAGGTCACAGTGAGATGCTGGAGCATGCCAGGGAGATATTGAAGCAAAGAGAGAACAGGTCAGATATATTGGTAAAGTAGGGTGGATGATTTAACATACCATGTATTACCACACACAGCAGAGAGAAGGGGAGATCAGTTCAGTTCATGGGAAAGTAGGGTGGATGATTTAACATACTTATATGGTGCATACTTGTCATGGTGCAGACGAAAAGTCTTTTGAGAAATAGTTGAGGGCATATATGCAAATTGACTTAGATTAGGTAGGGTAATAGGCCACCCTTAAAGGATGTGTTTTTAGGGAGCATCTGAAGCTGTGTAAGTTGTGCATTGTCCTAGTTTCTTTGAGTTGAGCATTCCAGAGGATTGGTGCAGCTCAGGAGAAGTCTTGGATCTGTCGCGGGCCGGGGCCAGTCCTCCGTCCCGGGGGCTGCTCGGGGGATCACGCTTGGGTCCGGTACCTTCTCCTTGGTGGCTCGAGTGGGGCCGGACCCGGGGCTCGAGCAGCGCCTCCTCGCCCATGAGTGAAAAGGGGAGGTTTGTTTGGTGGTGGGATGTCGGTTGTGATGCCACCCACGGGGTTGTGGTGATGATGGGCACCACCGCTGCTGGTGACGGGGGTTCCCGGGAGCCATGGCGGGGAGCAGCTGAGGTGTTGGCCCCTCCGTGGGTAGGGGCTATTGGTCCCGGGGCCCCGGTTGGGGGTTGGTGAGCAGGGGAATAGGTGCAGGTGCCGGTGCGGGGAGGCAGCGCAATTGCGGGGCAGCGTTACGGTTCAGCGCTGTGCCGGATGGCACTGGTGTACTCACTCGGGTAGTCAATGACAGAGTCTCGGGTAAACCAAATGGCTGGATGGACGGGGCCCACAGTCAGCTGTGGTACCTTCAGTCTCCCCGGACGGGTTGATGGTGGCTGTCGTTCTGTAGTCCGCTCCCCGGCGTGTACGTGTCGGGGGAGCCCGTTTTGCCCGCAGGCGCTGGCCCTTAGATCTCTGGCCATTGGCGGTGGCTCTTATCCGGACGGGTTGGGCTGTTGCCTTCTGACGGAACTTGGTTGGGTATGAACCCCTGAGGTCCAGACCGCAATCAGAGAATTTGACCTTTACGGCGGTTTCCGAGCCTAGTCAGGGTCTGAGTACCCTGCCTTGGTGCTCTGCTCCCCGGTACGGTGCCGGCGGGCCAACGCCCGACCCCGGTCCTACGGTTCCGCAGACGTCCACCTACTCCTGCAGACGTCCACCACCGTCTGCCGACCTTGCTGATAGTGCCTGGGCTCCAACCCAGACACTCACAGTTTCTCTCCTCTCACTTCCACCTCCAAAACTGAACTAACTACTTTTCCCGCCTCCAGGCCTGTGAACTCCTCGGTGAGTGGGGCCAACTGCCTGGCTCCGCCCCACCTGGTGTGGACATCAGAACCTGGTGGAGGCAACAAGGATTTTTGTTTGACGGGTGTTCCTGACCAGGGGAGATGGTGTGTGTGTTGTTGTTACTCTGTGACCCCTGGGGTCCAGGGCGTCACAGATCCGGGAGTGGAAAGTTCGTATTAGTATGGATATTAGTTGAAAGTCACTTGTAGAGCATAGAGAATGGGTAGGGTGATAGACATAGATAAAGGTGGAAATGCGAGGAATTGCCATGCTGGAAAAACCTTTGTGGTTGAGATCAAGCAGTTTAAATTGTATGGGTAGCCAGTGGAATGGCTGGCGCAGATCATAAGCGTCGACTAAGCATTAGCCAGATAGGGGACCCTGGCAGCTGCATTAAGGATGGACAGGAGAAGGGAAAGTCTAGTGAGGGGGAAGACAATTAATAGAGAATTTATTGTTTTTGTTGTTTCCATGGTGAGAAAGGGGCAGATTCCAGAGATGTTCTTCAGGTGCAAGTGAAAAGAGTGGACAAGACATGTGTACATAGGAGGTGAAGGAAAGATTGGTGTCAAACATAATGTGACGCCCCTGGACTATCAGGTCGTCACAGGGTATTGTACAATCTGCCCTCCTGTGCAATATCCACCTCCTTCTTGGTTATGGGTCCCCAACTGCATGGTGTTGCCTACATCAGCTAATTAAAATCCCAGGTACACTCTTCACCACACACACCAGACACACCAGTAGACGGCCTGAGTGGAATAGGGTCGCCCACTTGGGGGGTTGGTTAGGGGAGGTCAGGAATGTCAGGAGTGAGTAGGGAGTTGAGCGTTGGAAGTGAAGGAGAGAGGAGGTCAGGAGCCGGGCTCCTAAGAAGCCATCTAGGTAGCAGACGGTGGTCTGGGCCTAGAGCAGTTGAACTTCCAGTCGCAGGGGATCGTGGCAAGGGACATGGAACTGTCGTGAAGGACAGCCGGCGGCCTTGCACCATCACCGGGCTGGGATCAGGGCACGATGGGGTACGTGGATCCTAGGTCAGGGAGTAGCTTCAGGCAACCTGACAATTTCAAATAAGAAGGAATGACGGCAACTCACTGGTGAAGATTATTGGCATGTTTATTGCATAATCTGCGGCAAGATTACAGCATACACGGGGAGGGGGGAGTGCAGGGGCGCCGGACGACGGACCTGGAGGTTCATCTGACATTGTTAACTCGGACCTGTGGAAGCACCTGCCACGGTGCGAAATGGCCGTCGTCCGGCACCCCTGCACTCCCCCCTCCCCGTGTATGCTGTAATCTTGCCGCAGATTATGCAATAAACATGCCAATAATCTTCACTAGTGAGTTGCCGCCATTCCTTCTTATTTGAAATTTATACCGAATTCCTGCATCCTGGCAGAGCACCACAGAGATCGGATGGAGGTCCGTGATCCACGTGAAAACCACAAACCCGTGAGTACACACCTGGGCTCGCAGTGCCTAGCTCCCTTCTTTTATGGTTGCAACCTGACAATTTACCCGACGAGAAGGGAGCCTTCAAGGTCCGCTCTCCACCCGCTCCAAAATCGGGGTACTAGCTCAACGAGGAAATAGGACTTTCCACCAAAACTCCAATAAATCCAGAAAATCCCAAGCGTGAACCCTGAGAGCAAGCTCCCATATTTAGCCATAGTGGGGAACGGGACCAGACTAGTTCCATACTACTAGGACAAACAGAGAAGTAAACTTAGTGCCAGGAGGCAGGTCACGGATCACCAGGCAGCACCATTGGGGACGGGACCTGAACTAGCTCCCCTCAGTGGCAGCGGTATACAGAACTTTGGTTTATCCAGTTGTCGGTGTCAGCTTAATGGACTGAGTGAGTACGAAAGTGACTCCCTTCGCACCCAACGGCACTCCCCAAACAATCCCCTGTAAATACGCCCTTCATTTGAGTGGACGCATGACCCCGGGTCCGGAGACCCCTCGAGCCACTGCGAATCTGGATCCGAGCAGCCCAGCTGCTGGCATGGGGGCGGCACACCTCAAATTCCTGGCGTCACGAACAGGATACGAGCAGGCGTCTACCTCTGCACAAGAGGTGTTTTACCCTTGGCTCTACAAACCAGAAAAGCTCCCCTGATGAGTTTAATATTACGAAACGCATAGGGAGACTGGAGCACGCCTTCAGTGGATCTCAACTTGAGGGGTTTGTGGTAGCTAGGTATTCAATAGCTCCCCCTCTGTGATCCTCTCATCACCAGCGTGTTGAACAAAAGAGATACCGGTGAGACCTTTCCATATTATTTGCCTTATATTTGAAGGCTTTTTGTCAGCCTCTGCAGTTTTATATTGTTAGCAGGCTTTTGGTGTGTGTTTCCGATATAGGTCACATGACCTTTTGTTGTATTACAACTCTTTAATTATCGGATCATCACCTTATGTGTTTATTGTCTGTGAATTTTCCCCTGATTTTAAAGTACTATTAAAAGAGTATAGTGAGTAGATGTTGGTCAACAGTAGAGTTGAGCGCGGTTCGTGGTTCTCCAGTTCGCGGTTCGAGTGATTGTGGGGGGTGTTCTAGATCGAACTAGAACTCGAGCTTTTTGCTAAAAGCTCGACAGTTCGAGTTACGTTCGAGAACGGTTCTAGCAGCAAAAGCGTGGCTTTTTACAGCTACAGTGTGCAGGGAGCCATCGCTGTCAGCCTGCGGTAAGCTGGTAACCAAGATAAACATCGGGTATCCAAGCAAAGCGCTTTGGTTAGTAACCCGATATTTATCCTAGTTACGTGTGCAGGAAACCGACACTTCCCCGCTCAGCTCGCTCCGCCCCCCTCCTGCACGCGGCATGTACAAACACACACACACACTCACACTCACACTCACACTCACCTTTCCCCAACCATGCAGTCCACGACACTGACGTCCTCAGCTCCACATGGCCCTGCTAGACTCCATCCACTTTGCACTCCGCCGCCCGCACACATGACCCCGCTAGGCTCCACCCACTTCGCACTCCGCCACCCGCACACATGGCCCCGCTAGGCTCCGCCCACCTGCACTCTACACACATGGTCCCGCTAGGCTCCGCCCACCTGACACTCTGCACACATTACCCCGTAAGGCTCCGCCCACCTCGCACTCTGCACACATGGTCCCGCTATGTTCCATCCACCTGACACACTGCACACATTACCCCGCTAGGCTCCGCCCACCTGGCACTCTGCACACATGGTCCCGCTAGGCTCCGCCCACCTGGCACTCTGCACACATTACCCCGCTTGGCTCCGCCCACCTGGCACTCTGCACACATTACCCCGCTAGGCTCCGCCCACCTGGCACTCTGCACACATTACCCCGCTAGGCTCCACCCACCTGGCACTCTACACACATTAACCCGCTAGGCTCCGCCCACCTGGCACTCTGCACACATTACCCCGCTAAGCTCCGCCCACCTGGAACTCTGCACACATGGTCCCGCTAGGCTCCGCCCACCTGGCACTCTGCACACATGGCCCCGCTAGGCTCCGCCCACCTGGCACTCTGCACACATTACTTCGCTAGGCTCCTCCCACCTGGCACTCTGCACACATGGTCCCGCTAGGCTCTGCCCACCTGTCACACTGCACACATGGTCCCGCTAGGCTCCGCCCACCTGGCACTCTGCACACATTACCCCGCTAGGCTCCGCCCACCTGGCACTCTGCACACATGGTCCCTCTAGGCTCCGCCCACCTTGCACTCTGCACACATTACACCGCTAGGCTCCGCCCACCTGGCACTCTGCACACATTACCCCGCTAGGCTCTGCCCACCTGGCACTCTGCACACATGGTCCCGCTAGGCTCCTCCCACCTGTCACTCTGCACACATGGTCCCGTTAGGCTCCGCCCACCTGACACTGCACACATTACCCCGCTAGGCTCCGCCCACCTGGCACTCTGCACACATGGTCCCTCTAGGCTCCGCCCACCTTGCACTCTGCACACATTACACCGCTAGGCTCCGCCCACCTGGCACTCTGCACACATTACCCCGCTAGGCTCTGCCCACCTGGCACTCTGCACACATGGTCCCGCTAGGCTCCGCCCACCTGTCACTCTGCACACATGGTCCCGTTAGGCTCCGCCCACCTGACACTGCACACATTACCCCGCTAGGCTCCGCCCACCTGGCACTCTGCACACATGGTCCCTCTAGGCTCCGCCCACCTTGCACTCTGCACACATTACACCGCTAGGCTCCGCCCACCTGGCACTCTGCACACATTACCCCGCTAGGCTCTGCCCACCTGGCACTCTGCACACATGGTCCCGCTAGGCTCCGCCCACCTGTCACTCTGCACACATGGTCCCGTTAGGCTCCGCCCACCTGACACTGCACACATTACCCCGCTAGGCTCCGCCCACCTGGCACTCTGCACACATTACCCCGCTAGGCTCCGCCCACCTGGCACTCTGCACACATGGTCCCGCTAGGCTCCGCCCACCTGGCACTCTGCACACATTACCTTGCTAGGCTCCGCCCATCTGGCACTCTGCACACATTACCCCGCTAGGCTCCGCCCACCTGGCAGTCTGCACACATTACCCCGCTAGGCTCCGCCCACCTGGCACTCTGCACGCATGTGTGTCGCCCTGGGCAAGCCAGGGGACACAGGTCACAACACCACCACACCCCACACTCCAGGTAGGCACATCACAGCTAACCAGAAATCCTTGTTGCCTTCCTCCAGAGGTTGATGATGCACACCAGGGGGTGGGCCAGGCGGTTGGCTCCGCCCACCAAGGAGCTCACAGCTCTGGAGGCAGGAAGTAACCAGGCAGATAGCTCAGGGACGAGCTTGAGAAAACAGCAGAGTTCTGTCAGGGAGGAGGAAGTGGAAGGAGTGGAGGAGTAACCCAGGCAGGGCAAGTGCGAGGAGCAAAAGGAGAGAAAGTAAACAGCTAAGTGAAAGTGGTGAAAGTAGAGAAGTGTAAAGGAGAGAAGCTAGTAAAGTGACAGAAGAGAAAGAAAGCCTGAGAGCCCAGCTTGGTGTAGGGCCAGAACAGCAAGGTCAGCGACGGCGGTGACTGTTTGGAGGGGGACCGTTTGGAAGTTCCTGGAAGGACCCCGTTGGCTGTGTGCCCGGTGGTCTGGAGCAGTGTTCCGAAGGACAGTCAGCACCAGGGCAGGGGCCTCTCGGACCCCGGCAAGGCTAGGAGTCGCCAAATTTGCCAAATCCGTCAGTGACGGGGACGCAGATCCCCCAACAACCAAGTCCCGATTGACGGCAACAGCCCGACCATTACCGGGGAGACACCGCCACCGCCAAGGCACCAGTTTCCCCAGGGCCAGCGCCTGCGGGCAAAGTGTAGAGCTCCTCCGGCCCAGATTGCAGTCGGGGAGCGGGTAACCGGAGGGAATCCACCGCTACCATCAGACAACATAGGTGCAAGGAAGAGAAACGTCACCGTTACCTACCGGGAGTGCAGGTGCAGCCGTCTGTGGGACCGTCCTACCAGCCGTTGGTTTACCGTACAAACTGTGTCCGTGTGTCAGGCTGAGTGAGTACCATAGTGCCGCAAGGCACAGCGCTGCCCCCGCGTCCCTGCGCCCTCCAGGCCCTACACTTCACATCTCATCACCGGGCCCCGGGATCACCAACCCCTACCCACGGAGGGGCAACACAACACCTGGCTGCTCCGCATCACCATCCCCGGGACCCCCACACTGAGCAGCGGTGGTGCAATCACCACAACCGTGGGTGGCGTCACGAACTATAACAATCCCCTCACCCAACAAACATCATTACCCCTTTCACTCACGGGCGAGGAGTGTCGCTCGAGACACCCCGGGATCCGGCCCACCGCTCGAGCCACCAAGGAGCAGCTGCCGGACCCGAGCAGAAGGGGTGAGCGCGGTGCGCTGACACCCTCCTCCCCGCCCGCGACACATGGTCCCGCTAGGCTCCGCCCACCTGTCACTCTGCACACATGGTCCCGTTAGGCTCCGCCCACCTGACACTTTGCACACATTACCCCGCTAGGCTCCGCCCACCTGGCACTCTGCACACATGGTCCCGCTAGGCTCCGCCCACCTTGCACTCTGCACACATTACCTCGCTAGGCTCCGCCCACCTGGCACTCTGCACACATAGGCTCCGCCCATCTGGCACTCTGCACACATTACCCCGCTAGGCTCCGCCCACCTGACACTCTGCACACATTACCCCACTAGGCTCCGCCCACCTCGCACTCCGCACACATTACCCTGCTCGGCTTACCTGCGGTGATGAAGTCCCGCCCTCCCGACCTCAGCGCTTTCACTGTCCTCCATGGCCGCCGCTTGTCACATCACCTTCTCTCGCTGACGACCAGAGACTGTCACTAGCGGTGACGTCACGGGCCGCTCGCTGTGAAGGTCATTGACCTCAGTGACAGGGGCTGTCAGTGTGCTGGAGATCAGCGCAGGTAATGTACCTCGCTGACAGCAGCACTTGTCATGCCCTGCAGTGACCTGGACTGACCCACTGATGTTAGCTCAGGTCACTGCATTGCTCTCCCAGCCAATGGGGATCATTCTGTTCTTCATGGACTGGGACAGTGACTATGGCATGGATCGTCATGGGAACCCCTTGGATTACAGCAGACCTGGATTTGTTTTTCTTTCTAACAAATTGGTGAAAGAGGCAATGTGTTGGGCAGTGTTTTTTCAAACAAAAATGTGTCGTCTATTTTTTTTTATTACTGACTGGGTTGGTGATGTTGGGTATCTGATAGACACGTGACATCACTAACCCCAGGGCTTGATGCCAGGTGACATTACACATCTGGTATTAACCCCATATATTACACCGTTTGCCACCGCACCAGGGCATGGGATGAGCTGGGGCGAAGCACCAGGATTGGCGCATCTAATGGATGCGCCACTTCTGGGGCGGCTGCGGCCTGCTATTTTTAGGCTGGGGAGAGTCCAATAACCATGGACCTCCCTAGTCTGAGAATATCAGACCCCAGCTGTCTGCTTTACCTTGGCTGGTGATCCAATTTTGGGGGGAGCCCCACGTGGTTTTTTTTTTTAAATTATTTATTTAGTTTAAAATAACAGCGTGAGTTTTGGATTACCAGCCAAGGTGAAGCTGCCAGCTATGGTCTGTAGGCTGCAGCCGTCTGCTTTACCCTAGCTGGCTACAAAAATAGGGGGAACCCCACGTCATTTTTTTCATTTTTTGGCTAAATACAAGGCTAAGCACCCCTTAGTGCCACATGAAAGGCACCAAAGGGTGCAAAATTACAAAATGCAGGAGAGTGGGACATTATGTGTCTTTCTACCATTATAATGACGGAAAAGACTGATATGATGTGTACAAGGAAAAGAAAATCACCAGAGCGCTCTACGCTGTGAAAAGCAGTAGAAAATGGCACTGGAGTGAACATGTGACCGCCTCATGTAGGTTGAAGCTATGGATCTGTACCGCCCTGGGGGCTTGGCTGCTCTCCGTCGAGCCGCTCGGATCCGGGCTCGGGTTGTCGGTGGCTCGAGCACCTCCGGACCGGGGGCCACGTCGCTCTGGAAAGGGGGGGGTTGATTGTTTGTTTTGGGGTGGACCGGTTTCACGGCCGGAGCCGCGGTGACCGGTAACAGTTCGTGACGCCACCCACGGGTTGTGGTGAGGTGATGGGCACCACCACTGCGGTGAGGGTGCGGGGGCTTGTCCGGGATCGGTGGTGGGTCGCAGCTAGGTGTTGATCCCTCAATGGGTAGTGGGTTTTTTGGTCCCGGGGCCAGGTGGCAGGAGCGGGGGGTTGCAGGACGCAGGGGCTCGCTTGCAGCACTGTGCCTGATGGCACTGGTGTACTCACGATTAAACCACACAGAGTCAATGGTAAACCAAGTTCAGTGTAGATCGGCTGCGTGTGTCCCCAGTGAGGTTGGTGATGTCGCCTTTCTCCTGCACCTTTAAATTTGCTATAGTGACTCCTATGCTTCAGCAACGGTAGTCCGCTCCCCGGCTTTTGGGTACCGGACGAGCCCTTTTGCCCGCAGGCGCTGGCCCTTTGGATCTCTGGCCCTTTGCGGTGGCTCTTATCCGGAATCGGTGGGCTGTTGCCATCTATCGGGACTTTGGGTGGGAATGAACCCCTGAGGTCCAGACCGCAATCAGTAGATTTGTCTGAGCCTGGTTGCTTCTGGGCTAGAACTGGGTCTGAGTACCCTGCCTGGTGCTCCGGTTGACTTGTTAGCTCCCCGGTTCGGGTCCGAAGGGTCACTATCCTCTTCTCGATCCCTACGGTTCTGCAGCTCAGTCCCTGACCGGACTCCTGCAGACGGCCACCACCGTCTGCCTACCTGACCATTCCAAGGGGTCCTAGGCTCCGTTCTAGGCCCCTGACTCTCAGCTCGCCACTTTTACTCCTCTCAATACTCCTCTCCCCACTCAACTCACTTGTCCTTTCCCTGCCTCAGGCCAGCAGACTCCTCGGAAAGCGTGCCTATCCGCCTGGCTCCGCCCACCTGGTGTGCCTTGCTAGACCTGAGGGAGGCGGTCAGGACTTGTTGGCTGCTGGTGCCTCACTGGGGTGAGGGTGTGTGTGGTGTTGTGTGTTGTTACCTGTGACCCCTGGGGGTCCAGGGCATCACAGATCCTGGGTAAATTTATGTATTTTCCCTCCTTCAGTTTTTTTGCAGTACGGAAACAAACGGAAGGCACACGGATGACATACGGACCGTATATGGAACAGAAACGGATGCACCCGTAAAAAAAACAAACCTTTTTTTGCAGACTGCAAAAACGGATCGGTCGTGGGAATGTAGCCTTATTCTGATTGCTGTTTATAAACAGCAGGCAGAAATAAGTGAATAGCGCCCCCCCCAGCATCAGAAAATCCCCGGAGTTTCAGGGGGTAGCTGAGACCCTGGAGATCATGATTTAGGCCGTTTTTTCCAGTCCCCGCTCACGTGATCACCGGTATACACCATATACCGATCACGTTACAGTAAATGACAGCGTCGGTAAAAAAATATTTATCTCCCATCTGGCATGAACAAACATGATAAATCTCCTCCCCAGTCCCCTCTGGTCCCCTGGTGTCGCCAAAGTGCCCCCCCTGACCCCCTCCCGGAAATCCAAGATGGCCGTGCGCACAGCAGCGCGCCGGCCGCATTCACCCTACTCCTCTGATTTTTGTTGCATGTGCCATGACACATGCGACAGAAAACTCCTCCCCAGGCCCTGCCAGGTCACCCCCTATAATCCCACCGGTGTTCCCCGGTGTACCACGGTACCTGTGCAGCGTTGATCCCCCGCGGCCCTCTCCTTCACAATAGAAGCTGCCGCATGCACAGAGCAGCTGTCAGCTCAGCTTCCTGTGTTCACACAGTGAGTGGTGGTTATGCATCTGTAAGCTAAATGGGCGGCACGGTGGCTCAGTGGTTAGCACTGCAGTCTTGCAGCACTGAGGTCCTGGGTTCAATTCCCACCAAGGACACCATCTGCAAGGAGTTTGTTTGTTCTCCCCGTGTTTGCGTGGGTTTCCTCCCACACTCCAAAGACATACAGATAGGGAATTTAGATTGTGAGCCCCAATGGGGACAGTGTTCCCAATGTATGCAAAGCACTATGGAATTAATAGCGCTATATAAATGAATAAATTATTATTATTACTGCAATGCCCTGCTCATGAAGTAAGGAACATAGTTGATCAGGAGAGCTATATACTACATTTCCAAATGGAGGTATTTGATTTTATAGTTGCCCTGCTGATCGACTACCAAACATGAGAGTCCGTTATACGCCACAAGACAACATATCTAAATATCGAGCTCTGTTGTTTAGTATTCATTCAGCTGGATAACTGGACTTAAAGGGGTATTCCATCTCCAAGATCCTATCCCCAATATATAGTAGGTAGAATAGCAATAATATCAGCAAATACCAATATTTGGAAATGTGGAATAGTTCTCCTGATTAGGCATGCCCTTACCTCATGAGCAGGGCATTGCAGCTTTGGTAGCAACCGTTACGACATGGACTCTGCTGCTGTGGACCCGGGGAGAGTGAGTGCAGATTCATTGCACCCACACTCCTTACATGGAGGGTCTGCACTCCTAGAAAATGGGAGATACAATCCCTGAGTTTCTCCCCCCATATTCTACACGGTCCAGAGTCGTCGTGGAACCCCCTTATTTTTTTTTTTACAATAAATTGGTGAAAGGGGGAATGTTTTGGGTAGTGTTTTTTTTGTCGATTTTTTTTTTTGTTAGTGCTGACAGTTTATGATGTCGGGTATCTGATAGATGCCATGACATCACAAACTGCTGGGCTTGATGTCAGGTGACTTTACAGCTAGTATCAACCCCATTTATTACCCCGTTTGCCACTACGCCAGGGCACGGGATGAGCTGGGGAGAAACGCCAGAATTGGCGCATCTAGTGGATGCGCCACGTCTGGGGTGCCTGCGGCCTGCTATTTTTAGGCTGTGAAGGCCCAATAACTATGGACCTTCCCACCCTGAGAATACCAGACCACAGCTGTCCGCTTTACCTTGGCTGGTGATTCAATTTGGGGGGGACCCTACTTTTTGTTTGTAATTATTAATATTATTAATTTATTAATATTTATAAAATAATTATAAAAAAAGAGCCTGGGGTGACCTCCACATTGGATCCCCAACCACGGTAAAGCTGCCAGCTGTGGTTTTCAGGCTACAGCCGTCTGCTTTACCCTAGCTGGCTATCAAAAATGGGGGGACCCAATGTCATTTTTTTTTTTTTAACTATTTTTTAAATAGAAAAAATTAATGGGCTTCTCTGTATTTTGATTGCCAGCCAAGGTAACGCCAGGCAGATGAGGGTGGCAACCCATAGCTGTCTGCTTTATCTGCACTGAAAATCAAAAATACCGCGGAGCGCAACGTCATTTTTTTTAAAGATTTATTTTTACAGCACTGTCATGTCAGGCAATCAAAATACAGAGAAGCCCTTTTTGTTTTTAGTTATTTAAATAAATAATTAAAAAAAATATATATGGGCTCCCGCTGCATTTTTTGTATTGCTAACTAAGGGTATTCCAAGCAGCTACTGGCTGCTAACCGCCACTGCTTGGTGTTACCTTCACTGGCAATGGAAAATCCACGGAAGCATTTTTTATTTTTTTTGCCAAAAAACTACAAAAAAATGACGTGCGCTTCTATGTTAGCCAGGTACAGCAGACAGCTATGGGCTGCCCCCAACCCCCAGCTGCCTATTTGTACCCGGCTGGGAACTACAAATATAGTGAAGCCCTTTTTTTACTTAATTCATGAATTTTATGAAATAATTAGAAAAAAAAAAAAACGACGTGAGCTTCGCCCCATTTTTGTGTCCGACCGGGTACAACTAAGCAGCTGGGGGATTGGAATCCACAGCACAGGTTAGCCCGAGGTTTCTGGGCGCCTCTGCTGCGAATTGCAGTCCGCAGCTGCCCCAGAAAATGGCGCTCTCATAGAAGCGCCATCATCTGGCGCTGTATCCAACTCTTCCAACAGCCCTGAAGCCGGGTGGCTTGTTGGGTAATCATGAGTTAATACTGGCTTTGTTTTACTAGCTAGTATTAAGTCAGAGATTCTTAATGTCAGGCAAGTTTGACCCGGCCATTAAGAATCTCCAATAAAGGGTTAAAAAAAAACACCACACAGAAAAAAAATACTTTAATAGAAATAAATACACAGACACATTAGAGACTCCATGTTTATTACCCCCTCTCAGCCCTCAACGATCCTGCTCTTCTGTCTTCTTTCTCCTTCAACACATGCAGCTCTGTCTGCTCGATCAGACAGCACAGCTGCATGGGGGAAGTCGCTGTGCTCCGTGCAGAAATCACTCTGTGAGAGTGACCACAGGCTCCCGTCTGTAAGCGGTGGCACGGGATTACGTGATTCCGGTGCCGTTGTGTGCTGGTAGCGGGATGTCCCCGGCACCGCTACCAAGCGTGTTGCTAATGCAACTGTGATCTCCATTATTGACCGGCTGTGTCAGGAGCTGGCTTCTGCGGACGCTGGTAACTACGGTAAACATCGGGTAACCAAGAAGCACTTTCCTTGGTTACCCGATGTTTACCGTAGTTACCAGCGTCCGCCGCTCTCACGCTGCCAGTGCCAGCTCCCTGCTCCCTGCAGACATAGCCAGACTACACATCGGGTTAAATTAACCCGATGTGTACTCTGGCTAGGAGTGCAAGGAGCCAGCGCTAAGCGGTGTGCGCTGGTAACCAAGGTAAATATCGGGTTGGTTACCCGATATTTACCTTAGTTACCAAGCGCAGCATCGCTTCCACGCGGCGCTGCTGGCTGGTCACTGGTTGCTGGTGAGAGCTGCCTGTTTGACAGCTCACCAGCAACCCGTGTAGCGACGCTCCAGCGATCCCTGCCAGGTCAGGTTACTGGTGGGATCGCTGGAGCGTCGCTTAGTGTGACGGTAAATTAAGGGAACGGGGAAGCAGAGCGGGGAGTCGACCTTATGCTAGAGCTTGTCGCCGGTACACGGCGATACACAAACGTGCACCGTGTAACAGAGAGATGCAATGACAGGTTCTAGCATGAGGCGTCATCATCATGTGACCAGTCTGTAGCCAATGAGATAACAGACACGTGACTGGTCACATGCTATTTTGATGATGTCACGTTGGTCCTGCATCACTGCTGGTTAACAGGAGGACGCAGCGATTATCGAGAGGAATAGCGGCAGGAGACAGAGTGCAGGACACATCCCGGGGACAGGTAAGTGTTATGGCAATGTTTATTAACTGTATGTGTACATTTATAATGCGTTTTTATGTGTTTGTGATTGCCTCCCATTGTTTCCTATGTGGTTCGAGTGGTTCGCCGACCCGAACTCGAACCAGACCTTGGTTCACCGAACCGAACTCGAGCCAAACCGTGACCGGTTCGCTCATCTCTAGTCAACAGTGTCGAAAGCTGCAGAGAGGTCAAGAAGAATAAACAGAGAGTAGTCCTCATTGTGTTTTGCTGTCAAAAGGTCATTGGTCACTTTGATGAGGGCAGTCTCTGTAGAATGTTGGGGATGGAAACCAGACTATGATAGATCTAGAAAAAGTGAGTGGACAGGTAACAGGTGAGACGGGAATAGACCAGGCACTCCAAGAGTTTAGAGATGAAGGGGAGATTGTGCAGAATGGATCAAGAGAAGTTTTTTTTAATAATAGAGTAATGATAGAGTGTTTGAAGGAGGAGGGGAAGATAGCAGAGATACCAGAAGAGAGGGAAAGATTGAAGATTTTAGTTAGGTGAGTAGTGATGACTGGAGAGAGGGACTTGAATATGTGTGAGCGAAAGGGGTCAGAAGTGCAAGTGGTAGCACAAAAGGAAGAGAGAGGCCTGGAGACTTTATCTTCTGTGACTGGGTCAAATGTGGGGAGTGCGCCAGATGGAATGTGGGGAGGGATGGGAATCACAATGGTTGGTGGTTGGGAGCCAATCTACCAACGGATATCTTCTATTTTCTCTGGGCACAAAGGTCTATGATAGGGGTCTGCAAATTAGGACTGAGGAGGGAGGGAAAGGTGTCGCAGAGTTTTTTGAATTGATGGAAAGTGGGGAGATCAGGGTGGTGACGTATGTCTGTTTGGTCAGGTGAGGGCAGAGTTATTGGTTCTTAACATAAATTTATAGTGGATAATGTTTTCTGGTCTGCATGTTTTCCTCCATAAGCTTATTTCTCTGATATATTCTTTATAGTTTTTTTTATTTATGTGTATTATTGATTTATGCAAATTTTGTTGAAACTACAGTTCCATTAAAAAAAAAAACAACAAACCATAATATCAGTGAGGGCATATATCTTAAGATCTTCTGTCATTAGAAATAATTGCATTTTCATATATAAAAAGAACATTACTACCAATGAGAAAGAAGACCTAACCCTGATTTTTTTTCTAACTGTAATTTGTATAATGTCATCCTGTTATTTGTTATGGGCTTCTGAGGTTGTCCATTATTCTGCCTCATCACATTAGCAGTGCACTAAAAAAATCCCATCACATGTCTACAATTGTAAAGAAGATCACAGCTGATTCCTTCACTATTTCATAGAACCCTTCTGAAGAGAAGTGACAATAAACAACGAAATTGGAAGACAATGAAAAGAATTATATTGATAAGAGGCTATTCCTCCTTACACCTTGGTTATCTTCTGTAACATAGAATGAATGGAAGAACAGAAATAGTCACACCTCCAATTATGTGCACTCTTGAAAGATTCAGGACAGTCGTTCACGCATGATCATCCACATGAGTATTTCAGAATATTCTATCTCAACATTGTGTGAGGAAAAAGAAATACAGCCTGTATGTTCCAACTTGCAGTTTCTTTAAGGCAACATGTATAGAGAAATCTGGCAGAATATAATTCCCAGTAGTTCTAATTTTCCATTGTACATCTAAAGCTAAACACTGTAAAGCCATTATTTTCATAACTCTGTTTAATTCAGAAATAAATTATCCAGTTAGAAGATCTAATTAGCGCTGTAGTCATGGTGGCTATAAACAAATGTGTTTCTGCTATCAGTAAGCCAACAGAATGATAATAATTGAAGCGCACTTATTTATTCCTACAAAACCTGTAGAAAAGCATGGTCGTGCTGCTTCATCCCTCATAAATCAGTTTAATATGTCCAGGAACGATCCTGATTCTCATACCTGGTAACTTTCTACCCACTCTTTTTCCGCAGATGGTTTCTCTTCAGCAACATTCTCTGAGTACTCTAGGTGCTGGAACATTCGTTTTCTCACAACTTCCCAGCATGCACTGCCCTGCCATTTGCCAATGGGTTCCACACCCTTAACTGAGATATTCAATCTTCCGCCTCTGTGTTATGCAGTTATGTAGTTTGGACAAACCCCTCTTCCCTTCTTGTAATCTGTCTTTAAGTCTCTGCTAGTAGAGATGGATTAGACTTTAAAGGGAACCTGTCACCACTTTTTTGGCGTATAAGCTGCGGCCACCACCACCAGGCTCTTATATACAGCATTCTAACATGCTGTATATAAGAGCCCAGGCCGCTGCGAGAATATAAAAAAACACTTTATAATACTTACCTAACGGTCATGCGGTTGGCCATATGGGAATTTCCGTTGTCCGGTGCCGCCTCTTTTAGCCATCTTTGTTATCCTTCACTAGCCGCTGTGCATAACGCGTCTGACGTCATACACACTGGCTGGCATTCAGGTCCTGAGCAGGCGCCCTGTGATCTGCCCTGAGGGCAGATCAAAGTATTGTAGTGCGCCTGCGCAGGACCGGCGAGTGTGTATGATGTAGACGCGTCATCATGCACACAGGCTTCAGTAAGAGGACGAAGATGGCCGAAAGAGGAGGCGCCGGCACCGGAGAACAGAGACGCCCATATGGCCAACCGCGCGACCATTAGGTAAGTATTATAAAGTGTTTTTTATGTAGTCACAGCGGCCCGGGCTCTTATATACAGCATGTGAGAATGCTGTATATAAGAGCCCGGTGGTGGTGGCCGCAGCTTATACGCCAAAAAAGTTGTGACAGGTTCCCTTTAACAACAGGCAGTGGGCAGCAAGTTAGGCAGAAGGGAAACACTTTGTGCCAGGCATTGTTGAGTGATTTTGAATGGGTAAAGCAACATCACTTTTTAATAAAGGGACTCACATATAATCTATTAAATGAGATCAAGTTGTCTGAAAGCACATGGACATCCCAGATTCTGGTAAAGGCTATCCTACAGCTTTTTTATCTCACGCCTCCATGCATTGTTAGAATAAATGTGTCACAGGTGTGTCACGTGTGACAGACATTCATGTGGTTTCTGGCCATCAAAGGTCACAGCATCTGGCTGCACAGAATGGTCCCTGACGTTCAATTGCTCCTGCTATCAGTATTCATTGGTATAGGTAGCTTTCCTGCTGGATTCATCTCTCTCCGTTTTGGACCCAGCAGGAGTTTGACTTCCACCCAGCTGTTGATTATCAGTATTCCCTTGGTGTTTAAATACCCCGTCCTTCCTTTCACTGGTGCTGGTGATATTTTCAGTTCATTCAAGCCTTGGTTGCAACCAGGTGGTGTGTGCTCCTCTATTGTAACGTTACCGAAAGCTCTGCTGAACTCCTACCTGAGTCATCTAATGATAAATAGTTCACGCTTTTTCCCCTGTGTGTCCTCCTTGTGTCTTCTATAGTTGTTTAGTGGGGTTGACGAAGAGTTCATCTCATCTGTTCCCTATTTAGGGCTCAGAACTAGAGATACCCAAGGTCAGGTATCCGGCTCAAAGCATAGGTGCAGAACCTATCTAGGGTGGTGAGGTACCCCAGGGACTAGCAGTAGGTTTGGTCAGGGGTCACCATCCTCCCTCTCCCTAGAAATAGGGTTTCTCTTTCCTGTCGCTTGGTACTTCTCCATTCTTAGCGTGACAAAATGTAATTGTGATCCTTGGACTGGTTCTCTCATTTGCTTATTTCTCCTCCTTTATTAAACTTTCTGTATTTGAGAAGAAAAACAAGAATGAGCCCCAACAGAAGATTCAGACTTACTTTTAGGATGTATACATCTTCAGACATGGCTACTGGTATATGGGGACATCATGGAAACACTAATAGCCAAAAAGAAAGGCATTGACAAACAGTGGCGTAGATAGGTATCCACCGCAGCAAAAATCTGTGACTACCCCCAAATTCTGATATTTTCTGGTCAACCAAACCTGCTGTGATCAAGTGCAGAAAGAGAACATTTAAAAGAAATGCATGAATGCTTATTAGCAAGTAAATATGCTGAGGGTGTGTTCATGAATGGGTTAAAGGTACCATATGTGTTGTTTTTTAGCCAAGCCCTTCCATCTGATCAATATGAACTTGTAAGTTATCAGCACTAAACAGATGTCCATAATTCATCCACACAACGGTCTGAAGGTGGAATCAATAGCTCAATGCAGGCGGCGTTCTGTGGAGCAGGGCTGAGCAATTTCACTTATACCACTTACCCTGTGTATGAAAACTTTACTAGAGAGGAGAGGGGTCATCACCTCACCTCGTCATAGGACTAAGAATTTGGTAATTGTAAAATGGAATATATATGATTATCCGGAGTATTCAGTGCCAGGGTCACTTGTCGCTGGTTTCTTTCTGTATTTTGCAGCATCTATTTACCTTAAGAGCTGAGAACACGCCCTGTAAATTCAGTAAGTAGAATATATCCATAGGCCTCCATGTACACACACAGGACTTTCCCTTTGGGCTCCATCAGGCTGGGATATGGCAGCCAATCTCTGGCTCCTGTCAGTCAGACCCCAGCGATCAGCCATATATCTGCTATGGATATCTGATATGTCTTGTGGTCCCATTGGTGCAAAAGTCAAATTCACACCAAGTTTTTCCTCCTCGTACTAGGGGTATCAGAATGGCTGTACTTGGGGGCGTACCGATTTTTATTTTAAAACAACTGAAAAAATTATATCATTGCATAATTTATTTTCATTATTGCAATCCTATCTATCCAAGCCACAAATGATGGCGGGTTAATATTTTTCTAATCTTCAGTTCCCAATTTCCTGGGTAGTTAAACAGACTTTTTAGTTATCCATTATATCCCCCTTACCCAGAATACTTTTCTTGCACAGATTACATTTTTATACCTGCCTGAAAGTTGTTTTTTTTTAACTTTTGCCAATTACAATATTGCTCTTGTTATATGCATTTATGAGACATTCTGCCGCCAATATTTTTTTCTACTGGCATCCCCTAACAGTCTTACCAGACCCTCGGCCGCCCATTATATGGTCTCATTGTGACGCTCTCTTGGGCTCCTGGGGTTTTTTTTAATAGCCATGGGCTGATTACTTGGCTCACCTTTTCAAGGTTATCAGTTATCACCATAGTGATATCAGTGATATCCAGCTATCACCTTACCGCCAGTACAGTAGTCTCATTTCATAGTTGATATTTTAAGATGATTTAACATTTATATTTTATTTTAATACCCATCAAACTTCTCTCACACCACCGTTTTTTGTGTCCGAGTACAATCCGACAAAACATCAGATGGCGATCGGACCAATATTAGCATACGCGGCGATCACATGCCAGGTTTTTGCCTTGTCTGATTTGTTCCAAGGAAAAAAAATCGCAGCATGAGTCATTGACTGAAAAGGGCTTGTACAGGGATACTATTATGTCTGTGTCTGCCTTTGGGCTTCACCATAGTGCCAACCCATTGTTTAGCACAGTCATTCAGTCTGTATAAAAGCCTAAGGGCGGCTTTGCACACTACGACATCGCAGGTGCGATGTCGGTGGGGTCAAATTGAAAGTGATGCACATCCGTCATCGCATGCGACATCGTAGTGTGTAAAGCCTAGATGATACGATTAACGAGCGCAAAATCGTCGTAATCGTATCATCGGTGCAGCGTCGGCGTAATCCATAATTACGCTGACGCGACGGTCCGATGTTGTTCCTCGCTCCTGCGGCAGCACACATCGCTGTGTGTGAAGTCGCAAGAGCGAGGAACATCTCCTACCGGCGTCACCGCGGCTCCTGTAGGATATGCGGAAGGAAGGAGGTGGGCGGGATGTTTACATCCTGCTCATCTCCGCCCCTCTGCTGCTATTGGCCGCCTGCCGTGTGACGTCGCTATGACGCCGCACGACCTGCCCCCTTAGGAAGGAGGCTGGTCGCTGGCCAGAGCGACGGTCGCAAGGCAGGTGAGTGCATGTGAAGCTGGCGTAGCGATAATTTTCGCTACGCCAGCTATCACACAATATCGTACCTGCGACGGAGGCGGGGACTATCGCGTGCGACATCGCAGCATCGGCTTGCGATGTCGCAACGTGCAAAGCCCGCCTAAGCAAGGAATGCAGCTGACAAATTATTGTGATGTAGGATTCTGAGAGGATGCCAGAGTTCACACCTCAGCAATAAAGACATGAAGACAAAGGTCTAAATTCTTGGACAAATGCTCCAGACAGTAACATGATGAATAACTGCAGCAGTGAATAAGATGAGAGTAGCACTCTGTGGATAATACAGGGATTCTATTGAGTGGAGGAGCGAGGGAAATAAGTGAGGTGCAGGCAGCATTGCTAGTGCGATTATAAAGTTGGAAAGTTGGTTTAGCCTGCATTTGTCTGCTGCTTTCGAATAAATATTACACACTTTATTCTGCATTCTTAATTCTTAATGCACTAGAAAGCAGCAGAAAGATAAAAAAAAACTGAAATCAGTGTCAGTGTGCGAGCTCATCATAAACATCTGTACTGGGCTTTTGAATTTCTTATGCAATTGTTTTTGTGAAGAGAGAATAATTGTATTTTATAAATTCAAAGAAAACCCCCAAAATCCAGATATTTAAATGTGACGGTTTACCTCACAAAGTGTGCGTGTCACAAACAGTGTCTTGTTTTGTATTTCTGTTTTACTAGTTACATCTGTCTGTAAAACAGATGCGAGATGCAACAATGCAGTAAAGACGACTTAAGGGGGCTTTACACGCTACGACATCGCTAATGCGAACTCGTTGGGGTCACGGAATTGGTGACGCACATCCGGCCGCATTAGCGATGCCGTTGCGTGTGACACCGATGAGCGATTTTGCATCGTTGCAAAAACGTGCAAAATCGCTCATCGGTGACATGGGGGTCCATTCTCAAAAATCGTTACTGCAGCAGTAACGAGGTTGTTCCTCGTTCCTGCGGCAGCACACATCGCTCCGTGTGACGCCGCAGGAACGAGGAAGCTCTCCTTACCTGCCTCCCGGCTGCTATGCGGAAGGAAGGAGGTGGGCGGGATGTTATGTCCCGCTCAGCTCCACCCCTCCGCTGCTATTGGGCGGCCGCTCAGTGACGTCGCTGTGACGCCGCACGGACCGCCCCCTTAGAAATGAGGCGGTTCGCCGGTCACAGCAACGTCGCCGGGCAGGTAAGTATGTGTGACGGGTCTGCGCGATGTTGTGCGGCACGGGCAGCGATTTGCCCGTGTCGCACAACAGATGGGGGCGGGTACCCACGCTAGCGATATCGGGACCGATATCGCAGCGTGTAAAGTAGCCTTTAATGATAACTTAACAGTTATTTATTTTACAGAAGATGAAGAATTAGTAGTAGTAATGAATAATCATAACCAGTACAGGTCACTTACAATCAGTATTATACAAGGTCTATATGTGATAGTTCTACATTCAGTTTCTTTCTACACTAAGTAACAGGCCTTATTAATATTAACTTTGTTCTGGTCTTTCTGTCAGGGGAGCATCATTGTGACCCCTGCTCTTGTTACAGAAACTCTTAGGCCCTGTGCACACTAGGCGTTTTTACCCGCGGATTTACCCGTGGTTTTGCTGCGGAAATTTCTTGAGAAATGTTTGAAATCTTTCTGCAGACATTTCCCAGCAAAACCTATGGGACAAAAAAATAGCTGTGCGCACACTGCGTTTTTTTCTCAAGAAAATTCTTTGTGAAGATTTTCTTGAGAAAATTTCTTGAGAAAATGTGCATGTCACTTCTTTTCCGCAGGTACCTGCGGTATACCCCCGGTATTTCGCTCCATTCACTGTAATGTAATCGCGAAATTCCGGGGGTATACCGCAGGTAGCAAATGATGTGCGGTATCCCCCCGGTATAGCCGCGATTTACCTGCGGTAATGCTCATCGCTGCCTGCGGTTTTGCAGGAAGTCATGTCATTATGATAGAAGAGGAAGCGGAGCAGAGTAAACACATACGTCGCACTCCCTGGACGCCACACAGAAGCACTTCCGTGTGACCTCCAGGTGCCCGTGCAGTCTGTGTCCCACTCCAGCCGCACGGCTGCCTGCCCTGCAGTGTCAGTGTCTGCCCGTAGTGTCAGCAGCTTGTCACCCTGCAGTGCGTGCAGCCGAGGGGATGTTGAGCGCTGCTGTCAAGAGGTGAGATGAGATCATTACCTGCTGTGACGATCTCCTGCCTCCTGACGTCACCGCTGTCACTGCTGTCTATGCCCGCGGCCCGAGACTGTCACTAGCGGTGACATCACGGGCTCTCGCGATACTGCTGAGAACGCGGCGGGCATAGCAGGCAGTGACAGCGCTGATGGCAGGACTGCAGGAGATCATCACAGCAGGTAATGATCACATCTAACCTCCTGATGGCAGTGCTCGTCATCCCCTGCAGTGACCTGGGCTGAGATACTGATGTTAGCTCAAGTCACTGCATTACTCTCCCAGCCAATGGGGAACCTTCTGTTCTTGATTGACTTGGACAGTGACCATGGTATGGATCGTCGTGGGCCCACCCCCCCCTTATTGGATTACGCCTGACCCGGATTTGATTGTTCTTGTCAATAAATTGGTGAAAGAGGGAATGTGGGGAGTGTTTTTTCAAGTAAAACTTTTTTAGTTGTCTATTTTTTTTTTTTTATTACTGACTGGGTTGGTGATGTCGGGTATCTGATAGACGCTTGACATCACTAACCCCAGGGCTTGATGCCAGGTGACATTACACATCTGGCATCAACCCCATATATTACCCCGTTTGCCACCGCACCAGGGCAACGGGATGAGTTGGGGCGAAGCGCCAGGATTGGCACGTCTAATGGATGCGCCACTTCTGGGGCGCCTGCAGCCTGCTATTTTTAGGCTGGGGAGTGTGCAATAACAGTGGACCTCCCTAGTCTGAGAATATCAGACCCCAGCTGTCCGCTTTACCTTGGCTGGTGATCCAATTTGGGATGGACCCCACGTTTTTTGTTTTAAATTATTTATTTAATGTAAAATAACAGCGTGGGGTGCCCTCAGTTTTGGATTACCAGCTAAGGTGAAGCTGCCAGCTGTGGTCTGCAGGCTACAGCCGTCTGCTTTACCCTAGCTGGCTACAAAAGATGGGGGGACCTCACGTCGTTTTTTTTTTAAATTATTTATTTATTTTTTAGCTAAATACAAGGCTAGGCACCCTTTAGTGCCACATGAAAGTCACTAAAGGGTGCCAGCTTAGAATATGCAGGGGGTGGGACATTATATAGGTCTTTCTCATCTATCTATCTATCTATCTATCTATCTATTCATCTATCCATCTTTCCCTCTATCCATTATCTGTCTATCAATTATCTATCTATTATCTATATTATTTATTGCAGTTCAGCATAAAAAAACCACAGGGACAAACCGCGGCAATAACGCATGCATTTTTCCCCGCGGTTTTGGTGTGTTTTTTTACTGCAGGCGTGGTAATCTTCAACTCCCAGAAGTTTCTCAAGAAATATTCTTGAGAAAAATCACTTTCCTAGTGCACACATAGCCTTAAATTAGTAACTTAATATACAATGTATATCTATGTATCTATAGACTTGCTAAGGCTAAGGTGATCTCAACATAATCTACTACTCCAAAAGTCCAACTTTAGCAAATGGCATTCCTTTCTTAGTAGCATATATCACAAGAGGGAGCAATGGCCTGAGTCACTCAGATTCAGCGCCTGGGCATGCGTTCTGTCTTCGATGCTTGACCATTGGTATCTGTAATTGGTATAATTGGTCTTCGGGTTTCTCTGGATATGGTTATTTGGTCTTCAGCTTCCTCTGCAGACAGTATTCAATATTTTGTCTTCTTGCTTCTTCTATAGTGATGGCTATGAATGTCCACCTGGCTGTGGGATGTCTTCGGCCTGTTATAGGATCTGACCACTCTTGCACCCTTGTGTGGCCGTAGACCTATTAGCCCACTCCAATCCCACATGGCCTTCCTGGTGCAAGATCTGGCTCAAATTCATCCCCTTCTCAGCCCAGCCTGGCATTTTATATTTTGCAACTGTGACACACTTGTCCCCTGACCTCACATCTCCTCTAAACTCTTCTCGTAGGGAAACACACATTCCACTTATTAGTTCCTGTTGTTTCCTCTGGTCAGCAGATGACGATGTTCCCTTGCAGACACTGCGAAACATGACTTCAGTGTGTAATCTGCTGTCCAGCTCCCTTACTCATGCACACTACACTAGCATAATGCCTAGTTGCAAGTGTTTGCTTTTTGGGTGTATACTTTCCTTGCATTTCTTATTTTGTCATTTATGGAAGAAGGGTGAATACTATTGATAAAACAATTTTTAAAATAAATGTAGACTAGCATTTCTTATTACGTCATTTTGGCAAGGGTTGAATAAATAGGGTTAAAAATATTATGTAAAATTAATTAGAGTGCTGTACAAAATATATGGCAAAAGAAAAAGTAGCAATGGCAATGACATACTACTGTAAAAGAAGAAAAAAATCATTGCATGACTAATGACGTGACAAGAGCAGAAGCACAACCACTACCAGTGGCATAATTTGCCTGGGCAATAATACTGCCAAACCTTTGGCAAGTGTATTGGGTATGGAACGAAGGGTATTACGGACTATATGGCATATTTTTCATCTCAGTCACAGTTGGTTGATGATACTTCTAACATCGACACAGTTAAAAATGAAGTAAACCAATTCTGTAGTGGCCGCGCTCCCCGTAGTAATGACTTTAAAAACTCTTGTCCTCAAATGGAATTTATTACTCAAACATACGGAAATAAAAAACGGATACAACGCGTTTCGGCGGGAACAACCGCCTTCCTCAGGTATCTAAATAAAAATTTTGAACAAAGAGGAGGGAAGAAGAAATGGCACCAAAATTGTATGCAAAAAGTGTTAAATTTTATTCACATAAAATATATGAGGATGCAACATTTGTCATAAGAATAAATAGTACAATATCAAATAGAACAGAAAATAGAAAAAATGAGGAAACCTGGGGATGAGGAATGCAGGTGTGGGTAGAACACAAAAAGGGGGGGAGATGTAAAGTCCTACCCGTTGCCGTAACAGAACCCTGGGGGGGTGGTGTATCACTGAAGTGTATGAGTCCAAAAAATGGACCCCAGCCCCCCAAGGTAGTAAATAACCCAGATGACCCTCCACAGAGGATGTATAGTCAAAGATTGAAGTACATGACCAAAAAACAGGTAGACAAAGTAATTAGAAGAATACTTCTTCTAATTACTTTGTCTACCTGTTTTTTGGTCATGTACTTCAATCTTTGACTATACATCCTCTGTGGAGGGTCATCTGGGTTATTTACTACCTTGGGGGGCTGGGGTCCATTTTTTGGACTCATACACTTCAGTGATACACCACCCCCCCAGGGTTCTGTTACGGCAACGGGTAGGACTTTACATCTCCCCCCCTTTTTGTGTTCTACCCACACCTGCATTCCTCATCCCCAGGTTTCCTCATTTTTTCTATTTTCTGTTCTATTTGATATTGTACTATTTATTCTTATGACAAATGTTGCATCCTCATATATTTTATGTGAATAAAATTTAACACTTTTTGCATACAATTTTGGTGCCATTTCTTCTTCCCTCCTCTTTGTTCAAAATGCTCTTTGAAGTAGGCACCCCCCCCCTGTGGGAACTCCAGGTTGTGTTTCCCCCAGTGATTATTGAATTAAGCCATGTATATGTTGTTTATAATCTAAATAAAAATGCATCTCACTCTACTTTATAGATAAAAAAATAAATACAATTTACCTGGTATTCAAATAAGGGTGTGGATATAACCACAGCTGTATAATCAGTTTCTTAGTTCACTTCAACTCTAGTGGTTCATTAAAAACAAATCCACAAACAACAAATCACTTAAAAGAATCATAAAACTAAAAACACTGTAAGCATTTATCAATAAAATTACTATCAATAGTGAGGAAGGCAGTTGTTGTTAGTTTGAGCCAGTGTTCTACACGGAACAGTCTGCCTGATCACAGATGATTAAAGAGTTATCACTTTTGGGACAGTTCAAAAAGAATAAAAACATGAAAAGTCTGTCTGTGTACTGTATTATTGAATGAGCTGTTATTTATGATCAGGTTACAATGATTTCTATGGTGATGTGACTATAATATTACTGAGACTATGTTTGTGTTAAAGGGAATCTGTCAGCAGGTTTTTGCTACCTCATCTGACAACAACATAATGTAGGAGAGGAGATTCTGAATCCAAGGGTGTATCACATAGATTACTGGCTGAAGCTGTTCTGAAATCATGAAAAAATTTAGATTCAGGAACACAGCAGAGCTGACAGCTGCCCCCCCATACTAGGCTATCTATAGAGATTGTGCATTGACTGTGTGGTGTCAATCACAGCAAGGGACAAGGGGACTGCCATGCACATGTGTTTCTATTCCTGTGATGTTAATCACAGGGTAATAAATCCTTTAGTTTATATAAACAATTACACACACACTGATAAGAGAAGCACAGTTGTTTATTGTTTTTTAACTCTTACAGCATGCTGTCCTCAGATTACATAGCAAAAAACTGCTGACAGATTCCCTTTAAAGAAACACCTGGATAGAGTCACAGGTAGTATCATAGTGTTATACACTTCTTGCCAGGAAAATTGGAGTCTCTGATTTGCAGCAAATAGTTTAGAAAACTTAGCCAAACCTGGCAAATTTAGATTTAAAACAATTCAATCATCTCAAATGCTAAATAATTCCAGCCCACAAGATTATCAGCTTAAGGCCCCCTTCACACGTCAGTGATTCTGGTACGTATGTGCTTTTTTTTTATATGTATCAGAATCACTGACATATGCAGACCCATTATAATCAATGTGTCTGCTCACACATCAGTGATTTTTCACTGAACGTGTCTCCGTACAGAGTACACCCGTGGCCATGATACTGCACGGAGACAAGTCAGTTTTTTTCTGGCATCACTGATGACTCATGGACCACACTATGGTGTAATCCATGTGTGATCCGTGAAACACGTACCAGAAAATCACGGACATATAAAATATTAAAGGGGTGGTTCACCCATTTTTTTTATTTTCTGTAGGAGTTCTACTTACCTTTCTAGGCGTTTTCTCCATTGGCTTCTGTTTCCAGTTCTGGCACTGAGCGGCGCTATCCTGCACGCTCAGTGCCTGTCACATGACCCCCTGGAGCTGTGGCCGCCAGCATCCTCTGACATCCCGGCATTTCCGGGCTCTCAAATTCGTCGGGTACGTCAGAGGAGGCTGGCACCACTCAGATTGAGTGACAGGGCTGTGGGCGGTGACTACCACACATCACAGCCCAGTATCGAGGGGAGGAGCCGGAGGACGTCAGTGTGGAGCCGGCTACAGCCCTGCAGATGGTGAGGCACGGGGCACCAGTGTGCAGTACAGGGGGGGGGGGTTCTTCAGCTGAATCCCCCCCCTGCACGTAAGTATGTGATCACACTGTCCACCCGCCCGCTCTGCTGCGATGTCAGGAGAGCGGCCGGTGTCGGGCAGTGTGATCATCTGCTCCTCCCAGCAGCACTGCAGGACGCAGCAAGACACTGGCAGGCATGTCACCGCTGTGCTCTGCCACCTGTCCTGCTGCATGGGACCAACTGTGCACTCTGTCACCTGCACCACAAGTCACAGAGTGGAGACAGTTGGTGACAGAGCACCTCTCCCCCCCCCCCGTTCTTTCCCCACTCTCTTCTCTCCCCCCACTCTTCTCCACCTCCCCTCTTCCCCCTCTTCTCTGCCCCCCTCTTATCCCTCTCTCCTCTCCCCTCTCTTTTCCCTCACTCTCTTTCCCCCCCCTCGCTCTCTTCCCCCCCCCTCGCTCTCTTCCCCCCCTCGCTCTCTTCCCCCCCTCGCTCTCTTCCCCCCCCTCGCTCTCTTCCCCCCTTCTCGCTCTCTTCCCCCCTCCCCTCCTCGCTCTCTTCCCCCCCCTCGCTCTCTCCCCCCCTCGCTCTCTCCCCCCCTCGCTCTCTTCCCCCCCTCGCTCTCTCCCCCCCTCGCTCTCTCACCCCTCGCTCTCTTTTCCTCCCCCCTCGCTCTCTCTTTTCCTCCCCCCGTCGCTCTCTCCCCCCCCTCGCTCTCTTTTCCTCCCCCCCTCGCTCTTTTCCTCCCCCCCTTGCTCTTTTCCTCCCCCCCTTGCTCTTTTCCTCCCCCCCTCGCTCTCTTTTCCTCCCCCCCTCGCTTTCTTTTCCTCCCCCCCTCGCTCTCTTTTCCTCCCCCCCTCGCTTTCTTTTCCTCTCCCCCTCGCTCTCTCTCTCTTTTCCCTCACTCTCTCCTGGCATGGTCAGTACAGAAATCTCTCCATCGTGGAGGAGTGAGAGGGAGTAATAAACATGGAGTCCCTACTGTGTCTGTGTATTTATTTCTAATAAAGTATTTTTCTCTGTGTGGTCTTTTTTTTTTTTTTTAAACCCTTTATTGGAGATTCTTAATGGCCAAGTCAAACTTGGCCTGACATTAAGAATCTCGGGCTTTATACCAGCTGGTAAAACATAGCTGGTATTAACCCCTTATTACCCAGCGTGCCACCTGCCACCAGGGCCACTGGAAGAGTTGGATACAGCGCCAGAAGATGGCGCTTCTATGAAAGCGCCATTTTCTGGGGTGGCTGTGGACTGCAATTCGCAGCGGGGGCCCCAGAAAGTTTGGGCACCCTTCACTGCGGATTCCAATCCCCAGCTGCCTAGTTGTACCTGGCTGGACTCAAAAATTCGGCGAAGCCCATGTCATTTTTTTTTTTAATTATTTCATGAAATTCATGAAATAAAAAAAAAGGGCTTCTCTATATTTTTGGTTCACAGCCGGGTACAAATAGGCAGCTGGGGGTTGGGGGCAGCCCGTAGCTGCCTGCTGTACCTGGCTAGCATACAAAAATATGGCAAAGCCAACGGAATTTTTTTAAAAAAAACAGAAACAGAAACAGGGCCACACCATCCATTGGACAAGTTGAGCAGTTTGCTCAGGCGGCACTATATTCAGGGAGGCGGCAATGCGGCTGGGGGCGGGGCTGTATGGGGACTGCTGTTTTCCGCCACCCAGTGCCTCAACAGGTAAACCGTGCACAGGATCTCCCGGCCGCCTGACAGCACCCCCTCCCCGCTCCTCAATGTCGGCCACCGCCTGACAGCACCCCTCCTACGCTCCTCGCCTCAGAGATGCATACCGGCAAATATTTTTTTGCAAAAAAAAGCGCTGCATTAACTAATAAACCTAAGCAGATATATCAGCCAGATAAATCTCTCCAACATGAAATGAAAACCTAGAAAATAGAAATGAGCGGATCGATCAGTGGAGTACAGAGTTTGGGGCAAATTTCCATGACAATTTGCCATGAGGAACCATGTTGATCTTCCAGTCACCAATATGAGAGCATATGTGAGTGATAACACCGAATGTAACACACCTGCTCTGAGACCTTGTAACACTAATGAGTCACAGGACACCGAGAGGGAAAATGGCTAATTGGACACAATCTGGCCATTTTCACTTGGCATGTACTCAGTTTTGTTGCCAGCGGCTTTGACATTAATGTATGTGTGTTGAGTTATTTAGTAGGCACCACATTTAGGGGTACTTTGCACACTACGACATCACAAGCCGATGGTAGCGATGCCGAGGGCGATAGTCCCGCCCCCTTCACAGCTGCAATATCTTGTGATAGCTGCCGTAGCGAACATAATCGCTGCGGCAGCTTCACATGCACTTACCTGCCCTGCGACGTCGCTTTGGCCGGCGAACCGCCTCCTTCCTAAGGGGGCGGGTCGTGCGGCGTCACAGCTACGTCACACGGCAGGCGGCCAAAAGAAGCAGAGGGGCAGAGATGAGCGGGACGTAAACATCCCGCCCACCTCCTTCCTTCCTCATTGCAGCCGTGACGCAGGTAAGGCGATGTTCCTCGCTCCTGTGGCTTCACACACAGCAATGTGTGCTGCCGCAGGAACGAGGAACAACATCATAACATCGGTCCTTCCGAAATTATGGAAATGACCGACACGACCGATGATACGATTTCGACGCTTTTGCGCTCGTTAATCGTATGAAAAACAATTTACACACTCCGATGTCGACAGCGACGGCGGATGTGCGTCACTTTCGATTTGACCCCACCGACTCACAGCTGCGATGTCGTAGTGTGCAAAGTACCCCTTACACTATTATACAAGCTGTACACTGATGACTTTACATTGTATCAATGTGTCAGATCTTCAGTGTTGTCCCATGAAAAGATCTAATAAAATATTTACAAAAATTTGAGAGGTGTACTCACTTTTGTGATATATTGTATATTGCAAAAATCATCACGAAGTGGTCCGCATTTAGAGTATACTAATAATTTGAAAAATAAGCCACAGAAATGAAAAAATCACCATAAAAAACATACCATATGTATTTTAAATTTAATGTTTCTCTATTGTCTAATATGAGACATCTAGCTTCAGCATTTTGACCTACAAAAAATCATAGGAAAAAAATACAAAAAAACACCCCCACAAATAATCTTATTCACTTTTACATAAATGCTATGTCTAAGGAGTTTATTAGGAGATTAAAAAAAGGCAGTTTGCATATCTGATAATTAATATCTATATAAAATATATATATATATATATATATATATATATATATATATACACATATATATATATATATATATATATATACAGTTAGGTCCAGAAATATTTGGACAGTGACACAAGTTTTGTTATTTTAGCTGTTTACAAAAACATGTTCAGAAATACAATTATGTATATAATATGGGCTGAAAGTGCACACTCCCAGCTGCAATATGAGAGTTTTCACATCCAAATCGGAGAAAGGGTTTAGGAATCATAGCTCTGTAATGCATAGCCTCCTCTTTTTAAAGGGACCAAAAGTAATTGGACAAGGGACTCTAAGGGCTGCAATTAACTCTGAAGGCGTCTCCCTCGTTAACCTGTAATCAATGAAGTAGTTAAAAGGTCTGGGGTTGATTACAGGTGTGTGGTTTTGCATTTGGAAGCTGTTGCTGTGACCAGACAACATGCGGTCTAAGGAACTCTCAATTGAGGTGAAGCAGAACATCCTGAGGCTGAAAAAAAAGAAAAAATCCATCAGAGAGATAGCAGACATGCTTGGAGTAGCAAAATCAACAGTCGGGTACATTCTGAGAAAAAAGGAATTGACTGGTGAGCTTGGGAACTCAAAAAGGCCTGGGCGTCCACGGATGACAACAGTGGTGGATGATCGCCGCATACTTTCTTTGGTGAAGAAGAACCCGTTCACAACATCAACTGAAGTCCAGAACACTGTCAGTGAAGTAGGTGTATCTGTCTCTAAGTCAACAGTAAAGAGAAGACTCCATGAAAGTAAATACAAAGGGTTCACATCTAGATGCAAACCATTCATCAATTCCAAAAATAGACAGGCCAGAGTTAAATTTGCTGAAAAACACCTCATGAAGCCAGCTCAGTTCTGGAAAAGTATTCTATGGACAGATGAGACAAAGATCAACCTGTACCAGAATGATAGGAAGAAAAAAGTTTGGAGAAGAAAGGGAACGGCACATGATCCAAGGCACACCACATCCTCTGTAAAACATGGTGGAGGCAACGTGATGGCATGGGCATGCATGGCTTTCAATGGCACTGGGTCACTTGTGTTTATTGATGACATAACAGCAGACAAGAGTAGCCGGATGAATTCTGAAGTGTACCGGGATATACTTTCAGCCCAGATTCAGCAAAATGCCGCAAAGTTGATCGAACGGCGCTTCATAGTACAGATGGACAATGACCCCAAGCATACAGCCAAAGCTACCCAGGAGTTCATGAGTGCAAAAAAGTGGAACATTCTGCAATGGCCAAGTCAATCACCAGATCTTAACCCAATTGAGCATGCATTTCACTTGCTCAAATCCAGACTTAAGACGGAAAGACCCACAAACAAGCAAGACCTGAAGGCTGCGGCTGTAAAGGCCTGGAAAAGCATTAAGAAGGAGGAATCCCAGCGTTTGATGATGTCCATGGGTTCCAGACTTAAGGCAGTGATTGCCTTCAAAGGATTCGCAACAAAATATTGAAAATAAAAATATTTTGCTTGGGTTTGGTTTATTTGTCCAATTACTTTTGACCTCCTAAAATGTGGAGTGTTTGTAAAGAAATGTGTACAATTCCTACAATTTCTATCAGATATTTTTGTTCAAACCTTCAAATTAAACGTTACAATCTGCACTTGAATTCTGTTGTAGAGGTTTCATTTCAAATCCAATGTGGTGGCATGCAGAGCCCAACTCGCGAAAATTGTGTCACTGTCCAAATATTTCTGGACCTAACTGTATATATGCAATTACTCAACTGTTAAATCACCAGACAATAAATAATTGAAAGACAAAACAATATATGCAACATATTCTGCCCCAGCACCCCTACTGGTCTTTGTTTACAGTTATTCCTGTAGAGCCAATCAGAGGCCACATTTACTTTTACATTTATTTGCCATACCTGCAGTCAATCATTGGCTGCAGCGGTCATGTGCCAGTAGAGCTCCTCACCACTGCAGCTGTGTACACAAATTGTAAGTATTGTGTTTTGTTATTTTATTACTTATCTTTCATAGTATCATAGTATCATAGTTTTTAAGGTTGAAGGGAGACTCTAAGGGCGGCTTTGCACACTACGACATCGCAGGTGCGATGTTGGTGGGGTCAAATCGAAAGTGACGCACATCCGGCGTCACTTGCGATGTCGTAGTGTGTAAAACCTTTTTGATACGATGAACGAGCGCAAAAGCGTCGTTATCGTATCATCGGTGTATTCTCCGACATTTCCCATAATGCCGGTGCAGAGACAGGTAAGATGTTGTTCCTCGTTCCTGCGGCAACACACATCGCTGTGTGTAAAGCCGCAGGAGCGAGGAACATCTCCTTACCTGCGTCCCGGCTGCTATGAGAAGGAAGGAGGTGGGTGGGATGTTTACATCCTGCTCATCTCCGCCCCTCCGGTGCTATTGGCCGCCTGCCGTGTGACGTCACTGTGATGCCGCACGGCCCGCCCCCTTAGCAAGGAGGCGGGTCGCCGGCCAGAGCGACGTCACAGGACAGGTGAGTGCATGTGAAGCTGCCGTAGCGATAATGTTCGCTACGGCAGCTATCACAAGATATCGCACGTACGACGGGGGCGGGGACTATCGCCCTCGACATCGCAGCATCGGCATGCGATGTCATAATGTGCAAAGCCCGCCTTAGTCCATCTAGTTCAACCCGTAGCCTAACATGTTGATCAAGAGGAAGGCAAAATAAACCCAATGTGGCAAACAAGTTCCAATGAGGAAAAAAATTCCTTCCTGACTTGACATACGGCAATCAGATTAGTTCCCTGGATCAACACCCTGTCATAAAATCTAATATACATAACTGGTAATATTAAATTTTTCAAGAAAGGCGTCCAGGCTCTGCTTAAATGTTAGTAGTGAATTACTCATTACAACATCATGCGGCAGAGAGTTCCATAGTCTCACTGCTCGTACAGTAAAGAATCCTCGTCTGTGATTATGATTAAATCTTCTTTCCTCAAGACGTAGCGGATGCCCCCGTGTTCCAGTCACAGGCCTAGGTGTAAAAAGATCTTTGGAAAGGTCTCTGTACTGTCCCCTCATATATTTACATTATATACATTGTGATTAGATCCCCCCTAAGCCTTCGTTTTTCCAAACTAAATAATCCCAAGTTTAATAACCTATCTTGGCATTGCAACCCACCCATTCCTCTAATAATCTTGGTCGCTCTTCTCTGCACCCTCTCCAGTTCAGCTATGTCCTTCTTATATATCGGTGACCAGAATTGTACACAGTATTCTAAGTGCGGTCGCACTAGTGACTTGTACAGAGGTAGAACTATATTTTTTTTCATGAACACATACCTCTTTTAACACATCCCATTATTTTATTAGCCCTGGCAGCAGTTGCCTGACACTGTCCACTAAAGTTAAGTTTACCATCCACCCATACACTCAAGTCTTTTTCTGTGTCTGTTTTACCCAGTGTTCTACAATTAAGTACATAATTGTAAATTTTATTTCCTCTACCCAAGTGCATGACCTTACATTTATCTACATTAAACTTCAATTGCCACTTCTCAGCCCAATCCTCCAATTTACATAAATCTCCCTGTAATAGAAAATTATCCTCCTCTGTATTGATTACCCTGCAGAGTTTAGTATCATCTGCAAATACTGAAATTCTACTCCGCATGCCCCAACAAGGTCATTAATAAATATGTTGAAAAGAAGCGGGCCCAATACTGACCCCTGTGGTACCCCACTATGAACTGAGACCCAGTCCGAGTACGTACCATTAATAACCACCCTTTGTTTCCTATCACTGAGCCAGTGTTTAACCCAGTTACACATATTTTCCCCTATCCCCATTATTCTCATTTTATGTACCAACTTTTTGTGTGGCACCTTATCAAAAGCTTTTGAAAAGTCCATATACACAACATCCACTGCATTTCCCTGGTCCAGGCTTGAACTTACCTCTTCATAGAAGCTGATCAAATTAGTTTGACAGGATCGATCCCTCATAAACCCATGTTGATACTCTGTCATAAGGTTATTTTTCTTGAGATACTCCAGTATAGCATCTCTAAAGAAACCCTCAAGGATTTTACCAACCTTAGAGGTTAAACTTACCGACCTATAATTTCCTGGCTCAGTTTTTGTCCCCTTTTTAAATATTGGCACCACATTTGCTATGCGCCAGTCCTGCGGTACCGACTCTGTTATTAAGGAATCTGTGAAGATTAAAAATAATGGTCTATCTATCACAGAAATCAATTCCTGTAGTACTCTGGGGTGTATGCCATCCGGGCCCAGAGATTTGTCAACCTTAGTGATTTCGAGGCGGCGGCGTACTTCCTGCTGGGTGAAGCAGGTAATATTCAAGGGTGAATTTATGGTATCACTGGTCATGTCATCTGCCATGGCATTTTCTTGTATAAAAACCGTAGAAAAAAAGTCATTCAGCAGATTGGCTTTATCCTCATCCCCTCCACCATTTCACCAAGACTATTTTTAAGGGGGCCAACACTATCGCTTTTCAGTTTTTTACTGTTTATGTAGTTAAAGAATATTTTAGGATTATTTTTACTTTCTCTCGCAATGAGTCTCTCTGTCTCAAACTTAGCTAACTTAATTTGCTTTTTACATATTTTATTTAATTTTCTATAATTATATAATGCCTCATAACTACCTACCCTCTTTAATTCTTTTAAGGCTTTCTGTTTTTCTTTTATTGCTTCCCTTACAGCTCTATATAGCCATAGGGGTTTCCTCCTATTTCTAGCATGTTTGTTCCCATAGGGTAAATTTTCTGCACAAGCCCTATTCAGGATGCTCATAAAAGTCTCCCATTTGCTTTGTGTACTTTTATTACTTAGTACATCATCCCAGTTTATTGCACTAAGATCATCTCTCAACCGTTTAAAATGTGCTTTCCTGAAGTTTAGTGTCCTTGTAGCCCCTCTACTATATATCTTACTAAAGAATACATGAAAACTTATTATTTTATTATCACTATTCCCCAAGTAACCCCCAACTTGTATATTTGATATGCGGTCTGGCCTATTGGTTAGTACAAGGTCTAGTAGTGTTCCCCCTCTTGTGGGGTCCTGTACCATTTGTGAAAGGTAATTATCTTTCATTGTTATCAAAAATCTATTTCCTTTGCTGGAACTGAAAGTTTCTGTTCCCCAATTTATATCAGGATAGTTAAAGTCCCCCATAATAATTACCTCTCCGAGACTCGCTGCTTTATCTATTTGCTTTATGAGGAGATTCTCTACCTCTTCCATAATATTTGGCGTCTTATAACACACCCCTATCAGTATTTTATTATTCATTCTCCCCCCCCCCTTATCTCCAACCATAAGGACTCTACATTCTCAGTACCCTCACATACAGTGCCTACAAGTAGTATTCAACCCCCTGCAGATTTAGCAGGTTTACACATTCGGAATTAACTTGGCATTGTGACATTTGGACTATAGATCAGCCTGGAAGTGTGAAATGCACTGCAGCAAAAAAGAATGTTATTTGTTTTTTTATTTTATTTTTTAAATTGAGAAAAGTTTATTCAGAGGGTCATTTATTATTCAACCCCTCAAACCACCAGAATTCTGTTTGGTTCCCCTAAAGTATTAAGAAGTATTTCAGGCACAAAGAACAATGAGCTTCACATGTTTGGATTAATTATCTCTTTTTCCAGCCTTTTCTGACTAATTAAGACCCTCCCCAAACTTGTGAACAGCACTCATACATGGTCAACATGGGAAAGATAAAGGAGCATTCCAAGGCCATCAGAGACAAGATCGTGGAGGGTCACAAGGCTGGAAAGGGGTACAAAACCCTTTCCAAGGAGTTGGGCCTACCTGTCTCCACTGTTGGGAGCATCATCCGGAAGTGGAAGGCTTATGGAACTACTGTTAGCCTTCCACGGCCTGGACAGCCTTTGAAAGTTTCCTCCCGTGCCGAGGCCAGGCTTGTCCGAAGAGTCAAGGCTAACCCAAGGACAACAAGGAAGGAGCTCCGGGAAGATCTCATGGCATTGGGGACATTGGTTTCAGTCAATACCATAAGTAACGTACTCCACCGCAATGGTCTCCGTTCCAGACGAGCCCGTAAGGTACCTTTACTTTCAAAGCATCATATCAAGGCTTCGTCTACAGTATGCTCATGATCACTTGGAGGACTCTGAGACAGACTGGTTCTAGGTTCTCTGGTCTGATGAGACCAAGATCGAGACCTTTGGTGCCAACCACACACGTGACGTTTGGAGACTGGATGGCACTGCATACGACCCCAAGAATACCATCCCTACAGTCAAGCATGGTGGTGGCAGCATCATGCTGTGGGGCTGTTTCTCAGCCAAGGGGCCTGGCCATCTGGTCCACATCCATGGGAAGATGGATAGCACGGCCTACCTGGAGATTTTGGCCAAGAACCTCCGCTCCTCCATCAAGGATCTTAAGATGGGTCGTCATTTCATCTTCCAACAAGACAACGACCCAAAGCACACAGCCTAGAAAACCAAGGCCTGGTTCAAGAGGGAAAAAATCAAGGTGTTGCAGTGGCCTAGTCAGTCTCCTGACCTTAACCCAATTGAAAACTTGTGGAAGGAGCTCAAGATTAAAGTCCACATGAGACACCCAAAGAACCTAGATAACTTGGAGAAGATCTGCATGGAGGAGTGGGCCAAGATAACTCCAGAGACCTGTGCCGGCCTGATCAGGTCTTATAAAAGACGATTATTAGCTGTAATTGCAAACAAGGGTTATTCCACCAAATATTAAACCTAGGGGTTGAATAATAATTGACCCACACTTTTATGTTGAAAATTTATTGAAATTTAACTGAGCAACATAACTTGTTGGTTTGTAAGATTTATGCATCTGTTAATAAATCCTGCTCTTGTTTGAAGTTTGCAGGCTCTAACTTATTTGCATCTTATCAAACCTGCTAAATCTGCAGGGGGTTGAATACTACTTGTAGGCACTGTATGTTGTCACGCAGGATGGGTTTTAAGGATGATTTTACATATAGACACACACCTCCCCCTCGCTTATTTGTACGGTCATTCCTGAATAGGCTATAACCCTGTAAATTAACAGCCCAGTCATAGCTCTCATCCAGCCATGTCTCTGATATCCCCACTATATCATAATTTTTTTCCAACAATATTAATTCTAATTCCTCCACCTTATTTGTGAGGCTTCGGGCATTAGTGTACATGCACGTTACGTATGACTCTGTACCTATATTCCTGCTTACTGTATTGACTGTCCTAACCCTTCCCCCCGTACCACCCCCAATTTCATTACTTGTGCCCTGGTCACTATCTGCACTACATTCCCCTTCTATAAAGTGAATGTTTGATTTTTTATTATTTTTTACAAGTCAAATTTCTGAGCTAAAATTTATAGAATTGATGGTGTGTGTTGTGTCGGTTAAATTCCACATTGGATTCTTCTGCCGTTTCACTAGATATATTGAGCGAGGTTAATTGAGTATTCCGTGATTGAGTATGAGAGATGAATGACAAATGTGTGAATGATCTAGTCAAGCAGATCTGTTAACTCTTTAAGGGCACGTTCACATGAGTATATAATACAGACGTGTGCTGACCTACTGGTTTATTGAATCTACTGATTCCATAGACAAATGACTACAGTTTTTTCACACGGACCAAGTGTTGGTGTAAAAAAAAAATCACAGCATGCACTATTCTTTTCAGAGTCTTGAGATCTAGAGGCACGTAAAAAAAAAATGGATTCCATAAGGATCATCTGCATGGTGTCCAAGTTTACAGATACAATGTCATACTGTATTTCATCATGTACATCTTGATGTATAAAATCAGATGTCACATGGATGTCACACAGAGGGCATTTGGATGATAATATGGATGAAAAGTGTCCAAGTTTTTATGGATGAAATGATGAGATGACTTTCCATATGCTCGTCTGACACTGGCCTAAATTTCAGCAATAAAAATCTTGGCAAATCATGCTGCAATAATGACTTTTATATTTTAAGAATTCAATCTTACCTTACATAAGTGATATTCTCTGGCATCTTAGATTGTCTTATGGCTATGTGCACACAACATCTTTATCAGGTAGAATCTAATATATAAAGCTGAGTGTATGTATGTGTGTGTATTTGTGTGTGTGTGTGTGTGTGTGTATGTATTTCTAGTAAAAAAGGAATCCACACTGTCACATTTACAATCATGAAATTTTGCACAGTTTCCTGATATGACTCAGGGAACATTATAGACTATGTTTTGAGGGGAAAATTTACCCCCCGCGCTATACAGTTACTCTCCAAAAAAACTGCCTCCATTAAAGTGAATGGAACTGAGAGCTACTGGTTATTAATAGGAACTGTGATTGGTTGCTATAGGCAAGAAAGAACATTCTTAGTAAAAGAAGCTTATGTGTGAGATAATATGATTTCTGTAGAGAGATTGATAGAGAGAGAGAGAGATAGACAGACACAGACAGACAAGTACAGACAGACAGGCACAGACAGACACAGAAAGAGGCAGACAGGGAAGGAGACAGACAGACAGAGGCAGACAGGGAAAAAAACAGAAACAAAGAGACAGACAGAGACAGACAGGGGAAAAAAGACAGACAGAGAAAGAGACAGACAGGGAAAGACACGCAAGGAAAGAGACAGACAGAGGCAGACAGGGGAAAAAGACAGACAGAGAAAGAGACAGACAGGGAAAGAGGCAGAGAAAGAGGCAGACAAGAAAAGAGACAGACAGAGAGACAGGGAAAGAGACAGACAGGGAAAGAGACAGACAGGGAAAGAGACAGACAGGGACAGACAAGGAACGATACAGACAGAGACAAACAGGAAAAGAGACAGACAGTGAAAGAGACAGACAGGAAAACAGACAGAAAGAGAGACAGATGGAGACAGAGAGAGCCAGACAGAGAGAGAGATAGAGAGGGACAGACAGAGAGATAGAGAGGCATTGACAGATAGAGACAGACAGACAGAGCGATAGAGACAGAAAGAGACTGGAAGAGAGACAGAGAGACAGTTACTATCCCGGACAACGCTGGGTACTACAGCTAGTCTGAAAAAGTGCTAAGTATACCCTGAAAAGTAGGAACATATTCATTTCTATGTAAGAATGTCTTGCTCACACTTTTAATCTTTTGAACATCTATTAACTAATTCAGGTTTCCAAAGAAACCAAGGTGTTAAAAGAAGATAGCTGACCATTCTTCAGACCTTTTCCTCTTGGATGAGATGCATATTTTACAATAGTTGTTAATGAGAAGGCTCAAAGTATGAAAGTATGAATAGATGTTACAGTATGTATCTTTTTGAGTGTTTCACCAGCATTTTTACTTAAAAAAAACTACTATCAGTTTCTTAATTGTTGAATAAAGTTAAAAAAAAGTTCTGGAAAACAACAGTAAAAGACAAAAACGATAGAGAATGCTCAAAGAACCCACCAGCCACCAAACACATAGAAAAAGCGCTCAAGAAATAACAAAAAAAGATGCTCCAGAAACAAAAAATGTTGACTTTTCCTGTCATGTTTTCCTCTATAAAAACTAGGAAAGTAGTCATATGTGCTTAATCTAAAGGCCACTTTACACACAGCGACATCACTAGCGATGTCGCTGGTGAAAGCACCCGCCCCTGTTGGTTGTGTGTCTCGGGCAAATCGCTGCCCGTGGCGCACAACATCGTTAGTCCCCGTCACACATACTTACCTGCCTAGCGATGTTGCTGTGGCCAGCGAACTGCCTCCTTTCTAAGGGGAAGGTTCGTTCGGCGTCACAGCGGCGTCACTAAGTGGCCGACTAATAGAAGCGGAGGGGCGGAGATGAGCGGCCGGAACATCCTGCCCACCTCCTTTCTTCCTAATTGCCAGCGGCCGCAGGTACGATGTTGTTCCTCGTTCCTGCGGTGTCACACATAGCGATGTGTGCTGCCACAGGAACGACGAACAACCTGCGTCCTGCAATAGCAACGATATTTGAGATTAGAACGACGTGTCAACGATCAATGATATGGTGAGTAATTTTGATCGTTAGCGGTCGTTCGTGCGTTTCACACGCAACAACGTGGCTAACGAGGCCGGATGTGCGTCACAAATTCCGTGACCCCAACGACATCTCGTTAGCGATGTTGTTGCGTGTAAAGCCCCATTAAGGCAACATTAATACTGTTCTGTACATTGTCTCTTCAGGGAGGAAAGAGATGAACTCTAGTGACGCCTATTGGAAGTAACAATCCTAAAAGTCAAATTTGGCCCTTTAATGAACCTTTTCATATGTCCTAGGTTTTATGCCAGATCAGAACCTCAATTTGCAGACACGGTGTTTCGGGATGATTTTCCCTCGTCAGTGCAAAGTATAAGGTGTGATCTACTTTTCTTTACTAAGACATTTTTTAACCTTTTCGTACTAGTGACCTTAGCGGCTCCCTGTACTTATTCTCACAACTCAAACTCAACCATAATATATTACATTCAATACAAAAGAGATTATAAATTAAAATATAAAAACCGGGAATTTGCAGACTTTTTCCACTGTCTGCATAGATTGATGGATGTTTGCAGCAATCATCTACACATCTATCCTCTCTGAACAGAACAGGCCTAGCTGTTACAGAGTTCTTGCCTCAGGGAGCAGACACCTCCAAACACAAGCGGAAGAAAGGTGCTCAGTTAATCTGCACTTCTTCTTTTCAGTGGAGTTGTCACAGGAAATAATGGTTATTGTTCTGTCTTGGCAAAGATAAATGGCTTCTGGCTAAAACCAGAGTTAATGGAGTCCCATGGAGAGAACGCTTCTTGTTTAGGTGAGAGGTGTCATCTCTTCTTTCACACTGTGATACTGGCATAGATAACACATGACAGTATTTCCATCTCTTGGCAGAAAATATACTTCATTCTATATTACTAATGGGCATTAAAAGCCTGTTTACAGCCACCAAAAATGCTACTACTGGAGGTGGGATGCACAGGGCTAATTTTACACTAAGTTCTGCAGGGGTGTAAATACACAAATAAGCCATATTCAAAATACATGGGAAACAGTTTATAGATGACTCCTCCATTCTTTTCCATTTTGTTTTACATCACTCCATGGCAGAAATGTTCACGTTTGTTGCTTTTGAAGCGCATTATGTGAAATCTCTGCTTGTAGACCAACTGGCTGTTTGTTCAGAGTCTTCCCTGAGGGCGTGTACTCCCGCTTCCAACTCAGACTCTCCAAGTTCGGCAGCGTCTGAGAGTGCTAGGCTGTTAGATTAGCGTCTGAGGTGTGATTGGCTGGACTTGGGAGGGATAAAAGGGCACACACTCACAGAACACTGAAGAAATATCCCGTTGATCTGCAAGCAGAAATTTACTATAGAACACTCAGAAAACAAATCTGCAATGGAGGGATGCAGTTTAAACTGAAAAGAGCAGGCAAATCAGGGGGGCTCGGGTATTTTTACAAGGTACTTAACTACATTTTTGGCACAAGTGACAGGTCCTGTTTAATTACATAATCTAAAATAGTATGTACATTTGTCTGAACTGTGCTGATTGTCATCCAACTGAAATTGATCTCCATTTTTTCTGAATTGTAAACTGGTGTGTGAATAATATATTATGTTTGCTTTGTATGTATTGTGGACAAAGAGAAATGATGTGCCTAGTGGGCGTGCAGCCAAGCAACTTTACCATAAACAGGAGGTCCTGTCAGGGTCAATTCTACATAACATTAATGTTCAATCATAGGCAGGAGTTTGCCTGCAGCTCTTCGCGGCGGCCATAGATGCTTGCCTGGGAGAGCAGTATTATTTTTATGTTCTCACTATGTACAAACAAATTAATTATGGTTAAAAAGATCCACAGTATTATATAGTATCAGCTAAGATAAGAGATTTTAAAAATCTCATCTTCACACTGCAGGTAAATTGACATGCTTGGTGCATTTACTGCAATGCCGCGCATAGAGTGAAATTCTCAATACTTGTATGTAACAGATTTGGATTTTGATGCAGAAACTCACCAGAAATGCTGCATCAAGGTTTTAACCTTTGAGGCTGTGCTTTGTTGTTGGCTGGTCTGTCCACTGAGCCACAGAAAATACATCTTTTCTCTGTGTGTTTATTCTTCACTATCCTTAGTTTGATCTGTTAGATTAGCAGATCCTTTCATTTACTAATTTGTCTGTCCAGTCACCTTTTGGGTGCAGCTATACCTTCCTCCTGCTGGTATTTCCGGCTGGTGATATTTTCATTTGGATGTCCAGCCATACTGCCATTGTTTTATGCCAGTCAGTGAAAGACCAGCTAGGGCGTTTTCTCTCTGCTGTTTATGCTTTTATGCACCTATTATCTGTTTCTTAGCAGGACGTAGATGATATATACTCTTGCAGTTTTTACCTTATCCTTTTTTAATGTTTCATGGTTTGTTGTTATACCCTTTGGGAACCTTTTCTATCACCTCACTTGTTCCTTTCTGTAGGTATATTGCACACTGCTTTGCCCTCCGGTACCTTAGGAGGTACGTGAAGCATTTGATGGCTGTTCAGACAGCGTTGGTCTTAGTTGCCACAGTGTAGTCTGGGGTTCGAGCCATTTCAGTCCATGTACGAACGACTATGGACTGCGGGGCCAAGTAATCTAGTCTGTATAGGAACAGGAGAGAGTTACAATATGTTCAGTGTTTTACCAATTTATCCTGCATGCGTTTAATACTCGTACACAATCATAACACACTGTGCAACAAATCCATCTCTATGACTCGATTTGACTGAATTATAATACTTTCAAGTACAAAACTTGGATGGTGTGTTACCCATTGGAGTGTAGTAGAGGAAAACATGTATTGTTAAAATGTCTGTCATGCCGTGTTCAGGTCTAGACTCATTAGGCTACATGGCAACATCAAGCTCTGTTCACACTGCTCCTGATGTCTTCTAGTTGTTCAGCCAGAGCTGGGTGTCGGCTGTTTAATGTTCTCTGTTCCTCAGTCCTGCAGGAGTTAATTCCTGGGGAACTCTACTAGGAGTTCAGGTTGCCAATTGCCAATAAAAGTCATCTACTTCCTATATAAGATCCTGGATCTCACTACTTAGTGCCAATTATAGCTTCAGCTTTTGCTCCAAGTGATACCGGTCTTGTTGGTGAACCTGGTGATGGTGATCTTTGTTGCAATATTGAGTAGTGTGAACGTTCCCCTTTTGTGCGTTACTTCATTCCTGTTTTCTTTGCTCCCCTGGACACGTATTGTCTTTCATGTGTGTTTTGAGTGCAGTGTGTACGAGTTTCTGTTCTCCATTATCTGTGTTGTTTTGTTATTGGGTTTACCGGCCTGCCCCAAGGGTAGGGTAGAGGAGGAGTAATATCAGGCCGTGGACAGGAGTCAGGGTCGCGTTAGGTGCTTGGACATGGCTACCATCAAGCCTACCTCCAAGACAAGGGACAACGAAGAGTCTCAAGTCAGAGGGCCTGTCTAGGGTCCCCTGACCTGTCACTACATACTCTGTGATAATGTCCTCAAAGTTGTACCCTCCGAATTTAAAGTTTTAGGACATGGGTAATACATGACTGAAAATTGCTTCTATGCCAAAGCCTAAAAGTGCAACAACCGACTTACAAGGGTTTTCTCACTAATAAAGTTAATTTTAGTCAATATGTATTAGAATAACTGTGTTTTAAAAAGGTATTCCTGTGCTGTGATAATCGTATATATATGTGTCCCTGCTATGTACTGTGTAATGGCCGTGTCGGACTGTACGGGGACATGGTCTGATCATACCACATCTCCTAGGCCGGGGAGGAATTAATAAAGTATACAGACATTACAGCATAGGATTGCAAATAATTCTTTCTTTGAGGAAAAACATTATTTAAAAACAGGCAGGGAAATGTTTTACCTTACAGGAAAATCAGTTGTGATCCCGTGCTGCATACTTTTTTACATCCTCCCTGGCCCAGGAGATATAGATATACATATTTTGGATGTTTGCCATTGACCACATAATTGATGCTGACATATAAATGATTGTGTGCCATCAGTACATCCCCTCACGTGAACAGTCACCGGCATATAGCCTAATGGAAAATAGAAAGACAGGAGAGAATGATTCCCCAAAAAATCACATTTACAAAAATACTTTACATTGATTGTAAATTATTAAAGGAAGGAAATGAGCGCCAATCAACCACTTTATCATCAGTTGCAGCTGGCAATTTACCTACCAATATAAAAATACTTTTCAGTTTCTAGCTGCCATATTACATTTTACAACAGTTTCTGACCTATTATATAGGAAAAAGTTATTTTTTTTGTCCATTTCCTGATTATATTGATTTGTATGAGTTATGGTGCCTTTCTATTGTAATTAATCACATCTTTTCTTTTTTTTCTCACTCCAGAATACCAGATATGAAGGCTTCAATCAAGCAATGACACACTTCTTGTCCCAAAAACATTCATATCCTACATTTCTCTTTGATTCAGGTGACATGTCAAGGTGATATTTGACAGAACAAATTACTCCATTTTGGAGGGGGGTTTGGAGGTGGATTTGCCTTCTGCCCCCTTTATTTGTATATTTCCTCAAGAGTGGCATTATGCAGAAGCTCCCATGAAGAGGCCACTACTGAGCTGAGATGGTTTTGCACACTTCCCCCTTTCCCAGCAGCTTCCTGTCATTCCTCCACTCCCTGTCTTGGGCACTAATTTTTCCCTGCTTTTGGCTTGGAGATCGTCTCCTAGCCTCATTTCTGCCAACCACCTATGAGAAACGTCAGCGGTCAGATGATCCCTGTTACTTCCAGGCACTTTGTATTATCATCACTACCCCAATATACTTGGCCTTGCTTGTCTCCTCTCTTCCCTTTGCTTTTATTGGATTTTTTATTTGGTCACCTCTCCAAGCTGTTCGTAGGCCCTATATCTACTCTCGATTACAAGACAAGGCCAGGGCCAGTGGAGCAAAGCTGCTAACAGATTGGAGGGCCACAAGCAGTGCTAAAAGCTTTTGCTTTGGCTCTGCTAATGTCTGCCTGTTGCCGGACTCATTGGCCAGGTTTACTAACCTCTTCAATACTCAGGCCAGGGCCAAAGAAATTGGGAGGAGAATTCGGAATGGCGCCAGTAGACCTCAAATCAAGATTTACATAGACTCTCCAACCAACACATCTATCAGTGCTGCAAGCTTTAGTAGCCTGGTTTCTCCACAGGGCACAGATGTCACCCACCGAGCTGTCAACATGGGCATGAAGAGAACTACATCCATGGAATACAAAGTTGAAAATTTGGGGGAAAATAATGAAGAGGGAAGGGATGGAAAAAATGGTGGGGATATGGGTGAAGGGGAAGATGCATGTATTATTCGAATCAGTGGTGAGGATCACATATCTGACACGGAGACTGATGCTATGAGTGGACATGTCAATGTGGCCTGCTTGGCTGAAACAGAACCAGACTTTCAAAAAAGCCCAACCTCTAACCATAAGCACAGGGAAGGGGATGGTGGAAGTCTGGACAGTTGCACCACTTCCCGTGAATCATTAGTCAAGAGCCGGGTGGCAGATGGAGCTACTGACCAAAGCAGCATTAATAACAAACTTCTTTACAAAGCATCCATCATTAAAAAAGCTGCAGCCCGCAAAAAAAAGCATACAGACGATATCCTTGACCATGAAATCTCTGCCTTCTTTCCAGCCAACTTGGACTTCCTTTGCCTTCAGGAAGTATTTGACAAACGGGCTGCAGAAAAGTTGAAAGAACAATTACATTATTATTTTGAATATATTCTGTATGACGTGGGGGTCTACAGCTGTCATGGCTGCTGCGGCTTTAAGTGTCTGAACAGTGGGCTCATGTTTGCTAGCCGCTACCCCATACTGGACGCTACCTATCACTGTTATCCCAACGGGAGAGGAATAGATGCGCTGGCCGCCAAGGGAGCTTTGTTTATTAAGGTGAGTCAGTGATGTGCACTTTACATAGACTCCACAGTAATGTTTAGATGCTGTCACTGCTCTGCATATCACTTACAGATAGCAGACTTCCGGACGCCATTTGATACGGTGTTGGTTGTATAGACAGATACAAACTCATACTCAGATTGATGTATGTAACAACTTAATGAAATCTGAATACATTCATGATTGAATTTATGGAGGTGGAGGTTAAAATGTCCATGTATCAAATGTTTTCATAAATCCTTTTATAAGCTGATAAACATCATTGATCATCTTAATTATTTTCAGCCTCCGCTGCTCTGACCATAACTGCCTTTTCTTTCCAGGTTGCTTGAATTACTGGTGCGATATTTAGCATTCTATGCATGTTACAATAAGAAGACGTATTGTCGTGCTGCGTATTCACAGAGCAATGAAAGCTTTTTATTCAGTTGTTGAGATAACTATTGATTATATAAAATTTAATCAGTCATGCATTGGACAGTAATCGCAATGTTCCTGTGGAAAATTCAATTTTTACTTAATTTTTGTCATAAGGAAGAGGCACTGCTGCTAAACACATTTATGTGGTTCACTTTAACTTTAAAGCTTACCTGTGCTTTTACACAAATCCTGCAGAAATGCATAATCTTCCAACCGTCATCCCCCTCAACAATATTTTGGGTGTACGCACCAGTCTAATATGTCCAGCAACTATCTGATTCCAATGCGCTGAGTGACTAGTTTCTAGTCATCAACATTTTTTCTGCCAGCACCATAGATTTTGGAACTATCTTTCGCCCAGTTCACATCATGCATTGTTTCTGTGTTATCCAATGCCTTTAACGCAAATCCCATGTCTCTGGTATCCTTGTTTGAAACAGGAAAGTGCAAGCAGAGAGAAAAAGCACCCCCCCCACACACACACATTTTCTATAGTCTGTCTCATTGCCTCCATGGGCTGACTGGCAAATTTTGGCATTGGGGGCAATCACAAAGCAGTGGCCTTTGAGTTGCGGTGGCTCCTCTCTGGCCTGCTTATGTCTGGCCGCTGCTTTAAAGCAGCAGAGGTAACAGGCTGTACATAGATATGGTAACAGAACTGAGCTTACTATATAAATACAGGAACAGAAGGCAATAACTGTTACGCTCACCGAGGAGCAGCGAGCGTCCGGAGGTGGACTCACTGGACCGTGCTCCGGACTCCCGTGAGAAGGCGACCAGCAGCAAACCCCTATACAGGGACTGTGCGGTGCCTCCCCAGAAGGCCTAGAAGCATGGCAGCCAGGAACCAGTAGTAGTAGTCTGTGTACGGCCAGGCGTGGCTCAGGTATGACGTCCGTGGCAGGCAGAATACAGTTGTGGCACCGGAGATGTTTACAGTAGGTGGGGCGCGGTGACGTCTACTGCAGGTAAGGCCGGTGACATCCACAGTAGGTATGGTACGGTGACATCCACTGCAGGTATGGCCGGTGATGTCCACAGCCGGAAAGGTATAGCAGGCACTATGGCGAGACAGAAGATTAGTAACAGGAAGATAATAAGATACAAACAGTAGAACACAGGGGCCTGGACACTAGTAATACGCTAGTAGGAGCGTTGCTCGGGCACCTGCTGCCAGGAGAGCTGAACCTAAATAGTCTTTAGGTAACAGGTGGCCTCTGAGGTCACTTCCAGATAATGAGGCACTACTGCTTTAAGAAAGGGGGCATGGCCTCGCGCGCAGCCTAGAGTTGTTCACTGCAGAATTGTGTGTGGACAGGAGACAGGAAGAGACTGCAGCAGCTCCAGGAACAGGACGCCTGACCCGGGAGTGAGCAGAGCCTGCAGAGCCATGGGACTGGTAAGAAGAAGCACGTCGCTGCCGGGGGCTGGGACCGGGAGTGCACGTGGGGACCATGCTGGGGCTGGGCAGATGTGAGGGAGAGCGCCCTCCTCGGGATCTGGCGGGACCAGGCCCAACAATAACAGCATAGGTACGGGAACAAAAGCAAGCTAACTACATCAATATGGGAACAAAATCAAGGTTACTACATAGATACAGCAACATAATCATGCCCTACTACATAGATATGGAAACAAAAGCAAACTTACTACATACAATTAGTACCAGAACTCAGATTGCTACATAAATACAGGAACAAAAGGAGCGTAATGCATAGATAAAGGAGCAGAACTGAGTTTACTACATAGATACACAAACAAAAACAAATATATTATTTATTACCCAGATATAAGAACAGAAGCAAGCTTAGTAAATCAGTAGGGGAACAGAACCACGCTAACTACATAGTAACAGAACCAAGCTTACTACATAGATATGGGAAGAGAGTGAAGCTGACTGCATAAATATGGTATCAGAACTGATCTTACTACATAGATACTGTAACAGTCAAGCTTATTGCACAGATACAGTACCAGAACTGATCTTGTTGCATAGATACAGGAGCAAAACCAAGCTTAGTACAAAGATTGGTAAACAGAACACAATGTCAGAATGAAAAGTCTGTGGATTGGAAATTGCATGTTATTCTCATAGTTTTGCTTAATTCATCAAATAGCAAGTAGTGCTGACAAAACCTGAACAAGATACAAAAATTATATAGTGAGCCTCTTTTGCACACCACCTTTAAAAAAAAGAACTTTGGTAAACTTTATTTTTACGTTCAAAAAATAAATTTGTAGTTAGTTTTAGGACACTGTTAGGATTTGGCTGTTTTCACAAGCTGTACGCTCATCATTTTAGTGCTCCATATACAATTTACCTACTTACAAATGAAACAATGAGATAAACAGTAGAGAAAGCAGGTGGCTTGTGATTGTTTTTATGCTAATTGCATATGGAGCAGTGACATGACAATCACAGAGTGAGTGAAAACAATCGAATTTTAATAGTACTTTACACAGTGTTAGGAGTGAGAATGAGAGTGAAACTCTTCAAATGTCCTGGACACCACTTTAAAGGTAACTTGCCAAGCTGAGAAACACTATTTATCTGCAGATATAGGGTCAATCTGCAGGTAAGTAGCGTTTAAAGCCTGGTGAGCCAGGTTACTGCAAAAGCAATGGCTTTTGTGAGAAAATTAAGTTTCCTCTTCCCTTCTGCCACTCACTTAATATCATAAGGTAAGTGCAAGGAGCCATTGCAGTCACAGCTCACTACGAAGGGCGTGTGCTATAATAACAACCCATTGGCACCCCATGATCTCGTCGCGGGACCGCTGATGGTGTCGAGGAACAGCGTGATCCGCGATGAAGCCCATTAGATTGTTTTGTCAGAGTTTGACAGCGCGATCTAAGGGGTTGTCTACTTTACTTTGACTAGTTATCAAACTTAGAGGGGATGCCATGCCTATTTTTAAAATGATTTATCTAAATAATTTAAAAAACGTCATTGACTCCCCCTTATTTTTCATAACCAGCAAAGGTGAAGCAAGCAACTGGGGGCTGGTATTATCAGGCTGGTTAAGCCCATGGTTATTTGACACCTCCCAGCCAAAAAATACCAGCCTACGGCAGCTCCAGAAGTTGCGCATCCATTAGATTCACTAATTCGGACGTTTTGACCGACTCTTCCCGACTGCCCTGGTGCAGTGGCAATCAGGGTAAAACTTTGGGAGTTAATGCTAGTAATGAATTGACAACTGGCATCAAGCTCAGGGATTAGTAATGGATAGGCATCTATCAAACATGCCCATTACTAACCCAATACGTGTAGAGTTAAAAAAACACACTCACCCAAACAGGGAAAAAAAGACTCCCCTGATGCCCTCATTCACCAAGTTATTAATTAAAAAGGAATACTAGAAGTTGCAATGTAATCCAATGTTGTAATTCCCCACATCTCTCATCGATTCCTGTGGAGCAAAACATTCTCATAACGAGGATCCATAGGTCAATCCTGGTTAGCGGTATGTACTGAATTTTTCGAGATCATGAGAAATTCAATACCTACCACTGTTCAGTGCGAAACCCAAATTTACCGTCTGGGTTTTCTCATCCCTAATGATATGCTAAAATGGAAATTTCTTGGCCACATTTTTTTCTATTTTAAATGTTTTTAATGAGTTTTTTCCTTGTTCAATTTTTTTTTTATTCTATAGTAAAGGTTCGAAGTGCTAGGATTTTTGTGGGTGTACTTTTTTAGTCTTTTTCTATCCATACATTTATACAGCCTTTCCTGTTCACTCCTTCTATAGGAATTATTTTTCATAGTGCCCACTTAAGCTTCATCTATTGATTTATATCAGCCATTATCTGCTGGTAACATCCATGGGTGGAGCAGAGCTTTTCCATTGACTATTAACTAATGATGGGCAGATCCCAACTGTAAAAGTCAGGATCCGCGCGGGTTACCTAGTACCTGGAGTGAGTTGTCTGGGAATTCAGGGTAATTATCTGGATCCAGCCACCCAAGTAATAATAAAAAAAAAAGAATATAAGAATAAAGGTGCTTACTTACCAGTCTCCACGCATCTCTAACCCTACTTTCGGGGCCACTCATTACCCTTATGAATATGCACTGCTTCCATCACCCACCTACAGTCCTGGCGTCTGTGATTGGTTGCAGTCAGACCGCACTCCAACCCTGTGTGACAGCATGTCTGACTATTTGCAATCACAGATACTGTGTGTGTGTGGCCCGCAGACGCTGGCCCGTGGGATCTCTGAGCCCTGGCGGTGGCCTTTTATCCCCCTCGGTGGGCTGTTGTCTTCTATTGGGACTTTGGGGGGGACAGGACCTATAGTCCTGGCCTCAATCGGTTAATTAGCTGGTTCCAGTCGCTTATGGTCCCGGCTTCAGGGTCCAAGTACCCCCCTGTGTGCTCCGGTTTCCGAGTCGGTTCCCCGGGTTGGTACCGGCAGGCCACTACCCTGTCCCGGTCGACCTCGGTTCCACCGAGCCGTCTTCCCGGCTCCTGCAGATGGAGACCGCCATCTGCCTCCTAGCCAAAGGCACCAGGGCTCCTACTTTGGTGCCGATCAATTTGGGGTATTCGCCTCTGCTGGAGCTGCACACAGCTCCAGCCCACACTCCTCTCCAGCTTGAACTCTAAACTGAACTCAACTGACTGCTTTCCTGCCCCCGGGCTGTCTATACTCCTTGGTGGGTGTTTTCCAACTACCTGGTTCCGCCCCCTGGTGTGTCCATCTAGCCCTGAGGGGGGTGACTAGGGTTTTGAGGTTGGCTGATGTCACCTGTGAGGGAAAGGTGTAATGCAGGGGCCTATGTGTGACTACCTGGCTCGGCCAGGGCGTCACACTCCCCCTTGGTTAAACACATACCGTCCGCGGGCTGTCCGACCACCACCGGTTTATTTTGCTTAAACTGAAAAAGATAAAAGGAGATAAAACATTTACAAGCATAATAACATATTTACATTCATTTTGGTTTCTTCCCTTAACGGGAGGCATTTTACTTAAACGTTGCATAACATTTTTATTAACCGGGACTGGACCGGGTCCTTTTCACCTTAGCCCACCCAAACAAACCTAGCCCTGCTGCCACCGCTAAGCACTGGTGCGCACCCCTTTTCCCCAGTCCAGGAAACGGGTTCGGGTCTGGGTGGTGCCCACACGGGATGGGTAAGTTCCTTACCCGACAGTCTCTCTCAGAGCGTCCAGGAGACCCCTGACCCGGAGGGTAGTCACCGGTTGCTATGGTGACGGGACCTCGGCCTACTCTGCCGCAGGCCCTTCCTCCAACCAGCCTCTCCGGAGACTGCGGCATGATGAAAAGGGTGGTCTGGGGCTATTTACAAGACCCAATAGTTTTTGGGTTGGCCTGCAAGTTCTCAGCCATGTCTTTTTATAAATGCAGTAAAACAAACGGGAACATCAACAGGGTCCCAACGGGGACTTTGCAGAAAGGTAGCTGGGAATCACTACCTCTTTAACATTCTGAATCAAACTCAGGACCGGAGGATGGCGAAGATGGGCGGACGTGTAGCTGGGCCCCCATGGTCACCCTTCTTCTTACATCCAGGGCAAACCACCCCCTCTCACTGCAGTGCCGTGTGTAGGTCACCAGCTCTCCGGGCTCCAGGTCCCGGTCAGGATAGCCGACGGGCAGGTGCGGGTATACATCCCTCCGGGACACAAATATTTCTGCCTCCATGCCCGGCTCAAAGATGAAACCCCATACTCTTCGGGGGGTCAAAGTGCCGGACTTGGCCTTCATGTGTCAGGCCCCTCGCCCGGTAGGTGGCGTTCCTAAGATTGTCCTTCTCCTGGATGGTTTGGGATAGGACTTCCGCTTTTCTTTTCTCACGGGCCGCAATTTCTCGGCCCAGCTGGCGCTGCTGCCGCTCCCAATATGGAGCGTCTGTGGCCTGCTCCAGAGTGACCTGCGCGGGGGCCGAGCCCAGCCGGAGCACCTCCGTGCCAGCTACGACCGGCACCTTCGGCAGTGGAGGGCCCCACTGTGACGTGGCTTGTACGGCTGCCCCGCAGGCACATTTCCGCTGCACCTCAGCCAAGGCTGGGAGTCTGGGAGCGGCCAGCGTTTCTTGTCACGCCGGCTTCCAGTCGGGGACCGCCTCTGCCGTGGCCGGGCAGACTGCTGGGGCCTTTGTCGTCTCAGGCACGGCCTCCTCCGGGATCGGTGGCGGGTCCAGAGCAAGACGGGGCAGCTTGCGGATGCTGGTAGTACGTGGAACCGGAGTCGTGCCGGAGCGGTGACAGGCTGACTGCTGGCGGCTTCTTTGGGCTGGTCTTCGCGGGCCGGTGGGACGGACTCCGCTGCCGGTGTTGGTGGCAGAGCACCGAGCGGGGCATCAGCAGCAACTGGTATGGGCAGCGAGGGAGGCAGTATGGAGGGCTAGGGCAGACCGGGTCTCTCAGCCTGATCAGCTGGTCCCTGGGGGACATAGGTGCGTAGGTCGCTTACCCGCTCCTCTAAGGTTGCCTCCACTTCACGTGCCCGCACGGCCGCAGCCAGCTCCTCCACATCGGCCGTCCACCACTCCAGCATAAAGCGCGCCTGCGCCTGGATCCGGCGACACATCCGTGCTGTCTGGGCTTCTACCCATGCCGCTGTTCCGGGCACGAGCTCCTGTACTCCGGGCTTGTTGGACGGGTCAGCCATGTTGCTCTCACAGGCTCCAGGAACCAGAAGGGTGGCAGGGTCCTGGAGTCCCTTCCCTTTATCTGCTCGGTCACATGTGGCAGAATCTTCACCCACCCCCCCCTTGGTCTTTTTCTGGCACTCTTCTTTCAGGCCGGTAAGTTTCGTTTTGCGACTTCCGGCCTTGCATTCTGGCCGTGTTCCCAGGGGGTGGGGCTTCGGCTTTCATGCCCTTTTCTCGGGGAAGGAGACTCTGGGCGGGAATCTTCGTGCCAAAAGATGGCAGCAAGATGGCAGGTTCTGGAAATTTTGCAACGGAATCACCCCTGACTTCAATACAAGGCGCACTTCCACAAGGTAAGTGGATGGGTAAGTATTCGTGACGCCAGGTTTCTGGGTGTGCCGCCCCCGTGCTGGCAGCCTGCCGCTGCTCAGGTCCGGGCCTTACGGTGGGTGGCTCGAGGGTCTCCGGACCCGGGGGATCCTGCGGACACTCCGAATGAAAAGGGTTGGGGGATGGTGGATGTAGGACGTATATGTACGGGCTGGGCCGTACTTGGTCCGTGATGCCACCCACAGTATGTGGTGAGTTTGGACACCACCGCTGCAGTTACGGGGCACCCGGGGGAGATGTTGTGCAGCAAGTTGTTAACCCCTCCGTGGGCAGGGATGGTGGCTCTGGGACCCGTTGGGTGCTTTGTTGGTGCAGGGAGATGGGCGACCGCAGGGTACTAGTGTACTCACTAGTGAAGGAAACACATGAGTCTCTGGTAATGGTCGATGCCCGCAGCCGGCTGCGTTCTGGTCCCCCACCCGGCTGGTGGTCTCTGTCTTTCTCCTGCACTTTTGTGTAATGGTGGACTGCCTGTGCTTGCAACTTCAGGAGTCCGCTCCCGGCTGGATGTGGCCTAAGGAGCCCTTGCCCGCAGACGCCGGCCCGTGGGATCTCTGAGCCCTGGCGGTGGCCTGTTATCCCCCTTGGTGGGCTGTTGTCTTCTATCGGGTCTTTGGGGGGGACAGGACCTCTAGTCCTGGTCTCAATCGGTTAATTAGCTGGTTCCAGTCGCTTCTGGTCCCGGCTTCAGGGTCCGAGTACCCCCCTGTGTGCTCCGGTTTCCGAGTCGGTTCCCCGGATCGGTACCGTAGGGCCACTACCCTGTCCCGGTCCACCTCGAGTCGGTCGTCTTCCCGGCTTCTGCAGACGGAGACCGCCATCTGCCTCCTAGCCAAAGGCACCAGGGCTCCTACCCTGGTACCGTTCAATTTGCACACAGCTCCAGCCCACACTCCTCTCCAACTTGAACTCTAAACTGAACTCAACTGACTACTTTCCTGCCCCCGGGCTGTCTAGACTCCTTGGTGGGCATCTTCCAACTGCCTGGTTCTACCTCCTGGTGTGTTCATCTAGCCCTGAGGGGGGTGACTAGGGTTTTGAGGTTGGCTGATGTCACCTGTGAGGGAAAGGTGTAGTGCAGGGGCCTATCTGTGACTACCTGGCCCGGCCAGGGCGTCACAGATCCATATTGTGATACACAGAACAAATAAAGCATATGGCTACAGGCTGCAGCTTCTAGCCATTTGCTTATCTTGGCTGTGTTTCAAAATAAGAGGGACCTCATACAGGTTTATTTATTTATTTTTTTTTAATTATTTAAATCAATAATTTTAATAAACAGTGTGCGGTCCCCCCCCAATTTTGATACCTAACCATGATAAAGCCAACAGCTAGGGGTTCATATTCTGAGGCTGGGGAGGCCCATGGTTATTGCCCCCAGCCTAAAAATAGCAGCCTGCAGCCACCCAGAATTGTCGCATTCACTAGATGCGACAATTCCGTAAATTCACCTGGCTCTTCCCAATTGCCCTGGTGTGGTGACAATTGGGGTAATAAAGGTCAATTACAGCTCGCAGCTGCCACTAAGCACTAGATTAATAATGGAGAGGGTCTATGAGACCCCCCCATTACTAATCTGTAAGTGAAAAGAAATAAACACAAACATCGAAAAAATACTTTATTTGAAATAAAATACATAAGAAACACACCCTGTTTCACAACTTTATTAAGCCCAAACATCCAGTTCCAACATAATTCACATAAGGTCCTACAACGATTCTGGCTCTGTTACATACATAATGAAGTCACGGCGTGCGGGCACAGAACATGACTGAGCCACAATGATGAGCAGTGATGTCACTCAGTTTATTTCCCGGTCACAGCTAGAGGTTTCCATGGTACCCCACCTGTAACCACAGGTGAACTGACCTCAGGTGATCTCATTAAACTCAGTGACCTCACCTATTGCTACCTCTAAAGTAGATGGAATATACGTTTGATACATTTTTGGGCTACAAAGGGCCCATACATTGTTCTTGCACAGGGGCCATTTCCTGTCTGTATCCGCCAGTATGAGGGTCCGTCCAGTGGGTCTATGGAAATTATATTGTCAATGTGTGCTTGCGGCAGCTATAGGTGAATTTACAAGTGAATGTAAATCAAAAGAAATTCAAATTCCAATTGATTTCTTTCTACAGCTCCAATACAGACTTAAGTCTTGCTTATAACAGACAACAAATTTATTTATTTGTCAATCTTGTATGCCGTTCCTCTCCAAAGACTCAGAGCGGCTCACAACATATATTGGAGCTGTAGAAAGAAAACAATTAGAATTTGACCGATACTGGGACTAAGGGGACCAGCGGTCAAGACCAGCTTTCCTCGGGTGACCAGTTTCCAGCTTACTGTGAGTAAAGGAACCAGTTACACTGCAACAACCTTGTGTGGCCTACCTTCTTTCTGCACCCATCAACATCATCTATCCTCTGGGGCTTGGCCCTACTTGCGGAGGGCCCAACATCCAGGTTGCCACTAACACCAGCCCCAGCAGTGAGAACTGTGCAGCGGCGGCTCCACTAAATAGCCACAATCCGCAAGTGGCGTCACGATATAAACATTTACCTAATCTCCCCTGTAAATATACCCCTTCAAAAAGCGTCCCCAAGGTCACAGAACCAGGCAATGGCCAACCAGTGACATCCCCCCAGCGATACACCGCCCGGGACTGAGTACCCCATAGCCCTGGGCGACACACAAGCGTACCCTAGAAACACATCTCTTTAGACAGGCCTATCACCTCAACTCACCAACTTAAAGGCCCAGTCACACACAACGACTTAACAGCGATCCCGACAACGATACAACCTGATAAGGATCGCTGGTAAGTCTCTGGGAGGTCGCTGGTGAGATGCCCCACAGTCAGACCATACCAATGACGCAGTAACGATCAGCGACCTGTATAATGATCTCGGCGGGCGTTGGTGTGGCGCCCTGGACAAGCCAGGTCGTCACAGGTACTGCAACAACACACCCCACACCCCAAGATAGGCACACCAGTCACACGCAAATCCTTCTTGCCTCCCTCCAGGGGCTAATGTCCACACCAGGTGGGGTGGAGCCAGGTGGTTGGCCCCACCCACTGAGGAGTTCACAGTCCTGGAGGCGGGAAAGGAAGTCAGAGAGAATAACAGTTAGGGAGAGTGAAGGAGCAGGAGTGAAGTAGTAGTAGAGGAGCAGACTGACCGTGTCCGGGTATGTGGCCCGGGCACCGAGAGCAAGGTTGGCAGATGGTGGTGACCGTTTGCAGGAGAGGTCGATCGACGCGGAACCGTAGGACCGAGGACCGGCGGTGGCCCGCCGGTACCGAACCGAGGAGCGAAGAGAAGCCAGCACAAACCGGCAGGGCCTACGGGCCCCGACCAGGCTTGGAGTCGCCATTAAACCGGTCAAATCCGTTAGCGACCGGAACCTCCGGGGTTTCCTAGCAGCAAAGACCCGACTGAAGGCAACCGTCCAAACCGAGAAAGGGAAATACAACTACCGCCACAGTTAGAATTCCCAGGGCCAGAGCCTGCGGGCAAAAGGGGCTCCTACGGCCCATATCCAAGCTGGGGAGCGGGTTACCGGTGAGAAGCCATCGGGACCAAAGATACACAACAGGTGCAGGGAAAGGCAGCCACCACCAACTTACCGGGAGTAACCACAGCAGCCGGCTGCGGGACCCGTCCATCCAGCCATTTGTTTTACCGGAAACTCTGTATCCATCATTGACTGAGTGAGTACCACTGTACCGTCCGGCACCGCGCTGCCCCCGCGACCCTGCACCTCGCCAACCCGGCCTCCCCCGTCCCACCTCACCGGGCCCAGGGACCACCAAACCCCCTACCCACGGAGGGTAGAGAAACATCTCGGCTGCTCCCTGTCATCGCTCCCGGGATCCCCGTCCAGAGCAGCGGTGGTGTCCCAACCTCACCACAAACCGTGGGTGGCGTCACGGACCAACTCCCCAAACCCAAACTAACCACCCCTTTCACTGACGGGCGAGGAGCGCCGCTCGAGTCCCCGAATCCGGCACACCGCTCGAGCCACCGAGCAGCAGCAGCGCCGGACCCGAGCGTGGTGAGCGCAGCGCCCTCCCCGCCCGCGACATTGGGACCATGTTAGGAGGTTTTGGTAGGTGTCAAACACAGTGATGCGTCCTGCCCAGCAGGACATCGCCTTTGAAGAAAATGGTCCTGACCATTTGGCAACAACTAGCGATCTCACAGCAGGGGCCTGATCGCTGGTAGGTGTCACACATAACGAGATCGCTGGCGAGATCATTCCTGAGTCACAGAAACTGTGACTCAGCAACAATCTCGTTAGCGATCTCGTTGTGTGTGATGGTGCCTTAACATTTAGAAGGAAGGAACAGTGGAGAGTTAATTATAATCTGCTCTCTCTTATTTATCTTTCTCCACACCCTCCATGCACTTGATACTTGCACTTGACAGATCCTTACTGATAACTGGATCATGCAGCTTTATGAAATCCCCTATTAACAATAATGATAGCTGGACCATACACAACAAGCACGTTCTACCTATTGTGTCCCCTTTTTTCCTAATAGATTGTAAGCTTACAGGCAGTGCCCTCACTCCTCCTGTAACTGTTGAACTGTTTGTTACTTTGTTTTTATTGTTTGTACATGTCCCTGCTTAATTGTAAAGTGCTGCGGAATATGTTGCTGCTATTTAAATAAAAATTACTATTATTATATACAAACAGAGATACAGATGCACATTGTATGTTAGCAAGATGTAGGTGGAAATTAAAGAAAGTCTCACAGCATCACTATTTCAGATCACTGCAAGGCACGTCCTAAACCACAAAGTTACAAATTACAAGCTTATAAAGAAATAAAGTGTGTTCCAAGAGAAAACACCCATGACCATAATTGTGTGGGGTGAGCTAAATTCTGGAGCCAGAACCCACAACTATTAATATCATCACAGAGGGACACAGTGGGGGTTTCTGATGTGTTTCATGTCAGGCCCTTTAATTCCCGAGGCTGATGACCTGCTGTGGCTCGCCTGTGATGCCCACCTGCTCGGATATTGATTTTGACTTCCTGAATGTGAGGAGACGCGATTGAACAGGGAATTTAGAGGAAGTATGATCTCTAGGTGTTCAGCCAGTGACATATGGCAATAAGGACAACATAAATGGTCACAAATATGGAGAAAAATTGTTAACCCTCAGATCTCTATGATGTTAGAGGAAAATACATGTACATCAGTGAAGTATATCATATTCCATGTAGGACACAAGTAAAAGAATAGTTTACAGATGTCAGCTTAATGTAACCGAAATATGCCAGAAATATTTAGGCAGTTTCATAGAACATTGTCAATGGAGTGGAGGTCAAGCCAATGCTCCTGTGAGAACAGGACTATGCAGAGATCTGTTTTTGGGATCACTGGAGGCTATAGAGGCCAAATCCTTAGCAATCATAAGCTACTTTCTTCCCATAGAATCCATCCATAACTTACAACATTGGGAATAACCCATTAACAGGGCCGTATTTGCCACTAGGCACCCGTGGTCCCGTGCCTAGGGCGGCACGTTGCGGGGGGCGGCACTTTCTGGCAGCAAAAAAAAAAAAAAAAAATTTATATAATTTTTTTTTTTTTTTTTTACATCCCCGCCCCCCGTCCCTCCCTCCATTACACTCGGCTGTGTTCCGGGGGGTGAGGGGGAGAAGAGGCGCACTTCTGCTGTCTATTTAAATACATGGCATAGTGAGCTGACTAACCCCGGAAGTTCCATGGCCTGCACTTCCGGGGTCAGAGGCGCGCGGGCGCGACAATCAGCTCACTGCCCCGTGCTGCAGCGTCCAATGCTGCAGATGACACACGCCACGGAGGAGGACGCGTCTGCAGCTGGAGCAAGCCAGAAGAGGAGCCAGCCAGAGCAGGGCGGCGGGCACCGGAGCAGGTAAGGCAGAGGCAGAGCCTAGAATGTATGGGCTCCTTATAGGTTAGTTGATGATCGTTGCAAATTGCGATGCCTCTTTTTGTCCACTGTAATCATGCAAGGGGAGGCTGGGAAGAGAGGGAGGCTGGGAAGAGAGAGAGGCTGGGGGGAGGCTGGGAAGAGAGAGAGGCTGGGGTGAGGCTGGGAAGAGAGAGAGGCTGGGGTGAGGCTGGGAAGAGAGAGAGGCTGGGGGGAGGCTGGGAAGAGAGAGAGAGAGGCTGAGGCTGGGAAGAGAGAGAGAGGCTGAGGCTGGGAAGAGAGAGAGAGGCTGAGGCTGGGAAGAGAGAGAGAGAGGCTGAGGCTGGGAAGAGAGAGAGGCCGAGGGGAGGCTGGGAAGAGAGAGAGAGAGGCTGAGGGGAGGCTGGGAAGAGAGAGAGAGGCTGAGGCTGGGAAGAGAGAGAGACTGAGACTGGGGGGAGGCTGGGAAGAGAGAGGCTGAGGCTGGGGGGAGGCTGGGAAGAGAGAGGCTGAGGCTGGGGGGAGGCTGGGAAGAGAGAGGCTTAGGCTGGGGGGAGGCTGGGAAGAGAAAGAGGCTGAGGCTGGGGGGAGGCTGGGAAGAGAGAGAGAGGCTGAGGCTGGGAAGACAGAGAGGCTGAGGCTGGGAAGAGAGAGAGAGGCTGAGGCTGGGAAGACAGAGAGGCTTAGGCTGGGGGGAGGCTGGGAAGAGAGAGGCTGAGGCTGGGAAGAGAGGCTGAGGCTGGGGGGAGAGAGGCTGAGGCTGGGGGGGAGGCTGGGGGGAGAGAGAGGCTAAGGCTGGGGGGAGAGAGGCTGGGGGGAGAGAGAGGCTGAGGCTGGGAGAAGAGAGGCTGATTCTGGGGGAGTCTGGGAGGGGGAGGCTGATGCTGAGGGAGGCTGATGCTGAGGGAGGCTGGGAGGGGGAGGGTGAGGCTTGGAGGAGGGAAGCTGATGCTGAGGGAGACTTGGAGGAGGGAGGCTGAGGGAGGAGGGAGGCTGAGGGAGGAGGGAGGCTGAGGCTGGGGGAGGTTGGAAGGAGGGAGGCTGAGGCTGGGGGAGGCTGGGAGGAGGGAGGCTGATGCTGGGGGAGGCTGGGAGGAGAGAGGCTGATGCTGGGGGAGGCTGGGAGGGGGAAGGTGAGGCTTGGAGGAGGGAGGCTGATGCTGAGGGAGGCTGGGAGGAGGGAGGCTGATGCTGGGGGAAGCTGGGAGGGTGAGGCTTGGAGGAGGGAAGCTGATGCTGAGGGAGGCTTGGAGGAGGGAGGCTGATGCTGAGGGAGGAGGGAGGCTGATGCTGAGGGAGGCTGATGCTGGGGGAGGCTGGGAGGAGGAAGGCTGATGCTGGGGGAGGCTGGGAGGAGGGAGGCTGAGGCTGGGAGGGGGAAGGTGAGGCTTGGAGGAGGGAGGCTGATGCTGGGGGAGGCTGGGAGGAGGAAGGCTGATGCTGGGGGAGGCTGGGAGGAGGGAGGCTGATGCTGGGGGAGGCTGGGAGGAGGGAGGCTGATGCTGGGGGAGGCTGGGAGGAGGGAGGCTGATGCTGGGGGAGGCTGGGAGGAGGGAGGCTGATGCTTGGGGAGGTTGGGAGGAGGGAGGCTGAGGCTGGGGGAGGCTGGGAGGAGGGAGGCTGAAGCTGGGGGAAGCTGGGAGGAGGGAGGCTGGGGGAGGCTGAGGCTGGGGGAGGCTGGGGGAGGAGGGAGGCTGAGGCTGGGGGAGGAGGGAGGCTGAGGCTGGGGAGGCTGGGAGGAGGGAGGCTGAGGCTGGGAGGGGGAAGGTGAGGCTTGGAGGAGGGAGGCTGATGCTGGGGGAGGCTGGGAGGAGGGAGGCTGATGCTGGGAGGAGGGAGGCTGATGCTGGGGGAGGCTGGGAGGAGGGAGGCTGATGCTTGGGGAGGTTGGGAGGCTGAGGCTAGGGGAGGCTGGGAGGAGGGAGGCTGAAGCTGGGGGAAGCTGGGAGGAGGGAGGCTGGGGGAGGCTGAGGCTGGGAGGAGGGAGGCTTGGGGAGGAGGGAGGCTGAGGCTGGGGAGGCTGGGAGGAGGGAGGCTGAGGCTGGGAGGGGGAAGGTGAGGCTGGGAGGAGGGAGGCTGGGGGAGGAGGGAGGCTGATGCTGGGGGAGGCTGGGAGGAGGGAGGCTGATGCTGGGAGGAGGGAGGCTGATGCTGGGGGAAGCTGGGAGCAGGGAGGCTGATGCTGGGGGAGGCTGGGAGGAGAGAGGCTGATGCTGGAGGAGGCTGATGCTGGGGGAGGCTGGGAGGAGAGAGGCTGATGCTGGAGGAGGCTGATGCTGGGGGAGGCTGGGAGGAGAGAGGCTGATGCTGGAGGAGGCTGATGCTGGGGGAGGCTGGGAGGAGAGAGGCTGATGCTGGAGGAGGCTGATGCTGGGGGAGGCTGGGAGGAGAGAGGCTGATGCTGGAGGAGGCTGATGCTGGGGGACGCTGGGAGGAGAGAGGCTGATGCTGGAGGAGGCTGATGCTGGGGGAGGCTGGGAGGAGAGAGGCTGATGCTGGAGGAGGCTGATGCTGGGGGAGGCTGGGAGGAGAGAGGCTGATGCTGGAGGAGGCTCATGCTGGGGGAGGCTGGGAGGAGAGAGGCTGATGCTGGAGGAGGCTCATGCTGGGGGAGGCTGGGAGGAGAGAGGCTGATGCTGGGGGAAGCTGGGGGAGAGAGGCTGAAGCTGGGGGAGGCTGGGGGGAGAGAGGCTGATGCTGGGGAGAGAGAGGCTGATGCTGGGGGAGAGGCTGCTGGTGAAGGCGGGAGAGAGCGGCTGCTGCTGGGGGAATGGGAGAGAGGGGCCAATGCTAGAGACAGAGGACAAGGGTTGAGGGATAGAGCAATGACAATATCGATGGGAGGAGTGTAAGGACTCAGAATGAGAGGGGGGCAGCATTGGGAGCTCATTATGGAGAAGGGGCAGCATGTCTGGGCTCAGTATGGAGTGGAACAATGTAGGGGAGTCAATATCAAGAGTGGGGTAGTGTGTGTGGGGGGGGTCTCAGCATAAGCGTTAGTGTGGTGGTCTTAGGATGAATGGGGCAGCATGGAGGTGTCATTATGGAAAAGAGGAAGGCAGCATTAGGAGCTCATGGAGAGGGGCAGCATGCACGGGACACTGAGGAGGGGGCAGCATACATGGGACATTGTAAGGAGGGGACAGCATGCATGGGACACTGTCAGGAGGGGGCAGCATGCATGGGACACTGTGAGGAGGGAGCAGCATGATGTGAGGACAATGTGCAGATCATATTTCATAATTGAGGAAGGTGTGGTGGGTATAATTTATAAGGGAGGGCAGTGTGACAGTCACAGTATATAAGTGGGGATGGTGGGAATATTTTATACTCATGCTATGTTGTGATGTGCCCGTGGTGATCTCCATTGGGGGGGGGGGTTAGTGCCCTTCGTTTCTCATTGATACTTTTTCAAGTGTTTTACAGAGTAGATCTGCCTTAAACAGATGTCGTGTGCGAAAACTCAGTTTTACGTTGTCAATAAGGGGCGCGACCACTTAAAGTGCCTAGGGCAGCACGAAGGCAAAATACAGCCCTGCCCATTAAGGGTAGATTCCCATCTCTCGGGGTGAGTAGTTAAGGGCATTCATAGCTGGTAGGAGTTACACTTCTGATACTAACCTATAACTTGTAAGTAATGGATTTGTCAGATACGATGTGGAACCCCAGGTTACATTACAGAGTGTGATGTCAAAGGCAGAGGACATTGAGCTCCCCCATAGGCATGAGAGAAGAAAGGACAGAGAGAGAAAAAGAGTTTCCACCAATAGCAAGTGGTACCTGGTGAGATTTTAGAGACCTGCTGCAGTCTCTGAAATGGAGTCAGAGCTGCAAGTAGAAATAAGACACCTGAGAGCCAGTGGCGTAACTAGACTCTGATGGGCCCTGGTGCAAAGTTTGAGCCTGTCCCCCCCTCCTCCCTTGCATGTTGGTAAGATATATGGGCCATTGTAGCATTCTAAATCCTATAAACACATATTAATTGCCCTCCTTCCCCCTTCATTGTGTAGTAATGACTAGAGATGAGCGAACCGGTCGCGGTTCGGCTCGAGTTCGGTTCGCCGAACGGAGGTCTCGTTCGAGTTCGGTTCGGCGAACCACTCGAACCGCATAGGAAACAATGGGAGGCAATCACAAACACATAAAAACTCCTAGAAAACACCCTCAAAGGTGTCCAAAAGGTGCCAAACAACTCACAACACAACACAAACACATGGGAAAGTGACAAGGACATATACTCATGCGAAAACAAAAGAGCTGGACAAGGAAAAAGAGGAGGAGACACAGATATAGGCATGGCACGCCCTTCTAAAATCATGTAAAACACCGCAAGGTGACTCCAAGCGGAGTCTCCCTTTTTTCCAAAAATTGGGCCACACACACACCCCATCAGTGGCAGCACTTGTGCCCTAGTTGTACACTTCACAGATAGATTTGCATCAAGCACATTCAAAAATACGCCATCCTTCACCGTCCCCAGGATGGCACTGGGGTAGGTGGCAAAGTCTTTGCTGATCCCAGATCTGTTCATCTTGGATCATGTTAAAAAACACAGCAAGCAAGGGTTACTCAAAGCGGAGTCTCCCATTTTTCCAAAAAGTGGGCCACATACACACCCAGCCCTTCAGTGGCAGCACTTGTGCCCTAGTTGTACACTTCACAGGTAGATTTGCATCAAGCACATTCAAAAATACGCCATCCTTCACCGTCCCCAGGATGACACCGGGGTAGGTAGCTAAGTCTTTCCTGATCCCAGATCTGTTCATCTTGGATCATTTTTAGAAACACTGTAAGCAAGAGTTACTCCAAGCAGAGTCTCCCTTTTTTCCAAAAATTGGGCCGCACAGACACCCACCCCTTCAGTAGCAGCAGTTGTGCCCCAATTGTACACTTCACAGGTACATTTGTATCAAGCACATTCCAAATCCACAAGCATTTACTCTCCCCAGGATAACACAGGGGTAGTAAATTCCTTGTGGATCCATGACTTGTTCATTTTGATGAACGTCAGTCTGTCCACATTGTCACTGGACAGACGCGTGCGCTTATCTGTCAGCACACACCCAGCAGCACTGAAGACACGTTCAGAGACAACGCTGGCAGCTGGACATGACAAAATCTCCAAGGCGTAAGTGGAGAGCTCTGGCCATTTTTCAAGATTTGAAGCCCAAAATGAGCAAGGCTCCATTTGCAAAGTAATGGCATCGATGTTCATTTTGAGATACTCCTGTATCATCCTCTCCAGCCGTTGACTATGTGTCAGACTTGTTGTCTCTGGTGGCCTTGCAAAGGAGGGTCTAAAAAAATTATGAAAAGATTCAATAAAATTGCTGTTACCAGCACCAGATACGGTGCTACTGGTACGGGTAGACTGTTGAAGATGACGAGACCGTCCCATGTTTGTCAAGTTACAACTGGGAGATTCACTTCCTGCACCTGCATGGTTGTTTGGTGGAAAAGCCGAGCTAAGATCGAGTAGCAGCTTCAGCTGATGCTCTTGCATACGTGCGTCCCTTTCTATGGCTGGAATGATGTCACAAAATTTGGACTTGTACCGGGGATCTAATAGTGTGGCAAGCCAGTAGTCATCATCACTTCTAATTTTGACAATACGAGGGTCATGTTGGAGGTAGTGCAGCAAAAAGGCACTCATGTGTCTTGCGCAGCCATGCGGACCAAGTCCAAGCTGTGTTTGTGGCATAGAGGTGCTAGCCATTCTTTCTTCCTCTGACATCTCCCCCCAACCTCTTTCAACTGAAATTTGACCAAGGTCTCCCTCATCCGCTGAGTCTTCCATGTCCATGGACAGTTCGTCCTCCATTTCTTCATGTTCTCCTGCACCTTCCTCAACATTTCGCCTGCTACCATGCGCCCTTGTTGATCCCTGTCCCCCATGGTCCCATGCCTGCCGCGTTGGTGATGAACGTCTGGACCTTGGTGATGTTGTTGTGTCTTGCGCATATGAATCCTCCTGTAGTTCCTCCCCTTCCTGTTGTCCCACCCCCTGACTCCGAATAGTGTTTAGCGTGTGCTCCAGCATGTAAATGACTGGAATTGTCATGCTGATAATGGCATTGTCAGCGCTAAACATATTCGTCGCCATGTCGAAACTGTGCAGAAGGGTGCATAGGTCCTTGATCTGAGACCACTCCATCAGGGTGATCTGCCCCACCTCTGCATCTCGTTGGCCCAGGCTAAACGTCATGACGTATTGCACCAGGGCTCGACGGTGCTGCCACAGTCGCTGTAACATGTGGAGAGTCGAATTCCAGCATGTCGGCACATCGCATTTCAGGCGATGAACCGGCAGGCCGAAAGACTTCTGCAGCGATGCAAGTCGCTCAGCTGCGGTGGTTGAACGGCGGAAGTGAGCAGACAGTTTTCGTGCCCTGTTCAGAAGGCCATCTAGGCCGGGATAGTGTGTTAAAAATTGCTGGACAACAAGGTTCAACACGTGAGCCATACAAGGCACGTGTGTCACCTTGCCAAGGCGAAGGGCCGCATCCAGGTTTGCAGCATTGTCGCACACGGCCTTACCAGGCTGCAGATTCAGTGGAGACAACCATTTATTAAACTCAGTCTCCAGAGCTGCCCACAACTCTGCCGCTGTGTGACTCTTATTTCTAAGACATTTCAAGCTAAAGACCGCCTGATGCCGTTGCGCTCTGCTGCCAGCATAGTAATGAGGTGTGTGTGATTCCTTCTGCGCAGTTAGAACGCTGGTGGCCTGACCAGGCAGGCTTGGGGCGGAGGTGGAGGACCCAAACGAGGTGGAGAAGGCAGAAGCAGTGGCGGAACTTGGACAGACAGAGGATTGACACACAAGTCGTGGGGACGACAAGACTTGTGCAGCAGACCCTTCACCATATATCACCATAGTTACCCAGTGCCCAGTCAGTGACATGTAACGTCCCTGTCCATGCTTACTGGTCCAAGTATCGGTGGTGAAATGCACCCGGTCACACACAGTGTTTCTCAAGGAAGCGGTGATGTTGTGTGCGACATGCTGGTGTAGCGCGGGCACACCTTTCTTAGAGAAGTAGTGGCGACTGGGCATCTGGTACTGGGGCACAGCGACAGACATAAGGTCTCTAAAATCCTGTGTGTCCACCAGGCGGAAAGGCAGCATTTCGGTAGCCAAGAGCTTACAGAGGGATAAAGTCAACCTCTTAGCTTTGTCATGGGTCGCAGGAAATGGCCTTTTATTTGTCCACATCTGAGGGACAGAGATCTGGCTGCTGTGTGTAGATGGTGTTGAGTAGGGTGTCCCTGGAAAAATGCAGGTTTGTGAGGAAAGTGCAGGCGTAGACATGATGTTGCCTTCATCCAACGTTGGTGCTATCGATGTCTGAGAGAGCTGTACACACGCACTTGTTTCCCCTTCCAAACCAACTGACGACCTACCAAGCAAACTGCCTGTTGCGGTTACAGTGGTGGAAGTTGTGCGTGGAAAACCAGGTGTGACAGCTGTCCCCACAGTCCTAGAAGATGAAGAGCGCGCGGATGCACTGGAAGGGGCAGGCGGTGGATGGTTCGCTCCGCTAGGCCGCATTGCAGCACGGTGAGCTTCCCACTGAGACATACGATATTTATTCATGTGACGATTCATGGAAAAAGTTGTCAAACTGCTGAGGTTTTGCCCTCTACTAACAGAATCACGACAAATTTTACAGATCACATAATTTGGGCGATCTTTTGCTATGTCAAAAAAGGACCAGGCTAGGCAAGGCTTAGAGGGCATGCGACCTGCTGATCCACCCCGACTAGTGCTCAGAGGCAGAGTGGTGGCTGAGGATGCAGTTGTAGACGTGCTACCAGTGCTCCGACTCTGTCCAGGAAAGCGCAAGGTAACTTCGTCGTCGGTTGCATCCTCCTCCACCGCCTCTGTTGACCTCCTTGAGTGCCTGACTGTGAGTTGACAGTAGGTGGGATCTAGAACTTCCTCATCAATTGTTGTGTTTGCACTCCCCTCACCCTCAGACCGAGCCTCTTCTTGCCCTGACAGAATATTTAAGTTGTCATCCCAATCTGGTATCTGCGTCTCATCGTCATCAGTATGTTCCTCATTGTCTATAACAACAGGTGTTACAGTTTGTGAAAAAGGGTCAACATTATGCTGAGAAACTTGGTCCTCACGGCCTGAATCAGAGTCACAAAGATTCTGGGCATCACTGCAGATGATTTCCTAGTCTGTACTCACTGTAGCTTGGGAGCAGACCTCTGATTCCCAGGCTATAGTGTGACTGAACAGCTCTGCAGACTCAGCCATCTCAGTTCCACCATACTTTGCAGGGCGGATGGAGACTTCAGAGCTGGGAGAAAGCAAGTTTGATTGGGATGACAACTCAGAGGACTGGTGTTTTTTGGATACGGTAGTTGAGGTGGCGGAGAGGGCACTTGTTGGACCACTTGAGATCCATTCAAGCACTTTCCTTTTTTTGCCATCATCTACCTTTGTTCCAGTTGTTCATGTCTGTAAAATAGGGAGCACATCGGATTGTCCACGGTAAGTAGTAGACATCTTACTTTTGCTGGAAGATGGTATATCTTCAGCAGATGTTAATGGAGCTTTGCCACCTTCCCCACGGACAAACCCTTTTTTCCCTTTTCCAACACGCCTCTTCCCCTTTCCACCAGCATCTGTCATTTTGCCACTCATATTGATTGCGACAAGATTGTCCACTTAAAATATGGTAGTAAAAATTGAGAGGTGGTGTAGATTGCAGCGGTGGTCTAGCTTTATTAACAGCAGAATAAACAACAATAATTATCCCTGACAATGCAACTACGGCCCTTAATCTGCCAGCATAGTTTGCTAGTATAATGGCTTAGTAACAATGAGTTTGAGTGTGCAATGCAGAGGTGCTGCAAATAGATTTGCACTAGTGGGACACTAATGGAAGTCCAACAGCCACTTTTAGGATGCCACTAAGTTTACTCTGTGTTTGCTAGTATAATGGCTTAGTAACAATGAGTTTGAGTGTGCAATGCAGAGGTGCTACAAATAGATTTGCACTAGTGGAACACTAAAGGAAGTCCAACAGCCACTTTTGGGATGCCACTAAGTTTACTCAGTGTTTGCTAGTATAATGGCTTAGTAACAATGAGTTTGAGTGTGCAATGCAGAGGTGCTACAAATAGATTTGCACTAGTGGGACACTAATGGAAGTCCAACAGCCACTTTTAGGTTGCCACTAAGTTTACTCAGTGTTTGCTAGTATAATGGCTTAGTAACAATGAGTTTGAGTGTGCAATGCAGAGGTGCTACAAATAGATTTGCACTAGTGGGACACTAAAGGAAGTCCAACAGCCACTTTTAGGATGCCACTAAGTTTACTAAGTGTTTGTTAGTATAATGGCTTAGTAACAATGAGTTTGAGTGTGCAATGCAGAGGTGCTGCAAATAGATTTGCACTAGTGGGACAGTAATGGAAGTCCAACAGGCACTTTTAGGATGCCACTAACTTTACTCAGTGTTTGCTAGTATAATGGCTTAGTAACAATGAGTTTGAGTGTGCAATGCAGAGGTGCTACAAATAGATTTGCACTAGTGGGACACTAAAGGAAGTCCAACAGCCACTTTTAGGATGCCACTAAGTTTACTCAGTGTTTGCTAGTATAATGGCTTAGTAACAATGAGTTTGAGTGTGCAATGCAGAGGTGCTGCAAATAGATTTGCACTAGTGGGACACTAATGGAAGTCCAACAGCCACTTTTAGGATGCCACTAAGTTTACTCAGTGTTTGCTAGTATAATGGCTTAGTAACAATGAGTTTGAGTGTGCAATGCAGAGCTTAGGGAAGGAAGACAAGGAAAAAAAAAAAAAAGGCGATCACCATTATCCCAGCAGCAGTTATCTGAATGCGCTGTTCCCGCACACTATGGGCTGAACTTTCATAATAGTGTGAGTCACAGAGTGACTTACACTATTACAGCAGAAAGCCAGCTAGTAGTTAGCTTGGATTTTTGCTGCTAGAACCGTTCTCGAATGTAACTAGAACTATCGAGCTTTAGCAAAAAGCTCGAGTTCTAATTCGATCTAGAACAGCCCCCAAAATCACTCGAAACACGAACTGGAGAACCACGAACCGCGCTCAACTCTAGTAATGACCCCCATCTTGTATTAATGTCTCCATCCTGGACCCATCCTATCTTGGTAAATGTATCCCTCATCCTGGTATATGTCTGCATCATGGCCACATCCTAGTATAGGTCCCCACCATAGCTCTATCCTGGTGTATGACCCTATAATGACTATATCCTGGTATATATGGATTCATCCTAGTATACATGTCCCCATCATGGCCCTGTTCTGGTATATACAGTTAGGTCCAGAAATATTTGGACAGTGACACAATTTTCGCGAGTTGGGCTCTGCATGCCACCACATTGGATTTGAAATGAAATCTCTACAACAGAATTCAAGTGCAGATTGTAACGTTTAATTTGAAGGTTTGAACAAAAATATCTGATAGAAATTGTAGGAATTGTACACATTTCTTTACAAACACTCCACATTTTAGGAGGTCAAAAGTAATTGGACAAATAAACCAAACCCAAACAAAATATTTTCATTTTCAATATTTTGTTGCGAATCCTTTGGAGGCAATCACTGCCTTAAGTCTGGAACCCATGGACATCACCAAACGCTGGGTTTCCTCCTTCTTAATGCTTTGCCAGGCCTTTACAGCCGCAGCCTTCAGGTCTTGCTTGTTTGTGGGTCTTTCCGTCTTAAGTCTGGATTTGAGCAAGTGAAATGCATGCTCAATTGGGTTAAGATCTGGTGATTGACTTGGCCATTGCAGAATGTTCCACTTTTTTGCACTCATGAACTCCTGGGTAGCCTTGGCTGTATACTTGTGGTCATTGTCCATCTGTACTATGAAGCGCCGTCCGATCAACTTTGCGGCATTTGGCTGAATCTGGGCTGAAAGTATATCCCGGTACACTTCAGAATTCATCCGGCTACTCTTGTCTGCTGTTTTGTCATCAATAAACACAAGTGACCCAGTGCCATTGAAAGCCATGCATGCTCATGCCATCACGTTGCCTCCACCATGTTTTACAGAGGATGTGGTGTGCCTTGGATCATGTGCCGTTCCCTTTCTTCTCCAAACTTTTTTCTTCCCATCATTCTGGTACAGGTTGATCTTTGTCTCATCTGTCCATAGAATACTTTTCCAGAACTGAGCTGGCTTCATGAGGTGTTTTTCAGCAAATTTAACTCTGGCCTGTCTATTTTTGGAATTGATGAATGGTTTGCATCTAGATGTGAACCCTTTGTATTTACTTTCATGGAGTCTTCTCTTTACTGTTGACTTAGAGACAGATACACCTACTTCACTGAGAGTGTTCTGGACTTCAGTTGATGTTGTGAACGGGTTCTTCTTCACCAAAGAAAGTATGCGGCGATCATCCACCATTGTTGTCATCCGTGGACGCCCAGGCCTTTTTGAGTTCCCAAGCTCACCAGTCAATTCCTTTTTTCTCAGAATGTATCCGACTGTTGATTTTGCTACTCCAAGCATGTCTGCTGTCTCTCTGATGGATTTTGTCTTTTTTTTCAGCCTCAGGATGTTCTGTTTCACCTCAATTGAGAGTTCCTTAGACCGCATGTTGTCTGGTCACAGCAACAGCTTCCAAATGCAAAACCACACACCTGTAATCAACCCCAGACCTTTTAACTACTTCATTGATTACAGGTTAACGAGGGAGACGCCTTCAGAGTTAATTGCAGCCCTTAGAGTCCCTTGTCCAATTACTTTTGGTCCCTTGAAAAAGAGGAGGCTATGCATTACAGAGCTATGATTCCTTAACCCTTTCTCCGATTTGGATGTGAAAACTCTCATATTGCAGCTGGGAGTGTGCACTTTCAGCCCATATTATATATATAATTGTATTTCTGAACATGTTTTTGTAAACAGCTAAAATAACAAAACTTGTGTCACTGTCCAAATATTTCTGGACCTAACTGTACATCTCCTTCATGGCCTGGTCCTGATATATATGTCCACATCATAGCCCTATCCTGGTGTATGACCCCTATCATGACTATATCCTGGTATATATGACCCCCCATTATGTCCCTATCATGGCCCCATCCTGGTATATGTCCCCCATCATAGCCTGATTCTGATATATGTCTCCATTATGGCCCCATCCTGGTATATATATCCCCATTATGGCCCCATCCTGATATACATGTATGTCCCCATGGACCCTTCCTGATATATACAGTTAGGTCCAGAAATATTTGGACAGTGACACAATTTTCGCGAGTTGGGCTCTGCATGCCACCACATTGGATTTGAAATGAAACCTCTACAACAGAATTCAAGTGCAGATTGTAACATTTAATTTGAAGGTTTGAACAAAAATATCTGATAGAAATTGTAGGAATTGTACATATTTCTTTACAAACACTCCACATTTTAGGAGGTCAAAAGTAATTGGACAAATAAACCAAACCCAAAAAAAATAATTTTATTTTCATTATTTTGTTGCGAATCCTTTGGAGGCAATCACTGCCTTAAGTCTGGAACCCATGGACATCACCAAATGCTGGGTTTCCTCCTTCTTAATGCTTTGCCAGGCCTTTAGAGCCGCAGCCTTCAGGTCTTGCTTGTTTGTGGGTCTTTCCGTCTTAAGTCTGGATTTGAGCAAGTGAAATGCATGCTCAATTGGGTTAAGATCTGGTGATTGACTTGGCCATTGCAGAATGTTCCACTTTTTTGCACTCATGAACTCCTGGGTAGCTTTGGCTGTATGCTTGGGGTCATTGTCCATCTGTACTATGAAGCGCCGTCCGATCAACTTTGCGGCATTTGGCTGAATCTGGGCTGAAAGTATATCCCGGTACACTTCAAAATTCATCCGGCTACTCTTGTCTGCTGTTATGTCATCAATAAACACAAGTGACCCAGTGCCATTGAAAGCCATGCATGCCCATGCAATCACGTTGCCTCCACCATGTTTTACAGAGGATGTGGTGTGCCTTGGATCATGTGCCGTTCCCTTTCTTCTCCAAACTTTTTTCTTCCCATCATTCTGGTACAGGTTGATCTTGGTCTCATCTGTTCATAGAATACTTTTCCAGAACTGAGCTGGCTTCATGAGGTGTTTTTCAGCAAATTTAACTCTGGCCTGTCTATTTTTGGAATTGATGAATGGTTTGCATCTAGATGTGAACCCTTTGTATTTACTTTCATGGAGTCTTCTCTTTACTGTTGACTTAGAGACAGATACACCTACTTCACTGAGAGTGTTCTGGACTTCAGTTGATGTTGTGAACGGGTTCTTCTTCACCAAAGAAAGTATGCGGCGATCATCCACCACTGTTGTCATCCGTGGACGCCCAGGCCTTTTTGAGTTCCCAAGCTCACCAGTCAATTCCTTTTTTCTCAGAATGTACCCGACTCTTGATTTTGCTACTCCAAGCATGTCTGCTGTCTCTCTGATGGATTTTTTATTTTTTTTCAGCCTCAGGATGTTCTGCTTCACCTCAATTGAGAGTTCCTTAGACCGCATGTTGTCTGGTCACAGCAACAGCTTCCAAATGCAAAACCACACACCTGTAATCAACCCCAGACCTTTCAACTACTTCATTGATTACAGGTTAACGAGGGAGACACCTTCAGAGTTAATTGCAGCCCTTAGAGTCCCTTGTCCAATTACTTTTGGTCCCTTGAAAAAGAGGAGGCTATGCATTACAGAGCTATGATTCCTAAACCCTTTCTCCGATTTGGATGTGAAAACTCTCATATTGCAGCTGGGAGTGTGCACTTTCAGCCCATATTATATATATAATTGTATTTCTGAACATGTTTTTGTAAACAGCTAAAATAACAAAACTTGTGTCACTGTCCAAATATTTCTGGACCTAACTGTATGTCCCCATCATATACCCATCTTGGTATATGTTTCCATCATGGCTCCATCATGGCATATGTCTCAATCCTGGCTGCATCCTGGTACATATGATCCCCATCACGCCACACACTTTAAAAAAGAAACAATTATACTCACCTTCCCTCCCTTCCCCCGGTGTCCTCCTCCAATGCTGTCATGCCAGCAACTGAATTCAGCATGTAATTGGCACAGCACTTGAAATCACTGTCATGTGTATCCACTTACACTGCTATCAACTGCCAGCATGTTCGCTGCTCCACACACCGATATTCCTGCCAACCTCTCAGCATCGGTTTTAGTGCAAAGACGTTGGCGGGATTATGAGCATGGAGTGCATTGAATATTCATATCTTTATTCTGTGACCGGCACATTGCAGTGCAGGTACCCATTAGATCTCTGTGCTGCAATGCATTTCAGCTAGTTGCATGCCCTTGAATGCACATCCAGCTGAAACTGAAACCAGTGCTGAGGTTGGCGGGCCTACTGTACCCCCGGGCAGGCTCCTGTGTAAGCAATCACTAACCATCTGTTGTGATGTTATTGGGAGGTTCCCCTTTCTCAAGCTTCCCGAAACATCACCACAGATGGTTGGTGATTGCTTACAGAGGACTTCAGCTCAGTAGCTTCATGGCAGCTTGAAGAATTTGGCACTGCACTTTAATAAGTTAAACCAAGGAAAATTGACTTTATTGTTGGCTACATATACTTGAAGAGGTACCAATTCATCTGCATTTGAATGGCTGAAGAAATTAATGAATGTTATAGCTCGTGATAAAGCTTATGTATGTGCAAGTGAATACACAGTAACACTACTATGTCTTGATGGATGATCCTTTGTGAAAAAACTTCCTTGGATAAAATTGTCAGATGAAAAAAACTTTTTCTGGCAATTATTAAGTGCAAACTAAAAGTAAAAAATATTGCACAGATATTTATTGCCATTATTCTTTACTTTTTTTTAAGCCATAGCAAGGACACAGTGTAAAAATTGGACAGTATGGTGGGGACACAGTGTGAGAGAACAGGGTGAAGATGGGACACAGTATGGAATAGAGAGGGCAGGGTGGAGGGAATGTACCATAAGAAGCACAGTGTATGGGTCATATTTTGTGTTTCTGTACTGCTGGTGGTTTTGGTGATGTATTTTGATACTGCTGGTGGTTCTGATCATGTATTCTTGTGCTGTGAATAGTACTGATCCTGTGCACATGTAACATTCCATTACTTGTAAGATTATGTTATACTTAACTTTGTGCAAATTATTGTGCCATTGACAAGTTAAGGGTCACTATGTTTTTATATTTATGTTAGGAGCATTAAAGGGGTTGTCAAAGTTTGTGATGAGTTTGCAGCTTTCCTTTTTGACTACAGCCTTCTGAATTCTCACAGCATGCGCACTTCACACTGTAAAGTTTCACTGTTGCCGGCAGTGAGAATGGAAGGTCACAAAATCACAAGTATGCGGTTTACATACATGCCGTCACATTCCAACTAGACATGCTTAGTCTCGCTCAATGAAATTTAATTGACTGGGAATGGACACGTCTAGTCAGAATGTGGCCACAAGTATACAAAACATATAACTGTGCTGACATGACCGTCCGCTCTCGCCACTGGCAAGGAAGAATGCTAAAAGTGTGCAGTACATGCGATGTGAGAATTCAGGAGGCTGAAGCCAAATAGAGTGACTGTAGATTTTCATCTCAAACCTGGACAAGCACTTTAATTATAAAATGAAGCAGTGTAGCATGACCAATCTTAACAGCGTGTAATATACTCACTGTCAGGATTCAGCTCTGCTTGCTAGTTCCAGCAGTCTTTACATGACCATTTTACTTTATATGCAATTTTTACTTATGGTCACATGACAACTCGCTATTCTTCCTGTTTCCCTGAGTTTTTCACTGAATATTAAGAGAATTAGGAAGAGCAGCTAGTTGCCACGTGACTGTAAGTGTGCACAAATGTTTTGCCAAGTATTTAAAGGGGTCGGATATGGATATGGCTTTAAAGAAGTCGATTAATTTTATTATAATGATTCAATGATTACAGAAAATAGGAAATAGTGTGCTATTGCGTACACTTTTGCATAATATAAGTCACAAAGGTAAAGTACTTACATTGCAAGCTACATAGAAAACACTTCACCAGGAGCAACACATCATCTGTCCGGGAACATCAGCTGTGAGAAGCAAAACAGTGGAGATAGAGAAACTCCTGGGATCAACACTGTTGTTTCACGGGCATCCCCTTTTAGTCCATAGGTAAACAGGCTTTTGACTTTGCTGGATTCTTCACCAGTTTCTATCTCCCTTTAAAAAAAAGTGCTTGCGTAACCAATTGTTCCACAAACTCTAAGGCTATGTGCACACAGTGCGTTTTTTTGACGCTGCGTTTTTGTGCGTTTTTGGCCGCTAAAAATGCACAAAAACGCACCTGCGTCAAAAAAACGCGGCAAAAAACGCACGCGTTTTGCCGCGATTTGGTGCGGTTTTTTGCTGCGTTTTGCTGCATTTTTGCTCACTGCGTCCTTATGCGTTTTTTATCAGTGAACAAAAAAAAAAAGGTCTGATGTCATTTCCTTCTTCAATGTGTTCTTCATTCTCCACTAGTGTATGCAGAAGAGCAGACAGCTGCAGAACTACAAGGCTCAGCATCCTCCTTCCAGGACTGTACGCAGGATTTCTTTGCCCCCCCAAACAAAAAAAAATGACGTGGGCTTCGCCATATTTTTGTATGCTAGCCGGGTACAGCAGGCAGGTACGGGCTGCCCCCAACCCCCAGCTGCCTATTTGTACCCGGCTGGGAACCAAAAATATAGGGAAGCCCTTTTTTTTTAAATTATTTCATGAATTTCATGAAATAATTTAAAAAAAAAATGACGTGAGCTTCGCCCAATTTTTGAGTCCAGCCGGGTACAACTAGGCAGCTGGGGATTGGAATCCACAGTGCAGGGTGCCCAAGCTTTCTGGGCACCCCCGCTGTGAATTGCAGTCCCGCAGCCACCCCAGAAAATGGCGCTTTCATAGAAGCGCCATCTTCTGGCGCTGTATCCAACTCTTCCAGCTGCCCTGATGCCGGGTGGCTTGCCGGGTAATAATGAGGTTAGGGCTAGCTGTATAGCTGGCCCTAAGCCCGAAATTCATGGTGTCACGCCAATATTAGACATGGCCACCATAAATTTCTAGTAAAGATAAAAAAAAACCACAACACACAGAAAAATATTTTTATTAGAAATAAAACACAACACAATTAGTGACTCCATCTTTATTGAAATAAAGAACCCCCCTCCGCAGTAATCCTGGGTCAGGGTCCCGCGCCGTCCAATCCGGATCCAATATCATCTGATCGGTTTGCTGGAAGGCAAAGCGATCAGATGATGTGTCAGGTTCAAGTGCCTGAATCCCATCACACATCAGCTGATTGTATAAAAGCTGTTTATACAATCAGCAGATGCATCGGTGCAAAAAAAAAAAATAATAATAATAATACTCACTTATGTGCTGATTACCGGCAGCTCCTGCAGCGATGGGGCGGAGTCTGATCCCGTCCGATCGCTGCAGCAGCTGCCGGTAATCAGGGATGAAGTCTCCTGACGCATCTGCTGATACCGGCCGGGCGCCCGCGTCACCGCGATACTTACGATCACCTGATGCGTCAGGTGACTGCATCAGGTGATCCATCGCCAGGTCCTGCATCCATCGGAGGTTTCCCGGCCGTCTGCACACAGCCAGAGCGGGAGCGGCGATACCGTGAGAGGAGATGGGAGCGGGCATGGCAACGGGAGTCTGCAGACAGGTGAGTATAACTTTTTTTTTTTTTTTCTACTGTTAACTTTTGTTTTCGCAGCCGCTTCCACCTCCCGCCCAGACATGGCGCCGCACGGCAGCATACATGCACAGGACGGGAGATGGAAGCGGCGGTGACGGTACCGGGAGGATTCACGCTTCTGTATATACTGACAGAAGGAATCCTCTTCCTGTACACGTCACTTTACTACCCACCTCCTGCGTTTATAGCTGCGTTTTTGGTCTTAGAAGCGCACCAAAACGCAGCTATTTGCGTTTCTCATTGCGTCTTTCAACATCCCATTGAACTCAATGGATGAAAAGCGCAGTGAAAAACGCGGGAATAATTGACATGCTGCGCTTTTGTGGTCACCACAAAAACGCAGCTGAAAAAAAACGCTGTGTGGGGACAGCAAAAATGAAAACTCATAGACTTTGCTGGGGAAGCAAAGTCATGCAGTTTTGAAGCCAAAAACGCACCCGAAAAATGCGCAAAAACGCCGAGAAAAACGCACTGTGTGCACATAGCCTAACAGGTTCCATTTGTCCAATAAAGTATCTCTCTTCTGAGTGGTCAACTCTTCAGATGTCAATCTACATTGGACAAATTCGTCACTGGATGAGACACGCCAAAAGCTCCTGGTTTCAGATGTTTTACCATACTATAAACACGTACATTCTCACTAAACATTGGTAGGAGAACTATGTGGTACTGGGTGTTACTATAAACATGTACTTCCTAACTAAACATTGATACTAGAACTATAACTCCAGGTGTCTGGCAAAATTACGGAAAAACAAGCTCATATAAAATAAACTGTTACAGTCTAATATCTTAAAGGGTTTCTTAAAGACAGACTACCAATTTGGATTACTGATGGCCACTAACATCTTAGCACTAGAACATTGCATATGAATGATTTGTCACATTATGACTATTCAAACAACTTGGGGAGGCACCAAACTGAATTCTTGTCCCTGGTGCCAGAAAACCTAGTTAAATTTTTGCCTTAAAGTGCATTGCCAGGGGTGTAAGTTAAGTGAGTTGTGCACATATCCACTTAGAAGCCATCCATGGAGTGGACAAGAAAGGGAGAAGGACTCATGAGGAAGCAGTAAGATGGGTGACGGTCTAATTAAATGAAAGAAGATACTGTCCTATTAATTGTAAGCACAGTGACGCAATATTACTGTGCCTTATTATGAATAAAGGCTGACAAATGTTATAGCGGTTGACTACTACTTTAACATTGATGGCCTATCCTAAGGATAAGTCATCAATGTCTGATCAGCCGGAGTCCAACACTCAGCACCCCCGACAATCAGCTGTTCTCAGTGCCAGTGGCAGCAGCAGGTTCCTGATACCAATCAGGGCTGGGTACTGCATATTTGCCTTTGATTTGACAGAGAGGCTGATGTGCAGTACTCAGCCACAGCCACTATCAGTTGACAGAGCAGGTCAGGAACTGTGTATTTCCAGCTACTGCTGCCGGCACCAAAAACAGCTGATTAGCGGGGCTGCCAGGAGTTGGAGCATTAGTGGCCACATCAAGGTAAAGCTCATAGAAAAGGCTTTTCGCAAATACCTTGTGTAGTACAATCTGCCTCTGAGTGGCGCTATTGCAGTCCACTCATCCCCATCACATGATCCTCATGACTCCATGACTTCTGGGATCCGGTGATGTCAGGTCAACTTCCAGTTGACCTGACATTACCGAGGCCAGCTCCAGTCTTTCTGATTGACTGGGCTATGGGCGGAGTTTCACCATTCATCACAGCCCAGCATCTCATGTGCGCTCTTCATCGCTGCAGAGCACCACAAGGAGGAGCGATGCTGGGCTGTGATGTGCGGGGAAACTCGCCCACAGCCACCGCCTCGATGATGTCAGTTCAACTGGAAGTTGACGTGACATCACTGGATCTCATAGGTCACGGAGCCCGAGGGTCATGTGATGGGTGTGAGCGGACCGCAATAGCGTCAGAATTTACTACACAAGGTATTTGCGAAAAGCCTTTTCTATGAGCTTTACCTCGACGTGGCCACTTATGCTTAGTAGTGGACCACCTCTTTAAGGACAGGGTAAAAAAGAGTTATATTTTTACGTACAGTCCTGGAATTTCTGGACAGTTAGGAACCCTGGTGTAGAGATGTTAGGGTATGTGCCCACAAGCAGGGTTATAGTGGCATTCTGCACTCAGTGTATTTTCTCTGCATCTGCTGCATTCTCCAGTGCAGGAGTTTCAAGCGTCTTCGCATAAGAAATTGGCATTCTGCGGATAGGAAACTCGCACCGCAGGTCAGTTTATGAAGTGTTAAAAAGAAGCACAATGGGCATTGGATTTCTATTTATCCCATCCAATGTGCTTGTACTGTACTATGGAGCAAAAATACACTGCGTCCAAAATGCTACTAATCCTGATTGTAGGTACACAGTCATGTATGTTGCAGATTTCAGCTTTCAGCAGAATCATCAGCACTTAAGGGCGCTTTACACGCTGCGATCTCGCTAGCGAGATCGCTAGCGAGCGTACCTGCACCCGTCGGTTGTGCGTCATGGGCAAATCGCTGCCCGTGGCGCACAACATCGCTTACACCCATCACACGGACTTACCTTCCCTACAACGTCACTGTGGCTGGTGAACCGCCTCCTTTCTAAGGGGCAGTTTGTGTGGCGTCACAGCGACGTCACACAGCAGCCGTCCAATAGAAGCGGAGGGGCGGAGATAAGCGGGCGGAATATCTTGCCCACCTACTTCCTTCCTCATTGCCGGTGGACGCAGGTAAGGAGATGTTCGTCGTTCCTGCGGTGTCACACATAGCGATGTGTGATGCCGCATGAATGACGAATAACCAGCGGCATGCACCACCAACGATATTATGAAAAGGAGCGATGTGTCAACGATCAACAATTTTTGACGTTTTTGCGATCGTTGATCGTCACTCCTATGACTCGCCCACCCCAGGGCTATGGGACACCTGGAGTCGGGCCGGACTAGTCCGGGGGTAGTCAGTGTTGGCGGGGCCCGACTCTGTGACCCTGGCGGGGTCAACTAAAATGGCAGTGATGGTGGTGGTGATATATAATAGTTTGTGGAATATTCGTGACGCCACCTGTGGAATGCGGCTAGGGGTCCACCGCTGCTGGATGGGACCGCCGGGGCTGATGAATTAGCAGCTGGGATGGTTCTGCTCCCCACAGGTGGAGCGGTGCCCCGGGGCAACCGTTGGTTCTTGGGAAGGCTGCAGGGCTAACCAGGACCATGAAAAGAACTGACACAAACAACAGTCTCTTTACCTTCTTTTCTTTTTTTACTGTGCAACAATTCAGTCCTGGGAGACCATCACAGATGGTGAAGGGGATCCGGCCGGCCTGGAAGCAACTGGGGTGATTCCCTTGGCCAGTCGAGTATTGAGGCCTACTCCCTGTTCTTCCTTCGTTTCTACAGGACCCTGCACTTTGGGTTTAGCAATGGCCCTCTTGCTGCTGGGACCGGTGGTTCGCCCCTTTCTCCTCGGATAGGCTGTGCAGGCCCTCTCTGATGCATCCTTGCTGGTGTCCACACCGGGCCCTGGTGATGCAGCTGTACTTTCGTATTGTTCTGGGGGCCAGGAGACCTACAGTCCTCCTGCCCTTTGGATTCTGCTACCAGGTAAGGGTTTTACACCCTGGCAACACAGACTCCGATGTCTAGTTTTCAGTATGTCCTCTGAGGCGAACAGATGGTGACAGTTCTCCCCTAGGATCTTCTCTTTGCCTCACTACGGCTCCCGTTTTTCTGTGTTGAGCTAGCCTAGCTCCAAACCCCAGCTCACAAGACCGCACTACTCTCAGCTTAGTTCCTTTCTCCTTGGACTTCCCTAACAGACTAACTAACTCCTCCCCCAGGTCAGCATTTAAGGGATCCTCCCTGGAACTCCAGGTTTAGAGCTCCCCCTGCTGGCCTGGGAGAGGAACAGTGTTGAATGTTGGTACTTACTGGCCATTAGATTTTCCCAATTACCTCCAGGCTCAGCATTAACCCTTTGGAGGGGTAACACTGTTGTGGCAACCAGATGCTGGGGCGCCACACTCCCCCTTAAATTAAAATCAGTACTCCCGGACTGAGGAAACAAAACAAAATATAACATGTTAACATTTCATCCCTTTATGGGAGGCACCTTTCTTAAACGTTACAAAAATTAAAGAACAACTATAATGAGTCTAGTGTGGCTCCCTGCCGGGTGTCCATTACACTGCTCCATGGGGGACCCGCCACGATAAAACCCCCAACGTAGGCTCTGGGCGTGCGTCAGAGCATTGATGACCCCTTTGTATGCACGCCGGACGGGTTTTTCTTCTGGAGTGTTGAGCACACTGGTGCTAACTATGAACAATAAAGTTTTGGCCACTCATAGTCCAGTGACCCAGTTGTCCATATACTCAATCACTTAAAACAAAAAGCATTTTATACATTTTCACATAACTATTTACACTCTGATTGGTATTCTATTTTCTATTCTCTATACTTTGGAGGGGATTGTCCCCGGGTACTACGTTGGGACCTGCGTAGTAGGGGGTTGTGATTCTTCGCTATCTGATGTGTGTACTACCTCAATGTTGCAGGTTGGCCTAGCTGGTAGGGTTGGCAATCTCCTACGTGTTCTTAGGTTCACCATAGGTATGACAGATTCACCACTGGCAGGGGGTTGATTCTCCTGTTCCACTGCTGGCGTGGCATTTTGTGTTGAGACTGATAGTTCTTCAGGTGGATCTGAAACCTCTTCTATTGCGGGTATGACCACTTGCGGGAATGTCAATACTGGTACCACTATAGCCTTATTTATTTGGGTCCATGTTTTGGGGAATTTTCCAAGTATTGTTTGGATCATATCTTCCTCTTTTTCTTGAGGTTGGGGATTTTCTTGAACTTCTTCTTGGATTTTACACCGTTCAGGGCATACCTTCAGATGATCTCTTGAAACTACTTGATAAGTACTGCCTCCGTCTTTACTGATTAGACACACTTTGCTGTTGTTAAAATTTGAGGGAATAACTGTGTAGGGCTCATTTTCCCACTGATCATCTAATTTGTGCATTCTCCGCTTTTTCTTGAGGACCTGTTCTCCAGGTGCTAAGGGAGTTGCTGGTGCTGTTTGATTGTAATTCTTTTCTTGTCTCATTCTTGCTTGGGACAAGTTCCTTTCCACACATTCCTGAACTTGGCGGTATTGTTGTTGTCGCTCTGTATTCCAATCTTCTATCTGTTGAACCGCTTCGGGTGACACAGTTCCCATTTCAAAGTCTACAGGTAACTTGCCAGGTCTTGCTCGCGTCAAGTAAGCGGGGCTGCAGTTGGTGGAATTTACCGGTATATGATTGTACAAGTCCACTAGATCTGGCAACTTCTCTGGCCATTGGTTTCTTTCTTCCAGAGGTAGGGTCTTGAGCAAATCAAATCAATAACCACATGGTTCATCGTCTCGCACAATCCATTGGTTTGAGGGTGGTACGGTGTTGTTCTTATTTTCTTACAGCCGTACATGTTACAGAATTCTTTAAACACTTCCGCCTCGAATGCAGGGCCTTGATCAGTCAGTACTCTTTTAGGATAACCATGGGGTCGACAAAAGTATGCTTGAAATGCCCTAGCTGCTGTTCTGGCTGTTTGGCCTTTCACAGGCACTACTACCAGGAAACGAAAGTAATGGTCCACTATGGTAAGGGCGTAGACATAGCCTGACCGGCTTGGTGTTAGTTTCACATGGTCCATGGCCACTAATTCAAGGGGCTGCTTCGTGATAATTGGCTGCAGAGGCGATCTCTGGATAGTATCATCTTTTCGCCTCAGGTTACACGGACCACAGTCTCGGCACCACTTCTCGACTGCCTTTCTCATGTGTACCCAGTAGAACCGATCACGGAGTAGGACCTCCAACTTCTTCCACCCGAAGTGTCCTACTTTATCGTGGTAAGCAGCTAGGACCATAGGGGCATCCCTCTGTGGAACCACTATTTGCCAGACGAGTTCATTGGTTCGCCAGTTAACATATCTCTTGCATAACTTGCCTTTGAAGAGAAACAGTCGTCCCCTCTCCTTCCACAGCTGTTGGGCTCCTTGTGGAGCATCTGGACCAAGATGGGTTTTAGCTTGTGCTAGCTTTTCTTTGACTAATCGGATGGCCGGGTCACTGTTCTGGGTTTCTTCCCATTTATGGTGGAGTAATGGGTTGACCGAGACCTCGTGCTGGCTCGAGCGCTTCCCTCTTACAGCATGCTCACACTGGGAGACACCTTGGTTATGGAAAGCCGGTAACTCTATCTCTTCGAGTTCATCCAGGTCTTCTCCAGACTCGGGTAAGTGAGGCATTCTGGACAGCGCATCAGCATTGTTATTCTTTCGGCCAACCCGGTACTTGATGGTAAAGTCAAAGTTGGACAGTCGAGCCATCCATCGCTGTTCTAGCGCACCTAGCTTGGCTGTTGCCAGGTGGGTCAATGGATTGTTGTCCGTGAAGATGGTAAACTTGGCCGACGCCAGATAGTGCTTGAAGCGTTCAGTCACTGCCCAGACAATAGCGAGGAACTCCAGCTTAAAGGAACTGTAGTTTTCTGGATTCCTTTCTGTGGGACGAAGCTTTCTACTGGCATAGGCTATCACTTTCTCTCTGCCTCCCTGTACCTGGGACAGAACTGCTCCCAATCCCACGTTGCTGGCATCTGTGTATAGCACAAATGGTTGGCCGTAGTCAGGGTAGGCCAGACTTTCTTCTCCAGTGAGAGCCATCTTCAACCGGATGAAGGATGTTTCTACTTGACTGCTCCATTCGAATGGAGGACTTTGCTTCTTAGCCTTCTTCGGCTGACCCACCAGGAGATCTTGAAGAGGCGCTGCTATTTTCGTGAAACCGTCAATGAACCTTCGGTAGTAGCCCACCAGCCCAAGGAACTGCCACACCTTTTTATCGTAGTGGGTCTTGGCCAGTCCTTGATTACTGTGACTTTCTCCGGATCAGGTGCCACACCTTCTGCGCTGACTACATGACCCAGGTACTGTACCTTTGGCTTCAAGAGGTGACATTTGGACGGCTTTATCTTCAGGCCATACTCGGATAAGGACTCAAACACTTCTGCCAAGTGCCTCAGGTGGTCTTCTTAGGTCTTTGAGTAGACTATGACGTCATCCAGGTACAATAGCACGGTTTCAAAGTTGTAATGGCCCAAGCAGCACTCCATCAATCTTTGGAATATTCCTGGGGCATTGCAGAGCCCGAACGGCATACAGTTGAAGTCGCAGAGGCTCATTGGTGTAGTGAATGCAGTCTTCTCCTTGTCCGCCTCTGCCACGGGAACCTGCCAATACCCACTGGTGAGATCCAAGGTGGAGAAATAGTTAGCTGATTTTAAAGCTGCTAATGACTCTTCTATTCTGGGTAGTGGATAAGCATCTTTATGTGTAATGCGGTTAATTTGCCTATAATCAATGCACATTCTCATTGTGCCATCTTTTTTCTTTACGAGCACTAGTGGAGCCGCCCAGGGGCTACAACTATCTCTGATCACCCCAGCCTCCTTCATTTCCCGTAACATCTCTTTGGCACACTGATATTGAGCTGGGGGTACAGGGCGGTATCTCTCTTTAATGGGATGATGGTCACCAGTGGGGATTTGATGTTTAACCCCTTTCACCTGCCCAAAGTCTAGAGAGTGTTTGCTGAAGACCCGCTCGTATTCCTGCACCACCCGGTAAACTCCATGCTTTTGGTGTGAAGGGGTGGAGTCGGTGCCCACATGTATTCTTTGGCACCAGTCCTCCAACTGTTCCTTGGAGCCATTGTCTTCCGCCTGGTCGGATGGGATCAAGGGTTCCATTGTTCTGATGGTATTATTACTGACAGTGTACAGCTTAGCTACAGTGGCGTACCGGGTCAATTTGGCCTCCTCCTCCCCACAATTCAGGATACGGACGGGTACTCTTCCCTTACGGACACCTGCTACCCCTCTGGCTATCAGGACTCCAGGCCTGCTGTCTGAATACACAGGTTCTACCAAGGCTTGGTAATCCTGACCCCTGAGGCCTATTGCTGCCTGACACCATATCAACATTTCACTTCTTGGGGGTATTGCAATGGGGAGGGGGTCACTTACCCTCACACTGCCAATTTCTTCTCCGGCCAGCTCTACCTGCTGCCTCCTCATCAGGGCTCTGATCTCCCTCTGTAGGGAATGCTGCTGCCCGGAGCTGGCAGTTTCAGCCGCCTGCTGCAACAAAATTATCACTTCGGCAAGACAATTTTCCATTACATTTGTACCGATTGTTAGCAATGGGTTAGATTCTTTGCGATCAATATCCAAAATTATCATCCCCTGACATGGCAATTCTACCCGCCCCACTTTAATGGTTACTTCTTTGTACCCAATTTGAGGCACGGGCTGGCCATTACTGGCTACTATCGTTAAATCATCATCTGGGTCGCGGATAATGTCTGAATAAGCCCAGTATCTTTTGTACAGTATATAAGGTATGGTTGTTACCTGGGACCCCGTATCCAGGAGGACAGTCAAAGAGATCCCATCCAGCACAATAGGAAGGATCGGTCGTCCTCCCACATACTTGTTGCGCCAGGAAGTCGAGCCGGGGTTTCTTACACCTGGGGGTTGGCTCCTGGCCCCAGATTCGGCCCGTTTAAAGGACAGTGACTTGCGTAGTGGCCCGACTGGCTGCAGTGGTGGCAGATCGGTTGTCCAGCTGAATCAAACCGGTCTGTGTCTTTTCCTCGGGTTGGCGGAATCCTCCTCTGTCGCATCCATGGGACATCCTCTGGACTGGAGGCCAACTCGATTCTTGCAGGCGATGGAGTCACTTGTAGAGACTGCATGGTTTTTGCAAGGGCAGCCACAGTCTTGGTCAGTTCTTGGACCTGTTGTCTAAGCTCTGCAGAGGGGTCATTATTCCGGGTCTGCGCCTCAGCCCCTGCAATGGCTCGGGTTGCAGGCACCACCTCTGGGTATGTGATAGCAAGAGGCCGTAGGGGTACTGTGTCATTTGGTGTAGATTCTCTCAGGACCCGGATGGCCTGGTCCTTAAACTTTGCAAAGTCCAGGGTAGGATTCTGCAGGACCATGATACACAGCTGTGTCCTGTGAGCATCTGACAGGAGCCCTTCTATAAACTGCTCAGTCAGTAGTTTGTCCTCATCACGCACGCTCTCTGGGTCCACTTGTTTAACTGCTTTCAGTGCCTCCTGCAAGTTTAAGGCATAGTCCCGTATGCTGTCTTTAGCCCTTTGTTTGCACCCAAAGAATTTCATTTTTATTTCTGCTGCAGTGCGGGTGTCAAAAGTACTCTTCAACTTGGTCAGTATATGGGTTACTGTCCTTTTATCTGTATCAGGCCAGGACTTTACTTCACGCTGGGCTGTGCCAGTTAACTGTCCTATTATTATGCCCACTGTCTGGTCTTCAGTTAGAGGATACACTTTAAACAAGCTATGTAGCCGTTCTCTGAAGTCGCTCAGGGTATGTGACTCCCCGGAGTACTGCGGTAGCCAGTCCGCTCCCGGGAGGTATGGCATCGTGAGCGGCATCACAGGCGCTGCCGCGGGAGCTGGGGCGACGGCGACTGGAATCACATTGGCCGGTGCTGCTGCGTCTTGGGCTATAACAGCCACCTGTTCTCCCTCTGAGTCGGACATCTTCCTTCCCCCTTAGTGGACCTTACCAGGCTTCGCTCTCTTTTCAAAATCTCTTCAGAGTCGCGCGGGGATAACGAACCTCCACTCCGATGGCGCACTCTCTTCGTGCTCTTTTTTGGGCACGCCCCCCTTCTTCCTGCGCTCAGTGAGGCTAATGGCTGCGGCATTCACACAATAAACAGTCTTTTAAGCACAGTTCTGCAAGGCGCACAGTACCCGGTGGGACCGGGCACGATATCCTGTTCGAGACGCCAAGGTTGACTCGCCCACCCCAGGGCTATGGGACACCCGGTGTCAGGCCGGACTAGTCCGGGGGTAGTCAGTGGTGGCGGGGCCCGACTCCGTGACCCTGGCGGGGTCAACTAAAATGGCAGTGATGGTGGTGGTGATATATAATAGAGTTTGTGTAATATTCGTGACGCCACCTGTGGAATGCGGCTAGGGGGCCGCCGCTGCTGGATGGGACTGCCGGGGCTGATGAATTAGCAGCTGGGATGGTTCTGCTCCCCACAGGTGGAGTGGTGCCCCGGGGCAACCGTTGGTTCTTGGGAAGGGTGCAGGGCTAACCAGGACCATGAAAAGAACTGACACAAACAACAGTCTCTTTACCTTCTTTTCTTTTTTTACTGTGCAACAATTCAGTCCTGGGAGACCGTCACAGATGGTGAAGGGGATCCGGCTGGCCTGGAAGCAACTGGGGTGATTCCCTTGGCCAGTCGAGTATTGAGGCCTACTCCCTGTTCTTCCTTCGTTTCTACAGGACCCTGCACTTTGGGTTTAGCAATGGCCCTCTTGCTGCTGGGACCGGTGGTTCGTCCCTTTCTAGGCTGCGCAGGCCCTCTCTGATGCATCCTTGCTGGGGTCCACACCGGGCCCTGGTGATGCAGCTGTACTTTCGGATTGTTCTGGGGGCCAGGAGACCTACATTCCTCCTGCCCTTCGGATTTGGCTACCAAGTAAGGGTTTTACACCCTGGCAACCACAGACTCCAATGTCTAGTTTTCAGTATGTCCTCTGAGGTGAACAGATGGTGACAGTTCTCCCCTAGGATCTTCTCTTTGCCTCACTACGGCTCCCGTTTTTCTGTGTTGAGCTAGCCTAGCTCCAAACCCCAGCTCACAAGACCGCACTACTCTCAGCTTAGTTCCTTTCTCCTTGGACTTCCCTAACAGACTAACTAACTCCTCCCCCAGGTCAGCACTGTCTTAAGGGATCCTCCCTGGATTTCCAGGTTTAGAGCTCCCCCTGCTGGCCTGGGAGAGGAACAGTGTTGGATATTGGTACTTACTGGCCAATAGAGTTTCCCAATTACCTCCAGGCTCAGCATTAACCCTTTGGAGTGGTAACACTGTTGTGGCAACCAGATGCTGAGGCGCCACACCTACATGTCACACGCTGCGATGTCGCTAATGACGCCGGATGTGCGTCACAAACATCGTGACCTCGACAATATATCGTTAGCGATGTCGCAGCGTGTAAAGCACCCTTTAGACGTTGTAGAATTATCAGTTGTTGCTTGGAATGTACAGCAACCATTATCTAAATCATCACAATATGGAGGATTAGGAGAGACTGACGCAAAACAAATTGAGAGGTTAAAAATAATCCAGAGCAAGTGATGCACATATCAAGAAGCTAACAAAGCGCCATCTGCTGTCTGCTGAAGATATTTCCTCTCGCATAAGTGCAGTAGTATACTCCAACAGTCACGGTATAGAGAATGAGCACAGGTAATACCAAAGGCACCTATAACGTCTGCCCCCTCTGAAGTTATATGTTATACTCCTGCTGAATGCAATTTTTTTTCAATGTAACATCTGTGGCTATCCTATGTCGGACATGCATGAGGTCATATTTTATTGCAATATCACTTGAAATGACCAAATGAGAGCAGCAGCAATCTGTCTGTGCGCAGTTATGAGCATATGTCATATACATATGTAAATTTAAACGGCATTACTGCTATATAGAATAGAGTTATAAAATGAAGGTATTTCGTGCACAAAGCAGCCAATTTGTGTGTGCCCACCAGCCATGACAAGGCGTACCTATCTTTTGACATAACCCTAACTATTCAGACATATCTTTACAGGGCTATAAATCTACAAATTAAATGATACAACACTAATAATCCTTAGTGTTTGTGCACACAACATCTTTTCACGCAGATTCATACTGTAGTCCACCTAGAAAAGCACAGCAAAACTACCACAAAAAATGAACATAATGCCCAGCAAGGTAAAAATGACATTGCTGTTCATATGTTCTGCCTTTCTTAACTTCCTTTATCAACATTTGGGTTTGGAAACTGTAAAGTGTGTATAAAAATAGTATGTTCATGCTTTGGGTGGCTTCTGTTAGGAACCTGACAGTTACTTATAGTTTAAACTATGAAAAAAAAGAGTTATCATGAAAATGCAAGAAAAACAAAGCCACTTCAGTAGAAAGACTGCCTAGGAAACCGTCAGCTGGCTGGGTCCTCAGCATCTTAAAGCTGTCGTGTGTACAACCCTTTGGTTGAGTTGTTTTTTTCTCAGTTTTTGGAGTAGAAGCTGACTTGAAATTCTCCAAAATCCTCCATAAAAAAACCTTAAAAATCCTCAAAAACTTGCAGAATCCACTTATTTTTTGCTGCCAAAACTCAGCAAAAAAAGTCAATGTGAACACATCCTTAGGCCCTATTCAGACTTTTGTTTTGCACCTTTTTTATCCATGTTTTTTACAGATACATCACATACCCATCATAATTTTTGAAGTTGTTCACATGTACGTTTTTTCACAAACTGTGCGTCCATGCAAAACTTACAGAAGCATGTCCATTTTTTGGGAGCTAGCACGTATGAAAAATGCTAATACAATTCTATGGGTCCATAAAAACACATATAGCATATGGATAGCAGCAGAGTACAGTCCATGTGCTCTCCATGATTAGCATTGCAAAGCATAGAAGCTTTGTAATTTATTTATTCGTCTGTCAAACACATCGATGACACACTGACCCAAAACACTGAGGACACACTAACCAAACACTGATACACTGATCCAAAACATCGAAGACACACTGATCCAAAACACTGATCGAAAAGACTGATGACATACTGACCACACACTGATTATGTACCGCCCCGGGGCTCGGCCAGCTGCCGAGCCGCTCGGATCCGTACTCGTCGGTGGGTGGCTCGAGCTCCTCACGGACCCGGGGGTCACGTCGCTCTGAAAGTGGGGTTGGCGCTACGTGTAGGGACTTCGGTGCGGAGGTCCACGGCCGGAGCCGCGGTTGTTTGTAGGGGGATTTGAGTTCGTGACGCCATCCACGTGTTGTGGTGAATGGTTGAACACCACCGCTGCCATTGACTAGGCTCCCGGGGACGGTGTTGCGCAGCTTGGTGTTGACCCGTCCGTGGGTAGGGGGAAGGATGGTCCCGGGGGCCCGAGGTTGTAATGAGACGGGGGATTGGATGAGTGCTGGCGTGTCGGTGCAGTGCGGCGCAGTGCGCGTCCCGAAGGCACTGTTGTACTCACTATTACAACAACGCGCTGGAGTCTCTGGTAAGCCAAACAAGATGGTGGACGGTGCCCGCAGCCGGCTGCGCTTTTCCCCTTTTTAGGTTGGTGGTTTCCGCCTTTCTCCTGCACCTCACTTTAGTAGAAATGATGACTCCTATCCCTGAGCAACGGTAATCCGCTCCCCAGCCTGGTGTGTGCCGGTAGAGCCCTTTTGCCCGTCGGGTCTCGATGCCTGGGCGGTGGCTTTCTACCCCTATGGTTGGGCTGTTGTCTTCAGTCGGGTCTTAGGTTGAAAAGGGCCTAAAGTCCAGTCCTTAATCAGTTGATTTGACTCGGTCCAGTTGCTTCTGGGCCTCGTACTGGGTCTGAGTACCCCCCCTGGGTTTCCAATCAGTTCCTCGGTTCGGTACCGGTGGGCCACCACCCGATCCCGGTCCCTTACGGTTCACCGGCTGTAATCCCAGCTCCTGCAGGCGGCCCCCACCGTCTGCCTCCTTGCCAGAGGTGACTGGGCTCCAACCCAGACACCTGGTGTTAGACTATAGGAGACCTGGGCACAGGTCTGCACTTGAACTCCACTCCACTTCACTGTCAAAACTAATCTCCCACGTTCTCCTGCCTCAGGGCCTGTGAACTCCTCGGTGGGTGGAGCCAACCACCTGGCTCCACCCCCCTGGTGTGAACATCAAACCCGGAGGGAGGTGACAAGGTTTTTGTAGGTTGGCTGCTGTCACCTTACTAAGGTGTGTGTGTGTGTGTGTAAGGGCCTACCTGTGACTACCTGGCTAGTCCAGGGCGTCACAATTACACTAATCCAAAACACTGATGACACATTGACCAATCACTGATACACTGATACAAAACACTGACCAAACACTGATGATACACTGACCAAAACACTTATGACACATTCAATCATCACTGATACACTGATTTTAAACACTGCCAACTGACCAAACACTGATAGGACGGTTCCAGACGTCCATGTTTCAGGTACGTGTGACATCCGTTTTTAATACGGATGCCACAAGTACCCATGTAACTGTCTGGAGTTACACACATGTCCTTGTTTTCAGACAGACCATGTGACTCCGCGTGACCCCGCACATACACATAGAGACATGTCCATTTTTTCTCCGGCAGCATGGGTGTCACACGGATCGCACACTGATGTGATCCGTGTGACATCAGTGTCACACGTACCAGAGAAAACATGGGTCTTTGAAATTAAAAGATTTTTTATATTCACCTGTATCCAGCTCTGCTGTCTTTGGCTCTGCTGTCACCTACTTCTGACTCCCGTTAATTATGCTCATTGAATATTCACTGCACCTCGGACCTGGAAGCAGGAGCATCGCCGGTGACAGGTGAGCATCCAGCAAGCAGTGTGTTTGTGCAGTGACGTCCAGGAGGTCATCAACGTTCTCAATGAACTCGGATGAACCCGTGAAGTCACTGTGATGACACCCGCTGTAGCGCGGGTGTCACAGGGGTGTCATCAGGAGGTCATCAGAGTTCATTGGGAACTTCAATGACCTCCTGGACGTCACTGCACACACACTGCTTGCTGGATACTCAACTGTCCCCAATGCTTTCCCTGGCCCTGACTTCGGCGATGCTAACCCCGATGCTGTCCCCGGCGATGCTCCTGCTTCCAGGTCCAAGGTGCAGTAAATATTCAATGAGCATAAATATCGGGAGTCAGAAGCAGGAGACAGCAGAGCACGTGTTTTTTCTGGTACGTGTCACACATATCTCCATACATGTGTGCACAGACCCATAGATTTTAATGGGTCTACGTGTGTCTGTTTCTCCGGTACGTGTGAAAACAGACCTCACATGTACCGGACACACTGGCATGTGAAAGGGGAAGTTAGGGTTGTAAATAGGCCAATTTGTGTGCAAAATACCTCTATTTTAGATGTTTATTCTATAGAGAAGTAGTGCAGTTTACATTTCACATTTTTGATATTTGAATATACTCGTATATTAATGCATACACTGTGATATGGCAGTCTTTGATTTGTGTAAATTACAGTAACTGCAGCTTGCACCTATTCACACTTTCTTCATTCTGTTAGAAAGTGCTGTTCAGGTTTTGTTTCTTGTCTTATAATGGCATGGTTACACTATTCTTGAATCTCTCAGCTTTTTGGCTATCTTTACAGATAGGATAGGAATTTAGGTCATACTCCTTTGCTATTAAACAATATTCCCCTTTAAGCAATGTCCAATTGTTGAACCTGATGAGAAACGTGTCTTAAGCGGGCTTTACACGCTACGATTTCGCTACAGCGATCTCGTTGCGGTCACGGATTTTGTGACGCACATCCGGCCGCTGTAGCGATGTCGTAGCTTGTGACTCCTAGGAGCGATTTTGGATCGTTGCAAAAACGTCCAAAATCGCTCCTCGTTGACATGGGGGTCCGCTGCCAGTTATCGCTGCTGTCGCAGGGGCGAAGTTGTTCCTCGTTCCTGCGGCAGTGCACATCGCTACGTGTGACGCCGCAGGAACGTGGATCATCTCCTTACCTGCCTCCGGCCACAATGCGGAAGGAAGGAGGTGGGCGAGATGTTACGTCCCGCTCATCTCCGCCCCTCCGCTTTCATTGGGCGGCCGCTTAGTGACGTCGCTGTGACGCCGAACGGACCGCCCCCTTAGAAAGGAGGCGGTACGCCAGTCACAGCGACGTCGCTATGCAGGTAAGTATGTGTGACGGGGATGCCGGATTTTGTGCGCGACGGGCAGCGATATGCCTGTTTCGCACAAACGATGGGGGTGGGTCGCATGCTAGCGATATCGGGCCGGATATCGCAGCATGTAAAGCCACCCTTAATCACATCATAGATGTGGTGCGAGGCATATAAGGCATTTTTGGCGCATATTAAGCCATAATTTTGGCCATGCAGCTTAGTAAATGAGCCACAGTATGTTTGAGTTCATCTTTTTGACCAATATGATAAATATCATAAAGAAAAAATGTCTAAAAGCCAGAATTACTATTTTTGGGTAATACCTACCACCAAAAATACAAAAAAGTGCTCAAAGCATTATATGTACCCCAAAATGATATCGATAAAAATGTCAGGTCGTCACACAAACAATAAACCCTCACAACAGCTACATTAATGGAAAAAAAAAGTTATGGATATTAGAAAATGGTGACACACAGCAAATTTCCCAATGGGTTTTAATGGAGTGTTTTAAAGAACATTTTGGATAGCAGTGATTTCGTGAAATGTATTGTTTTCAATAAAGCTTACTTTTTGCAAAATGTATGATTTTTTTAATTGTTTGGTAATTTTTAGCTAGCCAGTGAGAAAGTGTTTGATAGAGTTTTGTTTTGGGTACAATTTGTATGACTTTTATTGGTACAGTATAGGACTTTTTGTCCTGTATTGTTTTCTAACCGCCAGCAATGTGTCTTTGCAGGTATGCATTAGTATATATAATGCTGTCATTGTGAATAATGTGTAATGGATATGTGACAGTAGGAAACATATAAATGATGTCAGTGAATGACTGTTTAATTAGGGATATGCCCTGTTACAATAATTCTCAAAAGAATGTTACTTGTAGGGGGCTGAGGGCTGAACAAATGTAACAGAGCATAAAAAACTTTGCTTCTCGTCAGGTGAGGACAGACTGTGCAACCCAGGTAGAAGGAGGAGAGCTGTTGTGCCGCCCCCATGCCATCAGCCGCCACTGCTCGGATCCGGACCTTCTAAGGGGGTGGCTCGAGGGTCTCCGGACCCAGTGGTCTCGTGGACATGTAGAATAAAAGGGGGGGCGTAGATGTACGGTCTAGGCCGTATTAAGTTCGTGACACCACCCACGGTGTGTGGTGAGGTGGGACACCACCACTGCTGTTATGGGGCACCTGGGGGAGATGTAGTGGCAGCTGGAAGTTAACCCCTCCGTGGGTAGGGATGGTTGCCCCGGGACCCAGTGTCTTTTTGCAGGGTATAGCGATGGCAAGGGCCGGCGCGCCCAGACGTGCGGGGGAATGTTTGGTTACTCACAGTAAATGAATCACACAAGTCTTTTGGTAAACCAAGGTGCTGGTGGCTGGCCGGCGCAGCCGGTTGCATTCAGGCTGGTGGTCACTGTCCTTTTCCTCTGCACAGACTTTGTGTAAGGTGGACTTCCTAGTCTGAAACTCAGGAGTCCGCTCCCGGCTGGATGTGGCCTGAGGAGCCGTGCCCGCAGACGCTGGCCCGTGGGATCTATAGGCCCTGGCGGTGACCTCCTATTTCTATCGGTGGGCTGTTTTCTTCTATGAGGGACTTTGGGTGGGAAAGGTCCTCAATCGGTTAATTAACCAGGCTGCTGGTTTCCGGTCCTGGCTTCAGGGTCCGAGTACCCCCCTTTGTGTTCCAGTTTTCGGGTCGGTTCCCCGTGTCGGTAAAGGCGGGCTACAACCCTGTCCCAGTCCACCTCGGTTCTGCCGAGCTGTCTTCCCGTCTCCTGCTGACGGAGACCACCGTCTGCCTCCTAGCCAAGGCACCAGGGCTCCTACCCTGGCACCGTTCAAGTTGAACTTTTTCTGCTGGAGCTACACCTAGCTCTAGCCCACACTCCTCTCCACTTGAACTACTAAGCTTATCTGCTTGTTTTCCCACCCCAGGCTGTCTAGACCCCTGGGTGGGCGTGTCCAACTGCCTGGTCCCGCCCACTGGTGTGTCTATCTTTCCCTAAGGGGGGGTGACTAGGGTTTCAGGTCGGCTGTGCGTTTTCTAAGTGAGGGAAAGTGTTATGCGGGGGCCTTTCTGTGACTACCTGGTTTTGCCAGGGCATCACAATGTGAATGCCAGTAAAGTGTGTCTGCATCATAGCTAGCTATGAAGTGAGGTTGAGTAGCATTCACTGAATATAGATCCCTACCTTAAGTCATAGAGCAGCATTAAGGAAACTCAAGCTTGTACTGTTGTCGGTGTAGTTTGTCCCATGTGAGGAAGACCGCTATCATTCTTGTACACAAGCCTCACTTGGCCTTAGGTAGCATAACATATCTCTCTTTTCAATTTCCCCTCACTGGGCAGCTATACGTCATCCTTGTCACTCCAGCACACCACGCATCATGTGCCTTCATGCCTGTAGTGTCAAGGGCTTCACCTACAGTATGGCTTGTCAGGGTCTCATGCCATTTGCTTGGCCTTCACTCTTTTTAGCTTGCTTAAAAAATCTTTAGTTGCCTCACATTGGTGGCCACACGTAGCCATCTGTTGTCAAGTTTTGCCTGCTCTCATTCCTCCCTCTGCCACTAAGACACCACACTAGGTTTGTTCTCGTTCCCTGGCTGTTATCTCACTATGGGGATGGCTTTTTACTCAGGAGGGGGTCAGTTTTCCTCTTTCCTTTACCAGTGGCCCAAATGGAGAATGGATAGCAGCAGAGGTAAACTGTAGCTGGGGTGGCACATAGACTTTGCTTATCTACTGGTATCTCACCAACACGTAGAAGTCATGCATTGCATAGAGAGTTCCAACCTGCTGCTTATGACCTCTGCGAGTGACCCCAAGTGGTGGGAATCTGGCCCATATATTCTTGGCCACATCAACAGTTCATACCACTGCTGCACCTAAAGCACACAAATGTGTCAATCAAAAAATAAAATAAAAACTTAGCTCCCATAAACTCATAAACTCAGCTCAGCTAGGGTGTTGCACCAACTGACTGCTCTTGAAAGCACCATACACGCACCCATATGAACCCACAAACGCATGACGCACAAGACATTTCAAACCACAACATGATTTACAGTACCAATAACTTATACATGAACTAACCACCCCACAACCGAGCATTATAAGAGGCAATCACTATCAATTTATTATCAACCCACTGATAAACCAAGGAGAGGCTGTGCCGAGTACTGCGAGTGTGCGCTGTGCAGAATTGAAGATGAGACAAAGATAATGCCAAAATACAAGCGGAGGAGCTGCGGAAAAGATTGCTAACAGTCTGTGTAGAGTCACAAGTGAGAGCCCACTGTGAATAATCACTGTCTACCTCCATAAGAAACAATATCTCAATGCTTTATGGGCAACCTGTAAATTGCACAAAAACAGAGGCAATTGTTTTTGCCATTTGGGTTTTGCACTGCAAAGCTGAGTTTTTGACCAAAATTCTGCAAGAAAAAAGCACCTTTTTGAACTGCAAAGTGGGTTCAAGAAAACCAAATTCCCATAGACTTTGCTTGAAAAGCAGAACACATCCATTTTGGCATTAAGCGCTGCAGTTGAAAAAGAAGCAAAAACAAGGTAAAAAGCAGGTAAAAAGCAAAGTGGGGCCCTAGCCTAAATCAAGAACCTTGAACTTCCCTATCCCTCCCCCAAACCCACGCAGCTGGCTTCTTTTCTGACTTTATAGAGGTGGTCCACTCCACCCCGGAAATACCAACTCCCATTCTTTATGTCTAACAGCATAGGTTCTTCTTCTTTCTAATTCTCTATGGGTACTTTCAACTTTCCCAACGAGCCATTTATGTCCTCCAGTAAATACCATGTCGTTTATCTAAATGGTGTCATGCAGTTAATTATTTCTGTTTCAGTGTGATAGCGCAGCAAAAATGCCCTCCATATTGTTATAAATGTTTAATTCCTTGCTCCTTACCTCGTTCTGCCTCCCGCCAGTCTAGATTGAGTAGGGCTTTAAGCTGCCCGATAATCTCGCCAAATTCCGGCTGGTCATCTAGCCAGTGCTTTAGGATTAATCGTTTAACCATTAGGCATATAGAGTGAAACAAAATCGGACTAGCCCCCCCCTCTCTCCAAAGATTTCTCACTCTCGCCTGACTCACAGTGGAATATGTATCTCAGTGGACTCAGAGGTATGTTTTTCTTCCACAACCTCTTCGCCATATTTCTTATGTTTTCCCATAAAGCTCTTACTGTTGGGCAGTCCCAAAGACCATGGAAAAGATCTGCATCTCTGAGCTTACATTTTGGGCAATGGATTTTGCGTTCCCTCATTGCAGCTGACGCCGGGATGCTGAATGCTATGATTGCCCTGTGCATTATTAAGAACTGCGTATCCCTCAACACCTCGCTCAGTACACTTTTCCTCAAGATTTTCCATCCATCTAAAATTTTTTGTCCTATCTCCATACCTGTCCCTCCCAATTGCTGCACCCAACTTTTAAAAATTTGATCTGGCTCTTTCTGGATAAAAATCCCTTTGAACCGTCTATATAATGCTGTTATGGTTGTTTTTTCTCCCATGGGAAGAAGAAAGTCATCCATGACATTATCACGCGTTTCTTCCTCGACCCGCACCAGTAGGGACATTACCAAACCCTTTAATTGCCCGTATTGTAGCGCCTGGTGTGCCCTCAGCCCAAATTTATCTACTATCTCCTTTTGCCTCATCCATCTGTTTTCTTCCTTATGAAGCAAATATGCCACCATTTGTATCCCTTTTTCCCTCCACTCCTGTAACAAGCTGTTTTCCCTCAAAGCCGTGAAGGTGGGGTTCCCCCATAATGGCAAATGCTTGGAAATTCGCCATGATAGTTTTAACTTCCTCCTTATTTCTTTCCATTTCTTTCTGCAATTGTATCTCGGAAGATCACTGTTTGCTTTATTTTAGTGGGAAGGAGTCCCTGTGGTGTATGTAAGAGTGCTACTATGTTCCACGGTGAGCATACGCTTTTTCCAATTCCATATCCGAATGCCAAGTAGTATCTTTCAACCAATCCACTATATGTCTGGCCATACAAACTAGATTGTACCCCCGTATATTTGTGCCTCCCTCCTCCTTGGCCATCATAAGGGTTTGCAGTTTTATTCGGGGGCGATGACCTTTCCATATGAATTTTCTAATTGCTACTTCTATGTTCCATATGTCGTTGTGCTTTAGCAACATTGGGATGGTTTTTAAGGGATATAGTAGTTTTGAGATACTCATCATCTTCAATAGGTGTATCCTCCCCAGGAGACTAAGAGGTAGGTTCTGCCATCTCTCCAGCTCTGTGATTATTTTAGTTATTACCGGTGGGAAATTCAATTTATACACCCAATCTATTTTCCGCCCCATTTATATACCCAAGTATTTTATGCTTTTTTTGGCAAAGGGGATCTCGCACACTTTTTCACCTTTATTTTTCTGGTCATCTCTTTCCCTAAGGCCCCTTTCACACGTCCGTGAAACACGTGCGTGTTTGGTCCGTTTCCGTATGTACCGGAGACACGGCCAAACGTGCACCAATGTTAATTTATGTTTGAGGGCACACGTGCGTTATTTCATAATGTCCGTGTGTCCGTGATCCGTATGTGTTTCCGTTTTGCACGGAAGCATGTCCGTTTTCTGCACGGAACACGCACACGGGGATACCATGAAAGTCAATGGTTATGTGCACACAATACGTGACACGGATGCATCTCTGTATGCTCCGTGTACGTTTTGTGCTTTTTTCTAGCGATGTCGGTCATTCTTTCTTTTCCTGTCTTCGGTCAATCTCCCTCCTGTGGCTGTGATTGGTTGCAGTGAGACAGCTGTCAAACAGCGTGGGGGCGTGTCTAACTGCAACCAACCATAGGTGCCGATGGGCGGGGAAAGCAGGGAATACGAGATTGTTTAATGAGCGGCCGGCTTTTTCAAAAGAGGAAAAGCCACCGGAGTTTAGAGAACAGCCGTGCAGCGCCGCACCGGTGATCGGGGAACGGTGAGTATGAGAGAGGGGTACTCCATTCAGTCACTCTGGTGATTAGCGGTCACCGGTGAGTTCTTCACGGGTGACCGCTAATCAGGACGCAACACAGACAGAGCCGCGGTATGACAATGAAGTCGGGTGAAGTTCACCCCAGTTCATTCTGTACGCGCGACTCTATCTGCTGTCAGCGGGTATGTATCTACGACATTGTGCATCACAAACACACATAAATTCACACAGACAACACATACACATGTCAGTTATTTCTCTCACGCATAAACGGACAACCAACACGCACACACGGCTAGCATACGGCATTCACACAGATGGCACACGGACACAAAAAAGAACACTAAAACGGAAAACGGACCCGAAAAACGGACGTAACACACATGCGTGTTTCTTCACGGACGTGTGAAGGGGGCCTAAGATAAAGTACTTCGCACTTCGCTTTATTTAACACAAACCCAGAAAAAGTACCAAACTCATCCAACAAGTTTAGTACCCTCGGCAAGTCTCTCTCCACTTCAGCCATAAAAAGTATAAAGTCATCTGCAAAGTATGCAGCTTTTAGAGTTTTGCACCCTATCTTAATTCCTTTGTATGGTGCATGTTGTTCTAGTAACCGTGCCAATGGTTCCAATGCCAGGTCAAAGAGTAAAGGAGATAATGGGCACCCTTGGCGTGTCCCCTTTTGCAACGAGAAAACGCTCGACAAGTGGCCAAGTATTTGCACTCTCGCCAGCGGGTTGGTGTAAATCGCTCTTATATAGGCTCTGAACTGAACTTCCAAGCCCACCTTGTCCAATACTTTTTCCAACCAGCCCCACTGCACATTGTCGAACACCTTCTCCGCATCCAGAGTCACCAGCGCCGGCTTCCCTATCTCCTCCACATCCTTGCCTACGGCGTCGATTGCCAACAGCGTCCGCCTGATATTTGTAACTGCGCTTCTTCCTTTAATGAAACCAACCTGTGCGTGTCGGAGCTACTATTGCTGGCAGGACTTCTGCTAGTCTTTTCGCCATTTTGGAAATTATTTTTATATCTTGGTTGATGAGGGAAATTGGCCTATATGATGCTGGGTTTTCCGGATTTTTCCCATCTTTCAGTAAGAGGTTAATATGTGCTAGATTTGACCCCTCTATTATATTACCACCCTGTAATAAATCATTATACCATTTTGTTAGTATTGGGGTTATCTGCTGGCCCATGGCTTTATAAAAGTCCCCTGTATACCCGTCCGGACCCGGAGATTTCCCCGACGGCAAAGACTTAATGGCCACATGGACCTCTCCTTCTGTGACAAGTCTATTTAAATCACTCCGTTGGTCCGCTGTTAGTCTAGGAAGATTTATTCTCTCAAGAAAGGCATTACCGTCTCGCTCCCCAGCCTCCTCTTGGGTGTAAAGTTTTGAATAAAAGCTTTGTAATTCACTAACTATCTCTACTGGGTCAGTAACAATATTCCCAACTTTCCTTTTTAGCTTTAGGATAGTGCCCCTAGTTTGCCGCCCCTTAGCTAAATTAGCTAAAAGTTTACCTGCCTTATCCCCAAAGCGCCGCAAATCTATGTCTAGTTGTGTTTTCCTCATGAGTTCTCATTTTTCTGCCCACATATCAAAGTTCTTTTTGGCTTGTTTCCATTTTTCTCTATTTTTTATTGAAGCATCACTCAAGAATTCTGTATACGCAGCACGTAATTGGGCACTTGTGGTATTAAACTTTGCATTCACTTGCTTTTTAAGCCCAAACACTCGTGCCATCAAGTGCCCTCTCATTACCACCTTTCCAGCCTCCCAATATAGCTGCGGCTTCATCTCCTCTGACACATTGTGGTATTCAAAGTCACTCCACCACCCCTGCATTACTGTTACAAACTGCTGATCCCTAAGCAAGAAGGAGGGGAACCTCCAAATAAAGTCAGTACCCCTAGGATAATGGTCAGCTAAGTCTAATGATATTGGCGCGTGGTCGGATATTACCATGTCTTCTATCTCAGCCCCCCTGCATCTATCCATTAAATCACTACTCGTCAACAGATAGTCAATTCTAGACCATGTTTGATGCGGGTTTGAATAGAAAGAATATACTCTTTCGCTCGGGAACTCTTTTCTCCATACGTCTACCAGACTTATATCTGCCACCAGCTCCGACAGGGGTGTTGGTCTGCTCCTACGCTCTGTATGGCCATCTTTTGTTTCTTTTCTATCCTCTACCAGTGAAGACACTGAATTAAAGTCTCCTCCCACAACTGTCTTTTGTCCTTCTCCCTGGAGCAATCTTACCCTCAATTTAGCATAGAAGGGCCTCTGTTCAGTGTTTGGTGCATATACATTATGAATTGTCAGTGTGCCCTCCACCCCCTCTAATGTGAGCGCCATCCACCTGCCCTCCGAGGCCCGCTCCACTCCCTTCACCTTGTATGCTAAATTTTTGTGCATCAGTATGAGTACCCCTGCTTTCCTCCCTTCTGATGGTGACCCCACTACCTCTCCCACCCACATTTTCTTCATCCTGAAAAATTCCTCCTTCCTCAAGTGCGTTTCCTGTAGTAGTGCTATGTCTGCCTTTAATTTTTTGAGATGTCTTAATACCATCATACGCTTTCCTGGTGCTTTCAACGCTTTAACATTCCATGAGATGACCTTCATATTATGTGATTGGTATTTCTGGGCTACTTATGTATCTGGTATTCCCTTTGGTGGGTGAACGTCCCCTGTGGTTTCTTATTTGTCTATATTCCTTCTGCTGTGTGATTCCCCCTTTTAACCCCTCCCATTGACAATATACCCCAAATGCTACTACAACTATCAATAATATCACAAACTTTAACATTGCAAACAAATACCAATGTGTCCTAGTACTCCCTTTTTTCTGGTTTTGCATCCCACCTCTCTACACTCCCCCCCTGACCTTGTGTAACGTGGTTAGGCAAGGCGAAGGAGAGACAAAAAAAAAAAAAAAAAAAAAGGGGGAGGGAAATCCCTCCACCCCTCTTTTCTCCTCCTCCCTCCCATCAAAAAGTCCAAAAATGTGAACCCCCTCTCACGTGTCCTTGCGTTTTTCTTCTCCACCGCTTCTATCCACCGAGTCCATGTTAGCCGATCTCATCTCGTTGGTTTGGACTTCTCCACCTGCTTGCTCTCTTTTTGGCTGGTGTAACCCTTATGGAATGTCTTTGGAGGTCTTTGCCTTTGCGTCTTTGGCGATAAACTGTTGAGGCTTGGTCGGTCTCCATCCTCCGAAGCTTGTTGTTTTCCTCTGGGTTGGTCTGGCGATGATCTTTTTGCCTGCCGTTCCTCACTTTCCTTCTCTAAGAGAGAGTCTATGTAGAGCTCCGCAGCTTTAGGGTCCTGGAGGTTTTTTGTTGTGCCATCCGTGCACCATATTTTCAAGGTGGCTGGGTAGATCAGTTGAAATTGCACCTGGTTCCTAGATAATTTGGTGCAGCTCGCACTGAACATTCTGTGTCACTTAGTAACCTCCACTGAGAAGTCATTAAAAAGGACAATTTTGTAATCCTGGAACATCAGGGGTTGTTTACGCTTCCGAAAGGCTCTTATTATGTCCTCTTTATCATTAAAGTCTAGGTATTTTGCAATAGCTTGTCTCGGCTTCTGGGGCCCAGCTTTATCTGCGCTTTTTCTCGGCGGCCCCACTCTATGCGCTCTTTCCACTCTTCTCTTAGGTTCCAGACCCAGGGCGGACAGAAGGTCATCCTGAAAGATTCTTTGCAGCTGCCTTTGCTGTATTGTTTCTGGGAGACCCACTATCCGCAAGTTGTTCCTGCGGGATCTATTTTCCAGGTCTTCTATCCGATCCAGCAGGATGTGCACATTTTTTTCCAAGAGATCCACATCCCTACTCCTTTGCTCAACCTCATCCTCCAGTCTGCTCACACGGCATTCTGCCTCATCCAGTCTGGCACCTTGTTGCCAAACCTCATCTGTTAACCCTTTCAGAGCATCTTGAATTGCTGAGGCTATGATCGGGGCTATTTCTGCCTTTAAATATTTTGCAACCTCCTGGGCCATGTCTTTATAATTTATTCCTACAGGTCCAGTTGAAGAAACTCTTGTTTGTTTTTGTATGCCATGTGCTACTCCATGTGCTTCACTTTCTCCACTTTTACTTTAGTTTTCACAGTCCTGCATAGGCAGTGTGTGAGGAGCTGCAACACCGTGTTTGTCATGGTCTGCAGCCTCCTGTTCTGTCTCTACACTCCTTTCCATGCCTGGATCTGCATTTTTATCGTGTGGTTCTTCCTGCCCCAGGATTTGTGCTGTGCCGTGCTCCAGGTCTCCTTCATCTCTCATGCCTCCTCTGTGGCCCTCCATTACATCCGTGCAGCTCACCTCTTTGTCATGCAGAATGGGATCTCTCACTGCAGCTTCCCTTATCTCCTGTCTCCTGCGGTGTGCATCAGGAGCTACCTGCACGCCTGACCGCCGACAGCCCTCTGCCATCTTTGAAGTTTCCCGCACCGCCGGCTCTGTTATCACTCTCTGCACTCCCACGCCGCTCCGGAGGACATACTGCTCCATCGCTTGGCCGGTAAGCTGATCAGCTGTTCCAGTGCCCTATCTATGTGGGGGATTCTCGGTATTTGCTGTGTGAGGGTTTATTTTCGGTCAGGGTACTGCAGAGCTCCTCACTTTCAATCCTCTTCAGCCAGGAACAGGAAGTCGTTTTTTATTTTTTAAAAAGAATATGAAAAATAGAAAAAAACATTAGTAGAAAACTGTAAAGAAAAAAAATGAATTTAGCTAAATAGGTCCTTTTCTAATGTTTGCTTCCCTTTAAAGTACGGCAGATTTGCCATCTCACCCCATCTCACCCCCGTAGCACCCCATCACTCTCCTTCTTAGTCAAATAGCCCTTACACTGCCTGGAGGTGTGTTTAGGGGTCATTTTCCTGTTGAAAAATAAATGATGGTCCAACTAAATGCAAACCGGATGGAATAGCATGCCTCTGCAAGATGCTGTGATAGCCATGCTGGTTCAGTATGCCTTAAATTTTAAATATATACCCAACAGTGTCACCAGCAAAGCACCCCCACACCATCACACCTCCTCCTCTATGCTTCACAGTGGGAACCAGCCATGTAGAGACCATCCGTTCACCTTTTCTGCATCGCACAAAGACACGGTGGTTGGATCTAAAGATCTCTAATTTGGACTCATCAGACCAAAGCACAAATTTCTACTGGTCTAATGTTCATTCCTTGTGTTCTTTAGCCCAAACAAGTTTCTTCTGCTTGTTGTCTGTCCTTAGCAGTGGTTTTCTAGCAGCTATTTTACCATTAAGGCCTGCTGCACAAAGTCTCCTCTTAACAGTTGTTCTAGAGATGTGTTTGCTGCTAGAACTCTGTGTGGAATTGACCTGGTCTCTAATCTGAGCTGTTGTTAACCTGCGATTTCTGAGGCTGGTGACACGGATAAACTTATCCTCCGCAGCAGAGGTGACTCTTGGTCTTCCTTTCCTAGGGCAGTCCTCATGTGAGCCAGTTTCTTTGTAGCGTTTGATGGTTTTTGCCACTGCACTTGGGGACACTTTCAAAGTTATCCTAGTTTTTCAGACTGACTGACCTTCATTTCTTAAAGTAATGATGGCCACTCGTTTTGCTTTACTTAGCTGCTTTTTTCTTGCCATACTACAAATTCTAACAGTCTATTCAGTAGGACTATTAGCTGTGTATCCACCAGACTTCTGCACAACACAACTGATGGTCCCAACCGCATTTATAAGGCAAGAAATCCCACTTATTAAACCTGACAGGGCACACCTGTGAAGTGAAAACCATTTCTGGTGACCACCTCTTGAAGCTCATCAAGAGAATGACAAGAGTGTGCAAAGCAGTAATCAAAGCAAAAGGTGGCTACTTTAAAGAACCTAGAATATAAGACATAATTTCAGTTGTTTCACACTGTTTTGTTAAGTATTTCATTCCACATGTGTTAATTCATAGATTTGATGCCTTCAAGGTGAATCTACAATTTTCAGAGTCATGAAAATAAAGAAAACTCTTTGAATGAGAAGGTGTGTCCAAACTTTTGGTTTGTAATATATATATATATATCTATATATATATATATAGAGATATATATATATATATATATATATATATATATATATATATATATATCTCAGCTGTGGCACCCGGGCGTTGCCCAGGATATTAACTATCTCTCTTCGAGTTTCTGTCTGTCTCTGTCTGTCTGTCTCTGCGTGTCTGTCTCTGTCTGTTTCAGTTTCTCTGTCTGTCTCTGTATCAGTCTCTCTGTCTGTCTCTCTCTTTGTGTCTCTCTCTTTCTCTGTGTCTCTTTCTTTCTCTGTGTCTGTCTGTGTCTGTCTGTCTCTCTTTACCTGTCTGTCTCTTTCCAAGTCTGTCTCTTTCCAGGTCTGTCTCTTTCCATTCTGTCTCATTCCAGGGCTGTCTCTGTCCAGGGCTGTGTCTTTGCCCGGTTGTCTCTTTGCATGGTTGTCTCTTTGCCCGGCTGTCTCTCTGCCTGGCTGTCTCTTTACAGGTCTGTCTCTGTCTCTTTCCCCTTCTGTCTCTTTCCCCTTCTGTCTCTTTCCCAGTCTGTCTCTTTCCCAGTCTGTCTCTTTCCCAGTCTGTCTCTTTGCCCAGTTGTCTCTTTGCCCAGCTGTCTCTTTGCCCCGCTGTCTCTTTCCAGGTCTGTCTTTTTCCAGGGCTGTCTCTTTGCCCGTCTGTCTCTTTGCTCGGCTGTCTCTTTGCTCGGCTGTCTCTTTGTCCGGCTGTCTCTTTGCCTGTCTTTTTCTTTCCAGGGTTGTCTCTTTCCAGGGCTGTCTCTTTCCCCTTCTGTCTCTTTCCCCTTCTGTCTCTTTCCCCTTCTGTCTCTATCCCAGGCTGCTCTATCCCAGGCTATCTCTTTGCCCAGCTGTCTCTTTGCATGTCTGTCTCTTTGCCCGGCTGTCACTTTCCAGGGCTGTCTCTTTCCCCATCTGTCTCTTTCCCCATATGTCTCTTTCCAGGTCTGTCTCTTTGTCCATCTGACTCTGCCAGGTCTGTCTCTTTCCAGGTCTGTCTCTTTCCATTCTGTCTCTTTCCAGGGCTGTCTCTTTCCAGGGCTGTGTCTTTGCCCGGTTGTCTCTTTGCATGGTTGTCTCTTTGCCCGGCTGTCTCTCTGCCTGGCTGTCTTTTTACAGGTCTGTCTCTTTCCCCTTCTGTCTCTTTCCCCTTCTGTCTCTTTCCCAGTCTATCTCTTTCCCAGTCTGTCTCTTTGCCCAGTTGTCTCTTTGCCCGGCTGTCTCTTTGCCCGGCTGTCTCTTTCCAGATCTGTCTCTTTCCAGGGCTGTCTCTTTGCCCGTCTGTCTCTTTGCTTGGCTGTCTCTTTGCTCGGCTGTCTCTTTGTCCGGCTGTCTCTTTGCCTGTCTGTTTCTTTCTAGGGTTGTCTCTTTCCAGGGCTGTCTCTTTCCCCTTCTGTCTCTTTCCCAGGCTGTCTCTATCCCAGGCTGTCTCTATCCCAGGCTATCTCTTTGCCCGGCTGTCTCTTTGCCCAGCTGTCTCTTTGCATGTCTGTCTCTTTGCCCGTCTGTGTCTTTGCTCGGCTGTCTCTTTGTCCGGCTGTCTCTTTGCCTGTCTGTTTCTTTCCAGGGCTGTCTCTTTCCAGGGCTGTCTCTTTCCCCATCTGTCTCTTTCCCCATCTGTCTCTTTCCAGGTCTGTCTCTTTGTCCGTCTGACTCTGCCAGGTCTGTCTCTTTCCAGGTTTGTCTCTTTCCAGGTCTGTCTCTTTTCCCGTCTGTCTCTTTCCAGGGCTGTCTCTTTCCAGGGCTGTCTCTTTCCAGGGCTGTCTCTTTCCAGGGCTGTCTCTTTGCCCGGCTGTCTCTTTGCCCGGCTGTCTCTTTGCCTGGCTGTCTCTTTGCCCGGCTGTCTCTTTGCCCGGCTGTCTCTTTCCAGGGCTGTCTCTTCCAGGGCTGTCTCTTTGCCTGGCTGTCTCTTTGCCCATCTGTCTCTTTGCCCGGCTGTCTCTTTGCCCGTCTGTCTCTTTGCCTGTCTGTCTCTGTCTCTATCTCTCTGTCTCTTTCCCTGTCTGTCTCTGTTTGTGTCTCTGTCTGTCTGTCTTTTTCTGTCTCTCACTCACACATAAGCTTCTTATGCTAACGGTTTATTTTGTTCCTATAGCAACCACTGACAGTTGCTATTAATAGCCCGTTTCTCCCAGATTAATGGAGGCAGGATTTTTGTGAGTAACTGTAAAGTGCGGGGTTAATTTTTCCCATCAAAACATAGTCTATGACGTTCCCTGGGTCACATGGGGCATCTGTTCAAAATTTCATGATTGTAAATGCGACGGTGCAGATTCCTTTAGCAGACACACACACACACACACACACACATGCATACACTGAGCTTTATATATTAGATATATACTGTATATATATATATATATATATATATATATATATCTATCTATATATATATATATATATAGATAGATATATATATATACTGTATATTACACCAGAATAGCCATTTACATAGACTCTTCACTCTGGAAGTCTTCACTTGTTAGAAGGGTATGCTGACTATAGATGTAATGCATATAGTCCACTTGCTGGGATACGTAGCAATCAGCTGTAGTCTGTGGGGAAACTTGACCATAGGTGTCCCGTTTACCTGCAGCACCACCGTGGAGACCATTAAGTCAGACCCCAATATAATGCCTATTAGTGGATTGTCAGTGTCTTCCAGAGAAAAGATAAACAGCAGTGGAAATTCCTTTCCTGATCCAGCAACACGTCCAAAAAATATAATGATTAAAATCTCATTTTATTGAAAAATTATTAAAACTAACATGCGTTAGACGGATATCCAAAGTTTAAAAAGGAACGTCTTACGCGTTTCAGGCCAGTGTGGCCCTTAGTCATAGACCTATATTAACAGAATGAAACACATAATAAATAGAAAAAAACATCATCACCTTTAGGCCCCTTTCACATGTCAGTGATTCTGGTACGTTTGTGCTTTTTTTTAAACGTACCAGAATCACTGACATACGCAGACCCATTATAATGAATGGGTCTGCTCACACATCAGTGATTTTTCACTGCACGTGTCTCCGTGCGGCGTACCCACGTGTGCGTGATTGCCGCACGGAGACATGTCCATTTTTTTCTGGCATCACTGATGTCCCACGGACCACGCAGTGGTGTGATCCGTGAAACACATGCCAGAAAAAAACGTACTTTTAAAATAAAAATCATTTTTACTCACCCGGCGTCCAGCGATGTCCTCTGCAGCCCGTTCTGCTTGCTGCTTCTAAGCCGGCTCATTATTGTCGCGCATATTCATTATGCGCGACACAGCCGACCCGGAAGCAGCTGCTGCAGGGGTCACCGCCGGCCGGATGCTGCACCGCGGGAGCGATCAGCACCATGGAGAGCGGGAGCGCGCACAGGTGAGTTGTTTTCTAAGTGCAATCACGGGCCACGGAGAACGGAGCCCGGATTGCACTTAGACAACCCACGTGTGCCGTGAATCACGGCACACGCAGGGACATGTGCGTGTTTTACACGCCAGTGAAAAACGTCACTGTTTTTCACTGACATGTGAAACGGTCCTTAGGCGTGCCACATCCGGTCGGAGACACACCAGGTTCATTTGACATGCATGGTAACAAAAAAAAAATGCAGCTAGTGAACTGACAGCATCAATTTAACCCTATCTTAAGGCACAGCAATATTACTATTATTAGACTTAATTTACATTATTTTGAAAATATGGGTTCCAAAACCGTTATGATCAGAAAAACATTGCAGAAAAAAGAAAAAAAAAATACCTTTATATACCGTAATCCATATGTCACAACATTTAATATATATACATTAAATCACTCCTGATGTTCATGCCTGTTGGAATACAGGTATTATATGTCAATATCCACTTTGCTTCCCTATCACGCAATATGTGGACACGGTCACCGCCTCTTCTGGGAGAAAATACCTGTTCTATTACATTCACCCTAAGAGAACTAGTGTCTCCATTGTGGCTATACAAAAAATGCTGTGATGCTCCCGATAAATTTCTAGAGGTCGGATTTAAAATATCGTATAAATGTTCCCCAATGCGTTTTCTTAAGGTGCAGCTCGTAGAGCCAACATATTGTATAGAACACTTCTCACATGTTATTAAATAGACACAATGGTCTGAACCACAGTTCACAAAGGAGTTAATTTTATAACGCTTTCCAGTACTGGAACTTACATTCTCTTTAGTGTTATACATGTGTGAACACGTTCCACATTGCTTCTTGCCGCACCTAAAGGAGCCACACGTGGGAAGCCAGTTTTTCACAGTGCTGGAAGCAGGCTTCATCCGATATGCGTCACTTGGTGAAATAAGACTACCTATGGTAGGGGCACGTCTAGAGACAAACCGACAACCTGCATCCAAAATATTTTTAAGGGTATTGTCCACTGATAAGATCGGTACATATTTGCGTACAATCCCAATAATTCTGCAATAATTATTGCTATACTGAGTGGAAAAAACGTCATACTAGTCTGATCTATACCCTGTGCGACGGCCTTTTGCCTCAAGTAATGGGCTCTGGACTCCGAGTCTACTCTGTTTTTTGCCCTATCCATTATCGCTTTGCCATATCCCCTATTCCTCAACCTACCATCAATTATGTCACATTCTTTTTCATAAGCCAGCTCCGTGCTACAAGATCTCCTGGCCCTAATATATTCGCTTGTCGGTATGTTTTTCACTATATGCTTGGGGTGATGGCTAGTAGCATAAAGAAGGGAATTCCCTGATATAGCTTTTCTGTAGAGCTCAGAATCAACCCGTCCAGTTGCTGGATCACCAATAAGAGTGACATCTAAAAAGGAGATGGACTCCTGCTGACTATGGGAAACAAATTTCAAATTAAAAGTATTTGAATTAATATAACTGAAAAATTCTGGTATGGTCGCCTCACATCCGCACCATATTATTAAAATATCGTCTATGAAACGACCATACCAGAATATATCAGAAAGGAACGGGTTCCAAGAATTATAGATGAACTGCTTTTCCCACCAATTCATGTAAATGTTGGCTAAAGAAGGTGAAAATTTGGCTTCCATACTGCAGCCACAGATCTGGACATAAAACTGATTAAAAAAAATAAAATAATTATTTTTAAGCAAAAATGAAATAACATCCAAAATAAAATCTTGCAAATTTTCAGAATAGTTTCTACAGACCAGCATCTGTTCCTGCAGTGCAGTTAATGCCATATTGTGGGGTATGGATGAATACAAAGCAGTAACATCACTGCATATCCATGAATAATTCTCTCGCCATTCAATTTTCTGCATCACATTAAGCACATGTTTTGAATCCCTAATGTACGCAGGGGAAGATTTCATCAATGGTTGTAACCTCTCGTCCAGCCATGTCCCGATATTCTCAAAAAGGGACCCTATGCCAGACACAATGGGTCTGAATGGCGGTGGGAAAACTCCTTTATGTGTGTTTGGCAGGGCATGGAACAGAGGGACCCTGGATGATTCAGGGACCATATGTTCCAATTGCCTCTCAGTCAACAGTCCCATATTTACACCCCTCTGCAATAGCTATTGCAGGTCTGTCCGTATTTTCCCAGTAGGGTCACCACTGATTTTGCGGTATGTACATGAGTTACTTAACATAAGCTGTAATTGATTTTCATAAAGCTCCCGATCCAGAATCACCACCGAACCCCCCTTATCCGAGTTCTTAATGATAATCCTGTCATTAGATTTCAATTTTTTGAGGGCTGTTCGCTCTGGGATGGTCATGTTGTCATTGCTTATGACTCCAATGTAGCCACATGCAATTTCTTAAGCTTCTCAAACACCACATGCTGGTAATCATCCATAGCTGATGGCCTAGAGGCCACAGGATAAAACTGGGGGTTTAGGACTAGAGTTGAGCGCGGTTCGTGGTTCTCCAGTTCTAGGCTCGAGTGATTTTGGGGCCTGTTCTAGATCGAACTAGAACTCGAGCTTTTTGCAAAAGCTCGATAGTTCTAGAAACGTTCGAGAACGGTTCTAGCAGCAAAAAAACAGCTAAATCATAGCTTGGTTTCTGCTGTAATAGTGTAAGTCACTCTGTGAATCACACTATTATGACATTTCAGTGTATAGTGTGCGTGAACAGCGCCTTTAGATCACTGCTGTTTCTATAATGGCGATCGCCATTTTTTTTTTTTTTTCTTGTCTTCCTTCCCTAAGCGCGCGCGTCTTGTGGGGCGGGCCAGCATGTCAGCCAATCCCAGACACACACACAGCTAAGTGGACTTTGAGCCAGAGAAGCAACGGCATGTGTGATAGGATGTCCATGTCACATGTCCCTGCATTATAAAACCGGACATTTTCTTCCAGGACGCCATTATCTGCCTTCTGCGTCTTTGGTGTCAGACATCACTGTCGCAGCTCCGTCCTCCTGAGTCCTATCGCCGATACAGCTGTATGCGCTGCATACACAGCGTTAGACAGCTTAGGGAGAGCACTTTATAGCAGTCCTTTTAAGGGCTCAAACCGGCAGGGTCAGAGAGCCATAGGTGACAGGTCCTGCAAACAGCAACAGCGTCTGTGTAGCCAAGGTCAGGGATTTCCTCTCTGCATTTCACCATTAGGAGGGAATAGAAAGGCAGGCTTCCATTCCTCTACCCAGAGCACCACAATCCTGCCACTGTACCCTCTTGTCCTCTGCACACTCCAACTCATTATAACTAAGCCATTATACTAGCAAACACTCAGTGTACCTAGTGGCATCCTAAACGTGGCTATTGGACTTTGCTATAGTCCCACTAGTGCAAAGACATTTGCAGAGCACGTCTGCCTGCATTGCACACTCCAACTTTTTTAAACTAAGCAATTTTACTAGCAAACACTCAGTGTACCTAGTGGCATCCTAAACGTGGCTATTGGACTTTGCTATAGTCCCACTAGTGCAAAGACATTTGCAGAGCGCGTCTGCCTGCATTGCACACTCCAACTCATTATAACTAAGCCATTACACTAGCAAACAGTCAGTGTACCTAGTGGCATCCTAAACGTGGCTATTGGACTTTGCTATAGTCCCACTAGTGCAAAGACATTTGCAGAGCATGTCTGCCTGCATTGCACACTCCAACTTTTTTAAACTAAGCCATTATACTAGCAAACACTCAGTGTACCTAGTGGCATCCTAAACGTGGCTATTGGACTTTGCTATAGTCCCACTAGTGCAAAGACATTTGCAGAGCATGTCTGCCTGCATTGCACACTCAAACTTTTTTAAACTCAGCCATTATACTAGCAAACACTCAGTGTACCTAGTGGCATCCTAAACGTGGCTATTGTACTTTTGTCTATTCACACTATTGTAACGATATTTGCAGCACGTCTGCCTGCATTGCACACTCAAACTTTTTTAAACTAAGCCATTATACTAGCAAACAGTCAGTGTACCTATTGGCATCCTAAACGTGGCTATTGTACTTTTGTCTATTCACACTATTGTAAACATATTTGCAGCACGTCTGCCTGCATTGCACACTCAAACTTTTTTAAACTCAGCCATTATACTAGCAAACACTCAGTGTACCTAGTGGCATCCTAAACGTGGCTATTGTACTTTTGTCTATTCACACTATTGTAACGATATTTGCAGCACGTCTGCCTGCATTGCACACTCAAACTTTTTTAAACTCAGCCATTATACTAGCAAACACTCAGTGTACCTATTGGCATCCTAAACGTGGCTATTGTACTTTTGTCTATTCACACTATTGTAAACATATTTGCAGCACGTCTGCCTGCATTGCACACTCAAACTTTTTTAAACTAAGCCATTATACTAGCAAACACTCAGTGTACCTAGTGGCATCCTAAACGTGGCTATTGGACTTTTGTCTATTCACACTACTGCAAATCTATGTGCAGCACCTCTGCATGACAACCTCCTGCTCTGTTTTTAATAAGCTATAATGATAGCACAAAATACTGCCATTTAGTGGCATCATAGAACTGGCTGTTGTATTCCATTAGTGCCCCACTGGTGACAAGCTATTTCTAGCACCTCTACATCACACCCTCATGCACATTTTGCTACGCTAATGTTATAGCAAACTCATGGAATTCATTGCTGCATTTCATAATTCGGAGGGATAGAAAGTCAGGCTTCCTTTTAGCTTTTCCTTCTGTTCATAGACAGCATCTCCAAGAGCAATTTCCCCTCCACGTCTAAGTGTGGAGAGGCAGCTAGTGCGCATGCGTGGGCCGATGTACCCCAGCTGCAGCATAATTACAGTGTTTCGCGTAGTGAGTATGCTCAGCCTGACTGTGTTATTCCTGACGCTAAGTCTTCTTTTCGGGATACAGCGCATGCTCCCACACTAAGTGTGAAAAGCCTCTTTGCACAGGTGCTTGCATTCCGTGCCGGGTCTAAGTCCTGTTTTGTGCCTAGACACCATGCTAAAGCTGATAGTCTTTTTTCAGAGACTGTATTTCATGCTACTGAGCATGCTCAGGCACTTCCTGCATCAGAGACTAGGTCCGGTAATGAACTCTTTGGCCCTGGCCCTGATGTGGGGGTCCCATATAGACCACAGGGCATCAGGTGTCCTCCCAAATGGCTTGCAGAGGCCCACACCTATGACTTGTCACCGCATTATTGATGGTCAGACGATGACTGGTGAGGTGTTTGGGTCATGGCAGCCATGAGGTCATCATTGAAGTTGCGTTTCCAAATAGGACGCTAGTTATGCCACTCATGACGTGTCACTCTACTTTTGTCTCCAGGAGGTGCATTGTGGTTCACCCTGGTTTGGGGCGGACCCAGGTTATAAAAGGGGCTGGAGCCAACAAGGAGGTGCGCAGTCTTCTATTATGCTCCGAAAGAGCACACCTCCATGTGTTGAACCCATTGCGGCTTTAGGCCAGAGGTAGGCAGGGATAGGGTGGTGGATGCAGGCCACCACCACAGTTGGTAACGCAGAACGGTTAAGACCAGCTCCTGTCCTACCAGTCCTGCTTGTGCAGCCCAGTGGCATTAACAGGCCTGCTGCTGCTGATGCGCCTGCTGGCCACAGGTGTGGCCCCTACGCACACGGTCAGCGTACTCAATGGCCCCTGTGTTGTTAACAGGGAGTTCCTGGGCTGGGTGGGCATGTGGACCCTGTGACGCTAACAGGGCTCACAGTCTCCAGATCCGAATGGCGTCTAACTCGGTTCAGGCTACTATTAGTTTCATAGCCACACAGCTCTGTATCCTCCACCAAACCTTCCAGTTGCCAACCTCTCCTTTTCCAACTGGGAGCACGGTGGACACTGACTGCTGATGGGGATATATACCTTTCTCTTTCTTTTCTTATTAATTTTCGTTATATAGCGGTCACAGATTATATACCACTTTATCCAAATCTGCCAGTCCCACTGTAACAGATGGTGTTTCTTCAGCAAATGTTACAGTTGCTTAACCACCAAATCCACGGACCAAAACTTTTTTCCCCTTTCCAACACACCTGTTCCCCTTTCCAACAGCATCTGTCCTTTTTCAACTCATTTTGGGATATGACCAAAAGTGCAACTGTGCAGGGACACCGTACTCAACGCCATCTCAGCACAGCAGCCATCCCTCGGTCCCTCCGATGTGGACAAGTAAAAGACCATTTCCTCCTATCCATGACAAAGCGTTGAGATTCACTCTGTGCAGCACTGGTGTTTAGTGGAAAAGTAGATCTAAGATTGCGTACCACATTCTGCAGATACTCCTGTATACGTGCGTCCATTTCTATGGCAGGAATTAGTTCGCCAAATTTTGTCTTGTACCGGGGATCTAACAGTGTGGCAACCCAGTATTCAGGATTACTTCAAATTCATACAATCCGAGGGTCATGTAGGTAGTGCAGCAAGAAGGCGCTCATGTGTCTTGTGCATCCAGGAGGACCAAGTCCTTGGTGTGTTGGTGGCAGAGAGGTGAGAATCGTGCATCCTTCCTCTGCCCTCTCCCCACAACCTCGCACAACCGAAATGTGAGCAAGCTCTCACTCATCTGCTGAGTCTTCCATGCCCATCGCCAGTTCGTCCTCCATTTCTTCATGGGCTCCTGCACTTTTATCAACACTTTTTGCTGATACTATGCGCCCTTGTTAATCCCTCTCCCTCACCATGACTGCCGCATAGGTGCCGCTGACCATCTGGACCTCGTAGATCTTGTTATCCCTTCCGCATATGACTCCTGTACTTCCTCCCCTTCCTCTTGTCCCAACACCTGACTCCGAATAATAATTACAGTGTGCTCCATCATGTAGATGACCAGAATTGTCACGCTGAGAATGACATTGCAAGTGCTAAACATCTTCGTCGACATTTGTGAACTGTGTAGCAGGGTGCATAGGTCCTTGATCTGACACCACTCCAGCAGCGTGATCTGCACCACCTCTTGATCAAGTTATCCCAGGCTATATGTCATACCGTATTTCAGCAGGGCTCTGCGGTGCTGCCACACACGCTGCAACATGTGCAGATTCCAATTCCTGCGTGTCGGAACATCGCATTTCCGGCGTTTAACTGCCAGACCCTAAGACTTCCGGAGTGATGAAAGTTGTTGAGCTGCTGTGTGCGCACGATGGAAGTGAGCACATAGCGAGCGTGCCCGCTGCACAAGGCCATGTAGGCCGTGATGGTGTTTTAAAAATTGCTGGAGAATTCGGTTCAACACGTGAGCCATACAAGGCACGTGTGTCACATTGCCCTGAGGATGGCCCGCAGCCAGGTTTGCATCATTGCCGCACACGGCTGTTAAGTCACCAACGGAGTCCGCTCCGTCAATTTGTACTCCGGTCGCCAGGTGACAACGTGTTCCTTTCATGAATAGTGCTGATGATGGGAGAGTAGTCGATGCCAGCGGCGCAGGTGGACGCAGGTTATGCTCACCCACTGGGCTGCATTACCTTGACAGATGCAGAATCTCTGGCTGAATGTAGCTGGTGGGTATCTCACAGATGAAATACCATCATTCAGCTACAACCAATGGGAAGACACCACACCCTTTTTTATGCCCATCCTGTCTGCAGACCACTGCCAGACATAGCTATGAACCTCTGGTTAATTTTACCCCCAGTTCAGTTTTATGATTTTGTGTGCTTGTTACCTGACTACTTTTCCTGCTTGCTGTTTATGTACCTTGTTGGCCGATCCGCATTTCACCTCTGCTTGTTTTCTGATTAAGTCCTGGCCGTCCCATTCTGTTCCTGTTCCTCAATTAATGTTTTGACCCTGCCTGACTACTATTCTCTGGAATAGCGGTGTGACTCACATTTCCCATACATTTCAAAGTAAAACTTTGACCGCCTGATGGCATTGAGCTCTGCTGCCAGCATAGTAAGGAGGTGTGTGGTAGTCCTTGTGCGCAGTTGCAAGGAAGGGTGGCCTGACCACACAGGGTTTGCGCCAAGGTGGAGGACCCACACGAGGTTGAAGAGGCAGAAGCAGTGTATTAACTTCTACATACAGAAGAAGGATTGAAACAACTCGTGGGGACGGCAAGACTTGTACAGCAGACCCTTCTCCATCTCTCACCATAGTTTGCCAGTGCCCAGTCAGTGACATGTAATGACCCTGTCTATGCTTACTGGTCCAAGTATCTGTGTTGAAATGCACCCTGTCGCACACAGATTTTCTCAAGGAAGTGGTGATGTTGTGTGCGACATGCTGGTGTAGCGCGGGCATGCTTTTCTTGGAGAAGCAGTGGTGATTGGGCATCTGGTACTGGGGCACAGCGACAGACATAAGGTCTGTAAAATCCTGTGTGTCCACTACGCGTAAAGGCAGCATTTCGGTAGCCAACAGCTTACAGAGGGATAGAGTCAACCACTTAGCTTTGTCATGGGTCGCAGTAAGTGGCCTTTTATTTGACCACATATGAGGGACAGAGATCTGGCTGCTGTCTGTAGACGGTGTTGAGTAGGGTGTCCCTGGAAAAATGCAGGTTTGTGAGGAAAGTGCAGGCGGAGACATGATGTTGCCTTCATCTTGCCTTCAGATCTGTTCATCTTGTATCATTTTTAAAAAACACAGCAAGCAAGGGTTACTCCAAGCGGAGTCTACCTTTTTTCCAAAAATTGGGCACACAGACACCCCATCAGTGGCAGCACTTGTGCCCTAGTTGCAAACAGGATGTTGTGATTTGCATCAAGCACATTCAAAAATACGCCATAATTAACCGTCCCCAGCATGACACCGGGGTAGGTAGATAAAGTCTTTGCTGAACCATGACTTGGTCATCTTGGCTCCTTTTAAAAACAATGTAAGCAAGGGTTACTCCAAGCGGAGCCTCCCTTTTTTCCAAAAATTGTGCCCCACACACACCCACCCATTCAGTGGCAGCAGTTGTGCCATAGTTGTACACTTCACAGCTAGATTTGCATCAAGCACATTCCAAATTCACAAGCATTTACTCTCCCCAGGATGACACAGGGGTTGTAAATTCCTTCTGGATCCATGACTTGTTAATTTTGATGAACGTCAGTCTGTCCACATTGTCACTGGACAGACGCGTGCGCTTATCTGTCAGCACACACCCAGCAGCACTGAAGACACGTTCAGAGACAACGCTGGCAGCTGTACACGACAAAATCTCCAAGGCGTAACTGGATAGCTCTGGCCATTTTTCTAGATTTGAAGCCCAAAATGAGCAAGGCTCTATTTGCAAAGTCATGGCATCGATGTTCATTTGTAGATACTCCTGTATCATCCTCTCCAGCCGTTGACTATGTGTCAGACTTGTTGTCTCTGGTGGCCTTGCAAAGGAGGGTCTAAAAAAATTATGAAAAGATTCCATTAAATTGCTGTTACCAGCACCAGATACGGTCCTACTGGTACGTGTAGACTGTTGAAGATGACGAGACCGTCCCATGTTTGTCAAGTTACAACTGGGAGATTCCCTCCCTGCACCTGCACGGTTGTTTGGTGGAAAAGCGGATCTAAGATCGAGTAACAGCTTCTGCTGATACTCCTGCATAAGTGCGTCCCTTTCTATGGCTGGAATTATGTCACAAAATTTGGACTTGTACCGGGGATCTAATAGTGTGGCAAGCCAGTAGTCATCATCACTTCTAATTTTGACAATACGAGGGTCATGTTGGAGGTAGTGCAACAAGAAGGCACTCATGTGTCTTGCGCAGCCATGCGGACCAAGTCCACGCTGTGTTTGTGGCATAGAGGTGCTAACCGTTCTTTCTTCCTCTGACATCTCCCCCCAACCTCTTTCAACTGAAATTTGACCAAGGTCCCCCTCATCTGCTGAGTCTTCCATGTCCATGGACAGTTCGTCCTCCATATCTTCATGTCCTCCTGCACCTTCCTCAACATTTCGCCTGCTACCATGCGCCCTTGTTGATCCCTGTCCCCCATGGTCCCATGCCTGCCGCTTTGGTGATGAACGTCTGGACCTTGGTGATGTTGTTGTGTCTTGCGCATATGAATCCTCCTGTAGTTCCTCCCCTTCCTGTTGTCCCACCCCCTGACTCCGAATAGTGTTTAGCGTGTGCTCCAGCATGTAAATGACTGGAATCGTCATGCTGATAATGGCATTGTCAGCGCTAAACATATTCGTCGCCATGTCGAAACTGTGCAGAAGGGTGCATAGGTCCTTGATCTGAGTCCACTCCATCAGGGTGATCTGCCCCACCTCTGCATCTCGTTGGCCCAGGCTATACGTCATGACGTATTGCACCAGGGCTCTGCGGTGCTGCCACAGTCGCTGTAACATGTGGAGAGTTGAATTCCAGCGTGTCGCCACATCGCATTTCAGGCGATGAACCGGCAGGCCGAAAGACTTCTGGAGCGATGCACGTCGCTCAGCTGCGGCGCTTGAACGGCGGAAGTGAGCAGACAGTTTTCGTGCCCTGTTCAGAAGGCCATCTAGGCCGGGATAGTGTGTTAAAAATTGCTGGACGACAAGGTTCAACACGTGAGCCATACAAGGTACGTGTGTCACCTTGCCCAGGCGAAGGGCCGCACCCAGGTTTGCAGCATTGTCGCACATGGCCTTACCAGGCTGCAGGTTGAGTGGAGACAACCATTTATTAAACTCGGACCGCAGAGCTGACCACAACTCCTCAGCTGTGTGACTCTTATTCCCAAGACATGTCAAGCTAAAGACCGCCTGATGCCGTTGCGCTCTGCTGCCAGCATAGTAATGAGGGGTGCGTGATTCCTTCTGCGCAGTGAGAACGCTGGTGGCCTGACCAGGCAGGCTTGGGGCGGAGGTGGAGGACCCAGATGAGGTAGAGGATGCAGAAGCAGTGGCGGAACTTGGACAGACAGAGGATTGACACACAAGTCGTGGGGACGGCAAGACTTGTGCAGCAGACCCTTCACCATCTATCACCATAGTTACCCAGTGGCCAGTCAGCGACATGTAACGTCCCTGTCCATGCTTACTGGTCCAAGTATCGGTGGTGAAATGCACCCGTTCACACACAGAGTTTCTCAAGGAAGCGGTGATGTTGTGTGTGACATGCTGGTGTAGCGCGGGCACACCTTTCTTAGAGAAGTAGTGGCGACTAGGCATCTGGTACTGGGGCACAGCGACAGACATAAGGTCTCTAAAATCCTGTGTGTCCACTAGGCGGAAAGGCAGCATTTCGGTAGCCAACAGCTTACAGAGGGATAGAGTCAACCTCTTAGCTTTGTCATGGGTCGCAGGAAGTGGCCTTTTATTTGACCACATCTGAGGGACAGAGATCTGGCTGCTGTGTGTAGACGGTGTTGAGTAGGGTGTCCCTGGAAAAATGCAGGTTTGTGAGGAAAGTGCAGGCGGAGACATGATGTTGCCTTCATCCAACGTTGGTGCTATCGATGTTTGAGAGAGCTGTACACAATCACTTGTTTCCCCTTCCAAACCAACTGACGACCTACCAAGCAAACTGCCTGTTGCGGTTACAGTGGTGGAAGTTGTGGGTGGAAAAACAGGTGTGACAGCTGTCCCCACAGTCCTAGAAGATGACGAGCGCGCGGATGCACTGGAAGGGGCAGGCGGTGGATGGTTGGCTCCGCTAGGCCGCATTGCAGCACGGTGAGCTTCCCACCAGGCCATATGATATTTATTCATGTGACGATTCATGGAAGAAGTTGTCAAACTGCTGAGGTTTTGACCTCTATAAGATAACCATGCCAAATGTTACAGATCACATAATTTGGGCGATCTTTTTTTATGTCAAAAAAGGACCAGGCTAGGCAAGGCTTAGAGGCCATGCGACCTGTTGATCCACCCCGAATAATGCTCAGAGGCAGAGTGGTGGCTGAGGATGCAGTTGTAGACGTGCTACCAGTGCTCCGACTGTGTCCAGGAAGGCGCAAGGTTACTTCGACGTCGGTTGCATCCTCCTCCACCGCCTCTGTTGACCTCCTCGAGTGTCTGACTGTGGGTTGACAGTAGGTGGGATCTAGAACTTCATCATCAATTGTTGTGTTTGCACTCCCCTCCCCCTCAGACCGAGCCTCTTCTTGCCCTGACCGAATATTTAAGTTGTCATCCCAATCGGGTATCTGCGTCTCATCTTCATCAGTATGTTCCTCATTGTCTATAACCACAGTTGTTGGAAAGGCAGCATTTTGGTAGCCAACAGTTTGCAGATGATGAAAGTCAACCTCCAAGCCATGTCATGCCCTTCTAAAAGCATGTAAAACACAGCGAGGGGACTCCAACCACAGTCTCCCTCGTTTCCACTAAATGGGCCACACACACCCCTCTTGACTGACATCAGTTGATGCCCCTTTTCAAAATGAAAAAGATGCTTTGCATGAAGCACTCTCAAAAATACGCGTGCCTCTCCCGTCCCCTGGCTGACCCAGGGGAAGAAAAGTCCTCTGAGAGCCATGACTTGTTCATCTTGGTTCTTTTAGAGACACAGCGAGGGGACTCCAACCACAGTCTCCCTCGTTTCCACTAAATGGGCCACACACACCCCTCTTGACTGACATCAGTTGATGCCCCTTTTCAAAATGAAAAAGATGCTTTGCATGAAGCACTCTCAAAAATACGCGTGCCTTTCCCGTCCCCTGGCTGACCCAGGGGAAGAAAAGTCCTCTGAGAGCCATGACTTGTTCATCTTGGTTCTTTTAGAGACACAGCGAGGGGACTCCAACCACAGTCTCCCTTGTTTCCACTAACTGGGCCACACACACCCCACTTGACTGGCATCGGTTGAGCCCCCTTTTGAAAAAGAAAAAGATGCTTTGCATGAAGCACTCTCAAAAATACGCGTGCCTTTCCCGTCCCCTGGCTGACCCAGGGGAAGAAAAGTCCTCTGAGAGCCATGACTTGTTCATCTTGGTTCTTTTAGAGACACAGCGAGGGGACTCCAACCACAGTCTCCCTCGTTTCCACTAACTGGGCCACACACACCCCTCTTGACTGACATCAGTTGATGCCCCTTTTCAAAATGAAAAAGATGCTTTGCATGAAGCACTCTCAAAAATACACGTGCCTTTCCCGTCCCCTGGCTGACCCAGGGGAAGAAAAGTCCTCTGAGAGCCATGACTTGTTCATCTTGGTTCTTTTAGAGACACAGCGAGGGGACTCCAACCACAGTCTCCCTCGTTTCCACCACACCCCACTTGACTGGCATCGGTTGAGCCCCCTTTTCAAAATGAAAAAGATGCTTTGCATGAAGCACTCTCAAAAATATGCGTGCCTTTCCCGTCCCCTGGCTGACCCAGGGGAAGAAAAGTCCTCTGAGAGCCATGACTTGTTCATCTTGGTTCTTTTAGAGACACAGCGAGGGGACTCCAACCACAGTCTCCCTCGTTTCCACTAACTGGGCCACACACACCCCTCTTGACTGACATCAGTTGATGCCCCTTTTCAAAATGAAAAAGATGCTTTGCATGAAGCACTCTCAAAAATACGCGTGCCTTTCCCGTCCCCTGGCTGACCCAGGGGAAGAAAAGTCCTCTAAGAGCCATGACTTCTTCATCTTGGTTCTTTTAGAGACACAGCGAGGGGACTCCAACCACAGTCTCCCTCGTTTCCACTAACTGGGCCACACACACCCCACTTGACTGGCATCGGTTGAGCCCCCTTTTGAAAAAGAAAAAGATGCTTTGCATGAAGCACTCTCAAAAATACGCGTGCCTTTCCCGTCCCCTGGGTGACCCTGGGGAAGAAAAGTCCTCTGAGAGCCATGACTTGTTCATCTTGGTTCTTTTAGAGACACAGCGAGGGGACTCCAACCACAGTCTCCCTCGTTTCCACTAACTGGGCCACACACACCCCTCTTGACTGACATCAGTTGATGCCCCTTTTCAAAATGAAAAAGATGCTTTGCATGAAGCACTCTCAAAAATACGCGTGCCTTTCCCGTTCCCTGGCTGACCCAGGGGAAGAAAAGTCCTCTGAGAGCCATGTCCACATTGTCAGTGGACAGACACGTGTGCTTATCTGCCAGCAGACCCCCAGCAGCACTGAAGACAGGTTCCGAGAGAACGCTGGCTGCAGGACACGACAAGATCCCCAAGGCGTACGTGGCGAGCTCAGGCAATTTATCCAGATTGGAAGCCTAAAATGAGCAGGGCTCAAGTTGCACATTAATGGAATCGATGTTTCCTTGCATATACTCATATATCTGTGTGTCCTCCTCTTTTTCCTTGTCCAGCTCTTTTGTTTTCGCATGAGTATATGTCCTTGTCACTTTCCCATGTGTTGTGAGTTGTTTGTCACCTTTTGGACACCTTTGCGGGTGTTTTCTAGGTGTTTTTCTGTGTTTGTGATTGCCTGCCATTGTTTCCTATGCAGTTCGAGTTCGGTTCATCGAACGTTCGACGAGCCGAACTCGAACGGGACCTCCGTTCGGCGAACCGACCTCGAGCCGAACCGGGACCGGTTCGCTCATCTCTATTTAGGACCCTGCTTGAAAAATCAGTATCAGTGATTAAGTTCTCATCATTCCCATTATTGGTACTCAGGGAAATTTTGCAAAGTAACCTGCTCCATGAACATCAAGTCTTCAAATTGATTTTGACATAGTTTTTTCTGACCCACATCATTACTCTCCACTTCTACTTGAAAAAAATGTTTTTTGACAGTTAATTGTCTAACAAATTTGTTAACGTCTTTAAAAGTGGAGTATAAGTCAAAATTTCTAGTAGGTACAAAACTCAAGCCTTTTTTGAGTACATCAATCTCCTCTCCAGAGAGTATAGTAGCCGATAGATTAATCACTGTAAATTCATCACCATCATTTACTTGCGGTTTCTGAAGGAATAACCATGGGTTTTTGCTTGATTTATGCTTCCTCCCCGACCTCCTGGTTGGTTTTTGTTTTTTCCTCACCTCCTGACCTAAAAAAATCGCCATTGCGTTCTGACGAAGTAGCCAGGGGTTCGGGATCTGATTCACCTCCAGTGGTGTCTAGTTCAGTGGAAGAAAAGCTCACCCGAGACCCGCGCCGGTTAGATCTAAATTCATCCTCATTGCGTCTTAGTATGGATCTGGGATTTTTCAAGTTTCTATTGTCCCGCCAGGTATAAACCTTATTATTCTCATAATCCCTCCTATATCGAGCGAACTTTCTGCTCTTGGTTTCAGTGATATTATTTTCCAATTTCTCAAGCCTCTCATAGACATCCTTTTTTAGCTTTATATAGGAGGAATCATCCTTATACTTTGTGAGTGATACATCCAGACAGTTCTTTAATCTCTTCCTTCAAAGCTACAATTCTGGATTGCTCTTTTTCCACTATAAGGTTCATTAGTTTGGTGGAACACTCTGACAATATGGCATTCCATGACACTAGGAATTCTGCATCAAACATAAAGGTGGGCTGCTTCTTAATACGCAGAACTCGCGGTATAGAATTTTCAACATACTTTTGCAGTGTCATGCAGTCCCACCACGTGCGCACTCTGGAAGACATAGATTTTTCCATTTTCTGCAAACATTCTTTGAAATCAGCGGGTTCAACACCTGTGGAAGAGCAATCCATGGAGAAGATAGCAGCTGCCCTGTTAAGTCTAACCCCAGGGGGGGTGGCATCGCCACCCCCTATCGACGATCGATGTGATTGGCTGTTCAAATCTGAACCGCCAACCACAACATTCGCACTGATTTCGGCAAAAATAATGCCCGAATTAGTGCAATACTATGAGATCCTGCTATGAGATGCCATAGCAGGTACAGCAGATCATACGTGGATCTCAAACATGCCGCCCCCAGCCCCTGCAGCACTGATTGGAGCGATCGTGCTATGACGCGCAATCGCTCCAATCAGTGTGCAGTGGGGCGGTCTGATCTGCCGGTGGCCGCCCTCCCCAGACCTGTGCTGGTCTGGGGAGCCTCCCCCAACATGTCTGCAGCGTGGAGTGGCTGGTACTTGTGGTACCACGCCACCGCTGCCGCCGCTTTTGTCACTGCTTCTGCGCCTGCTCCACGTGAGTATTCCACTCCCCTTGCAGCCTGTGCGCGCTCCCGTTATGGCCCGTGCACGCTCCCGTTATGGCCCCTGCGCGCTCCCGTTATGGCCCCTGCCCCCCGCGGTCTGCCCCCGACATCCCGATCTGCTCCCCCTACGATCTGCCTGCCTCCTCTGTCATCTCTATTCTGCTTCCTTCCTTCCTTCTTTGCTTCTCCGGTATCCCCCTCTGCTCTCCCGCGCCCCCCTCTGCTCTCCCCCTCCCATTGACGTCCACTTACCTGCCTTCACCGGGTCGTCCGATTTCTTCACTGGCCCAATCACATCTGCCTCCATCTCTGGGTCCTTCTTCCTGGCTCTTCTGATGATCTGTCCAACGTCCTGCCTGCTGCTCCTGTACAGATGTCTATCTCGCTTGCCTTCTGTTCCTCCTGCTACTCCTCTGGGTACTGTGAGTATAACTTTTTTTTTTTCCCCCTATATCCTGTCCATTTTTACACCTCATCTGTCCGTACATCCCGCCGAGCACTGATCACGGATGCAAATAACGGATCTGCATCCGTTGTCAATTTTTGGCGTGACTTTTTTCCGTATCCCCAACGCTTTTTGTATCGCATCTGTCCGTGCGTCCCGCCAATCGCTGATCAAGGATGCAGATAACGGATCTGCATCCCTGCTCAATTTTTGGCGTGACTTTTTTCCGTATCCCCGACGCTTTTTGTATCGCATCCGTCCGTGCGTCCTGCCAATCGCTGATCAGGGATGCAGATAACGGATCTGCATCCCTGCTCAATTTTTGGCGTGACTTTTTTCCGTATCCCCGACGCTTTTTGTATCGCATCTGTCCGTGCGTCCCGCCAAGCGCTGATCAGGGATGCATATAACGGATCTGCATCCCTGCTCAATTTTTGGCGTGACTTTTTTCCGTATCCGCGACGCTTTTTGTATCGCATCTGTTCGTGCGTCCCGCCGAGCGCTGATCAGGGATGCACATAACGGATCTGCATCCTTGCTCAATTTTTGGCGTGACTTTTTTCCGTATCCGCGACGCTTTTTGTGTCGCATCTGTCCGTGCGTCCCGCCAAGCGCTGATCAGGGATGCACATAATGGATCGGCATCCCTGCTCAATTTTTGGCGTGACTTTTTCTTTTTTTCCGTATCACCGACGCTTTTTGTATCTCATCCGACCGTGCGTCCTGCAGCAGTCGATCAGTGCACTGCGTCTGTGCGTTTGAAAAGTCAAATGGCGTTTGTTCTCTTCTGAGCCCCACCATGCGCCCAAACAATTTATTTCCACCACATATGAGGTATCTTCGTACTCAGGAAAAATTGCACGATATGTTTTATGGTGCAGTTTTTCCTGATACCGTTGTGAAAAAAAAAAAAAGCTACCTGGTTGATGCAAAAATTTTGTGGTAAAAAAAAACATTTTCACGGTTCAACATTATCAACTTCTGTGGAGCCCCTGGGGGTGCAAGGGGCTCACAAAACGTCTAGACAATTTCCTTGAGGGGATGGGGTCACTTGTGAGGGAGCTCCACTGTTTAGGCACCATAGGGGGTCTCCAAACATGACATGGGGTCCGCTAATGATTCCAACCAATTTTGCTGTCAAATGGTGCACTTTCTCTTCTGAGCCCTGCCATGCGCCCAAACAATTACTTTCCACCACATATGAGGTATCGTCATACTCAGGAAAAATTGCACAATACGTTTTATGGTACATTTTTTCCTGATACCCTTGTGAAAAAAAAAGCTACGTGGTTCAAGTAACAGTTTTGTGGTGAAAAAAAAAAATTGTATTCATGGTTCAACATTATCAACTTGTGTGGAGCCCCTTGGGGCTCGCTAAACATCTAGATAAATTCCTTGAGGGGTCTAGTTTCCAAAATGGGGTCACTTGTGGGGGACCTCCATTGTTTAGGCACCTCAGGGGGTCTCCAAATGCAACATTACGTCAGCTAATGATTCCAACCAATTTTGCTGTCAAATGGTGCTCTTTCTCTTCTGAGCCCCGCCATGCGCCCAATCAATTACTTTCCACCACATATGAGGTATCTGCATACTCAGGAGAAAATGCACAATACATTTTATGGTGCATTTTTTACTGATACTCTTGTGAAAAAAAGCTACCTAGTTGAAGCAACAGTTTTGTGGTAAAAAAAAAAAATTTCTTTTCACGGCTCAACGTTATAAACTTCTGTGAAGCCCCCAGGGGTTCAAAGTGCTCACCAAACATCTAGAAAAATTATTTGAGGGCTCTAGTTTCCAAAATGGGGTCACTTGTGGGGTAGCTCCATTGTTTAGGCACCTCAGGGGGTCTTCAAACCCAACATGGCGTCCGCTAATGAGTGCAGCTAATTTTGCAGTCAAAAATTCAAATGGTGCTCCTTGCCTTCCGAGCCCTGCCGTGTGCCCAAACATTTGACTTCCACCACATATCGGGTATCTGCGTACTCAGGAGAAAATGCACAATACATTTTATGGTGCATTTTTTCCTGATACCCTTGTGAAAGAAAAAGCTACCTAGTTGAAGCAACAGTTTTGTTTTAAAAAAAAAAAAAATTCTTTTCACGGCTCAACGTTATAAACTTCTGTGAAGCCCCCAGAGGTTCAAAGTGCTCACCAAACATCTAGAAAAATTATTTGAGGGCTCTATTTTCCAAAATGGGGTCACTTGTGGGGGAGCGCAATTGTTTAGGCACCTCAGGGGGTCTTCAAACCCGACATGGCGTCTGCTAATGAGTGCAGCTAATTTTGTGTTCAAAAATTCAAATGGCGCTCCTTCCCTTTCGAACTCTGCCGTACGCCCAAACAATTGATTTTTACCATATAAGGGGTATCAGCGTACTCAGGAGAAAATGCACAATAAATTGTAGGGTGCACTTTCTCTTTTCTCCCTTGTGAAAATTAAAATTTTATGGCTAAAGTAACATTTTTGTGTTAAAAAGTAAAATTTTCATTTTTTCCTTCCACATTGCTTTGGTTGCTGTGAAGCACCTAAAGGGTTAATAAACTTCTTGGATGTGGTTTTGAGCCGAGTGAGGGGTGCAGATTTTAGAATGGGGTCACTTTTGGGTATTTTCTGTCACCTAGGCCTCTCAAAGTCACCTCAAATGTGATGTGGTCCCTAAAAAAAAATCTTTTGTAAATTTTGTTGGAAAAATGAGAAATTGCTGATTAACTTTGACCCCTTCTAACTTTCTAACGAAAAAAAAATTTGTTTCGAAAATTGCGCTGATGTAAAGTAGACATGTGGGAAATGTTATTTAGTAACTATTTTGTGTGACATATTTCTCAGATTTATAAATTTGAAAATTGCGAAATTTTAAAAATTTTTGCAAAATTTCCTAAATTTTCACAAATAAACGCAAAAAATATCAGCCTAAATTTACCACTGAAATGAAGTACAATATGTCACGAAAAAACAGTCTCAGAATCGCCAGGATCCGTTGAAGCGTTCCAGAGTTATAACCTGTCAAAGTGACACTGGTCAGAATTGCAAAAAATGGCCCGGTCATTAGGGTGTTTTAGTGGCCGGGGGTGAAGGGGTTAATAGGGGGGAAAAAAAATCACATCCAAGGGGAGCAGGAAACAAACACAATAAATAAAGAAAGGTTTTTTTCCGCTCACCCACATGATTATTCCATCTGGCTCCAGAACTTAGGACTCCGTGTTCAGAGATGTAGGATAAACAGCAGTGGAAATTCCTTTCCTGATCCAGCAACACGTCCAAAAAATATAATGATTAAAATATCATTTTATTGAAAAATTATTAAAACTAACATGCGTTAGAGGGATATCCAAAGTTTAAAAAGGAACGTCTTACGCGTTTCAGGCCAGTGTGGCCCTTAGTCATAGACCTATATTGACAGAATGAAACACATAATAAATAGAAAAAAACATCATCACCTTTAGGCCCGTTTCACACGTCAGTGAAAAACAGTGACGTTTTTCACTGGCGTGTAAAACACGCACATGTCCCTCCGTGTGCCATGAATTACGGCACACGTGGGTTGTCTAAGTGCAATCCGGGCTCCGTTCTCCGTGGCCTGTGATTGCACTTAGAGATCAACTCACCTGTGCGCGCTCCCGCTCTCCATGGTGCTGATCGCTCCCGCGGTGCAGCATCCGGTCGGCGCTGACCCCCGCAGCAGCTGCTTCCGGGTCGGCTGTGTCGTGCATCATGAATATGCGCGACAGTAATGAGCCGGCTCAGAAGCAGCAGGGAGGACGGGCTGCAGAGGACATCGCTGGAGCCGGGTGAGTAAAAATGATTTTTATTTTAAAAGCACGTTTTTTTCTGGCACGTGTGTCACGGACTACACCACTGCGTGGTCCGTGGGACATCAGTGATGCCAGAAAAAAATGGACATGTGTCCGTGCGGCAATCACGCACACGTGGGTACGCCGCACGGAGACACGTGCAGTGAAAAATCACTGATGTGTGAGCAGACCCATTCATTATAATGGGTCTGCGTATGTCAGTGATTCTGGTACGTTTAAAAAAAAAAGCACAAACGTACCAGAATCACTGACGTGTGAAAGGGGCCTTAGGCGTGCCACATCCGGTTGGAGACACACCAGGTTCATTTGATTAGATCGACATGCATGGTAACAAAAAAAAAATGCAGCTAGTGAACTGACAGTATCAATTTAACCCTATCTTAAGGCACAGCAATATTACTATTATTAGACTTAATCAATTTACATTATTTTGAAAATATGGGTTCCAAAACCATTATGATCAGAAAAACATTGCAGAAGAAAGGAAAAAAAAACCAAAAACATACCTATATATAATCCATATGTCACAACATTTAATATATATACATTAAATCACTCCTGATGTTCATGCCTGTTGGAATACAGGTATTATATGTCAATATCCACTTAGCGTCCCTATCATGCAATATGTGGACACGGTCACCGCCTCTTCTGGGAGAAAATACCTGTTCTATTACATTCACCCTAAGAGAACTAGTGTCTCCATTGTGGCTATACAAAAAATGCTGCGATGCTCCCGATAGGTTTCTAGAGAACGGATTTAAAATATCATATAAATGTTCCCCAATGCGTTTTCTTAATGTAAATTGATTAAGTCTAATAATAGTAATATTGCTGTGCCTTAAGATAGGGTTAAATTGATGCTGTCAGTTCACTAGCTGCATTTTTTTTTTTTTTTTTTTTTTGTTACCATGCATGTCGATCTAATCAAATGAACCTGGTGTGTCTCCAACCGGATGTGGCACGCCTAAAGGTGATGATGTTTTTTTCTATTTATTATGTGTTTCATTCTGTCAATATAGGTCTATGACTAAGGGCCACACTGGCCTGAAACGCGTAAGACGTTCCTTTTTAAACTTTGGATATCCCTCTAACGCATGTTAGTTTTAATAATTTTTCAATAAAATGAGATTTTAATCATTATATTTTTTGGACGTGTTGCTGGATCAGGAAAGGAATGTCCACTGCTGTTTATCCTACATCTCTGAACACAGAGTTCATGTCCTTGCACCGTCCTAAGTTCTGGAGCCAGATGGAATAATCATGTGGGTGAGCGGAAAAAAAACTTTCTTTATCTCTTCCAAAGAAAGAACTACTTTCTTGAATATTTAAATATGGGTTTCAAAAGCAGACATCCTAAACTTTCATAAGCACAATATCATGAAGATTTTAATTTTTTGCACATGGTTTTGCTACACGATGGCGGAATTCAGGAGAACATTGAAGGGTGTGTGACACCAACCACTCAGGACCAGGAATAACATGGGATATTCTAAGGGTATGTGCACACGTTGCTTTTTTTTCCGCGCGGAAAAAAACGCACCCTCTGGCAGAGGGGAGAATTGTAAACAATGCTTTTTGAGAAACAACGCATCGAAAACGCATGCGTTTTTCATGCGTTTTTCATGCGTTTTTCATGCGTTTTTAATGCGTTTTTTTAGGTGCGTTTTTTAAGACTTGTCAGTGATAATAAAGTTGGTTGAACACAGACCTTTGGAAAAAAAAACCTGTGATGTCATTTCCTTCTCCACATTCTGTTTGGATAAATGGGAGGGCTTGGAATGGAAGGAGCACCATTTGAATTTTGGAAAAGTTGAAATAAACTTCGCGCACCAAGCCCCTTAGGTACCTATACGTCAGAAAACCCCCACAAGTGACCCCATTTTGGAATCTGCACCCATCAAGGATTTTATTCAGGAGTATATTAAGCATTTTGAATCCACAGCTACTTCACCCAAAATGTTGCTGTAGCAACAATATTCTCACTTTTAGGCCCGCTTCACATGTCAGTGAAAAACACTGACGTTTTTCACTGGCGTGTAAAACACGCACATGTCCCTCCGTGTGCCGTGAATCACGGCACACGTGGGTTGTCTAAGTGCAATCCGGGCTCCGTTCTCCGTGGCCCGTGATTGCACTTAGAGATTAACTCACCTGCGCCCGCTCCCGCTCTCCATGGTGCTGATCGCTCCCGCGGTGCAGCATCCGGCCGGCGCTGACCCCCGCAGCAGCTGCTTCCGGGTCGGCTGTGTCGTGCATCATGAATATGCGCGACAATAATGAGCCGGCACAGAAGGAACAGGGAGGACGGGCTGCAGAGGACATCGCTGGACGCCGGGTGAGTTAAAATGTTTTTTATTTTAAAAGCACGTTTTTTTCTGGCACGTGTTTCACGGATCACACCACTGCGTGGTCCGTGGGACATCAGTGATGCCAGAAAAAAATGGACATGTCTCCGTGCGGCAATCACGCACACGCGGGTACGCTGCACAGAGACACGTGCAGTGAAAAATCACTGACGTGTGAGCAGACCCATTCATTATAATGGGTCTGCGTATGTCCGTGATCCTGGTACGTTTAAAAAAAAGCACAAACGTACCAGAATCACTGACGTGTGAAAGGGGCCTAAGGCTATGTGGCCATAATCCAGCGACACGGCGTCTAGTACACAGTGCCAGCCTTCCTGCAGCTGCCCATGCCCACGATTTGGGTTCAGGCTGCTGTGGAGCTCTATGCTACCTGCAGAGAACACTCGTCTCCGCAGCATAAATTGACATGCTGAGGCTCGGGAAGCCACGCTACCGGTCAGTTTATGCTGCGGAGAAAAGAAGCACAGTGGGCATGGGATCTCCAAAAATCCTTCCACTGTGCTTCTACTGCACAACGCAGCGTTATGGACGCAGGGAAAACACTCAGCGCCCATAACGCTGCAAACCCTGATTGTGGACACACAGCCTAAAAAGCGTCAATGGATGAAGGGATGTCAAATATATAGAACGTCCTACCCCCGCCTGCATATTCTAAGCTGGCACCTTTAGTACCTTTCATGTGGCACTAAAGGGTGCCTAGCTTAGTATTTATCCAATAAAAAAAAAAAAAAAAAAATGAAAAAAATGGCGTGGGGTCCCCCCTATTTTTGATAGCCAGTCAGGGTAAAGCAGACAGCTGTAGCCTGCAAACCACAGCTGGCAGCTTCATCTTGGCTGGTGATCAATTTGGAGGGCTCCCCATGTTTTTTTTTTTATTTATAAATAAAGAATAAAAAAAAAAATAACGTGGGGTCCCCCCAAATTAGATCACCAGCCAAGGTGAAGCTGACAGCTGGGGTCTGGTATTCTCAGGGTGGGAAGAGCCATGGTTATTGGACTCTTCCCAGCCTAAAAATAGCAGGCCGCAGCCGCCCCAGAAGTGGCGCATCCATTAGATGCGCCAATCCTGGCGCTTCGCCCCAACTCATCCCGCGCCCTGGTGCGTTGGCTAACGGGGTAATAAATGGGGTTGATACCAGATGTGTAATGTCACCTGGCATCAAGCCCAGCAATTAGTGATGTCACGGCGTCTATCAGACACCCGACATAACTAATTGACAGTAAACAAAAGCAAAAAAAGACAACAAAAAATGTTTTATTAGAAAAAACACTCCCCAAATCATTCCCTTGTTCTCCAATTTAATAAAAAAAAATGGGTCTGCAGAAATCCATATGGATGTCCCACGTCGCCTCTGGACCTTCTAGAATATGGGGGCACGTTCAGGAAACGTATCCCCCATTTTCTAGGAGGGCAGACCCTCCATTTGAGGAGAGTGGGTGCCAAAAATCTGCACCCACTCTCCCTGGGTCACAGCTGCAGAGTGCCGAGCAGCCAGCACAGCTCACACTGAACACTGTGCTGGCTGTCAGCTGCTCGGCACATGTGACCGGCCAGCGTGCACTGTGAAGGAGGAGGGGGCCGCGGGGGATCAGCGCTGCGACCGGACAGGTATGTATGACACCGGGGGGAATTGGGGTGAACGGGCAGGGCCTGGGGAACAGTTTTCTGTCACATGTGTTATTGCACATGCGACAGAAATCATAGGAGCAGGGCGGCCGGTGCGCTACTGTGCGCGCGGCCATGTTGGATTTTCGGGAGGGGGGTCGGGGACTCGGGCGTCGGGGCGGGCACTTTGGCGACACCGGGGGCTTTGCCAGGAAGTGAGGTCAACAGGAAGCCTCTTGACCTCACTTCCAGGTAAATGCCTGCGTTCTGGCGTGCCGACAAAGGCCGCGGACCGCAACAAAAAAGCAGGTCCATGCGTTGTGGCTGCGTTCTGACCCCACATCATTGATTTCAATGGGGGAGAGAACGCAGGCACACCGCACAAAAGAAGTGACATGCTGCTTTGCTTTCCGCACCGATTTTTGGCATCCAAAACGCTGCGGAAAGAAACGCAGCATGTGCACTGATTTTTCAGCTTTCCCATACACTTTGCTGGGAAAGCTGAACGCATGCAATTTGCCACTGAAACGCTGCGGTTCAAAACGCAGCGTTTCCGCTGTAAAAAACGCATCGTGTGCACACAGCCTTAGAGTGTTTCTTTATGTAGCCAGATGGTACTGATTATATGGTTTGTAACCACCACTGATGTGGTTTTGATTCTTAGGGTTCTATGTTTTATTTTACAGATGCTAACTTCATGGGAAACTTAAGGGGGAAAACATGTGACTCCAGAGCTACTGGTAGAGAATAGTGAATTCTGTGTCACAGTACTTGATGGTGATGTTCTAATTTGTCCATATCTTCCAAGGCTCTTAGGTTTTATATATTTTGGAGAAATTGAGTATTATTATTGATAAAATATAGGACATCTCCGAACTACAACCTACCGTTTCATGGAACCTGCAGGGGTTTCTCAAAAGACAGAAGCAGCCAGAGCCATGACATTTATAGCAGAGACTGAAAATTGAGTTCATTCATAGATTCCTGATGCCAGGGTGAGGCACAGAAACAATACGTGTTAAAGACCTTATGGTACTTTGTGGGTGTAGTTGGTGACTCCATAACGCACTGCATTTTCTGTAATTCTGGTCAGTAGCAGCCTACTCCACTTTAACTTTACTGCTTCTGACACGCTCACCAGGGCCGTGGGGCTACTCGTTACCGGGCCAGTTATGTTCTTAGGGAGGCCACGGCAGGAAGGCACGGTTCTGTGACCCTGGCGGTGTAGTTTAAAATAAGTGGAGTGGGAGTTATTTGCATGGGATGATTCATGACACCACCTGTGGTATGCAGCCAGATATGTGTTGCCACTGCTATTTAGTTTTCCCTTGGGGTTGATGGTGATGCAGCTGAGTTGGTATAGCTCTCCACAGGTAGAGCTGAGCCCCAGGGCTGAAGATGGAGTTGTGGAGTAACGGCTGGGTGCAGAGCCGAGGCGCCGACAATAACTGGACAACACAGGAATGCAGTCACAAGTTCTTTACTCACAGTTAAGAGTTTCAGGGTATCATGGCTGGTCAAGTACTGCCCTTGGAGTGCTGAGTCCTGCTTTGATGGGCCCCAGTCGATCCCCGGATAGTTCAGAGGCACAACCCAATGCACCCTTCAATGTTCCTTCCCTGGTCGTCTTCCCGCACTTGCCTCTCCCGCCTGTCCCGCGCCTCACACACAGTGCCCTGAGGCGGTGTCTGCATCCTTTTGATGGGTGGCTAGCCTGCCTTGTCCTTTGGTCCTATGTGGTCATATTTTCACTGGATGTGTGTGGATGTAACTTTGGTACTTGCAGTAACCTCAGCCTCTGGTTTGCTAGCTGAGCCTTGTAGTTCTCCACTAGTTGAGGGGCAAGTCCCCTTTGCAGCCAAGTCCATCCACACCGGACGGGATACCGGCTGTGGATACGAGCCCACTGGTGTATGGCGCACTTCCCGTGGTTCTAAAACGCCTTCTGTCCTGATCCTGGGACGAGCTGCTCAGCTCCAGACCCCAGGACCACTCTCTTCCGCATCCTTTTCCTAACTGACTAACATTCTACAGTTTGCTCCCACTAGCTAAGCTCTACCTCCAGACTAGCTTTGGGCTGTGCTTTTTCCTAAGGTGAGAGCTTAGTTTGCAACTTGCCCTAACCACGGCCTAATGGAGTGTCGCTAAATTAAGAGTGTCTATGTAGGTGTGCAACATCCTGTGACCTCCTCTTTACCCTGGAATGGGATACCACACCTCTGGCTGAGGTGCAGTACCTCTGTTGCGACTGAAGCCACACTTCATCAATGATTGGTTCAGCTACACAGTTACCATCAACTATAAGCTTCACAAAATTGATGACATTTCACTGCAGATTTGCAACCACACACAAAACATTAAAACACACATATGAATAATAAAAAAAAAAAACACAAATCATTTCTGATTTGTTTTCTTATCCTAAGTCATGTGGTGAGGCCCTTTAAGTCTTCCAGATTGATTTTTAGGATTGCTACTTCAAATGGCCCTAGAGTTAAGCGGGGTTTACACGCTGAGACATCGCTAGCATTGGCTAGTGATGTCGAGCGCAATAGCACCCACCCCCGTCGTACGTGCGATATTGTGTGATCGCTGCTGTAGCGAACATTATCGCTATGGCGGCGTCACACGCATATACCTGCTCTGCGATGTCGTTTTGGCCGGCGATCTGCCTCCTTTCTAAGGGGACGGTTCATGCGGCGTCACAGCGACGTCACACGGCAGGTATCCAATAGAAGCTGAGGGGCTGAGATGAGCGGGACGTAACATCCCGCCCACCTCCTTCCATCCGCATTGCCGGTGGATGCAGGTAAGGAGATGTTTGTCGCTCCTGCGATGTCACACACAGCGACGTGTGGTGCCTCAAGAACGAGGAACAACATCGCTAAAAAAGAGAAAACGATTTTTTGCTTTAGGACGACCTCTCCGCGGCAAATGATTTTGACCGCTTTTGCGATCGTTTAAGGTCGCTCATGTGGCACCCTGGACTAGCCAGGTCGTCACAGGTACTACAACATACACCCCCACTCGGAGACAGGCACATCAGCCAGAGACAAAATCCTTGTTGCCTCCTTCCAGGGGCTGATGTCCACACCAGATGGGGTGGAGCCAGGCGGTTGGCCCCACCCACTGAGGAGTTCACAGTCCTGGAGGCGGGAAAAGGAAGTCAGACAGAGTTGAGTTAGGGGAGTGGAGGAGTGAAGGAGCAAACTGACCGTGTCCAGGTGTGTGGCCCGGGCACTAAGAGTAAGGTTGGCAGACGGTGGTGGCCGTCTGCAGGAGAGGCAGATCAACGCGGAACCGTAGGACCGAGGACGGGCGGTGGCCCACCGGTACCGAACCGGGGAGCGAAGTGAAGCCAGCACACACAGGCAGGGCCTACGGACCCCGACCAGGCTTGGAGTCGCCATTAGAGGTCAAATCCATCAGTGACCGGAACCCCAGGGGTTTCCTAACAGCCAAGACCCGATTGAAGGCAACCGTCCAACCAACAGAAGGAAATACAGCTACCGCCACAGCTAGAGTTCCAAGAGCCAGAGCCTGCGGGCAAAAGGGCTCCTCCGGCACATATACACACTGGGGAGCGGGTTACTGGGGTAGGGGTTGGTTGTCCCGGGGCCCGGTGAGGTGACGGGGAGGCAGGGTTGGCAAGGGTGCAGGGTCGCCTGGACTGCGAAGCACGGTGCCGGATGGCACGGTAGTACTCACTCAGCCACAAATGTACACAAAGTCTCTGGTAAACCAAAAGGCTGGATGGACGGGTCCCACAGCCGGCTGCTGTAGTTTCTCCCGGACGGTTGGTGGTATCTGCCTTTCCCTGCACCTGTGTGTATGTTCGGTCCCGATGGATTTATTTAATTAGGGCCAAACAAATCAAAAAACATACAGTCATGATATTTTTATTAATGTAAAAGTGTGGTCAAGTGCATATGATTTTTGAATAACTCAACGGAATAACAATGGAGTCATCTGTCCACTAAAAAAATCTGTTTACAAAATCTAATTAATATGGCTGTAAGGGCAAAGAACCTACATGTCAGTACTTGAAGGTTGTATGGTCCCTGCCAGAGAACTTCATGACTAGAGATGAGCGAACCGGTCGCGGTTCGGCTAGAGGGCGGTTCGCCGAACGGAGCTCCCGTTCGAGTTCGGTTCGTCGAACGTTCGACGAACCGAACTCGAGCCAATGGGCTATAATGGGAGGCAATCACAAACACATAAAAATGCATTATAAATGTACACATACAGTAAATAAACATTGCCATAACACTTATCGGTCCCCGCGATCCCTCCTGCACTCTGTCTCTTGCCGCTATTCCATCCGATGATCGCTGAATCCTCCCGGTGACCGGCACTGCCAGCAGAGAAGCAGGACCTATCGTGACGTCAAAATAGCCATGTAACCAGTCACGTGGCTATTATCTCATTGGCTACAGACTGGTCACATGACTATGACGCGTCATGTAGGACCTGCGAGTGCATCTCTCCGGTACACGGTGCACATTTGTGTATCGCCGTGTACCGGCGATATGCTCTAGCACACAGTCGACTCCCCGTTCCGTTAGGGACCGGCTGACACAGCCGGTCATTAACGGAAATCACCGTTGCCATAGCAACGCAGTTAGCGGTGACGTCACCGCTAACCGCGGCTCCGGGAGCACCGTTGCTATGGTAACGCGTCTGTCAGCATTACCGCTGTTACCGCTAGCAGCACTGATCACTCACGGAGTGAAGGCTGCACGCTGCTTCCCGATTGTAGTGAGGATTGTAGTGAGAATGAGGTGCCCCAGCTCATCAAGTGATGGGCTGGAGCACCTCATCCTCACTACAATCGTCACTACTACTACACTAGTGAGGATTGTAGTGAGGATGAGGTGCCCCAGCTCATCAAGTGATGGGCTGGGGCACCTCATCCTCACTACAATCGTCACCACTACTACTACACTAGTGAGGATTGTAGTGAGGATGAGGTGCCACAGCTCATCAAGTGATGGGCTGGGGCACCTCATCCTTACTACAATCGTCACTACTACTACACTAGTGAGGATTGTAGTGAGGATGAGGTGCCCCAGCTCATCAAGTGATGGGCTGGGGCACCTCATCCTCACTACAATCGTCACTACTACTACACTAGTGAGGATTGTAGTGAGGATGAGGTGCCCCAGCTCATCAAGTGATGGGCTGGGGCACCTCATCCTCACTACAATCGTCACTACTACTACACTAGTGAGGATTGTAGTGAGGATGAGGTGCCCCAGCTCATCAAGTGATGAGCCGGGGAACGTCATCCTCACTACAATCCTCACTACAATCCTGAAGTGCAGTTTCTTCAAATTCATTTAAAGGCACTTGGAACGCTGAAATTGCTGCTTATAATTTAAGCCTCTATTAAAAACCTCTTATCAGCGCTGGTTTATTGGGGATTTATTGGGCTGACAGGGGGTAATAAAGATGGAGTCTCTAATGTGTCTGTGTATTTATTTCTATTAAAGTATTTTTTCTCTGTGTGGTGTCTTTTTTTAACCCTTTATTGGAGATTCTTAATGGCCGGGTCAAACGTGCTTGACATTAAGAATCTCTGGCTTAATACTGGCTAGTAAAACAAAGCCAGTATTAACTCATGATTACCCAACAAGCCACCCGGCTCCAGGGCTGTTGGAAGAGTTGGATACAGCGCCAGATGATGGCGCTTCTATGAGAGCGCCATTTTCTGGGACGGCTGCGGACTGAAATTCGCAGCAGAGGCGCCAAGAAACTTCGGGCTAACCTGTGCTGCGGATTCCAATCCCCAGCTGCCTAGTTGTACCTGGCTGGACACAAAAATGGGGCAAAGCCCACGTCATTTGTTTTTTAATTATTTCATTAAATAAGTGAAATAATTAAAAAAAACGGGCTTCCCTATATTTTTGGTTTCCAGCCGGGTACAAATAGGCAACTGGGGGTTGGAGGCAGCCCGTGGCTGCCTGCTGTACCTGGCTAGCATACAAAAATATGGCGAAGCCCACGTCATTTTTTTGGTGGGCAAAAAACTTCTGCATACAGTCCTGGATGGAGTATGCTGAGCCTTGTAGTTCTGCAGCTGCTGTCTGCTCTTCTCCATACAGACAGACAGCAGCTGCAGAACTACAAGGCTCAGCATACTCCATCCAGGACTGTATGCAGAAGTTTTTTGCCCCCTGAAAAAATTATGTGGGCTTCGCCATATTTTTGTATGCTAGCCAGGTACAGCAGGCAGGTACAGATGCCCCCAACCCCCAGTTTCCTATTTGTACCCGGCTGGGAACCAAAAATAAAGGGAAGCCCTTTTTTTATTATTTCATGAATTTCATGAAATAATTAGAAAACAAATGACGTAGGCTTCGCCCCATTTTTGTGTCCAGCCAGGTACAACTAGGCAGCTGGAGATTGGAATCCGCAGCACAGGTTGGCCTGAGCTTTCTGGGCCCCACTGCTGCGAATTGCAGTCTGCAGCCGCCTCAGAAAATGGCATTTTCATAGAAGCGCCATCTTCTGGCGCTGTATCCAACTCTTCCAGCACCTGCCTGCTATACCTGGCTAGCATACAAAAATATGGCGAAGCTCACGTCCTTTTTTTGTAGTTTTTTGGCAAAAAAAATAAAAAATGCTTCCCTGGATTTTCCATTGCCAGTGAAGGTAACACCAAGCAGTGGGGGTTAGCAGCCAGTAGCTGCTTGGATTACCCTTAGCTAGCAATACAGAAAATGCAGCGGGAGCCCATATATATTTTTTTTAATCATTTATTTAAATAACTAGAAATAAAATGGGCTTCCCTGTATTTTGATTGCTGGACATCACAGTGCTGTAAAAATAAATCTTTAAAAAAAATGACGTAGCGCTCCGCGGTATTTTTGATTCTCAGCGCAGATAAAGCAGACAGCTATGGGTTGCCACCCCCATCTGCCTGCCGTTACCTTGGTTGGCAATCAAAATACAGGGAAGCCCATTAATTTTTTCTATTTAAAAAATAGTTAAAAAAAAAATGACGTTGGGTCCCCCCATTTTTGATAGCCAGCTAGGGTAAAGCAGACGGCTGTAGCCTGAAAACCACAGCTGGCAGCTTTACCGTGGTTGGGGATCCAATGTGGAGGTCCCCCCAGGCTCTTTTTTTATAATTATTTTATAAATATTAATAATTACACAAAAAAAGTAGGGTCCCCCCCAAATTGGATCACCAGCCAAGGTAAAGCGGACAGCTGTGGTCTGGTATTCTCAGGGTGGGAAGGTCCATAGTTAGTGGGCCTTCACAGCCTAAAAATAGCAGGCCGCAGGCACCCCAGACATGGCGCATCCACTAGATGCGCCAATCCTAGCGCTTCACCCCAGCTCATCCCGTGCCCTGGTGCAGTGGCAAGCAGGGTAATAAATCGGGTTGATACTAGCTGTAAAGTCACCTGAGATCAAGCCCAGCAGTTTCTGATGTCATGGCGTCTATTAGATACCCAACATCATAAACTGTCAGTACTAACAAAAAAAAAAAATCGACAAAAGAAATTTATTTGAAAAACAGTCCCCAAAACATTTCCTCTTTCACCAATTTATTGTAAGAAAAAAAATAAAGGGGTCCCACGACGACTCTGGACCGTCTAGAATATGAGGGGGAGACACTCAGGGAATGTATCCCCCATTTTCTAGGAGTGCGGACCCTTCATGTGAGGAGTGTGGGTGCAATGAATCTGCACTCACTCTCCCCGGGTCCACAGCAGCAGAGTCCATGTCGTAATGGTTGCTACCAAAGCTGCAATGCCCTGCTCATGAGGTAAGGGCATGCCTAATCAGGAGAACTACTGTAGAGGAAGCTCTGCTCACTGGTATATAGGTGCTCAGAGGTAATAATAGATAAAATTAGTGAGTAACCTCGGCACTCTAAATCTCCCAGACTAAGTCAGGTCACAACGGATAGTAATGCAAAATCACTCTTTATTGGTCCGTATTAAGAAAAAAAAATTTTCATAAGCATATATGTTTTTGTCCAAAACAAGTTACAAATGACGTTTCGGCCTGAGCCTTCGTCAGATTGGACTTATCTGCATGTAATCCTGAAAAATGACAATAATCAGTATCACATAAGAGTGAGAGAACAATAACATAAACTCGAACAATGTAGAGGTACAATTGGGATGCAGCAAAAAAATTGCAACACAGCAAGAAATGAAACACATGATACAAATGTCATAATACAGTACAAGGACAATATAGTAATGACAAATATGGGGTCAGAGTAGGCTTAGACAGCTCTGGTATGAAAGAGATGTCAATCATAAAGTAACATGTGCAGTAGGTGTAGAGCTACACTATGCATGGCAGAGCTAATGGGTAGACCGACCATAGAAAAAAAACGGAGAAAAAGTGGAGAAAAAGTGGAGAAAAAGTGGAGAAAAAGTGGAGAAGAAGTGGAGAAGAAGTGGAGAAGAAGTGGAGAAAAAGTGGAGAAAAAGTGGAGAAAAAGTGGAGAAAAAGTGGAGAAGAAGTGGAGAAGAAGTGGAGAAGAAGTGGAGAAGAAGTGGAGAAGAAGTGGAGAAGAAGTGGAGAAGAAGTGGAGAAGTGTTTGTTCATGCCAGATGGGAGATAAATAATTTTTTACCGGCGCTGTCATTTACTGTAACGTGATCAGCGGTGTATACCTGTGATCACGTGAGCGGGAACCGGAAAAACCATCCTGAATCATGATCTCCAGGGTCTCAGCTAGCCCTGAAACCCCGGAGATTTTCTGACGCCGGGGGGCGTTATTCACTTATTTCTGCCTGCTGTTTATAAACGGCAGATCAGAATAAGGCTACATTAACACGACCGATCCATTTTTGCGGTCTGCAAAAAACAGTCCTTTTTTTTCACGGGTGCATCCGTGTGGCATCCGTTTCCGTTCCGTAGATGGTCCGTATGTCATCTGTTTGTCATCCGTGTGCCTTCCGTTTTTTTTGTGTACTGCAAAAAAACTGAAGGAGGGTAAATGCATAAATTTACCCAGGATCCATAGCTTCATCCTACATGAGGCGGTCACATGTTCACTCCAGTGCCATTTTCTACTGCTTTTCACAGCGTAGAGCGCTCTGGTGATTTTCTTGTGCTTGTGCACTTCATATCAGTCTTTTCTGTCATTATAATGGCAGAAAGACACATAATGTCCCACTCTCCTGCATTTTGTAATTTTGCACCCTTTGGTGCCTTTCATGTGGCACTAAGGGGTGCTTAGCTTTGTATTTAGCCAAAAAAATGAAAAAAAAAAATGACGTAGGGTTCCCCCTAGTTTTGTAGCCAGCTAGGGTAAAGCAGACGGCTGCAGCCTGCAGACCACAGCTGGCAACCTCACCTTGGCTGGTAATCCAAAACTGAGGGCACCCCACGCTGTTATTTTAAATTAAATAAATAATAAAAAAAAAAAAACACGTAGGGGTCCCCCCAAAATTGGATCACCAGCCAAGGTAAAGCAGACAGCTGGGGTCTGATATTCTCAGACTAGGGAGGTCCATGGTTATTGGACTCTCCCCAGCCTAAAAATAGCAGGCCGCAGCCGCCCCAGAAGTGGCGCATCCATTAGATGCGCCAATCCTGGTGCTTCGCCCCAGCTCATCCCGCGCCCTGGTGCGGTGGCAAACGGGGTAATATATGGGGTTAATACCAGATGTGTAATGTCACCCGGCATCAAGCCCTGGGGTTGGTGAGGTCAGGCATCTATCAGATACCCGACATAACCAACCCAGTCAGTAATAAAAAAAAATAGACGACAAACACATTTTTATTTGAAAAAACACTCCCCAAAACATTCCCTCTTTAACCAATTTATTAGAAAGAAAAACAAATCCAGGTCTGGTGTAATCCAAGGGGTTGCCATGACGATCCACACTGTCCCAGTCAATGAAGAGCAGAATGTTCCCCATTGGCTGGGAGAGCAATGCAGTGACCTGAGCTAACATCAATGGGTCAGCCCAGGTCACTGCAGGGGATGACAAGTGCTGCTGTCAGCGAGGTACATTACCTGCGCTGATCTCCAGCACACTGACAGCACCTGTCACTGAGTTCAATGACCTTCACAGCCAAGTATCGCGACAGGCCCGTGACGTCACCGCTAGTCAGTCTCGGGTCGGAAGCGAGAGGTGATGTGACAAGCGGCGGCCATGGAGGACAGTGACAGCGCTGAGGTCGGGATGGCGGGACTTCATCACCGCAGGTAAGCCGAGCGGGACCATGTGTGCAGAGTGTGTGTGTGTATGTATGTGTACATGCCGCGGCCAGGAGGGGGCGGAGTGAGCTGAGCGGGGAATTGTGGGCTTCCTGCACGTAACTAGGATAAACATCGGGTTACTAACCAAAGCGCTTTGCTTGGATACCCGATGTTTATCTTGGTTACCAGCTTGTGGCAGGCTGCCAGCGATGGCTCCTGCACACTGTAGCTGTAAAAAGCCCTGCTTTTTGCTGCTAGAACCGTTCTCGAACGTATCTAGAACTATCGAGCTTTTGCAAAAAGCTCGAGTTCTAGTTCGATCTAGAACAGCCCCCAAAATCACTCGAGCTTAGAACTGGAGAACCGAGAACCGCGAACCGCGCTCAACTCTATTCATGACCTCCATGTGCTGCAATACAGATTTTGTCAGCTGAGGTATGTAAGGACATAGTCAACACTAAAAGCAATGTCATATGTCCTACAAATGATTTCTTTCAATTTTTTTTTTACAGAATCCATTGTAAAAAACCTTTGTATGTCTCTTTATAATATTGAATCCAAGTGGAGGTACAGTAGAGGTCCCATTCATAAGAGAATGAAGCCTGTGGGTCAAAGCAAGGTTATTAGGGATGTTGTGCCTGATAAAGGCTGAAATTGGCTTTAATTAAGAGGCAGTGTATCCCTAAAACCAACTTGTTACCAACTTGCACTATTATTCAGATTTTTGTCTGAAAAATAACTTTCAATCCAAATTTTACTCTTCTTACCACACTGTTTCATGTGTTGCCAACCTCTATAAATGGCCTAAAGCTGGGTTCACACATAGCGACAATGACAGCGACGTCGCTGTTACGTCATTATTTTCTGTGACATAGCAGCGACGTCCCGTCGCTGTCGCTGTGTGTGACATCCAGCAACGACCCGGCCCCTGCTGTCAGGTTGCCGCTCATTGCTGAATGTCCTGCTTCATTTTTTGCTCATTGCAATCCCGCTGTGAAGCACACATCGCTGTGTATGACAGCGAGAGAGCGACGAACTGAAGCGAGCAGGATGCAGGGAGCCAGCTTCTGGCAGCCTGCGGTAAGCTGTAACCACGGTAAATATTGGGTAACCAAAGGAAGCCCTTTCCTTGGTTACCCGATATTTACTTTAGTTACAGCGTCCGCTGCTCTCACGCTGCCTTTGCTGCCGGCTCCCTTCTCCCTGCACACAGCCAGAGTACACATCGGGAAATAAGCAAAGGTTTGCTTATTAACCCAATGTGTACACTGGCTATGAGTGCAGGGAGCCAGCGCTAAGCAATGTGCACTTGTATCCAAGGTAAATATCGGGTAACCAGAGAAGCACTTTGGTTGGTTACCTGATATTTACTTTAGTTACCAAGCGCAGCATCGCTTCCACAGCGCCGCGTGTCATTATGATCACTGCTGCGTCTGCTGTGTTTGACAGCTAAGCAGCGTTCATAACAGCCACTTACAAGGTCGCTGTTGCGTCACAGAAAATGGTGACGTAACAGCGATGTTGTTGTCGCTGTCGCTATATGTGAACCCAGCTTAAGACTGATAAGACCCTTCATTTTCCAGACTTTGGTACTCTCTGCCACAAAAGTTCAGAAATCTTACAGAGTGCTCCCTAACACAAATCCCTGACACAATGTAAAGCTTTGTCACTTGCCTTTACTAACTAACGGATTACACAAATCCAGCTTCAAATCATATGCGTTCATACATTTTTTCCCGTCTTTGACAGTAACTCTTTCTTAGAAAATTGTGAAACTCGCTTGCAAATCAGATGACTTGTTACTTACTTTAATGATGTCATTTGTGAAAAAGGTTTAAAAAGTAAAATACTCATTGTCCACCTATGGATCTAACCTTAGAAGATCCAGCGAGGTGAGCTGTTCTGTGTTGTATAGTAGCAGGGTGCAACTGAAAAAGATGATGCCTATAAAAAAATCTTGATATGTAGTATGTTCTGCAAATGTGTAAGTAAGAAATGTTAGAATAACCCTTGAACGCAGCTACAAGTGCTTTTCAATAATTTAGAATGTCAATTCAATACAAAAAGGGAAACACATTATATAGAGTCATTACAGGCAGAGTAATGTATTTCAAGTGTTTATTTCTGATAATGATGATTATGGCTTACAGCCAATGAAAACCCAAAAGTTATTATCTCAGAAAATTAGAATAATTACCACAAAACACCTGCAAAGGCTTCCTAAGCGTTTAAAAAGGTCCCTTAGTCCTGTTCAGTAAGCTACACAATCATGGGAAAGACTGCTTACTTGACAACACCAGAAACATCTTTCCTGGGCCAAGGAGAAAAAGAAATGGACTGTTGCTCAGTGGTCCAAGGTGTTGTTTTCAGATGAAAGTAAATGTTACATTTCATTTGGAAATAAAGGTCCCAGAGTTTGGTGGAAGAGTGGAGAGGCCACAATCCAAGCTGCCCTGGTGCCTTTGGCTAGGAGGCAGACGGCGGTCTCCGTCTGCAGGAGCCGGGAAGACGGCTTGGTGGAACCGAGGTGGACCGGGACAGGGTAGTGGCCCGCTGGTACCGACCCGGGGAATTGACCCGGAAACCGGAGCACACAGGGGGGTACTCAGACCCTGAAGCTAGGTCCATAAGCGATTGGAACTGGTTAATTAACTGATTAAGGCTAGGACTAAAGGTCCTGTCCCACCGAAAGTCCTGATTGAAGGCAACAGCCCACCAAGGGGGATAACAGGCCACCGCGAGGGCTTAGAGATCCCACGGGCCAGCGTCTGCGGGCAAGGGCTCCTTAGGCCACATCTAGCTGGGAGCGGACTCCTGAAGTTGCAAGCACAGGCAGTCCACCATTACACAAAAGTGCAGGAGAAAGAGAGAGACCACCAGCCGAGTGGGGGACCAGAACGCAGCTGGCTGCGGGCACCGACCACCATCACCTTGGTTTACCAGAGACTCGTGTGTTTCCTTCACTAGTGAGTACACCAGTACCCTGCGGTCGCCCATCTCCCTGCACCAGCGTATCCCAACGGGTCCTGGGGCCACCATCCCTGCCCATGGAGGGGTTAACAACTTGCTGCACAACATCTCCCCCGGGTGCCCAGTAACTGCAGCGGTGGTGTCCAAACTCACTACATAGCGAGGGTGGCGTCGCGAACCTAGTACGGCCCAGCCCGTACATATACGTCCTACATCCACCACCCCCAAACCCTATTCATTCGGAGTGTCTGCAGGATCCCCCGGGTCCGGAGACCCTCAAGCCACCCACCGGAAGGCCCGGACCCAAGCGGCGGCAGGCTGCCGGCACGGAGGCTGCACAAGAGCACTTCATGTTTCCCTCTGCCGACAAGCTTTTCTGAGATGGAAATTTCATTTTCCAGCAGGACTTGGCACCTGTCCACACTTCCAAAAGTACCGATACCTGGTTTAATAACCACAGTATCACTGCACTTGACTGGCCAGCAAACTCAACGGACCTAAACCCCATAGATAATTTATGGGGTATTGTCAAGAGGAAGGAGAGACACCAGACCCAACAATGCAGACAAGCTGAAGGTTGCTATCAAAGCAACCTGGACTTCCATAACACCTCAGCAGTGCCACAGGCTGATCACCTCCATGCCACGCCGCATTGATGTGGTAATTCATGCAAAAGGAGCCCCGACCAAGTATTGAGTGCATTTACTGTACAGATTTTTCAGTAGGCACCAACATTTCTGAGTTTAAAATCATTTTTTTCGTTGGTCTTATACAATATTCTAATTTTATGAGACAATGACTTTGGGTTTTCATTGGCTGTAAGCCATAATCATCAACATTAACAGAAATAAACACTTGAAATAGATCACTCTGTGATGACTCTATATAATATATGTTTTTCCCTTTTTGCATTGAATTACTGAAATAAATGAACTTTTTGATGATATTGTAATCTATTGAGATGTACCTGTATGTCCAGGAAGGGTCTAAAATGAAATTGAAATTAGAGTACTTTAACCCTATGTACTGTTCTGTAGGTGCAGGTGGGGACCACTCCTCAGGACCAAAGAATTGTGGGCTACGTCTCCTGCACCCACCTGCATGCCCTGGCAGGTAAGTGGCTTGTCTGTGCATTCTGATGATACATCACACCTTTTATATCAGGAGTACATGTTCTTATTACCTTGAGGATAGATATATAGATAAAGGCTTCAGTGCTTTCCAAAAACAACAAATAATTGTCAAGCAAAATGTTCTTACATAGTGATTTTTTTGTCATATGTTTCTTGTGATTTTTTTCTAATGGGAAAGAATTGAAGTTGCAGCATGCTAGTTATCCCCTTGCCTTTATTTTCTTACTTGTGCCTTCACCTTCACCAGCACATGTGAGGCCTTCAATATGAAAATTGAACATGATGCCGCTGGCACTAATCAGGATGTGGGCAGGATGGAAATAACATTTGGAATCACAGTATTTACAGATATGTAAATAGAATAATTCTCTGCTGATCATAGAGAAGATAGAACAGTCTGGTTTACATCTTGCCTGTTTTCTACAGTTTATGACTATTTTAAAGGCTCTACTCTTCAATCAGTTTTTGCAGCCCGTTATTTGGTGGTGGTAGTGTTTCCTATGGCCGTCACACACAGCTCTATGTCTAGTAGCTGTGCCAGCGAGGAGGTCACGTGAGCCGGGGTGCAGTGTTTGGATGTTACAGACATATTTACATTACTCACCCGGTTCTCAGACATTGTTTGCATTCACATTTTGAAATATAACCAGTGATGAGATGAGTGATGTTCATGAAGCAAAATCACTGACGTTAACCAAAACCCGATGCTCGGAGCCGTGTGTGGTCCAGATGAAGTATAGTCTATTAGCAGGTAGCATGGCTGTTATGTTAGACAATAACATCACCAGTAAAATAGCAGAGTGGCTTTCCCATGTCAGTACTGATTAGACTACGTAGATTTTCCATTTTTCATTAGTGCACATTCACTACAGTGTATGTGTGTATGTATGTGTATATTCGCTAAAGGAATCCGCATCGTCAGATTTACAATCACGAAAATTTGCATAGCCACGTGCAACTCAGCGAATGTCATAGGATATCTTTTCAGGGGAAATTTTAACTCCGCGCTTTACAGTTATTTGCGAAAAAAACACGGTTGCTTACTGTTTGGTTGTGTGAGGTAATATATTGGCTGTTTTGACAGTTAGCCTGGATATTTATAAGGTGGCCTATAGCAACCAATCAATGCTCTGCTTCTATTTTACTACAGGTCATTATTAGTGACTTGCCCACCCCAGGGCTATGGGACACCCGGTGCCGGGCCGGACTAGTCCGGGGGTCGTCAGTGGTGGCGGGGCCCGACTCTGTGGCCCTGGTGGGTGTCAATTAATATGGCTGGTGACTTGGGGTGAATAAAGTTTGTGTTCGTGACGCCACCTGTGGTATGCGGCTATAAAGCTGCCGCTGCTGTATGAGGCCTCCGGGGTGATGGAATGGCAGCTGGTATGGTACTGCTCCCCACAGGTGGAGCGGTGCCCCGGGGCACAGTTGGTGCTCATGAGAGTCTATGGTGTAATGGAAGGCTATGCAGATTAAATAACAGAGACAACACCAGAGGGTGCAATTCCAAGATCTTTACTCACACTTCCTGGTGGGTGCACACTGGTGCCTTCGGACGGCTAGAACCCACTGTCAGGGACCTCCACCATTTCTGGGTGATTTCCGGAATGAAAGCCGGTACCCTTCTCTCTAAAGTGTCTCTGTCTTCAGCTGTCTCCTTAAGCCTAGCTCTTTTAGGATGAACCTGCTCGGCCTCCACTACAGCCTCCAGGCTGGGAGCTCACCTGTCGGTTACTTGCCCCCTTTCTAGAGGTTCTGCTGTGGGCTGTGGCCCGGGGAGTTTGCAACTTTCCCTGGGCCTCGGTTTTTACTGTTGGAGATGATTTTTCACTCCTTCTGTTTCTAGGGACCGTCCCCTGTTGCAGCTTGATCCTTCCACCGATGTTCTTGTGGAACAGGCCACCACAGCTCACAAGCTATCCATGGCCCTGGAATCCCTTCGTTCCCTGCTTGGTGTCACCTGGACCCTCTGAGTCCCAGGGTCTTCACCAGGAAGCGTCACTTTCTTTTCTTAGCTCCTGTCTAACTAGAGCTTTTCTTCTGCTTCTCCTTCTCGTCTGCCTCCTGCAGGCCTCCTCCTCCTTCCTCCCTCTCTCTCTATCTCTGACTAAACTTGACCTTCCTTTCCCTGTCAGCTCTCTGGTGGCTCCTCCCACCTCCCCAGTTGCTAAGCTGTACCCTATAGGAGCAGGGATGGGTCTTACGGCCCCTCCCAGCATGCAGCATGGGAGGGTTGCTGCCACTATCCCTGGTCCCAGTGTGTACCTAACAATGGGTGTTGTGTAGATTTGCCAGGGGACCGGCATTCACTCCTTTCCTCACCCAGAATGGGACATCACACCGCTGGATGGGTTGCAATGTCCTGTGGCGACGGAAGCCTCAGGGGCGCCACATTAGGAGCTCTGATTGTTTGCTATAGGCAATGAAAAATACCCTTAGTATAAGAAGCTTATGTGTGAGGTAATATGATTTTGGTGGTGAGAGGATCAGTGGGAGAGTGAGAGAGTGAGAGTGGGAGAGAGACAGAAAGAGACTGGGAGAGTGGAAGAGAGAGAGCAGAGAGAGAGAGAGAGACAGAGGGAGAGTGGGAGAGAGGAAGAGTGAGAGTGGGAGAGTGGGAAAGTGGGAGAGAGGAAGAGAGAGAGAGAGGGAGAGAGGGAGAGTGGGAGAGAGGGAGAGTGGGAGAGAGGGAGAGTGAGAGAGAGGGAGAGTGAGAGAGAGGGAGAGTGGGAGAGAGGGAGAGTGGGAGAGAGGAAGAGTGGGAGAGAGGGAGAGTGGGAGAGAGAGAGTGGGAGAGAGGAAGAGTTGGAGAGAGAGAAAGAGACAGCGAGGCAGAGAGGGAGAGTAGGAGAGATGCTCCAACTAAGAGCTACTGCCAGCTCGAAACGCGTCAGCGATGCTTTTAATGTGAATAAAAGCTACGAAAAATATCCCTATAGTGTGAACAGTCCTCTTAATCTCATATTCTTGTTGGATGCCGGACACTTGGGAGTTAAGTATAATAGTCTGTGTTACCTGAAAGTTGGCCCAGAAATCTTTGTCCGAGCACAACACCTTATCCTGCAGGACGCTGAATGAACTTTGGATCTGATGAGCTGATCAACTATTGTTTATAGAGTTGGAGACAGACAGAAAGATTTAGTTACTATCCAGGGTAAAGCTGGGTATTACAACTAGTACACTATAAATACAACACAGAGAGTTCCTTCCTTTATTTGTAAATTACTCATATTTTTTAGAAGGCCAATGGAAGCAGAAAAGCAATTTTATATACCCTATTGGAAAAGGTTTAAACTTTTCCAGATCAATCAGAGTCCCCCAGCAATCTCATATATCACGTACGCTGGTGTGACGCCCTGGACTAGTCAGGTCGTCCCAGGTAGTCCCATACACACACACCCCCTCCCTAAAAAGGTGACAGCAGCCAAACTTCAAAACCCTTGTCACCACCCTCCAGGTTTGATGTCCCCACCAGGGGGGTGGAGCCAGGTGGTTGGCTCCGCCCACCGAGGAGTACATAGGCCTGGAGGAGGGAAAACAGAGCAATTCCCTGTGGGGAGCAGAGAGAGTAGGTCAAGAGAGTAGCTTTGACAGTGGAGGAGAGAAGTCGAGTTCAAGGGCAGACCTGTGACCAGGCCTGCCAATAGTCTGCTCAGGTGGCTGGGTTGGAGCCCAGTCACCTCTGGCAAGGAGGCAGACAGTGGTGGCCACCTGCAGGAGCTGGGATTATAGCCGGTGGAACCGTAGGGACCGGGGTTGGGCGGTGGCCCGCCGGTACTGAACCAGGGAACCAAGGAACCCATTGGAAACCGGAGCACCAGGAGGGGTACTCAGACCCAGTATGAAGCCCAGAAACCACTAGGCTAAGTCGAATCAACTGATTGAGGACTGGACTTTAGGACCTTTCCCACACAAGACCCGACTGAAGACAACAGCCCTATCTTTTAGGGTAAAGCCACCGCCAAGGCATAGAGACCCAAGGGGCCAGTGTCTGCGGGCAAACAGGGCTCTCCCGACACCCAGCAAGCCGGGGAGCAGACTACCGTTGCTTAGGCATAGGAGTCAGAACATTTACATTAAGGAGGTGCAGGAGAAAGGCGGAAACCACCAACCTGTTAAGGGAGAAGCTGCAGCCAGCTGCGGGCCCCGTTCATCATCCTGTTTGGTTTACCAGAGACTCCAGTGTGTTGTGTCATAGTGAGTACACCAGTGCCTTCAGGCCACGCACCGCACCGATACCCCAGCACGCACCCGCTTCCCCTACTCAGCGCCTCCCTCGGGCCCCCAGGACGATCACTCCCCTACCCACGGAGGGGTCAACACCAAGCTGCGCAACACCGTCCCCGGGAGGCCTAGTCAACGGCAGCGGTGGTGTCTATCCATTCATCACAACCCGTGGGTGGCGTCACGAACTTAAAAATACCCTACAAACCACCGTGGCCCCGGCCGTGGAAATCCCTGCTGGAGTCCCCGCGTGTAGCGCCAACCCCCCCCTTATGGAGTGACCCCCGGGTCCGTGAAGAGCTCGAGCCACCCACCGTACGAGCACGGATCCGAGCGGCTCGGCAGCCGGCCGAGCCCGTGGGGCGGTACACTGGGGTTCAGATGCCAAGAGTAAATCTAAAAAGAAAATGGCTACATGCTGCTGGGCTCCTTCACATATTACATAGAGCTAATAATCTGGGTTCTGAGCAATGGGACCACCTGTCATCAGCTTATAGTTGATGAAACCTTTGGTGTGGTTTCTTCTCTCAAGTGTTCTTTTAAAATTCTGTTTATTATATGATTCCTAAAAGGGATTGTCAACTTTTTTTTGAGTCTCCTTTCCTATAGGGGACAGTATATAAAGAAAATATAGCCAGGAAACTGCAGTCTTCAACGAGACTGAAAAACACAGTTGGCAACACTCGTAATAGTTGCTATATCCTTTCTTCACTTTTTGAAACCTTAGGCAGGAGTAACAGAAATGTCAGAACAAGCGGAATTTAAGAATAAAAGAATAACTTATCATTCATTCAATAATGCCTGTAAGAAAAAAAGATCTACAGACACAGATGACAAGAGAGATGATTGTAAATTCAACAGGTGGAGCGGCATCTAACATTAGCATTGCTGAGCGCACTATTGTTGTATAGCAGTAGACTGTACTGCACGGTGTCTTGTCTTCATATGTTTTCCCTCTGTCTGTGCTTGAGGGAAACATGAATATGAAGATTATGAAAAAGGAACCTAAGAAGAAAATATTCAAGTATGAATGTTTACATCATGGTATTTTGTGCAGAAACAGACACTAGAGATGAGCGGATCACTTCACACAACTCTGGTCCACAATCCGGGTCAGTGCCCTCAAGATTTGACCTTTAAAGGCTACTTTACACACTGCGATATCGGTCCCGATATCGCTAGTGTGCGTACCCGCCCCATCTGTTGCGCGACACGGGCATATCGCTGCCCGTGCCGCACAACATCGCCCAGAGCCGTCACACATACTTACCTGTCCGGCGACGTCGCTGTGACCGGCGAACCGCCTCCTTTCTAAGGGGGCGGTCCGTGCGGCGTCACAGCGACGTCACTGAACCGCCGCCCAATCGCAGCGGAGGGGCGGAGATGAGCGGGACGTAACATCCCGCCCACCTCCTTCCTTCCGCATAGCGGCCGGGAGGCAGGTAGGGAGACGTTCCTCGCTCCTGCGGCGTCACACACAGCGATGTGTGATGCCGCAGGAACGAGGAACAACCTCGTTACTGCTGAAGTAACGATAATTGGGAATGGACCCCCGTGTCGCCGATTAGCGATTTTTCACTGTTTTGCAACGATGCAAAATCGCTTATCGATGTCACACGCAACGGCATCGCTAATGCAGCCGGATGTGCGTCACGAATTCCGTGACCCCAACGACTCCGCATTAGCGATGTCGTAGCGTGTAAAGCCCGCTTAACTGTGTGAATATTCTTAAGGCTCTGTTACACGCAACGACATCGCTAACGATATGTCGTCGGGGTCACGGAATTTGTGACGCACATCCGGCGTCGTTAGCGACGTCGTTGCGTGTAACAGCTAGGAGCGAGTGTTAATGATCAAAAATACTCACTAAATCGTTGATCGTTGACACGTCGTTCATTTTTAAAATCGAATTGGTTGTTGTGGACGTAGGTTGTTCGTCGTTCCTGAGGCAGCACACATCGCTACGTGTGACACCCCGGGAACGACGAACAACAGCTTACCTGCGTCCTCCGGCAACGAGGTGGGTGTGTCGATAATGCGGCTAGTCTCCACCCCTCTGCTTCTATTGGTCGGCTGCTGTATGACGTCGCTGTGATGGCGCACGAACCCCCCCTTAACAAAGAGGTTGTTCGCCGCACACAGCGACGTCGCTAGGGAAGCTAAGTACAGTGCCTCCAAGTAGTCTTCAACCCCCTGCAGATTTAGCAGGTTTAATAAGATGCAAATAAGTTAGAGCCTGCAAACTTCAAACAAGAGCAGGATTTATTAACAGATGCATAAATCTTACAAACCAACAAGTTATGTTGCTCAGTTAAATTTTAATAAATTTTCAACATAAAAGTGTGGGTCAATTATTATTCAACCCCTAGGTTTAATATTTTGTGGAATAACCCTTGTTTGCAATTACAGCTAATAATCGTCTTTTATAAGACCTGATCAGGCCGGCACAGGTCTCTGGAGTTATCTTGGCCCACTCCTCCATGCAGATCTTCTCCAAGTTATCTAGGTTCTTTGGGTGTCTCATGTGGACTTTAATCTTGAGCTCTTTCCACAAGTTTTCAATTGGGTTAAGGTCAGGAGACTGACTAGGCCACTGCAACACCTTGATTTTTTTCCCTCTTGAACCAGGCCTTGGTTTTCTTGGCTGTGTGCTTTGGGTCGTTGTCTTGTTGAAAGATGAAATGACGACCCATCTTAAGATCCTTGATAGAGGAGCGGAGGTTCTTGGCCAAAATTTCCAGGTAGGCCATGCTATCCATCTTCCCATAGATGCGGACCAGATGGCCAGGCCCCTTGGCTGAGAAACAGCCCCACGGCATGATGCTGCCACCACCATGCTTGACTGTAGGGATGGTATTCTTGGGGTCGTATGCAGTGCCATCCAGTCTCCAAACGTCACGTGTGTGGTTGGCACCAAAGATCTCGATCTTGGTCTCATCAGACCAGAGAACCTTGAACCAGTCTGTCTCAGAGTCCTCCAAGTGATCATGAGCAAACTGTAGATGAGCCTTGACATGACGCTTTGAAAGTAAAGGTACCTTACGGGCTCGTCTGGAACGGAGACCATTGCGGTGGAGTACGTTACTTATGGTATTGACTGAAACCAATGTCCCCACTGCCATGAGATCTTCCCGGAGCTCCTTCCTTGTTGTCCTTGGGTTAGCCTTGACTCTTCGGACAAGCCTGGCCTCGGCACGGGTGGAAACTTTCAAAGGCTGTCCAGGCCGTGGAAGGCTAACAGTAGTTCCATAAGCCTTCCACTTCCGGATGATGCTCCCAACAGTGGAGACAGGTAGGCCTAACTACTTGGAAAGGGTTTTGTACCCCTTGCCAGCCTTGTGACCCTCCACGATCTTGTCTCTGATGGCCTTGGAATGCTCCTTTGTCTTTCCCATGTTGACCAAGTATGAGTGCTGTTCACAAGTTTGGGGAGGGTCTTAATTAGTCAGAAAAGGCTGGAAAAAGAGATAATTAATCCAAACATGTGAAGCTCATTGTTCTTTGTGCCCGAAATACTTCCTAATACTTTAGGGGAACCAAACAGAAATCTTGTGGTTTGAGGGGTTGAATAATAAATGACCCTCTGAATAAACTTTTCACAATTTAAAAAAAAAAATAAAAAAAGAAATAACATTCTTTTTTGCTGCAGTGCATTTCACACTTCCAGGCTGATCTACAGTCCAAATGTCACAATGCCAAGTTAATTCCGAATGTGTAAACCTGCTAAATCTGCAGGGGGTTGAATACTACTTGTAGGCACTGTATGTGTGATGGGTGTTAGCATTATTGTGCGCCACGGGCAACGATTTGCCCGTGATGCACAAACGACAGGGGCGGGTACGCTCGCTAGTGATATCGTAGCGTGTAAAGCCCCCTTTACGCTCCCTAATTTCAGCCTTGGCTTATGATTATTCGGGCTAGCACGACGTCACCTGCGCAACGCACACCTCATCGATGACATCATGAAAGGCTGACAAATCTAATGCCGTGCCAGGAACACGGGAGCTTAGGAACTTCACGCAGCTACTGTCCACAGCCAGAGAGTACTGACCTATACCGTAGACCAGGATTGTGAAAGAGATCAGCTCATCTCCAGGAGACACAGCCGAGAATGGGTTTGACTGTAGCTGTCGTTAAAATATTTTTCTTTTGATTGGCTTAACAACTTACTTTTAGTGATCTCATTACATTAGGCCAAGTGAAGTAGCAAGGCTCTTGAAATGGTCCATATTAAGTTTTAGGATGGTTGCCTTTTATAGATGGTACCAGAGACCTTGTTTTCTTGCAATTTGAACATCAAGCCAAATGATGTCCCTAATTATAACATCTAAATAGATGATGGGTCAGCACACTGGGATTAATAAATACATGAACTCCAATATTACTGTAAATCTTAAAAAAGTAAGGTAGTTAGCATTTTTTGATCAAAGAAGATGATGGCAAAAGCCATCCAACCACATCAAGGTATATCTACTTATGGAAAATCCCTATCACTTATGTCCTACCTCCCCATGTGCCAAGCTAAGCCTATTCTTTCTTTTATGTCCCTAATTCTAGTTCTGTTTTCTCTTGGTTTTACCCTCTGATATCATTTATTAAAAGATTTACCAATATAGTTCAACAATTCAAGCCTAAGCAATTCTAAAATATATTAGCTGTCACAAAAAATAAAGAGTTATTCCCATCTCCAAAATCCTATCCCAATATGTAGTGGGTGTAATAATAATAATAGTAATATTAGAAAATGCTTCCAATTAGAAATGTAGAATAGTTTTCCTGATATATCCATGTCTCTTACCTGATATGCAGGGCATTGCAGCTTAGGTATCTAACTGTCACTATATGAGTGGACTTAACCATGGATAACTAAGTTGCAATGCCCTGCACATGAGGTAGGAGACATGGCTGTATCTGGAAGACTATACTACATTTCTAATTGGAAGTATTTGCTTATATTATTATTATTATTATTATTATTATTCCTACTACATATTGGGATAGGATCTTAATCCTTTAAATGAGAATAATACAAAGAATTAGACAAATCTCTGGAAAAAGTTATCTGAAATTAAAGATAACTAGATAATAATGCCAGATAGATGCTATAATTTTGTATTAGTGAGAGCAAATGACATCCAGATTGATTATTTCACAAACATTTGTCTCAGTTGGGAACACATTATAAGGTATAAACCCCTTTCATCATGTCCAGTGAGACAGTCTAGAAGAAACACATTGAGACTGATATTTTTCATATTTATGATTATTTATTGACTTGACTGCTGTCATTATGAGAAAGGACTAGTGCAAGTAGGCCTTTATTTGTCTTTTATGATTAAGTGCCACTTACGTTTTTAGACCACCTGGATAAAGTGGCTGCAGTTCACGAACTACTGGTTATTGTGTCCAATACCCAAAGGATGAACAAGAATCTTCCAAATCTCCCATGAGGTCCTCTGCCTACTTTGTATTTTTTTTCCAGTACTTCTCTGGCAATATACAGTATGACATTGTTAGCAATTTACTGACTGGAGAAAACATTTACTCTCATTACTGTTAATGATTTCATTTTCTTAGTGTTCAGGAAAATGGAATTTTACCATACAGATCACATTGGCATGATGATTAAGATTTGCTCTTTCTTCTTAGGGGATGCAATGATCCGATGTGAGCAGCTCGACTCGCTCCTGGAGTGGATGTCAGAATTCCGCAAATCTACCTCCTCCTCCAGTGCTGCAAATCCTGACGAGCTGGTGGCCTTTGATGTAATCTGCGGAGACCTCAACTTTGACAACTGCTCATCAGGTAGGAACCCAGAAGCGAAATAGTGTTCTTCACAGAAATCACTTGACCCTAAGGAATGTGTTAAACTACCACACCAGGACAGGTTCCAGGACACCATCTACAACCGAGGTGCCCTGGAACCTGTCACACATTTATATTCGCCTCAAGGCTGAGATTTTCTGAAATGGCTATAGAATAGTGAAACAGTGATTACAGAAGAAAACATTAAACAAAACGCTTAGAAATAAAAGTCACATATGAAGTAGATATTGTTCACATCAATGTAATCAGTTCTGTCATCTGTGACCTCCAGTTGTGTGGACTAAATGTTCATATGTAATATTTTCCAGGCTGTTGCCACAGCTACAGGTTATTTTTATAAAAGGGAATTTCATCAAAGAGAATAGAATACATTTTCAATCTTTTGGTGAAAAAAAAAAAGGGAAAAACACAATAAAAAATCCAATTTATTTGTCATATCTGGCATCTGTGCCTGATTTTGTAGATGGTGTTTTGCTTCTGGTTGCACAATCAGAAAATCAATGCGCATATCCAACCAGCATTGATTACACACTCCTTAACGTTGAAATCGTAATGTCAAGAAGGAAAAGGCGTGGAATTATGGAAATCACAGGATCGATAGACGTGTTAATGATATGCAAAAGATGAAAAAATGGAAACAAAATTTTCAAAGCATCTCAATGTCCAGCTACAAATGTTCTATCAACCTCACACCACCTCTCTCAAAGACTATCATGGAGCAGAGCAAGACAGCAAAGGAGGCTGGAATGGAGGTCTAACCTCTTGTATCTTAGATGCAATGATAGGCTGAGATTGGTCTGGAGAAGACATGGGAGCAGCCATCATTAGGGAACTTCACAGTAAGGCTACTCATATTATTATTTAGCGTGGTGGAATTATATATAATAGCCGGATCCCTTTAGTTTTCATTCCAGGTATGCCAACAGCATTACATTGATTTGGTCGTGGAACCAGTGGTACAGCCATTTCTCCCACATGTCACAGATGCCGTTTTTGTTTGTGCTATTGTGACCAGCCTGTATGGCCTAAACGTGCTACTGTGGCCTGAAGCGTCTCTGGACTTGTCTCCCATCTGGGACATCATTGGTCTGTAATTCCACAGGGGGCTGCCAGCAGCGGATCTTGATGATTTGCCCAAGTGCACTTGACATGGAAGAACATTCCTTAGGCACCCATTTATTTTCTCATCGAAAGCAGCCATAGCTGTGAGGGTATTTCTCTGTGTCACGCTCATACTTTATACTAAATAAATCAAGATGCTTTGAAAAGTTTGTTTCGATCATTTGCATATTAGTAACATGTCTATCCATCATGTGATTCCCATAGGTATACAACTTTTCCTTCTTGTTGCTGCAATGTCAATGTTGAAGAATGTATGTCACTAAAGTCTGCTATTCTGAGGTTTATTAGGTGTAGGTTTTACATTGGCTCAGTCACTGTATCCCCATAACAGTGCATGCCAATCATAATAGTGGGATTCCATAGTCCGCTTAGTAGGTGTTAAGGACTCTGGTTTTCACCACTTGGTTGTGTCGACCTATCATTACACCACCTCCCACAGGACCAGAGACGTCGTGTCTGACAGTGGATGAGTGTGATACAAAAATAGATTGCATTCATACGTCTGAGAGTGAATCTGTCAGGCCAAGCAATGTCGATATAACTGGAAACATTTTTATGTCTCACCAATGTACTTTGCCAAGGAGCTGTAGCACAGAGTAAAGTGGGTCGATGGACTGTAAAGAGCAGTTAAAAAAAAAGAGAATAAAAAATTAATGTGAATTTGGATAGACCATGGAGATGACAGACATATCACCGAGTCTAAGTAACACGTTATTTGTTCTCATGCAGAAGATAAGCTGGAGCAGCAGCATATATTGTTTACACATTATAAGGATCCATGCAGGATGGGCCCTGGAGAAGAAAAGCCCTGGGCAATAGGTAAGAGATGGAGCTGACAAAACTGTGATAACTCTTCTCCTACACTGCCATCTTCAGGAAGCACTGAGTACTGCAAGTAACAAAAAATAGCAAAAAAAGGATATGTGATTGATGGGTGTTTGAAAAAGCGCAAGTTTGTGCAAACATAACAATATAGGATATTCGTGATAGTAATTGTGTAAGGAAGACACTGGACATGAGATATGTCTGGACAATTTGACATTGTGAGCTTTATGTATGGCCATCTCCATAGCTGCCAAATTATGAAAGGTTTATGAAAAGAAAAATCATACTAATTAAACTAAAATATTTAACTTCACAAAAAGTAATTGTTCTTCTTAATGCCTTGTAGTCATCACTGTGAGTTTCTTGATATCCTCTACTCAGTTAAAGTGAATGTCGCAAGTTCTCAAGAATTGTTTTAATCTGAATTAAGGCCCTCCTCTAATCACCGCTGACCCACTGATTCTGGGACAGTCTTCCTTTGTTTCTTTGTTCCAAAGTTAAGTTCCTTAGAAGTAAAGATGCAATATATACCTTTAACCAGCTGAATACATGTCCCTTCAATTCAACCAATTAAATAAAAAAGGCCACGGACTATCACTGGTTGTGTATGAAGGAGGCTTTATTTCCAATCACGTTTCCTGCTCAGTATGTGACTTTTCCTACTGAAAATGGTTGTCCTGAATATGTGTAAAATCTGTGAGGAATTGTAACATACTGAATCCTATGTAATGTGTTCACTGTTAGGATTCAGCTTATACATTGATAGGATTCTGAATGTTACATTCCCTCACAAATGTTTTAGCTGTCATCTACAACCCCATTAATCTTTTCTCAACCATATAAAGTAAGGAGCACTATGGCTATGGCTGTCGGAGCACTATGGAACTGACTCAGACTTGAAATTACCATCACTGTTACACAGTCTGTAACTGAAGCAGATGGAGCTAGCATTGATAGCTGCTGTTAACCATTTATCCTGTTAATCACTGACAGCAGCATCTAAATGGTTAACATACCAGTGCACACGTGTACCCGCACTCATTGGCAAATTCATGATGACATTGTGGCATGCCTATAGCTTACAATAGCAGCTGAAGGCCCACATAATCGCCTTGTTGTTCTTCCTATGAAGTCCAGCCCGTGGCAGGGGCATAACTACAGTAGGTGTGAGGGATGCAATCGCACCTGGGCGCCAAAAATCCCTTTGGCCTATATGAAAAGACCAGTGCTATTAAAGACTTGCAACATTCGGGGGCCCTGTTGGAGCTTTTTCACTGAAGCCCATGAACTTCAAGCTACGCCACTGGCTAATGGTAATTTAGTTATATACTGTACTATAGAGCTGTACTGCACTATATAGTGTGAACAATCAAGTGATCAAAATTATAAGTGATCAAGTGATTAATAGCACAATATATACTATTGTTGAGGAGAGCCATAAGATGAAATACTTAATTAACGTCTGGACATAGAGCACTGTGAGAAGTGTGTTCAATGAAATCAATTCTCTATACATAAGCAAGTCAGTCTTCAGAGGAACCCAAGATGGCCCCCGATGACATCATAGACCAGCCCATCAGAGGATCACCAAGATGGCCCCAGATGACATAGACCTGCCTACGATGACGCCCACCAAATCAGCTCATGGACTAACACATTGTTCAACCCACTAGCCAATGGACACATCCGGACATGCTCGTTTCTAAGGTTATATCAGGGCATGCTTCAGTTGAAATAAAGCAGAGTCTGGGCCGACTTTGGTCGAGGAAGGATGAATATCTGACTGTGTGTCTGATCTCATTTTTCAAGCATGCACTCGATCTACACCAATTAGAATCAGGCAGTAGGCAACTTGTGGAAATTTGTAAGAGTTCACCCCAACACTACCATAATATTGTTATAGTATTATAGTATATATTGTAGTATAGCATGAGCAATCAAGTCCTTAGAGAACTAAAAAAAAGTAAAAATAATTTTTCTAAATCATCCTAGTTTTTCCAAATTAAAAAATAAAGTAAAAAAAAAATCACTTGGTGTCACCATGTAAATGTCCCATCTATCAAAATATTAAATTATTTAAATAAACACCAAAGAGAAAAGGAGAACTGAAAGATTCGAACTACCATTTTTCTAACCAAAAAGCAGTAAGCTTATATGGCATATGAATTTCTGCTTTCACAGGAACTCTGCTGGATCCCGAAGGTCTCTATGATGAGGAGGTGTGCACCCCTGACAATCTACAAAAGTAAGCTGCTAAGTGACCACAGTGGTTGGACTACTTTAGCTAAACGGATACTATATTACAGGGCCGCCATCTGGGCATTACTACTGAGACTGGTGTAGGGGGACCGGTGAAGAGAGGGGGCCCGGCTGAGCCAGGGACAATTACATAGCTTTATTAAGCCCCAGGCCAGCCGGGCCCCCACCCCTCTTCACCGGGCCCCCCCCAGTCACAGCCGTAGCAGAGAACCTGGCAGTGTTGCTTTTGCCACTAGACACGTGGCTAATTTGCATCGCATGCAAATTAGCCACGTGTGCTGGATATACCGGGTATGCAGCTGCATACCCGGTATCTAGGGGGGGCTGGCGGTGCATCTGCCCCGGGCGCAACTGTGAGGGGGGCACTGTCGGGCTGCCTGATTCGGCAGTGTGAAGTCTGCCTGGGGGCTGCATTTGCGGCCCCGTAGTGGGAGCCGGTTATTCCCTGAGCGTGGCTGTCACGCTGGGGCCCTTGCTCGCTGGTCAGTGATGAGGGCAATCTGACCTGTTGTCCGGAGCTCCAGGCTTCGGGGGGCCCTGGTCAGATCACCCTCATCCCATGCTACGTGCCGGGCAGGGAGCGATCCGGCAGCCCCGCACAGTCATTGCAGGCAGCGGAACGCAGGAATCTCTCCTCTGTTCCCTGCCCGGCACTTTCTCTGTGACACATGCGGCGTGTCCTGATGACGTCAGTACTGCGCGCGTGTGTGTCATTTCAAAAGTTCCTGCTTGGCCGGCAGGAACAGAAGTGGCACAGCCGGGACCTTCACGGAGAGAAGCAGCGGCGGGGCCCCTAACTGAACAGCATCGGTGTGGCGAGGGCCCATACAAGAGAAGAAGCAGCTCGGCGGGGGACCCGTACGGAGGTGTCTGAGGAGAGAGAGGTGAGTGGTGACAAATAACCTGAGGAGGGGACAATGAGGAGGAGGAAGGGAGTGTCTGGTGACTAATACTGGGGGTGTAGCAGTAGCTTAGAGCTGCTGCCTCCCAGGGCCATGTTAAAACAGGTTTTTTTGTTTTGTTTTAATCTCCCATTTCCTTTTGCCATCTAGCAAGTGCGTAGTTTTTTTTCCAAGGGGAAGGGGAGAGGGTATTTAATACCTGAGCACTGCAGAGGCAGGAGGCTCTAATCTGCTCCCGTACAGGACCTGTGATGACGTCATGCCTATGTGACCCCCATGTGGGAGGAACCAGAAGATACTTGAGTAGCTATAGCAGGTGAGGGCATATGACAGGTAATGAGTGAAGAGGATGACATGGGTGGTGCTGAGTGTGAGGGGCAGAGTGTGACAAGAGAGGGCCAGAGTGTGACAAGAGAGGGGCAGAGTGTGATGGGCAGAGTGTGACAAGAGAGGGGCAGAGCGTGACAAGAGAGGGGCAAAGTGTGACAAGAGAGGGGCAGAGTGTGATGGGCAGAGTGTGACAAGAGAGGGGCAGAGCGTGACAAGAGAGGGGCAAAGTGTGACAAGAGAGGGGCAGAGTGTGACAAGAGAGGGTCAGACTGTGACAAGAGAGGGTCAGACTGTGACAAGAGAGGGTCAGACTGTGACAAGACAGGGTCAGACTGTGACAAGAGAGGGTCAGACTGTGACAAGAGAGGGGCAGACTTTGACAAGAGAGGGGCAGACTGTGAGAGGCTCGATGTGACAAGACAGGTGCTGACTGTGAGGGGCAGAGTGTGACGGAGGGGGGCAGAGTGTGATGGACGGGGGTAGAGTGTGACAGAGAGGGGCAGTGTAGAGGGTGTATTATGGAAAGAGGCGGTGTAGAGTGTGTATTATGGAGCAGGGAGGTGTAAAGCATGTATTATGGAGCAGGGAGGTGTAGAGCTTGTATTATGGAGCAGGGAGGTGTAGAGCATGTATTATGGAGCAGAGAGGTGTAGAACGTGTATTATGGAAAGAGGCTGTGTAGGTGATGTACTATCGTGTTATGTAGAGGGGCGGTGTAGAAGTGCATTATGGAGAGGGGCGTTGTAGAGGGTGTATTACGGAGAGAGGCGGTGTAGAGCGTGTATTATTAAGCAGGGAGGTGTAGAGCGTGTATTATGGAAATATGTTTTTCAAGAGTAGTGGTGGACTGTGGAAGGTTTGCGGCGTGGAGGCGGAGCTGGGGTGGAGCCTGGGTGGTGTCTCAAGGGGGCCCCATAATTTTGCCAGTTCGGGGCCCTGAAATTCCTAGTGGTGGCCCTGCTGTATTATATTGTAATATTGTAACATGCCCAGGGCGGTAGTCATGGATGAGGGCTTCACTTTCCTCGCCCCGCCACACCACAGATAACGGTGATGTGTGGGAGAGAGTTCTCCTTCCTTACCGGTTCCTCTAGCTCGGGGGCCTCCTGTTTCTCTTCACATGCAAATATACCACTGCAGTTATGGTTGTTCATAGAAAGTCCACAACAGAGTTTACAAAATTCTTCCACTTTACTTGCAGATAACTTCAAACACAGCCTTTCACAAAGCAGTATCCTTCAATTTTTCATTATAACATAGACCCGCTCTCCAATTTTCTTATTCTCAATCACAGAAGCCACAAGATTTAGTGGTACTGCACCCTACTGGTAATTAGTCATACGGGTTGAGGTGTAACGCTAGGACTGCTCATTTCTCGGACTGTGTTGCTACTTTTCAGGACTGCTCATAAACCTGATGCCCTAGTACCAGTGTACTTCAGACAGGCGGCCATATCACTCTCAAGGTCCCCGTTCTGTACTAATCAGCCCCTCTCTCCGCAGTTCCCACAAGCTTGCTGGTAGGGTTTCCATTATTTGTCAGCTGTGGAGAGTTAACCCTACGTTCTTATGCAGATCTCATGTTCTCCCACTTCTGTCCCTCTCTCCTTGTTTTCTCTCCCTCACACACTACACTTCTGTCTAACCAGGAACTACATCTCCCTACACTTTTCTCCCCTTTCCTGTCTACCTGGGTGGGTTTAACTCCCACTCGACCAGGTATAATTTAACCATAGCCAGGAGCAACCAGGGACCTCTAGTGGCCAGTCTCTGTACTTCGGCTCACATAAACACATCCGTATTATACTATACCTGATAACAACAATGCTATGTCTCATACAATATCTTACCAACATTACTATGCATTACAGTTTCTACTATATAACTCTGTACCATGCAATTTACATCTCACATTAGGCACTAAAATGGTTGATGTCTTCAGGTGGGTACACGACCGTAGGTCACTCTCTTACATACCGCCCCTCTTTGATCATGGTTTTTCTTGTCCATGCAGTAGCCTGTAAAACAGCAACATGTAAAAGCATACATAAAACCATACATAAAACCGCATGAATTCTTTGCTTCTAAAGAAGGCAGATGTTTTCTTTTTCGGGTTGTCATGACCTCGTTCACACTACGTTGGGACCCTGGAACAAACTGTCCATGTCCACATTTTATAAGACACAACACGTCTAACAGTTCAATGCAGCCCCACAATCCCAGAGGGCTTGCACGGGGTAGTCCTTCCTCATAGCTGGGACAAAGTTTAAAGTTCCTCACCCAGCCAGAACATTGGGTCTTCTGTCCCCCTCCCTCACAACGAAGGTCCTTAGGACTAGAACAATGTCTCTCAGGGACAAAGTTCATAAAGGATTTTGAGCAAAGTCCATAGGAGATTTTGAGGCAAATTCTATGGAGGTTTGTAGGGCAAAGTGCATAGGGGCGTTTGGTGCAAAGTCCATAAGAGCAGAGTCCTTGACTGAGGGGGTATCCTTCTCAGGTTATGCTTCACACTTATGTTTCAGGAACCAGCCTCAGCACAAGAAAGTTCAGTCCATAAAGCTAAAGGTCCTTCCAATCCAGCAGGCGAATGTGCAACAGGCACAAAAACGTGGAGGGGAAACCTCAAAATTACATTTCAGGCCTTCTCGGCCACCAGGGCAATAACACTAGCTCTTTTAAAAAATCCACTCAGGCCTCTTCCAACGTAAAGGGCTTTTTGCCCATCTGAAGGTCTTCCATCTCCAGCTATAGTCCCTTTGGGAACTCAGGAACTTTTATTTAACCTCAGGGTCACTCCAGAACCATCCCCTTGATGGTCTTTGACCAAACAGGCTGTAGAAGGAAGAAGCATCTTAACAATTCAGGCAGCTTTCTTCCTCTCCTTCAGTCATCTCCTCCATGCATGGTAAGAGTGAGGAGACAGTGTTCGCCTCCACCTCCATGGAGCACTCAGGTGTTTCAGATGATCTGCCTCCTCTTCTGGGTCCAGAGGGGGTTTCTCCACGGTGGGTCTTTCCACTAAAATGGTTGATGTCTTCAGTGGTCACTCTCTTACAATATATCAAAGAAAGCAGGTCACAAATCTACAGCAAATGTTATAGAGTACCATTTATCAAAACTGTGAGGAAACCAGTTTATTGCTCATAGCAACCAATCACAGTAAACCTTCCATTTATTTAAACCGTTTTACCAAATTCAAAGCTTCTCTGTAATTGGTTGCTATGGGAAACTAATACTTTCTTTTAGATAGTTTTGATAAATATGTCTGGCACGAGATGGTGCTTATGTATATCATTCTTCAGAGGGGTTAGAGGCCTGGCTCCATCACGTACTAATAACTGATAGAACAATGCACAATAAACAAGTCTGCACATAACTATGGTGTGAGAACAAAGATCAAGATATAATTACAGTACTAGAACTAGACTCACAATATTAATATAGTGCAGGAACAAAGCACATCACTATTTTTTTCACAAATGGCTCAGAATGGTGCAAAATGATAAGACAAGTAATACCTTAGTGATATTCTGCTTCTTCAGTTCAAGCATTTTCCTACGTCCCCCATCGGTCTTTGTACTTACTAGGTTGCACACCTTGCTGCACACCAAGTAAGTAAAACCATATGAATAATAAGCAGAACAAAAAACAAGAGGTTGTCCCTTTACCAAAATGATTGTCCCTGGTCACAGTCTATTGTAACAATACAAATTCTGCTTTACTCACTCTGCCCATGTCCACCATTGTATCTGCTGCTCCTGGTGTCTGTTAGTGTCTGTAGCACTACAGCCTCTCTGATTGCTGTCTATTTTTTACTTTTCTTCTTTCCCCGGTCAGACTTCCATAATGGCTCATCTCTAACACGACTTATCTAGGCAAAATGTGCTCCCCAGACATATTTGGTTCCTCATTTTTGAAGATTATTTTAATGCTTTTTAATTATACCTGGTTGTTATCATTTTGCCTACTTTAATATTGATGTATCTTACACCACTTTGTGCACCCTGATTTAACTGTGCATCACACTCAGGATGTATGTAGCTGGATCGGGCTCAGGAGATGAGTCTGCTCCATATGGCTACATGCTGGCTGTGCTATACAGTCATCAGCTGTCTGCAACAGGAGCTACCTGAGCCAACTCTGATCGCTAATGTTTCACTATTTCAATGCCGCTGACAATCAGTGACAGCACTGATTGACAGAGTGCCAATGGTTTGCCATGGCGACTGGGGGCTTACTGAAAATCCACTTTGCTGCCACCTTGTAGCTTCTGTGAAGACTAGCCAATGGATGGGCTTCATCTGAGAGTGTCAATTTTTCTATATACTTTAAAAAGCAATCAAAACATCAAAAGCATCCCAAAATGGTTTTAATAACAATGTCAGCTTGGCATGTAAAAAAAACAAGCCTTTATAGAGGTCCATTGAAGCAAAAGTAAATATTCACGGGTCTCAGAAAATGGCAACACAAATCCACTTATTTTTTTAACCATTAAAATTTAAAAAACAATATTTATAGAATCGCAATAATCATACTGACCTAAAGAGTTAAATTACCAAGTCATTTTTACTATTCAATAAATGTCGCATATGAAGGAAATGTACAGTGAAAACATGAATTTACACTGACAAAATGCTGTTGAGGGATTGTATCATTATAGGTAACATGAGACTTTGTTTCTTCTAGAGTCCTAGAAAATGAAGAGGGTAGGAAGGAATATCTGGTATATCCCACCAGCAAGAACCATTGTCCTAACCAGAAAGGGAGGAAAGTTCCATTGAAGGGGAGTGGGCGCAGAATTGATTATATGTTGTATTCTGAGGAGGGACTCAATATGGAATGGAAAATGGTAAGTGCTCGAATATTTGTAATTTGTTTTTTTTCTCTGTCTGCTTAAAGAAAAAGCATCAGCAGAAAAACATGTTTTTTGGGGATTTTTTCCTTGGCCATGGCATTATCTTTAATAAATAATATTGAAATCTTGCAGTTTTTTTTCCTTTGGCCAGAGCCTCATATTAGGCTCACATGTCATATACTACAGAGATCATTTTTCAGCAGTCAACTCATCATCATCAACAGTAATATTAATAATAAATTAATAATAGAAAGGGAACACCTGTAAATGGATTATCCTGCCATATGACTGCTGCAAGGGTAATAATGCATGCATTGAAAATGGTCATAGAGTAGAGTTCATAAGGCATGCCTAGAAAAGGGTCATAGAGTACAGTTTATACATAGTGATAAGCGGACTCGCAGTTAACCGGAACCGGCGGGTCTGTGTTATCTGGTTCTTAAAATCTGGTTCTGGGCTGGATTCCAGTCCCCATATAAGTCTATGGGGACCAGAATTCGGCAATTAAAAATGTTGGTAGAAGGAATAGGGGATAGGAACAAGTGCACTGTACTTACTGATGCCCCGGGTCAGCTGTACACTACTTCCAGGCGGTGCATTCACTTCCAAGACTGATAATTTACCTTAATTGCATGTGCACTGCTTTTCCAGCCCATCGGCGCCTGTGATTGGTTGCAGTTAGACGCGCCCCTACGCTGAGTGACTGCTTCCAATCACAGGTGCTGTCTGTGGGTCAGTATCGTATAGTAAAAATAAATAAATAAAACAATTGGCGTAGGATCCCCCCATATAATGATACCAGTACAGATAAAGCCCACGGCTATAGGCTGCCGTATGCTTATCGTGGCTGTGTATCAAAATAAGAGAAACAGCATGCAGCTTTTTTTTTTCTTTTTTTATTATTTAAATAAATAATTTTAAAAAACAGTGTACGGTCCCCCCAATTTTGATACCTAACCATAATAAAGTCTAATAGCTGGGGGCTGGTATTTGTAGTTTGGGTGTCCCATGGTTATTGGGACCCCTGCAGGCTAAGAATTGCAGCCTACAGCTGTTCTGGAATTATTGCGTCTATTAGATGCAACAATCCCAGTGCTTTACCCGACTTTTCGCGATTGCCCTGGTGCAGTGGCAATCGGGTTAATAGGGGTTAATGACAGTGCAAAACTGACATTAAGCCCAGAATTAGTGATGGGTCGGGCGTCTATGAAAAACCCCTTCACTAATCCTAAAAGTAAAAATAAATAAATACAAACAGAGAAAATTCTTGTATTTGAAATAAAATACAGCACCCTCTTAGGGTAAGTTCACACAGTGCGTTTTTCGCGGCGTTTTTGCTCAGAAAACTGCATGAATTTGCTTCCCCAGCAAAGTCTATGAGATTTCATATTTGCTGTCTGCACACAGCGGGGTTTTTTTAGTTGCGTTTTTGTGGTGCAGACAAAAACGCAGCATGTCAATCATTTTTGCTTTTTTCACTGCGGTTTCCACCCATTAAGTTCAATGAGATGTTCAAAAACGCAATGAAAACCGCACATTGCAAATATAGCTATACTTTTAGTGTGTTTCTGTCACGCTGTACTCTAAGATGTACAATAGCAGTACAGCGCAGTAATGTGGGACTGAGAGGATTCCTGAAACTATCTGAGAAGGTAGTTAGCTGGTAAACCACTAGAGGGCGTAAAAGTGGAGGAAACGTATGAGCAGGGAATTCCCTAGCAGATGTAATACTAGTCAAGCCCACCAGATGGCAGTAGAATCGTCAGAAAGCCGTGTCACAACATGAGGTCTTGTAAGTACACAAGGGCAAAGTCTAAACGTAGTCAGAGGGAAGCAAATAGTCAGTAGCCGAACAGGGAGACAGCGGGAGAGACACTGATGGAAACAGACAACAGAGGAGGTTAACAGATCAGGTGAACACGGAGGTCAGGAGGGGGCAGGGCAGACAACAGGTCACTCAAGAGCAGAACACAACAGAGCCAGAAGTATCACTGGCGAAGTCCAAGAGAAAGCAGCCTGACCTCCAGAACGAGGCAGAAAGGATTACCCCTAACGTGACTTGCATCAGAAGTGAAACTAAAAAAAAGGCTCAGCTCCAGCTGAGCCAGGAGTCAGTCATGACAGTTTCTATGACTAAAAACGCAGCTATAAACGCAAGGGGTGGGTAGTAAAGTGACATGTACAGGAAGAGGATTCTTTCTGTTAGTAAACACAGAAGCGTGAATCCTCCCGGTACCGCCACCGCTTCTTCCATTTCCCGCCCGGTGCCATGTCCGCTCCCGTGCGGGAGGTGGAAGCGGCTGCTAAATCAAAAGTGAACAGTAGAAAAATCTCATACTCACCTGTCAGCAGACTCCCGGTGCCATGTCCGTTCCCAGCTCGTCTTCCCGGTACCACCACCCCCGCTTTGGCTGTGTGGCAGCTCCCAGGCATGTACGATAGCTGCAGGACCTGGCAGTGAGGACCTGGCAGTGATCACCTGATTCGGTCACCTGACGCATCAGCTGATCGTAAGTCTCGCAGTGACGCCGACTTTTTACCGCCCGGTCGGCTATCAGCTGATGCCGTCAGGAGGTCGGACGGGAGTCAGCATGGACGTGTGTAGTTGTTTTTTTGCTTCTTTTTTTGCACTGATTCATGAGCCTAGACTGTACAGCGAGCGAGCGCCGAGTGACTGATTCCCCGGCGCTTGCAGTTCATGACAGCTGCAGACAGGCCGGGGTGATCTCCGGAGTTCAGGTGACAGCACCAGAGATCACCCCGGCCTGTCTGCAGCTGTCATGAACTGAACCGCAACTGCCAGGGAATCAATCACTCGGCGCTCGCTGTCAGTCTCGGCTGCACTCTGGAGTTTAGGTGAGAGCTCCGGAGTGCAGTGCAGGTACCTGAATCCAGGCATGGCATTACTGGAGATTCCTCCGGTAGCCAGTCTGACGCTGCACAGAAGTGTGTAGTTTTTTGTTTTGTTTTTTTTTTTGCACTGATGCATCAGCTGATTGTATAAAAGCCGTTTATATAATCAGCTGCTGTGTCTTATGAGTCAGGTCCTTGAACCTGACACATCATCTGATCGCTTTGCCTTCCAGCAAAACGATCAGATGATATTGGATCCAGATTGGACGGTGCAGGACCCATGACCCAGGATTACTGCGGAGGGGGGTTCTTTATTTCAATAAAGATGGAGTCACTAATTGTGTTGTGTTTTATTTCTAATAAAAATATTTTTCTGTGTGTTGTGTTTTTTTTTATCTTTACTAGAAATACATGGTGGCCATGTCTAATATTGGCGTGACACCATGAATTTCGGGCTTAGGGCCAGCTGATAATACACAGGTAGCCCTAACCCCATTATTACCCAGCGAGCCACCCGGCATCAAGGCAGCTGGAAGAGTTGGATAGAGCGCCAGAAGATGGCACTTCTATGAAAGCGCCATTTTCTGGGGTGGCTGCAGACTGCAATTCGCAGCGGGGGTGCCCAGAGAGCTTGGGCACCCTGCATTGCGGATTCCAATCCCCAGCTGCCTAGTTGTACCTGGCTGGACTCAAAAATTGGGCGAAGCCCACGTTATTTTTTTTTTAATTATTTCATGAAATTCATGAAATAATTAAAAAAAAAAGGGCTTCCCTATATTTTTGGTTCCCAGCCGAGTACAAATAGGCAGCAAGGGGTTGGGAGCAGCCCGTACCTGCCTGCTATACCCGGCTAGCATACAAAAGTATGGCGAAGCACACGTCATTTTTTGGGGGGGGCAAATAAATCCTGCATACAGTCCTGGATGGAGAATGCTGAGCCTTGTAGTTTGGCAGCTGCTGTCTGCTCTCCTGCATACACTATTGGATGGAGGATGCTGAGCCTTGTAGTTCTGCAGCTGCTGTCTGCTCTCCTGCATCCACTAGTGGATGGAGTATGCTGAGCCTTGTAGTTCTGCTCCCCCTGCTTCTCCCTCCAGCATACAGTCCTGGATGGAGCATGCTGAGCCTTGTAGTTCGGCAGCTGTCTGCTCTCCTGCATATACTAGTGGAGAATGAAGAACATATTGAAGAAGGAAATGACATCAGACCTTTATTCTTTTTTTTTTCAACAATCTTTAATGGCATTGTTCACTGATAAAAAAAATGCATAAAAACGCAGTGAGAAAAAACGCAGCAAAATGCAGCAAAAAACGCACCAAAACGCAGTAAAAACGCATGCGTTTTTGCCACTTTTTTTGCCGCTGGTGCGTTTTTGTGCGTTTTTTGCCGCAAAAAACGCACAAAAACGCAGAGTCAAAAAAACTCAGTGTGTGAACTTAGCCTTAGCCCCCTTTTTAGTAACAACCCAAAAGACCCTTGAAGTTCCCGCTAATCCACACAACATTCCACGACGGTCCTGGCTCTGCTACATCCAAGCCTGGAGAGACCAAAAACATGTCCATTCTCTTCAGGCTCCGGGAAACACTGGCAAAAGGGACCCGGCTGGCAACAGCGACATCACTCAGTTCACCGGAGGTCATACCTGGGTTCCCATAATATCACCTCTGGTGTGGTGACCTGAGGACCACACCCTGACTTTAAGTTCGGGGCTATGTCCTGAACTTTGCCAGCCCTTAAACAGTGACAGTGCAAGTTGGGGGATGGGGGCTGCCTTGTACTCCCCTACCTGCGTCCGGCACGGTCAGTATTAAGGGGCTGGCAGGGTGTGGGGCATGGGCCCGTACTTTAAGCCAGAGTGCTTCAGGTCACCAGAGGTCATACCATGGGAACCCAGGTATAAAGCATGCCTAGGAAAAGGTCATACAGTAGAGATCATAAGCATGTCCAGAAAACTTTCCTAAAGATATCAATCTCTTCAGTCTACAGATTCCTATAGGCCATGTGGTTGCTGTAAAGCATATCTCTGAATGTTGTAAACAGTGACTGCACTGTAGTCACAAACAGAAAATAAAATATAAAAATAATCTAAAGTATGAAAAGAAAAACATGTTAGAAACAAAGAGTATCTATCTGTATCTGGTTTGTTTGTAAAAAAAAAAAAATAAGATTGTCAAAATAAATGTATGGATCTATAGCCTAATGGCCTTATAGAAACATCTTATTGGCCCGTAAACAATGCGCCACTGTATTGTCCATCTGGGAGGCAGCAATATTTTACCATAGGAACAATGCTACTAAGGAAGAATACTGCCACAGCAAGTGTGACACCCTGGACCCCAGGGGTCACAGGTAATTACATCAGCCACATACACACACACCCCCACCCCCTGTGAGGTCACAAACATGTCACCCGAGAGGGAGACCTGATGCCTCCCCCAGGGCGAGTAGAGCACACCAGGTGGGCGGAGTCAGGCAGAAAGGCACGCCCACCAAGGAGACTACTGTCTAGCGGAAGTTCAAAGAGTTAGTTTCTAGAGGAGTTTGGAGTTGACAGTGAGTGGTAGAGGAGCAGGTGTCAGGGACCCTGGTAGGAGCCTGGGCCCCTTGGAAAACGTCACGCAGGGAGGCGGTGGTGGCCGTCTGCAGGAGTACTGATGCAGCAACCAGCGGAACCGTACGGACCGGGCCTGGGTTGGAGCCCGCCGGTCCCGAACCGGGGAGTCAATCGTGTACCGGAGCACCAAAAGGAGGGTACTCAGACCCCGTCCTAGCTTAGAAGCCACTGAGTGTAGGCAAATTGACTGATTGCTGGCCGGACCTCATGGGTTCATCCACAACCAAAGTCCCGAAAGAAGGCAAAAGCCCACCGAGACCGGGTGAGCGCCACCGACCAGACCCGAACTTTGATTTACCAGTGACTCCGTGTGAATTAATTGTGAATACACCAGTGCCATCCGGGCATGACACACTACACCGCGGCACGGCGCCCTGCACCCCGGCAACAGCATCAGCCCATCCAGTGCCCCCACTGGGCCCCGGGACACACCACCCCTACCCACAGAGGGGCTAACATCTCGGCTGCGGCCGCAACACCGATCCCGGACGAGCCCGCCATCACTACAGCTGCAGCGGTGGTGCATTCCCCCGTCACCACGACCCGTGGGTGGCGTCACGACCCGTTACACAACAACCAACCCCTTCCAACCGCCTTCCCTTAACAAGAGCAACGTGGCCCCTGGTCCGGAGGCACTCATGCCACCGACCACCCGAGCCTGGACCTCGAGCGGCTCGGCCTGAGCAAGCGGAGGAAGCGGCCGGGCCCCTCTCAAGGCAGTACACAAGCATGAGAACATACTGCTATAAACCTTTACATGCCTTTGCATAAAATAAGTTGCACACATTAGTGTCATCAATATAGCAGCACATTTTATACAGAGGCATGTCAAGGTTTTTAGTTATAAGTTCTCATGCTTGCTGTATTATGGCGCAATTGTTCTAGTGTTTCTATGGGGAATGAACGGATGTACTACATTAGTTTTCAGAGATTTGTTTTATTACAGTGTTATGTAAAAGGTCTACAGTAAAGTTACACTTTTTTCTTGTTTTAGGAAATTGAAGAATACAGTTTTATTACACAACTAGCTGGACTTACAGACCATGTGCCAGTAGCAATGCGACTGACCGTTTCTACCGGGGAAGAGGAGTCTTAAGCAGGACTGTTAACTCTGCCAGTATTAATGGGAAAACTACATACAAGATGGCCTAAGGGGTTCAAGCCCCAGAATCTGAAGCAGGGAGATTTCTCCAGCGTCCTAATGGAGCCACTGGAGTCCTCCACAATTTGGACTGCGTGAAAGAGGTGGACATGAAGAGAGTTCCAAGGCTTCCTTACTTGTGCCACTGGGTACCAGTGCAGCTCCCACAGCCGACAAGCCACCCTCTCTGTGGTTACCAGTATAAGAGGAACTAAAACAGATTCAGTGCCATTCTTACCAAGATGATTTTTTTTACCACTATATAGCACAATTTAGTTTGTAACCGTGATATCCTGTTAAATGTTTTTGGTTTTTTTCTTGCCTTTTTTCCCCTCTTTTTGGCATAATCTTTGTATATCTAAAGAAAAACACAGACCTTTTATCTTTTTATTTTTAGGCTCTTGTTGTAGTTCTGATAAGCTCCACTAGCATGCGCTATAATTGCATGAGGCTCTGCATTAAAAAAATAATTAAAAAATATTAAAAAATATATAAAAAACAAAAGAGTAACATCCAAAATCACCTTGACTATTTTAAAGGGATACATCCAAGAAAATTAACTGAAAATTATGAAACCTGTTGTTTCCATGATTGGCTTATACTTTTTTAATGGCTTTGCAGGAATTTCTTTACTCTCTTTTTTCAATGGTTATAATAACAAAACAATAAAATATCACCCTGCTTTTATCAATGATTCTTTTGACCAATTTCTGAGTAGTTGGCAAACCATTAGAGTATGTGCACACCAGGTCTTTTTTATGCTGTTATGCTCTGTAACCATCCTGAAAAAGCGCTAAATGAACACTAAAAAGAGCAAACTTATGCACTTCAATCTAAAAAACACTTTTTGTGTATATGTTCAATCTTTAAAGTTTCTTTTAACAATGTTAGGTTTCCAAAAACGTGAAAAGGCTAAAAGAAGTGACTGGACATTCTACAGTCGGCTTCTGCTTGCATGTCACTCACTAGTTTATCCAATACACCGTATTTTTCAGATTATAAGATGCACTTTTCCTCCCAAAAATTTGGGAGGAAAATGAGGAGTGTGTCTTAAAATCCGAATATACCTTACCAGGAGGTGGAGAATTGGCGGGGGTGGATGTCTGTGCGGGTGGTTGTCTCTATGTGTGGCTGGCTGGCTGCCTCTCGGTATGGGCGGCCAGTTGGCTGGCTGCCTCTCTGTACGGGCGGCCAGCTGCCTCTCTATATGGACAGACGAACGGCTGACTGCCTCTTTGTATGGGCGGCCGGCTGTCTGGCTGCCTCTCTGTACGGGCGGCCGGCTGGCTGGATGCCTCTCTGTATGGGCGGCTGACTGGCTGGCTGCCTCTCTGTACGGACAGACGGACGGCTGACTGCCTTTCTGTATGGGTGGCCGGCTGGCTGTGCTGGCAGCAGAAGCTAGCATAGCTGTGCAGTGGGTGTCCCAGATGCTCTGGCTTCAAATGATGGTGTCCGGAGCCAGCGTGTGCGCAGATGGAGCTCTCGACTGAGAGCTCCATCTGCACACATGCCGCTCTGGGTACCATTTCTGTGAAGCCTGGACTGCTAACAGAGAATGGTGGATATAGGTGATAATGCCGCGCCACAGATCACTTCAGGAACAGTAAGATTAACGTATCTTTATTGGCATAGGTCTACGCGTTTCAGGAGCTCCGCTCCCTTCCTCAGGACCGTACAGAACCAAGAAACATCAAATCTAAAATGGTGTCTGCTGACATACAATAAATAGCCCCATTGACGTCATGGGGGCCATCCCTCATGAAAAAAATGAGCGGGAAGAGCACGTTGTAACTAAAAAACATGACATCATCTGAAGCATATGTACATACACATTAAAAACACTGTGCGTATAAAACATTAGAGGTATGAAACATGACAAATGAATAGAAATGTGGACCATAATGTATATGAAAACCTCTACATAAAATCGTAGATACAGAAACTATGTTAAGAAAAATGAGCCCTAAAAACCCAAGAATAAATTCAATAAAAATGGTGTACAAATCAGATAAATATGTGTGAAATATATTTGTGTGCTAATAATATATCACCATGTAACCCGGGGCAAGAACCCCCTCAGCTGATTAAAAAAGAAAAAAACAGAGACGAGCAAGAGGAGCATCCATCATGAGCCATTGTAGCCAAACGGCAAGAATACAAAGTATATTATTCATCAAGTGATTAGAAACTGTGGATATGGTAGACAAACCCCTTTACTGGGCTGTGAAAAAACTAATAGATGCATGCTGTACACACAAACGAGTGAACTAAAAAAGAAAATACTGCAGGCTATTGCCTCCTGACTACAGTTCACAGGAGTACAACAGCGTGGGAAAAAAATACACAGCGCCTGCGCCTGGCAGCCGGCAGGTCAAAGAAGTTCAACACCGTGGGAAAAAGACAGGAGCGCATGCGTAACTTCCAAATCCAGACCCAAGTGTAAATGCAAATGTAAGGGAGCCTACGGACGGCTAAGAAAGTGATTTACAAGAAGTAAGCAACAAAGGTATAAAGCAATATAAACATATAACTAGATAACCCACATTAAGCCCGTATCGGAGGGCGCGATCCGAACCAGCATAAATATCCATATGTCTGTGTGGTTTCTAAGCAGGACCTGACCATGGACATACCGCTAGTCCAGATGGCCAGATTCACGAACCACACACCCATTATGTACATAGGAACAACAATATATATCTCTATAAAATATACACGCAGACACAGACCATACAAAAATAGATAAAATCCAATAAATATAAGAGAATACAAAATAAAATATAACAGTAGCCTATGCATTATCACTAATAAATATAAATGGAAGGATAAAACCAGAAAGAAACATACCATAAGGAATAATAAATATAGAAACTAATGTAACCCTAATGATGAAACAAATCTGTAATTTCATTAAGGCCACGTGGTTTGAGGGTGTTAAGCCTATAGATCCAGAACGTCTCTTTTTTTTATTTAGTGTCCTCACTCTATCAGGGACATGTGGAGGAATTTGTTCTATGGGAATGACTTTAAGTCTTATTTCCTTCCCATGTACTAAGGTAGTATGGCGTGACAGACCGTGGAGCATAAAACCCACCTTAATGTTGTGCCTATGGGAGTTTATGCGGTTGTGTAGTGATTGTGTCGTCCTCCCCACATAACGTTTTCCACAGTCACATTCGATCAAATAGATAACAAACTCGGACTGACAGGTGAGAAAACCCTTTATTATACAGTCCTTGTCGTCCGGGGTGGGGCCAAAAAACACTCTCCCATGTTGAATATTGTTGCAACACTTACAATTCTTGGTACCACATCTGAAAGCTCCCATAGCATTATTGTTTATAGCCGGGGAGAACTGGTTTCTAAGTCTACTTGGGGCTAGTTGGTTCCTCAAATTGGAAGCCCTACGGAACGTAATGTCCGGGTATAAGGGTAATACTTCCTTAAGATAGGGATCATTAAGTAATATTGGCCAATGTTTTCTTAGAATACTCCTAACCAATTCACCATCACAACTAAACGTGGTGAGAAAATTAGCATTAAATCTGTCATTGCCTCGATCCACATCCTTCACTGAGCCAATCTTACAAATAAGATCGGTCTGACTGAGAACCTTGTTAGCCCGATAGGCATTCTTGATAGTGGCCAGGGGATATTTCTTTTCTAAAAATCTCTCTCTCAAGACGGAAGCTTGGTTAGTAAAATCTTTATCCAAAGTGCAGTTCCTTCTAATCCTTTGGTATTGATTATAGGGTATATTACGTAGCCATTTATCATAATGGTTGCTAGTGAAATTAATATATCCATTGCTATCAACTTTTTTGAAAAACGTCTTAGTATAGATAGCCTCTTTATCATGCATAATAGACAGGTCAAGAAAATCAATACAGGTCCGATTAACCGTGGGTGAGAAAACCAAGCCCCAAGAGTTATTTGCTATTTCTTCCAAGAACATAGAACAATCATTATCCACATCATCCCAAATAATGAATAAATCATCTATATATCTCTTATAGATAATCACATGTTTATAGAATTTAGAAGAGTAAATATAATGTAACTCAAAAAGCCCCATCACTAGATTGGCAAAGGTGGGTGCAGCCTTAGAGCCCATCGCCACTCCGCAACACTGGCGGTATATAAGATCTTGGAAAGAAAAAAAGTTGTTTTTTAAAATAAACGACATACTGTCAAATAAAAAATCTTTCTGCATCGGTGGCAGCCGTTCATCACTCTCTAAAAATTGTTTAAAGCATTCCATTCCTAAACAATGCGAGATGTTAGTATACAATGAAGCGATATCCAAAGTAATGAAAAGAAAAGATTCTTTCCACACAACATCTTTCAGGATCTCTATAAGGTGGGGGGAATCCCTGAGGTAACTCCTTAAGTTGGTAACATGTAACCTCATCGTATAATCAACATATGCCGATAGATTTTCTGTAAGGGAGCCTATCCCCGAAATAATAGGTCTACCAGGGGGGTTGACTAAACATTTGTGTATCTTCGGGAGATGGTAATAAAATGCCATGGTAGGATTATTTCTTTCCAGAAATTTATATTCATTTTTATTCAGAATCCCATTCGCAGATGCCCTTTTAATAAGTGCATGATACTCTGTAATAGACTTGTGGTACTCAGTAATATTAACAATCCTATAATGTTCAGTATTGGAAAGCATTCTCATTGCTTCCTTAATGTAACTATCTCTATCCTGTATAACAATCCCCCCCCCTTTATCGGCATTGCGGATGATGAGGTTACAATTATTCTTTAAGGAAAGGAGTGCCTCTTTCTCTTCTCTAGTCAAATTATTCCTATGAGGATTTGTATTTTTATTGTTCATGAGCCGCTTAAAATCCTCCAGGACTAAGTCACTGAAGGTCCGCACATGATGTCCAGCGCTATGTGTAGGGTAAAATTGGGATTTTGCCTTAAAGTCTGTATGAAAAAAATTGTCCGGCATTGTATCCGTATTGGCAGGAGTAAACTTATTAACTTGAAAATGTCTATTAAGAGTTAATTTTCTAATAAATTTCTGGAAATCAAGAAATAGCTCGAAATCATTAGAAGACTTTGCTGGGCAGAAAGAGAGTCCCTTCTTCAATAACTTGATCTCATACTTCGAGAGGGTGTAGCTAGATAGATTAAAAATGCCACTGGTGTCCTCAGTATCTACATGTTTCTTTTCCCTTTTTTGTTTGAGCCGTTGTCCAGCTCTAGTGCCCCTGTAGCGCTTTTTCTTTTCCCTCCCCTGGGTGTGAGGAAATCCGTTATGGGTACCTGGACATTCCTTACCTGGGGCAAAAAAGGAACACAGGAATTATGCTCTCGGGTATTGTCAATAGTAATTGTCTTAAAGTTGGAACCAACTGTAGGAGAGACCACGGAGGGTATGAAAACCTCATGTTCCTCAGATTCTGAGGAACCAGGAAGAGGTATGTATTCCTCATGTATTGATATACCCATGAGATCGATAAAGTCTTCATCAGGAAGATCGCTAGTAGTCGTGGGGGTGTCATGTGTTAACTGGGACTCTCTATTTTTACGTATCCTCTCAATCTGGGATTTCAGAGCATCTAGTTGTCTCCTGGTTTCCTCTAGATCCAGTGAGGGTTTGCTGGAGACCAGGGGTAGAGGGATCTGTTCGATGGACAAAACTTCCATCAAACTAGTGGTAGAAGGAGCAAGGATTTCACTGAAAACCTCATCCGCAGTGTTACCTGCAGATGGGGGCAGAGGTGAGATAATCACCTGCGGCTGGACAACAGGAAAATCCTTGGGAGGATCCCTCGTCTCATCACCTCTCAACGAGGGGCCAGTGTGTTTTTTGTGAAACTTAGTGTTTACAAAACTCCTGTAGCTACCTCGGGACCTGAGTCGCTGATTGCGAGGATTCTTAGGCGGATCAATCGCAACTGGCTCCATAATTTTATTAGGGATCATATCCGATCTATCCCTTTGAAGTTTCTTAGATTTTCGAAGAATCATATCTTGCTCCAGTTGGATTAATTTGGTATTCACATCGGAGTTAATGATTTTGAATTCAGGGTGCAAGTTGAAACTATCAAGTTCATTATACAATTCAGTAATTTTATCCGAAGCAATTGTAGCAATAGTATTACGTTTTTTAAATAAGCATTGCAACATCTCCTGCATACATCTAGATAAAATGTTGTTCCATTCAATAGAGAAAATGGGATCTGCAGGGAAGGGAGAATATGCCTGATCCTAAGTCCTCTGGGACAAAGTTTTTCATCCATATAGATCTGCAGGAACCGGGCGTCAAGCCCAAACCGTAGCTCCTCTTTAAGCAGATCCTCCAATCTCAAAAAAAGTTTCTTCATGGTGCTAGTGTCCTCCTCCGAATAATTGTTCGGTATGTCACAATCAAAATCCTGCACATCAGGAGTACCTACAGTTTGTTGGATGAGTTTCTCCCTCGATGAGAGCCGATTGTTAAAATAGTCCATATCCTGAAGATCAATACCCTCTGCAGCTAAATCCACCAGAAAAAGGAATCAGGTCCAGCCAGATCCAGACGGTAAACTGTGTATAAGCTGTGGACAAAGAAGCGCAATAGGGTATTACCCCAATAAAATGGGGTGAGGGGGGAGAGTATATACTCACCAGATGGAGTTGTGCAAGTCACAACCCCTTAAACAGCATGTAGATTAACGATCCAGGCAGCAGCCACCCGATGGCAGATAACAGAGAATGGTGGATATAGGTGATAATGCCGCGCCACAGATCACTTCAGGAACAGTAAGATTAACGTATCTTTATTGGCATAGGTCTACGCGTTTCAGGAGCTCCGCTCCCTTCCTCAGGACCGTACAGAACCAGAAGTTACGCATGCGCTCCTGTCTTTTTCCCACGGTGTTGAACTTCTTTGACCTGCCGGCTGCCAGGCGCAGGCGCTGTGTATTTTTTTCCCACGCTGTTGTACTCCTGTGAACTGTAGTCAGGAGGCAATAGCCTGCAGTATTTTCTTTTTTAGTTCACTCGTTTGTGTGTACAGCATGCATCTATTAGTTTTTTCACAGCCCAGTAAAGGGGTTTGTCTACCATATCCACAGTTTCTAATCACTTGATGAATAATATACTTTGTATTCTTGCCGTTTGGCTACAATGGCTCATGATGGATGCTCCTCTTGCTCGTCTCTGTTTTTTTCTTTTTTAATCAGCTGAGGGGGTTCTTGCCCCGGGTTACATGGTGATATATTATTAGCACACAAATATATTTCACACATATTTATCTGATTTGTACACCATTTTTATTGAATTTATTCTTGGGTTTTTAGGGCTCATTTTTCTTAACATAGTTTCTGTATCTACGATTTTATGTAGAGGTTTTCATATACATTATGGTCCACATTTCTATTCATTTGTCATGTTTCATACCTCTAATGTTTTATACGCACAGTGTTTTTAATGTGTATGTACATATGCTTCAGATGATGTCATGTTTTTTAGTTACAACGTGCTCTTCCCGCTCATTTTTTTCATGAGGGATGGCCCCCATGACGTCAATGGGGCTATTTATTGTATGTCAGCAGACACCATTTTAGATTTGATGTTTCTTGGTTCTGTACGGTCCTGAGGAAGGGAGCGGAGCTCCTGAAACGCGTAGACCTATGCCAATAAAGATACGTTAATCTTACTGTTCCTGAAGTGATCTGTGGCGCGGCATTATCACCTATATCCACCATTCTCTGTTATCTGCCATCGGGTGGCTGCTGCCTGGATCGTTAATCTACATGCTGTTTAAGGGGTTGTGACTTGCACAACTCCATCTGGTGAGTATATACTCTCCCCCCTCACCCCATTTTATTGGGGTAATACCCTATTGCGCTTCTTTGTCCACAGCTTATACACAGCAAGCCTGGACTGCTGACAGAGCATCTGGAACACCAGCCTGCTCCACATAACCAGCACAGCTTCCGCTACCAGAACAGCTTCCACTGCCAGGCAGAGACCCACCGCTGCCAGCACAGACCCCACTGTTGCTACCATAGACCCCACCAGCACCGCCCCTGTCTCTCCACTCTACCACCGCTGCTGCTCCCACTCCAGAAAGGCAACACCGGAGTATAAGACGGACCCCATTTTTTTTTACTTTTTTATATCTCTAAATTTGGGGTGTGTCATAATCCAGTGCGTCTTATAAAACGAAAAATACGGTAAGTTTAAAAAAAAAAAAGGCGAATAATCAAAGAGGTCACCAAAAAAATGGCCAAAAACACGCCAAAAATGACGGTGTGTCCTTAATAGAGATGAGCAAACCGGTCGCGGTTCGGCTCAAGCTTGGTTCGTCGAACGGAGGTCGCGTTCGAGTTCGGTTCGGCGAACCGGTTCGATGAACCACTTGAACCCCATAGGAAACAATGGGAGGCAATCACAAACACATAAAAACACATTACAAAATGTACACATACAGTTAATCAACATTGCCATAACACTTACCGGTGCCCACGATGTGTCCTGCACTCTGTCTCCCGCTGCTTTTCCATCGGTAATCGCTGCGTCCTCCCGGTAACCAGCAGTGATGCAGGACCTATCGTGACGTCAAAATAGCCATGTGACAAGTCACGTGTCTATTATCTCATTGGCTACAGACTGGTCACATGTCACATTGACGTCATTCTAGGTCCTGTCATTGCATCTCTCCAGTACACGGTGCACGTTTGTGTATCGCCGTGTACTGGCGACATTCTCTGGCACATGGTCGACTCCCCGTTCTGCTTCCCCGTTCCATTCCGTTATTGACCGGCTGACACAGCCGGTCAATAACTGGAATCACCGTTGCCATAGCAACGCGCCTGTTAGGGGTGACGTCACCGCTAACAGCGGCACCGGGAAGCACATGATCGGAGCACCGTTGCTATGGAAACCCATCTGTCAGCGGTAACATTACCGCTAACAGCCAGCAGCACTGATCACTCACGGAGTGAAGATTGCACGGGGAGCAGCAGCGTCTTTCTCCCATGCTGTGCTGCTCATGTAGCCTAGCTGCATGGGATGAAGGAGAAAGACAGAAGAGCATGGATCGTGGAGGGATAAGAGGGAGTAATAAACATGGAGTCTCTAAGTGTGTCTGTGTATTTATTTCTATTAAAGTATTTTTTCTCTGTGTGGTGTCTTTTTTTTAACCCTTTATTGGAGATTCTTAATGGCTGGGTCAAACTTGCCTGACATTAAGAATCTCTGACTTAATACTAGCTAGTAAAACAAAGCTGGTATTAACTCATGATTACCCAGCAAGCCACCCGGCTTCAGGGCTGCTGGAAGAGTTGGATACAGCACCAGATGATGGCGCTTCTATGAAAGCGCCATTTTCTGGGGCGGCTGCGGATTGCAATTCGCAGCAGAGGCGCCCAGAAACCTCGGGCTAACCTGTGCTGTGGATTCCAATCCCCAGCTGCTTAGTTGTACCTGGCTGGACACAAAAATTGGGCGAAGCCCACATCGTTTTTTTTTTAATTATTTCATGAAACTCATGAAATAATTAAAAAAAGGGCTTTCCTATATTTTTAGTTCCCAGCCGGGTACAAAAAGGCAGCTGGGGGTTGGGGGCAGCCGTACCTGCCTGCTGTACCCTTCTAGCATACAAAAATATGGTGAAGCTCATGTCATTTTTTCTGTAGTTTTTTGGCAAAAAAAAAAATGCAGCCAGTAGCTGCTTGGATTACCCTTATCTTGCAATACAAGAAATGCAGCGGGAGCCCATATATATTTTTTTTAATTCTTTATTTAAATAACTAAAAACAAAAAGGGCTTCCCTGTATTTTGATTGCTGGACATCACAGTGCTGTAAAAATAAATCTTTAAAAAAAATGACGTAGCACTCGGCGGTATTTTTGATTCTAATCGAAGATAAAGCAGACAGCTACGGGTTGCAACCCCCATCTGCCTGGCGTTACCTTGGCTGGCAATCAAAATACAGGGAAGCCCATTCATTTTTTTATTTAAAAAAATAGTTAAAAAAAAAATGACGTTGGGTCCCCCCATTTTTGATAGCCAGCTAGGGTAAAGCAGAAGGCTGTAGCCTGAAAACCACAGCTGGCAGCTTTACTGTAGTTGGGGATCCAATGTGGAGGTCACCCCAGGCTCTTTTTTTATAATTATTTTATAAATATTAATAATTACAAAAAAAAAGTAGGGTCCCCCCGAAATTGGATCACCAGCCAAGGAAAAGCGGACAGCTGTGGTCTGGTATTCTCAGGGTGGGAAGGTCCATAGTTATTGGCCCTTCAAAGCCTAAAAATAGCAGGCCGCAGGTGCCCCAGAAGTGGCGCATCCACTAGATGCGCCAATCCTGGCGCTTCACCCCAGCTCCTCTCGTGCCCTGGTGCAGTGGCAAACGGGGTAATAAATGGGGTTGATACTAGCTGTAAAGTCACCTGACATCAAGCCCAGCAGTTTGTGATGTCATTGCGTCTATCAGATACCCGACATCACAAACTGTCAGTACGAACAAAAAAAAATAGACAAAAAAAATTTATTTGAAAAAACACTCCCCAAAATATTCCATCTTTCACCAATTTATTGTAAGGAAAGAAATAAGGGGGTCCCACGATGACTCTGGACCATCTAGAATATGGCGGGACACGCTCAGGGAACGTATCCCCCATTTTCTAGGAGTGCAGACCCTCCATGTGAGGAGTGTGGGTGCAATGAATCTGCACCCGCTTTCCCCGGGTCCACAGCAGCAGAGTCCATGTCGTAACTGTTGCTACCAAAGCTGCAATGCCCTGCTCATGAGGTAAGGGCATGCCTAATCAGAAGAACTATTCTAAATTTCCAAATATTGGTATTTGCTGATATTATTGGTATTCCACCTACTATATATTGGGTATAGGATCTTGGAGATGGAATACCCCTTTAAGTCCAGTTATCCAGCTGAATGAATACTAAACAACAGAGCTCGCTATTTAAACATTTTTTTTGTGGCGTATAACGGACTCACATGTTTGGTAGTCGTTCAGCAAGGCAACTATAAAATCAAATACCTCCATTTGGAAATGTAGTATAGCTCTCCTGATCAACTATGTTCCTTACCTCATGAGTAGGGCAGTGCAGTAGCTTACAGATGCATGGTTACCACCACTCACTGTGTCTGAACACAGGAACTTGAGCTGACAGCCGCTCTGTGCATGTGTCAGCATCTATTGTGAAGGAGGGGGCCGCGGGGGATCAACGCTGGACAGGTACCGTGGGACACCGGGGAATACCAGTGGGGTTATAGAGGGTGACCTGGCAGAGCCTGGGGAGGAGTTTTCTGTCGCAGGTGTCATGGCACATGCGACAGAAATCAGAGGAGTAGGGTGAATGCGGCCGGCGCGCTGCTGTGCGCGGTGCTATCTTGGATTTCCGGGAGGGTGTTGGGGGGTCTCTTTGGCGACACCAGGGGACCGGAGGGGAACAGGGAGGAGATTTATCTCCCATCTGACATGTTTCTTCATGCCAGATGGGAGATAAATAATTTTTTACCAGCGCTGTCAGTTACTGTAACGTGATCATTAGTGTATGGTGTATACCGGTGATCACGTGAGTGGGGATCGGAAAAACCGGCCTGGATCATGATTTCCAGGGTCTCAGCTACCCCTGAAACCCCAGAGATTTTCTGACGCTGGGGGGCGCTATTCACTTATTTCTGCCTGCTGTTTATAAACGGCAGATTATAATAAGGCTACATTCACACGACCAATCCGTTTTTGCGGTCTGCAAAAAACGGTCCGTTTTTTTCACGGGTGCATCCATGTGGCATCCGTTTCCGTTCTGTATACAGTCCGTATGTCATCTGATTGTCATCCGTGTGCCTTCCGTTTTTTTTGCATACTGCAAAAAACTGAAGGAGGGAAGGTACATAAATTTACCCAGGATCCATAGCTTCAGCCTACATGAGGCGGTCACATGTTCACTCCAGTGCCATTTTCTACTGCCTTTCACAGCGTAGAGTGCTCTGGTGATTTTCCTGTGCTTGTACACTTCATATCAGTCTTTTCTGTCATTATAATGGCAGAAAGACACATAATGTCCCACTCTCCTGCATTTTGTACTTTTGCACCCTTTGGTGCCTTTCATGTGGCACTAAGGGGTGCTTAGCCTTGTATTTACCAAAAAAAATAAATTTAAAAAAAAATGACGTGGGGTTCCCCCTATTTTTGATAGCCAGCTAGGGTAAGCAGACGGCTGCAGCCTGCAGACCACAGCTGGCAGCTTCACCTTGGCTGGTAATCCAAAACTGAGGGCACCCCACGCTATTATTTTAAATTAAATAAATAATTAAAAAAAACACGTGTGGGTCCCCCCAAAATTGGATCACCAGCCAAGGTAAAGCAGACAGCTGGGGTATGATATTCTCAGACTAGGGAGGTCCATAGTTATTGGACTCTCCCCAGCCTAAAAGTAGCAGGCCGCAGCCGCCCCAGAAGTGGTGCATCCATAAGATGCGCCAATCCTGGTGCTTCGCCCCAGCTCATCCCGTGCCCTGGTGTGGTGGCAAACGGGGTAATATATGGGGTTAATACCAGATGTGTAATGTCACCTGGCATCAAGCCCTGGGGTTGGTGATGTCAGGCATCTATCAGATACCCGACATCACCAACCAAGTTAGTAATAAAAAAAAAATAGACGACAAACACATTTTTATTTGAAAAAACACTCCTCAACACATTCCCTCTTTCACCAATTTATTAGAAAGAAAAACAAATCCAGATCTGCTGTAATCCAATAAGGCGTTCCCATGACGATCCATACCATAGTCACTGTCCCAGTCAATGAAGAACAAAATCTTCCCCATTGGCTGGGAGAGAAAAGCAGTGACCTGAGCTAACATGAATAGGTCAGCCCAGGTCACTGCAGGGCATAACAAGTGCTGCTGTCAGTGAGGTACATTACCTGCGGTGATGATCTCCTGCACTGCTGACAGCAGAGCTGTCACTGACTTCAATGACCGCCGACTTTACAGCCAAGTATCGCGGGAGCCTGTGACGTCACCGCTAGTGACAGTCTCGGCTCCGCAGCGAGATGAGATGTGAAGCGGCGGCCATGGAGGACAGTGACAGCACTGAGGTCAAGAGGGCAAGACTTCATCACTGCAGGTAAGCCGAACGGGGTAATGTGTGTGGCGTGCGAGGTGGGTGGAGCCAAGCGGGCCCATGTGTATTGGCCGCTGAGTGCGAAGTGGGTGGAGTCTAACGGGGCCATGGGTGCAGGCGGCGGAGTGCGAAGTGGGTGGAGCCTAGCGGGGCCATGTGTGCGCGCAGCGGAGTGTGAAGTGGGTGGAGCCTAGCGGGCCCATGTGTGCGGGCGGCGGAGTGCGAAGTGGGTGGAGCTTAGCGGGGCCATGTGTGCGGGCGGCGGAGTGCAAAGTGGGTGGAGCCTAGCGGGGCCATGTGGCGCTGAAGACGTCAGTGTCGGGGACTGCATGGCTGGGGACAGGTGAGTGTGAGTGTGTGTGTGTGTGTGTGTGTGTACATGCCGAGTGCAGGAGGGGGGCGGAGCCGAGCGGGGAAGTGTCGGCTCCCTGCACACGTAACCAGGTCAAATATCAGGTTACTAACCAAAGCGCTTTGCTTGGATAACCGATATTTATCTTGGTTACCAGCTTACCGCAGGCTGCCAGTGATGGCTCCCTGCACACTGTAGCTGTAAAAAGCCACGCTTTTGCTGATCAAACCGTTCTCGAACGTAACTCGAACTGCCGAACTTTTAGCAAAAAGCTCGAGTTCTAGTTCTATCTAGAACACCCCCCAAAATCACTCGAACATCGAACTGGCGAACCACGAACCGCGCTCAACTCTAGTCTTTAAGTGTCTTCCTCAGGAGAAACTTGTTGGATTTACATATGTCTAAAAGATATGGTGTGTATATAGTATAAAGTGGTGCAGAAGATGTTCGGCACTCTCTCTGAACATTGTAGTTCATGTTATCTTATGTACTTGTTATGTTTGCAAATGTGTAACATGTTTAGATTCCCCTGTGTTCAGAGGTAAAAAAGTTAATATCTAGCCAGTCAGGGAGAGGGTGAGATAATGGGCATGATCAGGAAATTAGTTCATTTTAGCAGGCAGTTCTGGAAAGTTATTGAAAGAGAAAGAATTCTCAGCAGTGCAGGTGTATTGGGTGCTTACAATGAAGTTGGACTTGTAGAAGGTAGTAAGGTTTGTTTAGGAACATTAAGGCAGGCTTTGCACACTACGACATCGCAGGTGCGATGTCGGTGGGGTCAAATTGAAAATTATGTACTTCCGGCATCGCATGCGACATCGTAGTGTGTAAAGGCTCGATGATACGATTAACGAGCGCAAAAGCGTCGTAATCGTATCATCGGTGCAGCGTCGGCGTAATCCATGATTACGCTGATGCGACGGTCCGATGTTGTTCCTCGTTCCTGCGGCAGCACACATCGCTGTGTGTGAAGCCGCAGGAGTGAGGAACATCTCCTACCGGCGTCACTGCGGCTTCCGTAGAAAATGCGGAAGGAAGGAGGTGGGCGGGATGTTTACATCCCGCTCATCTCCGCCCCTCCGCTCCTATTGGCCGCCTGCCGTGTGACGTCGCAGTGACGCCATACGACCCGCCCCCTTAATAAGGAGGCGGGTTGCCGGCCAGAGCGACGGTCGCAGGACAGGTGAGTCCATGTGAAGCTGCCGTAGCGATAATGTTCGCTACGGCAGTTATCACAAGGATATCGCAGCTGCGACGGGGGCGGGGACTATCGTGCTCGGCATCGCAGCATCGGCCTGCGATGTCGCAGCGTGCAAAGCCCGCCTAACAGTGGTGGCTGAATCCTATAGTCAGAAAACTTGGGGCACCTGTTAGGAAAAGACTTGGAAGTGAGAGTCTAGTATTGGCCAGCCTCGGGGAACCTTAGAGAGGAAAAAGATCAGCCCTGGTGAGGACACAAAAAATAGGGTGATGGCCCTAGGAGCAACCACAAAAGGGATCACAGTAAGCAGTTTGTGAGGACTGGTCACTGCAAAACACATTCACTCATGTGGCTGGGTAACAGGAAGGTAGAGGTTAAAAGTAAGCCCTGTTCCACCAGCGTAACATCTCTCATAAGTAATGTGCCGCTGCCTGTACCCATGATGTACGTGACTCTGAGACGTTTGCCAGATGAAGACTGCAAATGTTCCACCTGCTACCTTTGGTATATAGATTAATGACCAGTAAACAAGACCATTGTATTAACAACGTCTAGCTCAGTCATTTGGAAAATGGAGAGGCCCAACTGTTACAATATGTGGCTGTAAGCAGGATGAGATTGACAGCAAATTCACCCAGCACATGTGCACACACCCAGGGACCCATGCACATAGTGCTCGGGAACACAGAAGTCTGCCGTGACAAGTGCCGTTTCCAGGACCGTTACAATACCCTATGGGGTGGAAGCCCACTGGTCTACCAGGTCAAGGTAACTTTGGTTTTGGCTGACCTTTACCAAATGGCTTGAAGAAAGGCCACAAAAATTTAAAAAAAAAAAAAAAAAAAAAAAAAACAAAAACAACTATATTTTTTATCTTAATATTCTAAATTTTAAGTGGTTTTTCATAGGTTGGACAAAAGATTTACTTTACTTTTCAGGACACACAAAACATTTGCTCCTTGTATTTAAAGGCAGAGGACCCTGCAAACATCCATAAATGTAAGTGGGTGCATCCCAAGTGTGCAAGGGCCGGTTTGCAGACAGACTGCGCTAAAGAGTGTAAATATTATCTTATGTGCCCATTATCTTTCATATTTCAGGTAAATTGGTCAAAGTCTAGCAAAATGACGATGATTTCTGAAAATCCACAATTGCTGATAACCCAGCAGAATGCGAATTCAAGTTTATCTTGAAGTTTTTGTATTTGGTGTGGTAAAACCATGGGATTAGTAGGTTTGTCTCCTTATAAAGACTGTCTAAAATAGGCACAATAAAAAATAGTGTGTTGTAACTTGAAATCAAAGGCCTAGTTTTACAATCTTTTCAGTAAGTATAACCTTTTATTTTTTTCAGATTGCTGAACCAAAAGATGTTTTGTTTTTTTTCAATTAAGACATATTGGGGATTATCTTTGATAGCCGTGGTCACTAACTATGTAATTTAATGCCTTTATGATCGCCAGATGACATCCCATCCAAAGAAATTGAATGTCATTTTGCAGCAGCTTCATTTTAGTCTTTTTTATTTGCCGTCTTGAAAATCCTGATGTAACAGTCAGAAAACAGATTAATTCAAAATCGAGATGAGCAAATTTCTTCACAAAGTTTTAATTTCAGGGCTCACGACTGAGATATTGAAAGTCATTTGGAAAGTTCATAAAAATAATGAAAATTATGTGTTTAGACAGAGAGGAACCAGAAGATGGAACATTAAAAAAAACAAACAAAGCAGGATTTATGTTGCCAAAGCATAGACGACTGACAAAAAGGCGGCGTTATTAGAAGAATATGGATAAGATAAAAACAAACACGTTTGTACTGAAGACATGCTGATTCGTCATCAAAATTGAACATTCACTGTTAGAATATTTCTTGCATCTTCTTATTTTCCAGCCTGATGTATATAGTTATAAATCTGGCCTCTGGGGAAGATCTTCAGTTAAATTAATGCAAACAGATGGCATCGGTGGGTGCGATGCTACATGAGGAAAACAGCATGAATATGTTAATATTACACAGTAGAAATCTTATCAACCACTTGTGATAAATAGGATTAATTCTGGCTGCCTGTGGTATTTAAATCCATAAATCCCCTGAGTGTCTAAAGATATGAGAGGAAATATATATACTGCAAAAAATAAAGATATAGATAGATAGATAGATAGATAGATAGAAGACACATGATATCAGTCTGAAGGTCTGTTCCTTCCACTATTTTTATTAGTGTTGCTTCAAATCCCTGTATCAAATACGAGCCATGTTTTCCAGTAGCGAATAAAGGACGTCTTATATCCATTCATTTGTATGGGAGTTCCAAAATTCCAGTAACAAAAGGGAATCCAGGAAGATGTTCATAAGTGTTGAATTAAAAAAACAATTATTTCCTCTCTTTAAAATCATAGAAAAAGCTGAACTTTCTAGTAGACTTCCTATACCTTTGAAACCATCAAGGTTCTTAGTCAGGGCTGGGCAATGTGCAGCCTGCAGGCCACATTCAGCTCTCTGGCTGTTCCTATGGGGAGATAAGGTATGCACACCAGTGACTATGTAAGGGGAATACATGAAATAGCAGAAACTGCTGTGTGAATACTGACTTGAAAAATCCAATAGCTATATGTAAGAGTGAAAATGTGAAAAATGGAATCTGCATTACTGTCATGAATATATGAATAAAGAGAAATTTAGCTACTGAATTGATCAATGCAATAGAGCCCCAACACTACGCCAAAGTATTTCTCTACGTTGGGGTCCCTAGCTTGTGTGTGTCCTCTCATGCAGTTAAAAAACTTACCGTGTATGGGAAGCTGAGACCCAGGATATTTATGCATATGATATGGATTGGCAATAGGTGTGGTTGGGGAGGGTTCACAAACGAAAAGCTGTTCCTGTCCGGCCCTCATGACTAGAGTTGAGCGGATCGGTTATAATCCGGGTCCGACGGATCCGGATCGGGTTGTCGCCGAAGTCCGAATCAGATCCGGAATCCGCGGCTATGTAAATGAATGGGAAGAGGAGAGAGAGAAGAGAGGAGAGAGAGAGGATAGAGAGAGAGTAGAGAGAGGAGAGAAGAGGAGAGGAGAGAGAGAGAGGAGAGAGGAGAGAGAGAGGGGAAAAAAAAAAAAATGGATCCGGATCGTGGACCCCAAATCCCGGGTACTGGTCGGACTCGGATCGGACTCTCGAACCGTGCGGATCCGGATTTTGCCGATCCGGGCCTGCTCAACAGTACTCATGACGCATACAGCGGTGATCTCATTGTTAGAGTATGGTGCCATTGGCTCCATTTTTTACCAATTAGCGTGTGGCACAACAGACGTGATGATGTCACCTCATTGCATGTGGTATGCAGAGCATAGGTGCACTGGAGGCCACAGCAGAGTGGTGACTAAACAGGAGCAATGTGAGTGTGTGGTAGTTTTTTTCATCTATATGGGATGTTTGCACTCTTGTAAGAGGCTGTGTAGGATCTCATAATATATATTATAGTAGCTAACAACAAAAATGAGTATGCCCCTAAGTGAAACAAATTTTGTCCAAAGTGTCAATATTTTGTGTGTCCACCATTATTTTCAAGCATTACCTTAACATTCTTGGGCATGTAGTCCACTAGAGCTTCATAGGAGCCACTGCAATCCTCTTACACTACTCAATGATGGCATCACGAAGTTGCTGGATGCTGGAGACCTTGCACTCTTCCACCTTCTATCTTTGAATGCCCCACAGATTCTCAATAGGGTTTAGGTCTAGCACCTGTATCCTCAGTTTCTTCAGCAAGAAGGGGGTTGTCTTGGAGGCGTGTCTGGTGTTGTTATGTTGGAATACTGCCTTGCGTTCCAGTTTCTGAAGGGAACGGGATAATGCCCTGCTTCAGTATGTCACAGTACATGTTAGCAATCATGGTTCCCTCAATTAACTGTAGCTACCCATAACCAGCAGCACATATGCAGTCCCAAACAATGACACACCCACCACCATACTTGACTGTAATCAAGACACACTTTTGTTTATACTCCTCACCTTGCTTATCTTGGTGTCATCAGACCACAGGATATGGTTTCAATACTCCATGTTCTGTTTGTTTTCAGCAAACTGTTTGCGGGCTTTCTTGTGCATCATCTTTAAAACAGACTTCCTTCTGGGTTGACAGCCATGCAGATCAATTTGATGCAGTATGTGGCATATGGTCTCAGCACTGACAAACTGACACCCCACTACCCCACATCTTTAAGTGTGTCGCCCCCGCGACAGCCGACGGGCTGGAGAGCGGTCCATGAAGATTCCGTCCTCGTCGGGTGAATTACTGGGCTGAATAAAGCTACTTCCCAGCCTAGGGTCCGCGTACCCCGTCGTGCCCTGGACCCTGCCCGGTTGTAGCACAAGGCCGCCGGTCTGCCCTCTGTGGCAGTACCGTGCCCCTTGCCACTACCCCCTGCAACCGGGGTTTCAGCTCCTTCCAGGCCAGGCCAACGTCTGGCACCTGGGACAGGTACAGGAGCCCAGCTCCGCAGCGTGATATTTCCTGTCACTGCTCACTGACACTCTCTGACTACAACTGACACTTCTGGCCCTCCTTCTACCATCCCTCCATCTGGGCGGCCCTATTCCCCTCAGGCTGCCCAATGGGTGTCTGGTGAGTGTGGTGCAGAGTGTTCCTCAGGATTTGTGTATACCTGTTCTTAGCAACACCAAAGGGACAGGACCCGTAACCAAGGAGGAGCGGGTACCATGCAGACGTGCAGATTGCACGGCACCCTTGGGACTACCTTATAGGCCAGGGCGTCACATAACCTCTGCAGTAACGCTGGCAGCACTCATATGTCTGTTTTGGAAATAGAACCTCTAGATTTGATGCTGAGCATATGCACTCAACTTTTTTGGTCGACCATGGTGAGGCCTGTTCTGAGTGGACCCTGTCTTGTTAAACTGCTGTATGGTCTTGGCCACCGTGCTGCAGCTCAGTTTCAGGGTGTTGGCAATCTTCTTATAGCCAAGACCAACTTCACGTAGAGCAACAATTCTTTTTTTCAGATCCTCAGAGAATTGTTTGCCATGAGGAGCCATGTTGTACTTCCAGTGATTAGTATGAGAGAGTGAGTGAGCAATAACATCAAATGTAACACACCTACTCCCCATTGACACTTGAAATCTTGTAACACTAATGAGTCACATGACACTGGTGAGGGGAAAACGGCTAATTGGTCACAATTTGTCCATTTTCACTTATGGGTGTACTCACTTTTGTTTCCAGTGTGCGTTGAATTATTTAGAGGGCACACCAAATTTACACTGTTACACAAGGTGGACTCGGCATCGCCGGATGTCATAAGTATGGGCGAGTGATCTGATGTGTGATTGTATGCGTGATATGATGTGTGTGTGCGATTTGATGTGTGTGGGTGTCCATTCCACTGCAGGTCTTCCAGATCGATATCCGGTGAATATGATTGTGGGGTCTTCTGTCATTTTTCTTCTCTCTTTTGGGGATTTCTGTATAGCGCCCTGAAGCCGTCAGGGAGCTACAAGGTTTTACATCCTCACCAGGATGCAGGGCCTACCCCCCAGGGTCCCGGAAGACCAGTGCCGGTCACACACAAAAACTCCAGGTAATCCTAGTTTTCCCCAACAATCCCCCATACAATGGTATAGGGCTAGGGTTAGACCAATGGATGGCCGCCTAGAGGTGGAACCAGTCCAGTCCACTAGTTGACCAGGTGGGAAGGGCAGACAGTGGACAGTCAGACGGAGTCGAACAGTGAAGGAGGACAGGATTTGACAGTAACGGTGCCCAGGAGGGTAGTTGCCAGTGGAGTACGGTGGAGTACTCCAGGAACTACACACCAACGGGGTACAGGACCTTGGACAGGCAGAAGCTCTACTCAGGCCTGTTAAAAGCTGCACAGCAAGGGGACCATCAAGGACTTTGCTGACGTTAACAATCCAAGACTCAGTAGCAAGGGGAGAACCGGAGACAGGACCAGTGACTTCAACCCCACAGGGTCACGCTACCGCCAGGCAGACAGCAGTGGAAAAACCATTACACGGGGACCCCCGGTTGCTCTATGCCACGGGGACCCACCAACCAAAGACAGGTGCAGGGGACGAAGGTACCAGATTACTAAACTGGCACTGGGACAAAGGGGACCTGAAGGTGAAACTAGCCGGCCTCGTGTAACCAGTTACCACCAGCAAAAGTGAGTAAAAACCCAGTTGCACTGAACCCTTCTGTAGAATACCTTCTTCCGACACCCGTCATATCACCTACCCTCTGGGGCCCGGCCCTGCTTGCAAAGGGCCTACTATCCAGGCAGCCAATAACACCAGCCCCAGTAGTTGACATTGTTCAGCAGCGGCCCCATCTACATAGCCGCAAGTGAAAGGTTGATGGACTGTTGTCTGGGACACCGCGACTTCGAGACAGTGCTGCTCTACCTGGATGACGTGATCGTCTACTCGAAAACCTACGAGGACCATCTGTAACATCTGGCTGAGGTGTTCAAGGCATTGTCCAGGTATGGAATTAAGTTGAAACCATCAAAGTGCCACCTGTTGAAACTCAGAGTCCAATACCTTGGACATGTTGTCAGTGCGAAGGGAGTGGCGCCAGACCCAGAAAAGGTTACAGCCATCAAGAACTGGCCACGACCAACTGCTGTCAAGTAAGTCCGTCAGATACTGGGCCTGGTAGGATACTACAGGAGATTCATCAAAGGCTACACAAAGATGGCAGTGCCCTTACAAGAACTCCTGTTAGGTCAGACCAAAAAGGGGAAAACTTCTGGTCCTCCATTTGAATGCGGTGAGGGAGAAGAAAACGCCTTCAGACAGATGAAGTTGGCCCTGACTGGTGACGAGATCCTGGCGTATCCTGACTACAACCTATCCTTTGTGCTGTATACCGATGCCAGCAACATGGGATTGGGAGCTGTGCTATCCCAGGTGCAGAACGGTAAGGAGAGAGTGATCACCTATGCAAGCAGGAAGCTTCGCCCTATGGAGAGGAACCCTGAGAATTACAGTTCCTTCAATGTGGAGTTCCTGGCATTGGTCGGGGCTGTCACAGAGCGGTTCAAACACTACTTGGCAGCCGCAAAGTTTACCATTTTTACGGATAACAACCCTCTGACCCACCATACAGCAAAATTGGGTACACTGGAGCAACGTAGGGTGGCTCGACTGGCAAATTATGATTTCAAAAACCCCATAAAATTCAAATATTTTATTAATCAACCAAAAAGTGCAAATTAAAAACCAAGTGGTTTGACACACGTTATGGTACAGAATAAAGGGGGGGTCCTGGGCAAATTCCCTATTCTCCCCCTTCCTGACCGCAGGGGTTGGCACCCTAAATAAATAGATGCAATGGCGCCCCCGCTCACTAGTAGACTGACCCTAGCCGACCCTACCCTGACAGTCTTATCAGTGCTGCTGATCTTATGTGAAAGTCATATAGAATGCAGGGTTGTCATGCATTCATTCAGGCATTCTTAGGAAACCTATACCCGGTCATTATTCCAAACCTGCCTCTCCAGTAAAAACTGGGTAAGAGGCATCACCATATTTTGCCGGATTCCATGCCCACACTTTAGCACTTCCTATGGTCAGCTTTTCAAAAATAGAAGGTACAGTCCCGTTTCCAAGGCATCAAACTTCTGAAATATCACCAGAAAAATGTTGTAGCCAAATGGCTACTGCTTCGCCATAATGCATAGCCTGTTGCCCGACGCGTTTCTCCTCCTGGACCACAAATTGAACGGAGGTTCATCAGGGGCTGTCCCAAGCTGAATCGCATAGATGACAGACTGAAAACACCAATATAACTACATTAGAGGGTGGTCGTCATTTCATAGAGTTATATATATCTCATAGGTAATCCATTACTCACAATATGATTAGGTCATTGATGATACGTTGATCCTCCAATGAGGTGGTGTTATAGGCTGTAAATTAATATATACATAAATATAAGCCCAGCATGATCTTATTATCAAGCTGAAAAACTGAGTCAAATTCCATTTCTGCCAGTACTTACTCAGATATCCCACTGTCTGGGTGTGTACACTTTATTTTTGCCATATAAAAGCGATCCTCCAATGAGGTACTAATGGAAGCTGTAAGGCAATATAAATGTGTACATAAACAAAAGCCCTCAATATCCTCCTCATGTAACATATCATCTCCAGTAGTACTTACTCAGAGATCCCACTGCATAAGTGTACTTGCAGGTCGCATGCTGGTAATGTGCAGGTAAATGGCGCCTGACTTCTTCTAAGTACTGCCAGGTTTAAATCCCCCGTGGCAGCAGCGTCATAGTCGCTCATTTCCGGTCCCTATTGTTCCGTGAAACTGAAACATCAGCCTGAATGAATGCATGACAACCCTGCACTCTATATGACTTTCACATAAGATCAGCAGCACTGATAAGACTGTCAGGGTAGGGTCGGCTAGGGTCAGTCTACTAGTGAGCGGGGGCGCCATTGCGTCTATTTATTTAGGGTGCCAACCCCTGCGGTCAGGAAGGGGGAGAATAGGGAATTTGCCCAGGATCCCCCCTTTATTCTGGACATGGGTGTCAAACCACTTGGTTTTTAATTTGCACTTTTTGTTGATTAATAAAATATTTGAATTTTATGGGGTTTTTGAGCTTTGTTGTAGGTATTATTGGTCTGAATACCCCGTTTACATCAAATTGAGATTTACAAATTATGATTTCACCATCAAATATCGGGCTGGTCGCAAGAATGCCAACGCAGATGCCTTATCCAGGATGCCTCACCTGCCAGAGGAAGGAGAAGATGTGGACGAACTGGAAGAGATTAAATTGCCAGCTTTCCACTGCCCTAGTGCCTCCCAGTACCAACAAGCCTATAACAAGCATCAAGAGGCTGCATTGAACCCGTTACCTCATCATGGTTGGAAGGATGACCCTGCGGTAAAGTTGGTCAAGGAACTGATCACCCAAACGGATGCACACCTGGGACCTTATGCTCCAGCTGATGCTCAACAACTGTGAATTATCAGCCTTTAATATGTTTAACTATATCCATGATTATTATAATACCTATACCTGGTGTTAAGTGATTTAGGTCATAACTTTAGTGAAAAAAATATCGGATTAACATCTCTGTATTAGCCACAATCTGTCCACTGATATATTTACATTCACGCTTCTCCAAACCCCCCCCCCCTCTTTCTCCTCCTCACTTGCTTTGGAAATATATATCCCTTCTTCTGTAGGGAACAGGAACGATTATGATAGTCCTGGAATTAATCTGAGATGTGATATTTAGCGCATTTGTACGTGACCTCTGGGCATCCCTCTGACCACATGCATCACTACATGGGGTCATGTGGGTCAGGGGTACGTCACGATTGGTGACTTGAAAGAGTTTTTGAGCGCCTTCACATTCCATATACTAAGCCTGGAATTCTGTTATTAACAGGATATGGAACGCAATTGCGTTCCACACGTCTGAGTTCCGACTGAATCCCTTTGTCAGAAGTGAGATGACGCCTCTAACAGAGTGTGGAGCTCATTTGCGTTACACGCATCTGAGTCCCAACTGGAATCTGTTGCCGGAAGTGAGGTGACGCTATTAACAGAGTGTGGAGCGCAATTGCGTTCCACGCGTCTGAGTTCTGTTGCCGGAAGTGAGGTATCGCTATTAACACAGTGTGGAGCGCATTTGCGTTCCACGCATCTGAGCCCCGATACCGGAAGTGACATCTAATGTCGGAAGTGAGGTGTCACTATTGACACAGTGTGAAACGCATTTGCGTTCCACGCGTCTGAGCCCCGATACCGGAAGTGACATCTAACGCTTCCAGACTACACAGGAGGTTGGGACATTCCTCAGGACTCTAGAGGGGGCCGGTACAAGGTGATCTCCGATACAGAAAGTGAGGCATTAGCACTAGCCTCGCACAGAGTATTTAAACCATGTGACGGGGGCCGGATATGTGTGTCATCAGCCATTGTATTGCTGGCGTGCGGTCTTATCTGAGAGCAGCATGGTCCATGAGTAAGTACTTCTTTGTATGGGAAACTAACAATGGGGGAGAGTAGATGGAGTGCTTATCTGCATGTGTTGTTATTATTACAGCTGGTAAAACTACCTCACTGGAGGACCGTTTTTCTCTGTGGATGACATTATCAGAATGTGAGTATTTGAATTTATGTATACAATTTTCTTAATTTGGTGGATAGTTTGGCTACTATATTAATTCATATGTACTGACATTACAGTGTGTCATCTTGATGTGGTCTAATTTTGGACAGCCCCTGATGAACCTCCAAGTGATTGCTATGGGGCAGAAACGCGTCGGGCAATGAGCTGCTGAGTGTGGCTAAGTACTGGCCATTTGGCCGTTGTTTCTACCATCTATTGTGATGAACATTTATATGTTATTGCTGCATACACATAGGGAGGATGGTAATGCTGCCATGACCCTGAAAAATGACTGAGTCATAACATTCTACATCCCTTATCCATCATTTCTGTCTTGACCATTATGGTCTTTAATAACAATCTGGAAATTGAACATATTGATATTTTTGATATGAGGAGTAAAGATTACTAATATGGATGGATATGATGATATCACTGGGGATTTTGTAAGGCCCTCAATTAGACCAGCAGCACCTAAAGATATCAGTATAGGGTTATAAGGGCCAGTCTTCGTTGAGCGGGGGCACCATTTTCGTTATTTATAGGGTGCCAACCACCGCAGTCAGGAAGGGTGATACTAGGGAATTTGGCCCGGGGCCCCGTCTCCTGAAGTGTATGGTATGAATAACCTGATTTTACTTGCACTTTTTTTAAATTTGTGTTTATATTAAAGTTTTATATTTTATGGGGTTTTTTTCTTCTTGGTTTCTGGTATCAATACCCCTTGATGTATCTATGTGAGGTTTTCTGCTCAACAATTGTGGAAAGAAGGAAGCAGGCTATGCATCCACCGAGGTAAACTATGCAGAAGTGTTACCAACTGTAAAATGCATGAAAGAGTGTGCCAAGTAGTGATACCCAGAAGTCACATCCAGATGGTGTTAGAAGCCTACTATGATCGAGCAGGACACTTTAGCTGGAAAAAGTTGGATGCATTGCGTCGAGACAGATTCTATTGGATTGGAATGAGGAACTCCATAGAAAACTGGTGCAGAAACTGTGACCCCTGTACCTTGAGAAGACAGGACCGCAACAGTCAAAAAGCACCACTGCAGCCTATTGTTACCAAACAGCCCTTGGAGCTTGTAGCCTTGGATCATGTGAAGCTGACACCCAGTAGAACAGGCTACACCTATGCACCAACAATAGTGGATCATTGTGCCAGGTTCTTAGTGGTCATCCCAGTCAAGGACTTAACAGCAAAGACTGCAGCAAAAGCCTTTCAAGCACATTTCTGCAGACCAGATGGATACTGTGAACACGTATTAACAGACCAAGGACATGCATTTGAAGCTGAGATCTTCCAGGAGTTCTGCAACCTGTACGGATGCAAGAAGATTCGTACCACTCCTTAACATGCATAGACCAACGGAATGTGTGAAAGAATGAATCAAATAGTCATTGAATTAATGAAGACTCTCCCACTAGAGGAAAGAAATCTGTGGCCAGAGAAGTTACCAAACTTAGTGGATATCTACAATAACATCCCAGTAAATTCAACAAACTGTACGCCAGCATACCTCATGAGAGCGAGACTTGGAAGACTACCAGTGGACCTAGAGATAAAAGTTGTCATGCCAGAGTTGGATTCATCAGAGAGTGACTGGAATACTACTCATCAAGCGCAAAATGGAGGGGAGCCAGCACTGCTTATGAGTGGCATGCAACAATGAAAAAGTAAAAAGTGTAATATTCACAAATTCATTCCTACTGTAACAATTCAATGAGATTTTTGGCAAATAATTGATCAATGATTTGATCCCCCCTGCCCCGTCACGGCAAATCTCTATAAGGGGGGTCCCTACACTACAGTTATAATATACATACGTACCATAAGGTCTCGTATAATGCGCAGGACCATATGAGAACATCACCTACCTGAGAAGTGTCAGAACCGCTCCCATGCTGCAAGGGCTGACAACTGCGAGTAGAAGGGCAGTCCAGGTGCCAGTGTGTGCGGCAGAACCACACACACCAGCACAATATCAGAACTAGCCCCCACAGTGTCAGACCAGCAGACACAGATGAAGGGCGGAACAGCCCCAGGCAGGTGGTGCTTAAGTAATAATGCCTATGGAACAGGAGGCGGTGGCTGTATGTGAACAGGCACCAACATAAATTTTGATGGCAACAGAAGGAATTTGCAAACCACACTGGGCGTGCACGGCATGGTGGCGGTCAACCACCTGACCAGTAAACGAAAAATGGAGGGGAGCCAGCACTGCTTATGAGTGGCATGCAACAATGAAAAAGTAAAAAGTGTAATATTCACAAATTCATTCCTACTGTAACAATTCAATGAGATTTTTGGCAAATAATTGATCAATGATTTGAGCCCCCCTGCCCCGTCACGGCAAATCTCTATAAGGGGGGCCCCTACACTACAGTTATAATATACATACGTACCATAAGGTCTCGTATAATGCGCAGGACCATATGAGAACATCACCTACCTGAGAAGTGTCAGAACCGCTCCCATGCTGCAAGGGCTGACAACTGCGAGTAGAAGGGCAGTCCAGGTGCCAGTGTGTGTACTCATCAAGCGCAGTACAAGAAGATACAAGAATGCGTTGAAAAGAGCTTGAACCAGAGTCAAGAAAAACAGGAGAAGGACTTCAACAAGAAAGTAAAAGCTGCTTCCTTCATACCAGGAGAAATAGTGCTGAAAAGAAAGAGAAGAGCTCACAAACTCGACGATCAGTGGGAAGCAGAACCCTACACAGTACTACCTTCTAACACAAACAACAAGAAAACTTGTGTAATTACCAAAGATCAAGCAAAAACTACATCTACAATATCCAGGGATCATTTGAGGAAATGTCCGGAAAAGTTAAAACCTCAAGAAGAAATTTCCAATACACCAGAAGCGCAAGAACCAAAAGAAAAAGGTGATACACACAATACTTGGAGACTTTCCTGAAAACTGGCCTCAATACAATGGAGCCATAATTGTACCAGTGATTACGTTCCCACAATCAGTGGAAGAAGTCTTTTAAGAAGGAGTAATCCCAGCTCCAGAAGAAATACCTGTTGTAGTAACACCAGAGGAGCCTACAAATAGTACACTCAGAGACAATCAAATCAGAAGACTGAGAAGTGACAAACACTCAGTTCACTTAGAGACAATAGAGTGACACAGGCACCACATACCAGGGCACCACAGACACAAATTGACATACCAGGGTTACTTAGGTCTACCCGTAACAACCTAGGTCAACCTCTGCTCAGGTACAGAAAATAAATTGTACAAAATAAAATGTAAATATGTAAAAATGTAAATGTTGATTTAAACTGCTTAACAAGTGTTTAACAAATGTTTTGAAAAATGGAGAATTGAAGAAAATGTTTACCAGCTTTTGTGTTTTGATAAAAATGGACCCAGGCTGCAGGACTGGTAGCAGCCAACAAAAACTCTTACATTGTAAATAGTTGCACCAGTTGTGCATCACCAGAGTACCACCAGTAGACCCTGTTAAAGCACCACCACCAGGAGAGGCCGGGTGCAGGAAAGGTCAGTCCAGACCTGGTCACCAACGGAACCGGTGACCTGCCTCCGTAGTGGGTTTGGGACCAGGACCTTGGGTGGTGGGTTCAGAGAGGGGTACTCCAGTTAATGCAACGTTTAAGCCTGGACCTCCTCTGAGCGGGAAGACCTGTTAAGTTGATGTTTTCATGTAACAATAAAAGTGTAACCAGTTTCACTTGCAGCCCGAAGACGTGTTGGAATTAACCAACGGGGAATGTAGCACCCTTGAAGCCATCAGGGAAGTAAAAGGGGAAAGAGGTACCAGATTACTAAACTGGCACTGGGACAAAGGGGACCTGAAGGTGAAACCAACCAGCCTCAGGTAACCAGTTATCACCAGCAAAAGTGAGTAAAAACACAGTTGCACTGAACCCTTGAGTGGACTACCTTCTTCTGACACCTGTCACATCACCTAGACTCTGGGGGCCGGCCCTGCTTGCGTAGGGCCTACCATCCAGGCTGCCATAAACACCAGCCCCAGTACTGGACATTGTGCAGCGGTGGCTCCATCTACATAGCCGCAACACCGCAAGTGGCGTCACGTGTGAACACTATTTTAATCCCCTGTAAATACTTCCCCTTTACATAAAGGGCCCAGGGCACGGAACCGGGCAACGGACACCAAAGTGACATTCCCAAGATATACACCGCCCAGGACGACTACCCCATATCCCTGGGGGCGACATCTGCTTTCTATAATCATCAACATTAACTGAAATAAACACTTGAAATAGATCCCTTTGTGTATAATGACTCTATATAATATATGCATATCCCTTTATGTATTGAATTACTGAAATAAATTAACTTTTTGATGATATTCTAATTTATTGAGATGCACTTGTATGTCCCTACCATTTTTTGACGGTTTTTCATATAAACATAATAAAGTGTTTATTGATATTTTAGAAAAAAAAACATGAAGTTGTCAAAGTCAAATACCAGGAAGTTTACAAAATAAAGCAGCATTGTTTAAAACGTGCCAAAAATGTAGCCTAAAATAATTTAGATGCAGAAATGGGCAAAAACTCATAAAAAGCTTATCATGAGGAAGTAGCCTTAAAGCTGGGGTCACACAAGCGTATAGGATTTGATGTGAGAGAATGAAGTGAGCAAAGTGTCATTCTACCGTGCTTTCTTGCATACGAGAATCGCGGCACAGGTGCAGAGAAGATGGAGAGATGAATTTCCCCATCTTCTTCATTGCCAGTCTCAGCGTATAGCACTACACTAAGATCTCTTCAGTGCAGGTCGAGCCCCTTCCCTCGGAAATGTTGACCATATTGTTGTTATCTGATAATGCTCTCAGACATATTTTCATGCAATAAGGTATAGATGGTAGGCAGATGTGGCAGTGGCAGTGTTAATCATGTTAGTTACTGAAATAGTTGGTAAGGTATTGCTATGTAGGATTCTTGCATAGGTAGCCCTGACTGTAAAAGTAGTTTAGGGGCATTAATACCTGAGAATAGAATTAGCTCCTATAGTAGTATCGGGAAGGCTAGGTAGTGCACATGAAGAAGTTACATAACTGTGTATAATGAGCTGTTGCCCTGGTAATGGTGGGGTAGATGAAGGCTCAAGGAGAGTAGAAAGACGGCAGTTGGGAGACCGATCTCAGAAATGGGATGGAAGTGTAGCTTCAGGGGTAGAAATAAGGGGTAGAAATAAAATCTCACAGGTTTTCACGGTCCTAGGACTGGCTACTGTAGTGTTCAGTAAGTGCAGCAGTCTAGGAGAAAGTAAAGGATTATCTTCAAGTGTAATGTAGCGCCCCACGGGGCGGTGATTAACCTGCTCGTTGCCGTGCCGTTTTGGGTCTGGTCAGGCGTTGTCACGGGTGGCCTTGCCCGGTTCCGTTGCCCCGAGGCATACAGTAAATGGTGGAGGAAGCGGGGTATTAGGGAAAGTTTGTTGTGACGCCACCTGTGGCATGCGGTCAGAGGGTCAGAGAGTAGCCACCGCTGCAGGGTTCCTCGCTGGGGCAGGTGTTACGGCAGCCAGGATGGTGTCGCTCCCCACAAGCTGAGCGGGCCCCGGGTGGATGATGAGGGTTTTAATGGTCATTGGTGCCTAAGCACCGGCGGCGGCGCCGGTAAGGACGAGCCAACACAGTCTCTGGGGGTACAGGGTACAGTTTACTCACAACTTCAGCTGCCAGCCCGGTCGCACTGGTCACTGCCGTGATGGGCTCAGGTCGATCCTGGATCCGTGGGAGGTCACAACCAGTCCGGTAGTCTGTGGGCCCTTCCTCACGGTGCTTTTTAGTGCTGGTTCCTGTGGCTTGAAGCACTTAGAGTCCCTTCCATACTAGGTAGAGTACTATTCCCTATGCCAGTAGCTGGGATCCCCTTGAGTCTGACAGTGATCGAGACCCATGAGTCCTATATACCACTTGGCTCTGGAAACTTGTGTGGTCGAAGAAGCATGGAACCTCTCCATCCAGCAGAATCTGGTGATGCAACGTGGAATTACAAAACCCTAGGGTGCTGCACCCTGAACAGCGCTGCTCCCAACGCGGTATTCTCCACAGTGACCGTTAAACTCCTATGTCCCACAGGAACTACCGGGAAAGACGTCCGCTCACTGTCCCTCCTGCTGGAGAACTCTCTAAATTACTGTGTGTGCGTGACTCCTAACTCCCCCTGGTGGCTGCGCCTCCCTCTACCCAGGTCCTAAACTAGTGGATTGGGGGCCCAGTTGTAATGGCATCCTATAAATGCCACACTGTAGGCGACCCCTTTGGAACCCGACTCTAGCCCAGTCCCCAGTGGGGAAGGGGCAACCCATATGTGTATGTGGCTGTGTATGATGAAACCGGTACCGACCTCCTTTGGATCTATGATCAGCACTACACCCTAAGTGGAGTGCAGTACCCTGTGGCGACCTGCGCCTCAGAAGCGCCACATTCCCCCACAGCATTCCCAGGCTGCAACAAAAAACAATTAACACCAAAATTCTTTTATATGCACGCATTCAATAGGTTAATATTCTTCCATTTATGGGAGGCAGCAATATTTTGAAATGTTTCAACAATACCGGTCACAGGTCATCAAAACAGTGGTAAGCAGCCGATTTCAGTATAAATCTTTTCACATTATAAACTGTGCAGATATAAAACAGGTAAAACATTTTCACTTAAGCTTGATGGAATGGATGAAAAATATGGCGGAGTCCCAATTTACACTCGTCAGTGTACCTCTCACTGGTATTTAACACCTTCCCTACTGAGCAGAATTTCTTGTCACCCTAATTCTGGGAGGGTGCACAACAGGTGCAATTATTTACAAGAAGGAGTCCTGGCCACCCGCAGTCCTGTGGCATAAATGTTCATCAAACCTTGATCAGATCAACTTAGAAAATGGAGAAAAAAAACAAACAATTTACTGGGGAACGGTTGGCTCCTGACCAGCTGGTCAACGGGAGTCCTCCCCATCAGTCTGGGTACATTAATCTTGTACTCCCAGTACATGAGGTGCTGGGTGGGAAATGGGGACTGGTTCCAGGTGCCTGTCTGAATCGGGCTCTGCCTCAGTTTTAGCCTCCTCCTTCTGACAAAGTCCCACATCCATGGCATGCCAGCTCCGCTCTCCCCTGTGCTGTGTGGACACAACCCGGTCTCCCAGTTAGAAATCCCGGCCCTGATGGCCCCACTGGAGCTGAGATTCAACATCACACCAGGACACAAACACTTCCTTGCTCAGCAACGGCTCTATAATTAACCCCCACCCCCGTTCAAGATCAAACTGGGTCACAGTACCTCTGTGCAGCGGACCCCGCTCTACTGGATGAGATTGGCAGGCCTGCTCCTTAGCTGCCAGGTTTTGGGTCTCCACCTCCCACTTTTATTCTTGGCGCCGCCGCTCCTCCGCGGCCAGCTGGGCAACGGTGTTCAGATAGGTGGTCCAACTCGTTGCTCTCTCCCAGCTTAGTTGAGACTGTCCCTTTTCCCACACCAGACCGGACATGGGTTTTCCCGATGCCTCGGTGCTTGCCTTCGCTGCTGGTGGCTGGTGGGTCTTGGATAGGTCGGCAGCCTCTTGGGTTATGGTCACCAGATCCTCCATGACCTGGGGAACGGTCACCGATTCTTCAGCAACCTGGGGGACGGTCACCGGTACTTCAGTGACCTGGGGGACGGTCGCCGGATCTTCATCAACTGGTCGGGTGGCTCTCAGGTTCTCGGCAACTTTGATAGCGGCTGCCGGGTCTTCAGCGGGGGATAGTTGGTGGTATGAGGGATCCTGGAGCATATTTCCGGTTGCAGTGGTGACTGGAATTTCGGGATCTTTCACCGCAGACCCTTCCCTCGACATTTCTCCATCCAGGATTGGCGGCAGTTGTTCTTCGTAGGCCCGCATGGCCCCCACCATCCCCATCATGGACGCCCTCCAGTCACGGATGATGCCCAGCTATGATCGCTGAATCTCCTGAGTCTCTTGGTTCACTTCTTCCTCCATCTCCCAACCACTCCAGAACATTGGGCGCACCGGTGTGACCCCTTGACAGCCAGGGTATGCCATAACTGACACAATGCACCTTCATGCTCCTCCAACTCTCAATTCTCTTTTCTCTTTTAGTCTCTCTGAGAACTGGTTCCACCCACATTTTCTGTTATATTTCTTCTGGACCATGGGAGGGGGCGGCCTTACTTAGGCTTTAGCACCACTTTTTTGCGCCAACCCACGAGAGGTGGACACACCCTGGACACTTGTGGTCTTCTAATGGCCGTTGAGGTGTAATTTTTCAAATAAACAGTCCAGAACTAGGTAGTCCATAAGGCGAACAGTACCCGGTTTAATGGGCACGATATCCTCTTTGTGACGGCAAATGTAGCGCCCCACGAGGTAGGTGGTTAACCTACCCATTGCCGGGCCATTTCGGGATGGGTCGGGCATTGTTACGGGTGTCCTTGCCCAGTTCCATTGCCTCAAGGCATACAGTAAATAGTGAGGGAAGCGGGGTAATAAAGAAAGTTTGTTGTGACGCCACCTGTAGTATGTGGCCAGGGAGTGGCCGCTGCTGCAGAGTTCCTTGCCGGGGCAGGTGTTACGGCAGCCGGGATGATGTCGCCCCCCACAGGTAGAGTGGGCCCCAGACGGGAGAATGAGGGTTTTAATGGTCGTTGGTGCCTAAGTGCTGGTCGGCGGAGACGGTAAGGACGAGCCAACACAGTCTCTGCGAGTTCAGGGTGTAGTTTACTTACAACTTCAGCTGCCAGCCCAGTCGCACTGGTCACTGCCATGATGGACTCAGGTCAATCCCGGATCTGTGGGAGTTCACAACCAGTACAGTAGTCTGTGGGCCCTTCCTCACTGCGCTACCGTACTAGGTAGGTGAAGCAATGTGGAATTACACCACAATAGGGTGCTGCACCCTGAACAGCGCTGGTCCCGGGGGAACTGACATGTGGTATTGTCGCGGGCGGGGAGGGAGCCGCCGCCGCTGCGCTCTCGCTGGCGCTCGGGTCCGGCGCTGCTGCAGCCTGCTGCTTGCTGCTCGCTGCTCAGTGGCTCGAGCGGTGGGCCGGATCCGGGGACTCGAGCGGCGCTCCTCGCCCGTGAGTGAAAGGGGATAGTTTTTGGGGTTGGGAAAGTCGGTTCGTGACGCCACCCACGGTTTGTGGTGAGGTTGGGACACCACCGCTGCTCTGGACGGGGATCCCGGGAGCGATGACAGGGAGCAGCGGAGATGTTTCTCTCCCCTCCGTCGGTAGGGGGTATTTGGGTGGTCCCGGGGCCCGGTGAGGGTAACTGGAGAGTGGATGGCAGGGTTTGGTGAGGTGCAGGGTCACGGGGGCAGCGCGGTGCCAGATGGCACGGTGGTACTCAGCCAATAACGTACACGGAGTCTCTGGTAAAACAAACGGCTGGATGGACGGGTTCCGCAGCCGGCTGCGGTGGTCACTCTCGGTAGGTTGGCGGTGACTGCCTTTCCCTGCACCTGTAGTGTGTTTTCGGCCCCGATGGCTTCCCACCAGTAACCCGCTCCCCAGCGTGGATATATTCCGAGGGAGCTCCTTTTGCCCGCAGGCTCTGGCCCTGGGAATTGTAGCCTTGGCGGTGACTGTATTTCCCTTCACGGTTGAGCGGTTGCCTTCAATCGGGTTTTTGCTGCTGGGAAACCCCGGAGGTTCCCGTCGCTAACAGATTGGACCGGTTTTTACGGCGACTCCAAGCCTGGTCGGGGTCCGTAGGCCCTGCCGGATGGTGCTGGCGTCTCTTCGCTCCCCAGTTCGGTACCAGCGGGCCACCGCCCGTCCCCGGTTCTACGGTTCCGCGTCGATTGGCCCCTCCTGCAGACAGTCACCACCGTCTGCCAACCTTGCTGTATGTGCACGGGCCACGTACCCGGACACAGTCAGGCTGCTCCTCTGCTACCACTTTTCTCCTCACTCTTACTACTCCAAAACTACTCTCTCTTCCTTTCCCGCCTCCAGGACTGCGAACTCCTCGGTGGGTGGGGCCAACCGCCTGACTCCACCTCACCTGGTGTGGACATCAGCCCCTGGAGGGAAGCAACAAGGATTTGTGTGTGACTGATGTACCTAACCGGGGTGTGGGGTGTGTTGTTGCAGTACCTGTGACGACCTGGCTTGTCCAGGGCGCCACATTCCCCCTTGGTTAAATGCAGACCGTCCGCGGGCTGCTCGTCCATCACCGGTTTTATTTTCACAACTGAAAAAGGTGAAACATATAAAAACATTCAACAACCTTTTTTTTTATGAAGTGGATGAAGGAAATAGGAAAAATGATCCGGCACTGATTCTCCTTTTAAGATAAAATCTCCAAAGTCTTTATTAGAAATATTAAAAACATCGTGAAGGCCGAGTATGAATCTTTACATGGAAACTTTACGCGTTTCGGACTACACCATAAAAACAACTAGAGTCCTTAATCATAAGTCACTTTTTTCGCAATGCGCAGGGACCGCATTCTTGGCACCAGGCCTCCACAGAGTCCCGCATTCCACTCCAATAGAACCGCTCCCTCAACAGCATCTCCAGCTTTTTCCACCCGAAGTGCCTGGCACCGTCATGGTATGCCTGTAGGACAGTGGGCACGCTAGCCTGGGGAATTACTAGCTGGCGAACCTTCTCGTGGGTCTTTGGGTTGATCAGCTCCCGATACAGCTTCCCTTGGTGCAGGTACAGCCGGGTTCGTTCTCGCCACAGGCGTTGGGCCTCGGCAGGGGCGGCTGGATCTATCCCAGCAGAGCCCTGTTCCACCAGGGTCTTGACCAAGCGGACAGCAGGTGCCTGGTCCTGAGCTTCTTGCCACCCCTGACTGGGCAGCGGGTCTAGGTTCACCTGTTGTTGATGGACATGCAACTTCTCAGCTAGCGGCCGGTGAAACGCAGGCAACCCGATCTCTTCGAGGTCATCATCATCCGGCCCCTCTCCTGACAGGTGGGGCATCCGGGAGAGTGCATCGGCATTAACATTTGTACGGCCGGCCCGGTATTTGATGGTGAAATCGTAATTCGCTAACCTGGTCACCCACCGCTGCTCCAGTGCACCCAGCTTAGCTGTATCCAGATGGGTTAGCGGGTTATTGTCCGTGTAAGCGGTAAACTTGGCTGCTGCCAGGTAATGGCGGAACCGCTCGGTGATTGCCCACACCAGTGCTAAGAGCTCGAGCTTAAAAGATCTATAGTTCTCAGGGTTCCTTTCAGTAGGTCGAAGTTTTCGGCTAGCATAAGCGATCACCTTTTCCCTTCCGTCTTGGACCTGGGATAGGACAGCCCCCAAGCTCACATTGCTGGCATCGGTGTAGAGGATGAATGGGCGGCTGTAGTTGGGGTACGCTAGGATTTCTTCTCCAGTCAGAGCCGCCTTCAGCTGGCGGAAGAATTCTTCATGCTTTTCCTCCCACCAACGGTGCTCCAAGAGGTCTACCACCCTTAGTCTGTCCCACAAGGAGGTCTTGCATGGGGGCAGCCATTTTCGTGTACCCCTTAATGAAGCGGCGGTAGTATCCCACCAGACCCAGGAACTGTCTCACCTCCCTCACCATGGTCGGTCTCGGCCAGTCTTGGATGGCAGTGACCTTTTCGGGGTCGGGGGCGACACCTTCCGCGCCCACCACATGTCCGAGGTACTGCACTCTGGGCTTCAACAGATGACACTTTGAGGGTTTTAATTTCATCCCATACTTGGCAAGGGACGCGAACACCTCAGTTAGGTCTGTGAGTACACAATTACATCGTCCAGGTACAACAAGACGGTCTCGAAATTTAGGTGTCCCAGACAGCATTCCATCAGCCGTTGGAAGGTTCCGGGGGCATTGCATAGCCCGAACGGCATGCTGTTGAACTCACAGAGCCCCATGGGAGTAGCGAAGGCGGTCTTCTCCCGGTCTTCAGGCGCCACGGCCACCTGCCAGTACCCACTGGTGAGGTCAAGGGTAGAGAAGTATTTAGCGGTTCTCAGCGCGGCCAGGGACTCTTCAATGCGGGGCAGAGGGTAGGCATCCTTGTGCGTTATCTGGTTAATCTTCCGGTAATCCACACACATCCTCATGGTGCCATCCTTCTTTTTGACCAGCACCAACGGGGCGGCCCAGGGACTACAGCTGTCCCTAATAACCCCCGCCTCCTTCATGTTCCTCAACATGTCTTTGGTGCATTGGTAGTGTGCAGGGGGAATAGGTCTGTATCTGTCGCGGGCGGGGAGGAGGGTGTCAGCACACCGCGCTCACCCCTTCTGCTCGGGTCCGGCAGCTGCTCAGTGGTGGCTCGAGCGGTGGGCCGGATCCCGGGGTTTCTCGAGCGACACTCCTTGCCCGTGAGTGAAAGGGGGTTGTTGGGTGTGGGAATTGTTATAGTTCGTGACGCCACCCACGGTTGTGGTGATTTCACCACCGCTGCTCAATATGGGGATCCCGGGGATGGTGATGCGGAGCAGCCAGTTGTTGTGTTGCCCCTCCGTGAGTAGGGGTTGGTGATCCCGGGGCCCGGTGATGGAGAAGGAGGTGCGGGGCCTGGTGGGCGCAGGGACGCGGGGGCAGCGCTGTGCCTTGCGGCACTGTGGTACTCACTCAGCCTGAGACGTGGACACAGTTTGTACGGTAAACCAAACGGCTGGTAGGACGGTCCCACAGACGGCTGCACCTGCACTCCCGGTAGGTGACGGTGATGTCCCTCTTCCTTGCACCGATGTTTGACTGATGGTAGCGGTGGATTCCCTCCGGTTACCCGCTCCCCGACTGCAATCTGGGCCGGAGGAGCTCTACACTTTGCCCGCAGGCGCTGGCCCTGGGGAAACTGGTGCCCTGGCGGTGGCGGTGTCTCCCCTCTAATGGTTGAGCTGTTGCCTTCAATCGGGACTTGGTTGTTGGGGGATCTACGTCCCCTTCACTGACGGATTCGGCAAATTTGGCGACTCCTAGCCTTGCCGGGGTCCGAGAGGCCCCTGCCCTGGTGCTGACTGTCCTTCGGAACACTGCTCCAGACCACTGGGCACACAGCCAACGGGGTCCTTCCAGGAACTTCCAAACGGTCCCCCTCCAGACAGTCACCGCCGTCGCTGACCTTGCTGATCCGGCCCTACACAAAGCTGGACCCTTCAGGCTTCTTTCTTTACTGCCACTTCACTTGCTTTCCTCCTTTTTCAACTTTTCTACTTTCACTTTCACTGTCTTAACTCCTCTGCTTAGCTCCTCACTCCTGCTCCTCCCTGAGCTCTCTCTGTTCACCCTTTCATGTCCCTCGCTGGACTCTATCTGCCTGGTTTCTCCCGCCTCCAGAGTTGTGAGCTCCTCGGTGGGCGGAGCCAACCGCCTGACCCACCCCCTGGTGTGCATCATCAAACTCCTGGAGGAAGGCAACAAGGATTTGTGGTTAGCATTGGTGTGCCTACCCGGAGTGTGGGGTGTGGTGGTGTTGTGACCCGTGTCCCCTGGCTTGCCCAGGGCGACACATTCCCCCTTAGCAAAATGCAGACCGTCCGCGGGCTGCCGTCCTACACCGGTTTTATTTTTCTGTAAAAAGGGGTAACAAGGTTAAACAAACATAAGAAACATTTTTAATCAAAACTCTTCCCAAGACGGGAGGCACATTTACTTAAACGTTGCAACGGTTTACGGTCACGGTTTCCGCTCTCTCCCACCCAAGCAACCTGGCCCTGATGCTGCCCCTAAAACCCAGGCAGCACCCCTTGACCCACAGTCCAGCACAAGTCACCCGAGCGGGATCTGTCCTTCCCCTCCAGAGGGTGGCCACCGGTTCCTTTGGTGGCTGGGCCCTAGCCTGCTCTGCTCAGGGCCCTCCCTCCAACCTGCCTCTCCGGAGACGGTATTGCGGAAACGGTAACGGTAACCAACATATTTACAAGCCACTTAACGTTTGTGGTGCCCTGCAAGTTCACGGGCTTGTCCATGGATAGTTCCCATGCAAAACTTAAACGGTCCCCACGGGGACAACGGTGCCAGCTCCAGCCGGTTCCAATCACAAAAGCAAATCAGGTTAAACTTCGGTTATTATCATTTTTCATCATTTGCAACTTTCAAAACTTTTCAACAACTTAACTCAGTGGTGGTCCCAACGGGGACGGCGCAACGGGCATCCGCTGCCCTACTCCGGTCCTTCTGCTGCTTCATCCGAGGGAGGGGGTGCAGAGCTCACCCTGCTCTCATTGCTGCCCCTGAGCTTCACATCCAGGGCAAACCACCCCCTCTCTCCGCAGTGTCGGGTATACCGCACCATGTCCCCCGGCATGAGATTACGGCCAGGATGCTCCTCGGGCAGGTGGGCATTCACATCCCGCCGGGCGACGAACACTTCGGCCTCCAGGCCCGGCTCATATATGAATCCATAGCCCCGGCGGACATCAAACCGCCTCACCTGCCCTTCATACAACGGGCCCCGGACACGAAAGGTCGCTTGCCGCAGGTTTTCCTTCTCCCGAATGGCTCGGGCCACCAGCTCGGCTTTTCTCCTCTCCCTCTCCGCGATCTCCAGGCCCAGCTTTGTCGGCTCCCTGTCCCAATATGGCGCTGCTGCCAGCGCCGGCGCACGGGTCGGGCCCCGCGGGACATCCAGAACGTTACCCACTGTCAGGAAGGTGGGCGGCGTATCCCGCGGTGTCATGGCCTTGGGCGCTGCCTTGCAGCAACAACCCGGCGCCACCTCAGCCGAGGTGTGGGGGATGGGCACAGGGGCTTTCCTTAGCTGGGCCTTCGGCTCGGAGCGGGCCATCAGCTCCGGCTCGGGAAACTGCTCGGGAACTGTCTCTGGCACAGACTTCGGGGCCTTCCATGGCAACACCTCCGGTTTGCTACGGGCTCTGGCTACAGGTCGGTCCGCTGGGGCGGACGGGCTGGGTATCGCTACCGGTGGCGGTGGTAGCGGGCCTAGTGGCGGGGTCACAGCCTCCGAGACGGGTGGCGAGGGAGGCAACGGGGGGAGAGGGCTTGGACAGGGTCCCTCAGCCGCAGCGACCGGTCCCTCTGGGACATAGGGGCGTGGGTCACTCACCCTCCCTTCCTCCGCTTCCTCCTAGCGTCTCCGCACGGTGGCTATAACGTCCGCCATGTCGGTCTCCCACTCCTCCAAGAGGAGCTGCATTTTGACCTGCAGCCTTAGATGGAGCTGCGCGGTCCGGATTTCCACCCACGCTGCGGTTCCCGGTGCGGGGGCCACGGTGTTTCGGGACGGCATCCACATGGTGTCTTTCTCTCTTTCTTCCAGGAACGGTATGTTCGCAGGGTCCTGGCGTCTCTGCTTTTATAGCTGCAGCTACATGCGTCCAGCCGCCATTGCGTCCCCCTTAGCTCTTTTCGGCCCCTCCTCTCTCGGGGCGGAGTTTTGGCCTTCGCGCCTCTACTGCTCGAGAAGACGCTCGAGCGGGAACTTTTCGCGCCAAAGATGGCGGCTTCTGAACTTTTTCTGCCGGATGCCTCCGGCGGTAACAAGGCGCACCTCTACCAAACGTCAGAGCGGTAAGATCCTGTTCGTGACGCCAAGTTGTCGCGGGCGGGGAGGAGGGTGTCAGCACACCGCTCTCACCCCTTCTGCTCGGGTCCGGCAGCTGCTCAGTGGTGGCTCGAGCGGTGGGCCGGATCCCGGGGTTTCTCGAGCGACACTCCTCGCCCGTGAGTGAAAGGGGGTTGTTGGGTGTGGGAATTGTTATAGTTCGTGACGCCACCCACGGTTGTGGTGATTTCACCACCGCTGCTCAATATGGGGATCCCGGGGATGGTGATGCGGAGCAGCCAGTTGTTGTGTTGCCCCTCCGTGGGTAGGGGTTGGTGATCCCGGGGCCCGGTGATGGAGAAGGAGGTGGACCCTTCAGGCTTCTTTCTTTACTGCCACTTCACTTGCTTTCCTCCTTTTTCCACTTTTCTACTTTCACTTTCACTGTCTTAACTCCTCTGCTTAGCTCCTCACTCCTGCTCCTCCCTGAGCTCTCTCTGTTCACCCTTTCATGTCCCTCGCTAGACTCTATCTGCCTGGTTTCTCCCGCCTCCAGAGTTGTGAGCTCCTCGGTGGGCGGAGCCAACCGCCTGGCCCACCCCCTGGTGTGCATCATCAAACTCCTGGAGGAAGGCAACAAGGATTTGTGGTTAGCATTGGTGTGCCTACCCGAAGTGTGGGGTGTGGTGGTGTTGTGACCCGTGTCCCCTGGCTTGCCCAGGGCGACACATATCTCTCTTTAATAGGGGGATGTTCACCGGTGGGGATGTGGTGTTGGACCCCTTTAATCCGCCCAAAATCTAAAGAATGTTTCTGAAAACTCGCTCATACTCCTGTACCACCCGGTATACCCCTTCTTTGTGATGTGTGGGGGTATCATCAGTGCCTACGTGTAACTCTTGACACCACTCATCTAACTCCCCCAGGGATGGGTGAGGACTGGCAGTAGGCGGTGAGATCGGAGGAACGGCCTGATGGATGGTGTGGGGATCTAGAGTGAGCAACTTGGCGAGGGTAGCGTACCGGGGAAGCCTAACCTCCTCTTCCCCACAGTTCAACACCCTTACGGGCACTCTCCCTTTCTTGACGTCTACCACCCCTCGGGCGGCCATTACTGTGGGCCAGTGTTCAGAGGGCATGGGCTCTACCATGACGGGGTAGTCTCGTCCTTGGGGACCTACCGCTGCCCTACACCAAATCATCATCTCGCTCCTGGGAGGCACAATCAAAGGGGCCGCATCCATCACTCTCACTCCTCCAATCTCTCCTCCTGTCGCTTTCACTTGCTGTCGATACATCAAGGCCCGGATCTCACGCTGCACAGCTCTCTGTCGGCTCCCTGCCGCTGTGGCGGCCAGCTGCCGCAGGAGGGTCAGCACCTCACTCATACAGTGCTCCATCACATTAGTCCCTAGCACTACCTTCGGGTTATGATCACTGGGTTCATTCATTATCACGATCATCCCCTGGTGTTGCAGTTCAGCTCGTCCCACAGTCATGGCCACTTGTTTGTACCCCACTTGGGTCAATGGGAGTCCATCAGCAGCGATCAGTGTCATGCTACTGTATGGGGGGGCAAGTTCGTCCTTCCCCCAATACCGCTGACACAGTGTGTAGGGTATTGTGGTTACCTAGGATCCAGTGTCAAGGAGGGCCATCAGCGGGACGCCATCTACTGCCAGGGGGATGATGGGCCGGGGTCCAATGTACCGATCCCGCCAGTCTGGGGGGCCACTGGGTTCTACTCCTGAGGATTGGCCCGTGGCCCCAGGGGTTGCTCGTTTAACGGACACCGTCGGGAGTAGTGGCCGGGCTTGCTGCACCTGTAACAAATCGGAGGTCCATACCGTGAGTCATTGGCCCTTCTCTGCTGCATCCAGGGGACGTCCTCGAGGCTGCATCCTCCCCGGGGGCTGGGATCTGGTCGGAGGCTGGAGTGTGGCGAGGATCTTGGCGAGGTCTCCATCCATGCGGCGGACCTGGGCAACCAGTTCCTCCATCATTCCGCCTGGGGCTGCAGGCACCAAAGGAGTTGGGAGAGCAGGGGCCACCACGATGGGAGCCGTCTCAGCTGGTCATGGGGCTGCCCCAGGGACTTCGGATGCTGGGGGCTGCAGAGCTTTAATGGCCCGTTATTTTAACACAGCAAAGTCCACATTAGGGTGTTCTAGGGCCCACAGCCGGAGTTGCTTGCGGTCCTCTGGGGATCCCATCCCCTGCACGAACTGCTCCACTATCATTTTGTTGCTGTCCGCATCATTAATGGTGTCCACCCGCTTCAGTGTGCGGAGGGCGGTCTGCAGGCGCAAGGCATAGTCCCGAATACTATCTGCAGGCCGTTGTCGGCATTGATAAAACTGCATCCACAGCTCAGCCTCGGTGCGGGTCTCGAAGGCAATCTGCAGCTTCTCAAAGATGGTGGCCACAGAGGCCCGGTCCCCCTCGCCCAGGTCTCCGCCTCCTGCTCAACCGTGCCAGCTAGCTGCCCCAGCACCACCGCTGCACGTTGCTTATCGGTCAGGGGATACAGTTCTAAGACCGGATTAAGCTTCTTCCGGAAGACCTGTAAAGCATCAGGTTTCCCGTCGTACTGCGGAAACCAGGTAGCTCCGGGCACATAGGGCATGGAGAACGGCATCACCTGGACAATGGCAGGGGCCGTGACCTCCCCTGCTCGTGCAGCCGGAGCACGGCCTGGCCCACTCTCATTCGCGGGCGCCGCTGCGGCTGCGACCGCCGCTTCTCCCGCGGCCTCGTCGGGCGCAGACATCTTGTTTTCGCCCCCCCTTGGTTTCTTCTCAGCACCTCCTCTTCAGGGGCGGAGCTTCGGCTTTCGCGCCTTCACTGCTCGGGAAGACGCTCGAGTGGGGAACTTTTTGCGCCCAAGATGGCGGATTCTGAAATTTTTCGGCCGGACACCTCCGGCGGGACACAAGGCGCACCTCTACCAGGCGGTAGAACGGTAGGATCCTGTTTGTGACGCCAAGTTGTCGCGGGCGGGGAGGGAGCCGCCGCCGCTGCGCTCTCGCTGGCGCTCGGGTCCGGCGCTGCTGCAGTCTGCTGCTTGCTGCTCGGTGGCTCGAGCGGTGGGCCGGATCCGGGGAGTCGAGCGACGCTCCTCGCCCGTGAGTGAAAGGGGATAGTTTTTGGGGTTGGGGAAGTCGGTTTGTGACGCCACCCACGGTTTCTGGTGAGGTTGGGACACCACCGCTGCTCTGGACGGTGATCCCGGGAGCGATTGACAGGGAGCAGCCGAGATGTTTCTCTCCCCTCCGTGAGTAGGGGGGTTTTTGGGTGGTCCCGGGGCCCGGTGAGGGTAACTGGAGAGTGGATGGCAGGGTTTGGTGAGGTGCAGGGTCGCGGGGAGAGCGCGGTGCCAGGCAGCGCGGTGCCAGACGGCGCGGTGGTACTCACTCAGCCAATAACGTCCATGGATGTAAACAAAGCAGACTGCAGCACCTGTGGTCAATGGCCGCCTGTGTGACACACAATTTGGCGGTACTGGGACGCCCGTCCAGTATCAAGGGATCACTTGACTCCACATGTAAAAAAGCGGTTGACAGCGTCCTCCTGAGTGCAGATTTTTTCTTTCTTTATTCCATCATAGTGTAATAAACATGCAACGTTTCGACATCAGTTTGTCTTTTTCAAGCATGGCATTAGACCTCAGCTGTCTAATATTTATACAAATGTCAATTACATGTAAACCAATTAAAAACAACCTCACACCCCCATATGCAAATTAATCTCAGACATAAACAATAGTACAATAGAGCGATCTGAAAGAGCTACATCTCATCAGGTATCCAGGACAAAACAATGGAATGCCAAATAAACTCATAGTACATACAGATATCACAGAATCGTCGCACTTGTATATAAATCGCAGCTCCATGCTTAAATAGCATCTTTGTCATGAAGATCCAGTACCCAGAGTCCATTGTAGGCAAACCACATGACTCCCAGAGGCCAGTCCAATTATCACACTCCCATTCATGTCTGAATGACGTCACAGGGCTCCTCCGATAGTATCGTTCAGGCTTTATAGATGTTCTCAGAGCAGTCCAGACAGTTCCTAAGCGCAGATGCAGTAACTCTCCAGGGCCATCCAGACCTCATATCAAACTCCATATTCAGCGGAGATATCGTTACTGATTAAGTCGCACATGTGTCCCAGCTCCTCAATATTGCATAAACAGATCATACTCACAGAATATCAATATACATAACTGTGTGCAATTACACAATACGTTCCTATATCACAATATACGTATATTATACATCACTAAAAAAACACCCATGAGTCAAAAATACCACGTTAGTCGTGGTTAAAGAGGAGACGCACAGTGTGATCACATCACAATATATATTATATAAAAACAGGAAAAAACCTGTCCTCAAACAAACAATATTTTCACGTCACTCCAGCAGTATACTATATATTATTACACTATTGTGATCTAGTCGTGGGTAGAGAGGAAATTGAATATAGCCCCAAGGTCTACAATTATATTAAAAAGACCGTACAGTAGTCGTGGTGGTTAGAGAGGAAAATATATATAGACTTTACCTCAAATTCATTCAAATCCGACAGTTGAAGGATTTCAGTCTCCTCCCTTATTATCCTATAGACGTGGGACCAACTTTAAGGATACATTAGTAAGATCGGATATGGGTACTCTAAAGAAGGCTACACAGTTGACATTGAGCAGCCCAAGGATGGGAAACTTCCCGTGCTTGGGATGTGCATGTTGTAATAACATGTTGAAGGGCTCCACGTTCTCTCACCCACGCACTGGCAAGGTTTACCGCATCGATGGGAAATACACGTGCACCAGCTCCTTTGTGGTGTATGTGATCTCCTGTCCTTGCGGTTTGCTGTGCGTGGGTGAGACAACCATGGAGGTCCGAGCAAGAATTGGGAAACATAAGAGTACAATAAGAACGGGATTGGTTGAGTTACCTGTTCCCAGACATTTTAAAGAAAAGGAACATTCTGTGAATCAACTACGTTTTCGTGTAATAGATAGCGTTCCGGTTCTAAGGAGGGGAGGTGATAGGATTAGGCTACTTAAGAAGCAGGAGTTGAAATGGATTTTCGAGTTGAATAGTTTGTCCCCTATGGGTTTAAATATTGAATATGAACAGGGCCTTCTACTCACCAACTAGGGTCTCTGATGTCTCCGTGTACTTTTTGACCATAATGTTTTTAATGTTCACTTTTGTCCCAAAAGTACTGCACGAGCATGTGGACATAGGATGGCGACATGGTATGTATGATCTGTGTCCCCCTCCTCTTTCCCCATGTTCTTCTTTATTATCTCGGTCCTCTGTAAGATAAAAAAAGAGGATTTTTTTGGAGGAAATTTTTTGAAAATTTTTTTTTTTTTTTGATATGTGTGATCTGATGCCATATGGAAATGTTGAGTATATAGTACATTCTTGTTTATCATCTACACAGGTTTATTGTTATCATGTTATGAGATAGTGCCATGTGGGTGAGTAGATGGTATATGTATATCAACATGAATTTGAGGTAAAGTCTATATATATTTTCCTCTCTAACCACGACTACTGTACGGTCTTTTTAATATAATTGTAGACCTTGGGGCTATATTCAATTTCCTCTCTATCCACGACTAGATCACAATAGTGTAATAATATATAGTATACTGCTGGAGTGACGTGAAAATATTGTTTGTTTGAGGACAGGTTTTTCCTGTTTTTATATAATATATATTGTGATGTGATCACGCTGTGCGTCTCCTCTTTAACCACGACTAACGTGGTATTTTGACTCATGGGTGTTTTTTAGTGATGTATAACATACGTATATTGTGATATAGGAACGTATTGTGTAATTGAACACAGTTATGTATATTGATATTCTGTGAGTATGATCTGTTTATGCAATATTGAGGAGCTGGGACACATGTGCGACTTAATCAGTAACGATATCTCCGCTGAATATATAGTTTGATATGAGGTCTGGATGGCCCTGGAGAGTTACTGCATCTGCGCATAGGAACTGTCTGGATTGCTCTGAGAACATCTATAAAGCCTGAACGATACTATCGGAGGAGCCCTGTGACGTCATTCAGACATGAATGGGAGTGTGATAATTGGATTGGCCTCTGGGAGTCATGTGGTTTGCCTACAATGGACTCTGGGTACTGGATCTCCATGACATCGATGCTATTTAAGCATGGAGGTGCGATTTATATACAAGTGCGACGATTCTGTGATATCTGTATGTACTATGAGTTTATTTGGCATTCCATTGTTTTGTCCTGGATACCTGATGAGATGTAGCTCTTTCAGATCGCTCTATTGTACTATTGTTTATGTCCGAGATTAATTTGCATATGGAGGTGTGAGGTTGTTTTTAATTGGTTTACATGTAATTGACATTTGTATAAATATTAGACAGCTGAGGTCTAATGCCATGCTTGAAAAAGACAAACTGATGTCGAAACGTTGAATGTTTATTGCACTATGATGGAATAAAGAAAGAAAAAATCTGCACTCAGGAGGACGCTGTCAACCGCTTTTTTACAATAACGTACATGGAGTCTCTGGTAAAACAAACGGCTGGATGGACGGGTCCTGCAGCCGGCTACAGTGGTCACTCCCGGTAGGTTGGTGGTGACTGCCTTTCCCTGCACCTGTAGTGTGTTTTCGGCCCCGATGGCTTCCCACTGGTAACCCGCTCCCCAGCGTGGATAGATGCCGAGGGGGCTCCTTTTGCCTGCAGGCTCTGGCCCTGGGAATTGTAGCCTTGGCGGTGACTGTATTTCCCTTCACGGTTGAGCGGTTGCCTTCAATCGGGTCTTTGCTGCTGGGAAACCCCGGAGGTTCCCGTTGCTAACAGATTGGACCGGTTTTACAGCGACTCCAAGCCTGGTCGGGGTCCGTAGGCCCTGCCGGATGGTGCTGGCTTCTCTTCGCTCCCTAGTTCGGTACCGGCGGGCCACCGCCCGTCCCCGGTCCTACGTTTCCGCGTCGATGGGCCCCTCCTACAGACGGTCACCACCGTCTGCCAACCTTGCTGTATGTGCCTGGGCCACATACCCGGACACGGTCAGGCTGCTCCTCTGCTACCACTTTTCTCCTCACTCTTACTACTCCAAAACTACTCTCTCTTCCTTTCCCGCCTCCAGGACTGCGAACTCCTCGGTGGGTGGGGCCAACCACCTGGCTCCACCCCACCTGGTGTGGACATCAGCCCCTGGAGGGAGGCAACAAGGATTTGTGTGTGACTGATGTGCCTTAACCGGGGTGTGGGGTGTGTTGTTGCAGTACCTGTGACGACCTGGCTTGTCCAGGGCGCCACAGTATTCTCCACAGCGACCGTTAAACTCCTAGGTCCCACCGGAGCTACCGGGAAAGACGTCTGCTCACTGTCACTCCTGCTGGAGAACTCTCTAAATTACTGTGTGTGTGACTCCTAACTCCCCCTGGTGGCTGCGCCTCCCACTACACCCTAAGGGGTACTTTGCATGCTGCGACATTGCAAGCCGATGCTGCGATGTTGAGCGCGATAGTCCCTGGCCCCGTCACAGCAGCGATATCTTGTGATTGCTGCCATACTGAACATTATCGCTACGGCAGCTTCACACGCACTTACCTGCCCTGCGACGTCACTCTGGCCGGCGACCCGCCTCCTTATTAAGGGGGCGGGTCGTGCGGCGTCATAGCGACGTCACACAGCAGGTGGCCAATAGAAGCGGAGGGGCGGAGATGAGCGGGACGTAAACATCCCACCCCCCTCCTTCCTTCCGCAGAGCCGGCGTTATACACGGTGACGCAGGTAGGAGATGTTCCTCGCTCCTGCGGCTTCTCACACAGCGATGTGTGCTGCCGCAGGAACGAGGAACAACATCGTACCTGTCACTGCTGCCAAATTATGGAAATGTCGGACCCTACACCGACGCTTTTGCGCTCATTAATTGTATCAAAAAGGATTTACACACTACGATATCAACTGCGACGCCGGATGTGCGTCACTTTTGATTTGACCCCACCGATATCGCACCTGCGATGTCGTAGTGTGCAAAGCCTGCCTAAGTGGAATGCAGTACCCTGTGGTCACCTGAGCCTAAAGGCCCAGTCACACTAAACAACTTACCAGCGATCCCAACAACGATACAACCTGATAGGGATCGCTGGTAAGTTGCTAGGAGGTCGCTGGTGAGATGTCACACTAAGCGACGCCCCAGCGATCCCACCAGCAACCTGACCTGGCAGGGATCGCTGGAGCGTCGCTACACGTGGAAGCATGCTGCGCTTGGTAACTAAGGTAAATATCTGGTAACCAACCCGATATTTACCTTGGTTACCAGCGCACACCGCTTAGCGCTGGCTCCCTGCACACCTAGCCACAGTACACATCGGGTTAATTACCCGATGTGTACTCTGCTACGTGTGCAGGCAGCAGGAAGCCGGCTTCTGCGGACGCTGGTAACCACGGTAAACATCAGGTAACCAAGAAGCCCTTCCCTTGGTTACCCGATATTTACCTTCGTTACCAGAGTCCGCCACTCTCATACTGCCAGTGCCGGCTCCCTGTTCCCTGCACACATAGCCACAGTACACATCGGGTTAATTACCCGATGTGTACTCCGGCTACTGTGCAGAGAGCAGGGAGCCGGCACTGACAGCGTGAGAGCGGTGGACGCTGGTAACGAAGGTAAATATCGGGTAACCAAGGTAAGGGCTTCTTGGTTACCCGCTGTTTACCGTGGTTACCAGCGTCCGCAGAAGCCAGCTCCTGCTGCCTGCACATTCAGTTGTTGCTCTGTCGCTGTCACACACAGCGATGTGTGCTTCACAGCGGGAGAGCAACAACTAAAAAATGGTCCAGGACATTCAGCAACAACCAACGACCTCACAGCAGGGGCCAGGTTGTTGTTGGATGTCACACTAAGCAACATCGCTAGCAAGTTGTGCCTCAGCAGCGATGTTGCTAGCGATCTTGCTTAGGCCCGTATCACACGTCAGTGAAAAACACTGACGTTTTTCACTGGTGTGTAAAACACGCACATGTCCCTCCGTGTGCCGTGAATTACGGCACACGTGGGTTGTCTAAGTGCAATCCGGGCTCCGTTCTCCGTGGCCCGTGATTGCACTTAGAGATTAACTCACCTGTGCGCGCTCCCGCTCTCCATGGGGCTGATCGCTCCCGCGATGCAGCATCCGGACGGCGCTGACCCCCGCAGCAGCTGCTTCCGGGTCGGCTGTGTCGTGCATCATGAATATGCACGACAGTAATGAGCCGGCTCAGAAGCAGCAAGCTGCACGGGCTGCAGAGGACATCGCTGGAGCCGGGTGAGTAAAAATGATTTTTATTTTAAAAGCACGTTTTTTTCTGGCACGTGTTTCACGGGATCACACCACTGCGTGGTCCGTGGGACATCAGTGATGCCAGAAAAAAATGGACATGTCTCCGTGCGGCAATCACGGACACGCAGGTACGCCGCACGGAGACATGTGCAGTGAAAAATCACTGATGTGTGAGCAGACCCATTCATTATAATGGGTCTGCGTATGTCAGTGATTCTGGTACGTTTAAAAAAAAGCACAAACGTACCAGAATCACTGACGTGTGAAAGGGGCCTCAGTGTGACGGTACCTTTAGGGACGCCACAGTAACATACCATGTAAGACCCGCAACACACATCCGTGTAATTTGTACGTGTGCGGTACGTATTTGCACGTACCGGAAACACGTACACACGGAGACCCATGTTATGCAATGGAAGATGGCACACGTATGTAAAATCACACGGAACGTGTGTCCGTGTCATAAGTACGTGTGTGTGCTTTTCTACACGGACGACATGTCCGTTTTTGGCCGGCAACACGCAAGCACGGACCCGCTTTAGTCTATGGGTCCATGCCTGCACGAACCGCACACGGAGTATGTCCGTGTTCAGCACGTATCGTCCGTGTCCGTTTTTCATCACAAAATTTGAAACACTTGTTACCAATCTATCAGGTCAATTGTAGGTCATTAATTCTGGCGCCAAACATACATTTCCTGTCTCATTTGCACGCCAGACAGCAGCTGGGCACCTATCCTCTCACTGCAGGGGAACTTTGAGCACAGAGAACACCACAGGCACTGAGCATGGCACCCAGAATCGATACAGAGAGGCTGATTGGAGAAGTGGAGAGGCATCCAGAGCTGTGGGACACACGTGTTGATGGCTATCATGACAGGTTAATGGTGGAACGAGCATGGATGGCTGTGGCAGAAGTGGTCTACCCTAGGAATGGATGGTCTCAATGTACCCCTGGAAAGAAAAATAGACATGGTGAGTACAGATATTTGCATTGCTTCTGTCTTTACCTACATGTGCACATTCTGTAGGCAGAGTATAAAGATATTTGTATAGTTTGTTTGGCATTTATTAATGGGCCTGACTCATTTTGAGATACACTGGAGACTCAAACAGGAGAGTGTAGTATTCTGGCCTTTTGAAGTATTCATTGCAGTTTACTAGTAATGTCAGCATGTGTATATGTGGTCTGCAAAGCATTTTATTCATGTACAAAAGGCATTTCAGGGTGGCTAAGCCACTATTAAACATGTTTGGGGTTTGTTTTTGTTTGCTTTTTTGTGCTTTTTCTATTGCTAATGTGCAGAGATTTGTCTATACATTTTGAGTTGTATTTCTATGTTTGGTTTATTATGCATGTTCCTTGGTGTCACCATGTCTGGAATGGTAACAGTAATGTGTAGTGTATAATGGAAAATATATGTGGAACATATGGCACTTCATGGGTTAGTAATAATTTTGTTTCTCATGGCTTTCTGTAGGTTTTTTTTTTTAACAATGAAAAGGAGATAAATGATTATTCAGTGGTTTAAGATTTTTACTGGTGAACTTTTTTCTTTCCCATGCTTATTGTGTTATTATGTCACTATATGAGTGTTATGGGTTGTTGTTTTCATACACATGGATGTGTGTTCCTATTTTTAACAATTGCTGCAATACAAGACAATTTTTTTTTTATCTACAATTGTTAGAATTAGTGATCTTATTTTACATTGTATTTTTTTTTTAACAGTGGATCTTGTCAAACGGCGATGGCGCTCAGCCCGTGACCAGTTCAAAAGAGAATATAACCCAGTGGCCACCAGAGCTGCCGCTGCAAAAAAGAAAAAATATGTCCATTATGAAAAACTGAGCTTCCTTATGCCCCTTATGGAAGTACCAAAGTAAGTTTCAACCATTACATCACATGGTGGTTTAATTTAAAAGGCACATATTAATTTTTTATTTTTTTTTTCATCAAAGTACATAGGATAACCTGGAAGATAGTGAGGAAGCCCAGTCAGCAGTATTAACAGCGACCTCTGCTTCTGAGATGGAGCATACCTCATATCAACCTCCACCAATCCCCGACACCAGCCAGCCAGACGCAGAAGAAATGTCCTCTGATTTGGGTTTGGGAACAAGTCAATCCACTAATGTAATTGCAGGCCAGTCTACAGGGCAACAAAGTGGCCCTTCACCAGTTCTTGCAGAGAGTAGTCCACAGCAACATGCAGGCACACAGCCAAGAATATCAACTAATACCATGCGCACAGTAGCCCAATCTATCCGTGGTCGCAGACATAGGCGTTATGAAGATTTACGTTCCCTGCCAGATATCATTGATACCAGAATTATACACATGATGAATTCATTGATACCAGAGAGTGATGGAGAGACATTTTGTCGCTCCCTTTCTCCCTCTCTTGCATTGGTTGCACCTGATAGGCAGGACAGATTGAGGGCGTCCTTAATAACACTAATATCTGCTACCCAACGTGAGCCAGAACCCATTTATTGTTTTGAAGTGATAGAACAATGGAGAGCCAATCCACGTGGTCCACACACAAACACAACCCAACAAACTGTGGAAACCCAAACAGAGGAACATTTCTCTAATTTTCAACTTAATCCTGTAGTGCAACAAACACATATACAGTGTCCATCTTCTTCTATGGTAACTGATGTACAAATTAGGACAACAGTTGTCCCACACCAAACAGGTACATTAATGACACAAAGGCCATCTCAACAGCCAACATTTGTCCCACAAATACCCCAACAAACACCAATGCAAACCTCTTTTAACTATCTTAGTATTGTTAGCAATGTTCATAGACTACCTCAAATGATTCAACAACCAACAGCATACCATGTTCTTATAAATCTACAACAACAGTACTTTCAACAACAGACTTACCCAACTAACTTCACATACACACATACTCAGCCTCTTCCAACACATCAATATGTACCACCTACACTTGCCTTCCATCTGCTCAAACAACTGCATCATTATTTGTTCCAAGTACAACAACTGTTACTAGTGGAAACACTGATCAGTCACTCACTACAACATCTAGTGTTGTGCAGCAAACATATTCTGTAGATGTCAATGCAATGGAGCCTATACAGGAAAACATCACTAGCCTAGAGGATTTAGTTGAATCATAATGTGATATTGTATGTATTATTTTACATTTTGGTATGTTTTCTAGGGTATTGCTGGTGTGGAAACATCAAAATGTAACACATTACTTACTCTATATGCATGTGCTCATATTTTTGTTTTCCTTTACAAAAATTAAATAGAAATTACTCTATCACTTCAAAACCAATACCTGCCTGTTAGAATGATGCCTTGCTCTGGACATGTTGTTTGGACCATCCATTAGAATAAACTGGGTTTAGGGAAAAAATGCACGCACATAAACTACTACACTAACATTCAGACACCTTTATTATTAAAAATCCAGCCACTATGCAGTATCTGCATATGGTCTGGTCCCATACTTGTATTCCAATAGTGTCAAAAAAATTATGTTTGCGTGACATTATTGCATAATAAAGTATGGTGTTTTGTATGAGCTAATGTCCCTGACAAAATTGTATTTAAAAAAAACAAAAAATACAGGGTGTCTTGCAAAAGATAACATACATACATAGGTAAAATAATAATTCTGGACTAACTTTTTCAAATCAAATTTGCCATAATTTTATTATTCATGTACATTCAGTAGTACTGGTTTTAGAATAAAAAAAATTCCTGATGTCATAACAATATTGTTATATCACAATAGCGTATGGGGACCACAAACACAACCAACCAACAAAAAAAACTCAAATTATAGCTATGTATGGTCATTTTCTCTTTTGTAATACATATGTGTTTGTGCCTATGTAACCAAGTGATAAACTATAACAATGCCAAAATTATACATGACTATGGCGATTTAAACTAAAAAAAATCTTTAAACTGATTCCTCACTTGTAGACCAAAAGTGGACACAGTGGTTCTGACACTACCATTCTCTACAAATGGTGCATTTAAAGCAGGCAACTCCTCAATGTCTTCGTCATTGCTTTCATGTAATCTACAGTAATTATGTAACAGTACTGTCGATTTAATGACAGCCTTGACGGTGGTTGGTTGGAGTTGGATGGTGGTTTGATAAATGCGCCATCTTGAGGTCAAAATGCCAAATGCACGTTCAACATAGCAACGTGCTCTGGCCAATTTGCTATTAAATAGGGCTTTTGATCTGTCCAGCCCCCTTCTGGGATATGGACGCATCAAATGCCTAGACAATGCAAACCCCTGATCTGCAACCATTACAAAAGGGACAATTGGGCCATTAGTACCAGGCAATGGTCTTGGTGCAGGCAAACTTAAACTATCAGACATTAATCGTCTTGCTAAACGTGAACTTCTGAAAATGCGTGCATCTGAGGCACTGCCATAGGCCCCAATATCAGCAAATAAAAAGCAGTAGTTTGTATCTACCATGGCTAAAATAACTACAGAAAAAAACTTATGATAATTAAAATATCTTGATGCAGAGTTCGGTGGTTTCTTCACTTTAATGTGTTTTCTGTCAATGGCACCAATACAATTAGGGAAAGCTGTTTTCTCCAAAAATTCATCTGAAATGTGCATCCATTCCTGTGTTGAAGGCAGCTGCATGACATGATGCCTAAAGGTCTCCCATAGCACAGTGCAGGTATGCAGGATAATCTTGCCAATTGTGGACCTTCCCAATAAGAATTCGAAATGTAGACTGCTGATGGATTGCCCAGTTGCTAGGTAACTGAAATAGAATAATAACATGACATTACTTTGACTATTCATGTAATTTGTATTTCACAACAAATATTTGTATCATCCAATGACTGGCGAGATACTGTGTATTTTTTTTTTTTTTAATAATTTCTTTGGTTGGGAAAAGCATATGTGATCTTTACTTTTGTGTTTAATAAACAAGCTTGTTTGAGTTAAGCCTCTTGTTTCTTCAATTTTGGTAGAGATAGAATGGTAGATGTGACTTCTCAGATCTTAATTTTAAATTGCACTGTGGTTAAGTGATCAATATAAGTTTTCTACAAAGACCATAATTTTAAAATACATAATTTCAACAAAATGATGCCTTAGCAACTTAACATGTATTTCAATATAACCGATAAAGCATGAGTATACATGACAACACCTACCGTAAAGTCACCAACAGTCGTTCCTCAGGGGAGATGCTGAGGCACATAGAGGTGTCCTGATGCTTCAAACGATGGTACACAAGGCCAAGGATGTTGTCAAATGAATTCATGGTGAGATGGCAGTAGGCTTGGAATTTAGGTGGGAATTTCCGCATTTCGCCATATAAAATATTTAAAATGGCCATGTGTTTTCCTGAGCTTCACAAGGGGGTGAATCCACATCCTTTTCTCCAGTGGTGGCTCTTCTTCAATCATATGTCGCCTAACCCCAAATCTCCTAGATATCAACCAGAGCAAATATATGGTTGCTTCATTGGAGAGAGACATTTTGGAGTGTGTCTAATGTGAGAATGAGCTCTGAAGCCATGTTTTGTAAGGTTTTTTAAGCAAAATAAACAAATTGGGTAGTTAATTGACCAATTTAACACACCAGGAGCACATTTTGATGGGCTAACAAGGTTATTTGTGTGAAAATACGTATCTGAAAAAAAGCGGACGGCACACGGACTGCACACATACGTATTTTATGTCAATACGGACATTCCACACGTACACACGGCTCGCATACGCCATCACACGGATACCATACGTACCGGAGAAACGCCCCAAAAATACGGAACACGGACCCGAAAAACGGAACGTGTCATATGGAAGGTTTTTTTTGCGGAAGTGTGTTTTAGGCCTAAATACCTGTTAACAAGTTGATGCCAAAGTAAAGATATAATGTTATCTACTACAATGGAGTGCCGCCTCACTTGTACACAATAGACCTGCAGCTCTAATTTATCTAGAAGGGCCAGGGCGCTTTTCAGAGGACTACACCCAGCAACACCTCCCGCACCCTCATGTGTACACAACCTAGATTTTGGCGTAGTCAGTAGGATCGACCCTAGCATGGTGAAACCAGTTCAGAGGCAAGGAAATCCTAAAAAGCTAGTAGAAAGAAGGTTGACATGATGGCAGAAACCCTTGCTCAATTCAAAATAGTGGGCTGTGGCACAATGTACTGGAAGAAAACAGTAGATCATGTGCTGAGAGAGCTGCGAGGTCCTCGGTGAGCCACATCAAGCCCTGGAACTAAGGGGTAGTTTGCACACTATGACATCGCAGGTGCGATGTCAGTGGGGTCATGTCGAAAGTGACGCACTTCCTGCGTCGCTCTCGACATCGTAGTGTGTAAATCCTAGATGATACGATTAACAAGCGCAAAAGTGTCGGAATCGTATCATCGGTGTAGCGTCGGCGAATTCCATAATTACGCTGACGCGACGGTCCGATGTTGTTCCTCGCTCCAGCAGGCAGCACACATCGCTGTGTGTGAAGTCGCAGGAGCGAGGAACATCTCCTACCTGCATCCCGGCTGCAATGCAGAAGGAAGGAGGTGGGCGGGATGTTTACATCCCGCTCATCTCCGCCCCTTCGCTCCTATTGGCCGCCTGCCATGTGACGTCGCAGTGACGCCGCATGACACTCCCCCTTAATAAGGAGGTGGATCCCCGGCCAGAGCGACGTCGCACGGCAGGTGAGTGTATGTGAAGCAGCCGTAGCGATAATATTCGCTATGGCAGCTATCACAATGATATCGCAGCAGCGACAGGGGCGGGGACTATCGCGCTCAGCATCATAGCATCGGCTTGCGATGTCGTAGTGTGCAAAGTACCCCTAAAAGATGCCCTCCGGTGAACAATGGCCACTTCATATGGGTGAGATGAAGGGCAATGTCCCGCCTGCCACAACAATCTTAAGTAGAACAGGCAGCGACTATGAAGAGAAGGGTGGAGGAGCCCCTGCCCTCAGAGGTGTGTGTAGTAATTAAACTGATCCCACCGCATGGCAGGCTGGCGCCATTTTCAGTTCAGGAAGGGAATGAGATGGAGAAATGCAGAGTAAAGTTCAAGGGAGAGGGGTATTGGCTTCAGTCCACAATCTGCAGAGGTCCTAAACAGGTGTCCTGGAAAATATGGCTGCAGCTGCAGGACGAGGAGACACGTCCAGGAGGCTTACTAGTACCCGGAGCTCCTGATTGTGAGTAGTCCGATTCCTCTCAAGAGGGTCACAATATAGGAGGCAACCCTGGTATCATGACCTCTGGAGAACACACCAGAGGAAGCCCCAACTCACTGCCACAGATGTGTGTAGAGGAGGACCGCCATGCCACAAGCTCTGCAGAGGCCAATGGATTGCCAAAGAGATCCGAGGGAAGAAAGATAGGGAGGATTTGGTGCGGACCCAGCTTGATCTCCCCGGGGGGTAAAGCAGTTGGTGGCTATGTGACATAGGGCACGGTGCGGCATCTTGAGTACAGGAAAGGATATTGGATCATATGTGACGTCCTGGACTAGCCAGGCAGTCACGGGTAGGCCCTTGCACAAGCACCCTACCCCTAGAAAGGTATCAGCAGCCAACCTAAAAACCCTGAGTCACCCCTCTCAGGTCATGACGTTCACACCCGGGGGTGGAGCCAGGCGTTTGGTCACACCCTCCAAGGAGTTTAGATAGCCTGAGGTGGGAAAAACACGCAGATCAGTTATGAAGGGAAAGGAGAGTAGTTATAAAGGAGTAACGTCTGTCAGGGATCTGGGTAGGAGCCCGGATACCCTGTGGCCAGGAGGCAGACGGGGGTGGCCGCCTTCAGGAGCCGGGAAGACAACCGGGGGAACCGTCAGGGGCCGGAGCAGGGTAGTAGCCCGCCGGTACCAAACCGGGGAACCGAAAGGAAACCGGAGCACCAGGAGGGGTATTCATACCCAGTACGAGGCCCAGAAGCCACTGGACCGAGTCGAATTCACTGATTGACAAAGGAATTCAGCTCACCCACTCCAAGTCTCCAGGCCCTCTCACTGCAGCACGGACAATCGGCCGGGCAGCTGCAAGCATGTGAGATGAGATCCAGCGCAGGAAAGAAGGCACTCTTCAATATAGTCACATGACTAAGACCGTGTAATACGGTCGAAACGCGTCGCTAGTCATTCTTCCCCTGCCCAGGGGCTGTCTGTACCTACCTCTATATGTGTGCACATGGAATAAACCATATGGAAATTTATATTGAAGAGTGCCTTCTTTCCTGCGCTGGATCTCATCTCACAGATTTCACTGATTGGGTTCTGGACCTTAGGTTCTTTCCCACCTATGTCCCGACTGAAGGCAACAGCCCAACGAGGGGGATAGAAAGCCACCACCCAGGCATAGAGATCCCACGGGCCAGCGTCTGCGGGCAAATGGGCTCCCCGACATCCACTAGCCGGGGAGCGGACTCCCGTTGCTGAAGCGAAGGAAGTCAGCATTCTACTAAAAAGGTGCAGGAGAAAGGCGGAAACTGCCAACCTGACTAAGAGGCAAAGCGCAGCCGGCTGCGGGCACTGACCACCATCCTTTTGGTTTACCAGAGTCTCCAGTGTATCTGTCATAGTGAGTACAACAGTGCCCTCGGGCCAAGCACCGCACCGCACCATCCCGCCTGCAACTCCTTCTCGCCCCAATCGGGCCCCCTTGGCCACCAAACCCCTGCCCACGGAGGGGATCAACACCAAGCTGCATAACACCGTCCCCGGGAGCCTAGTCAATGGCAGCGGTGGTGCCCACTCACTCACCACAAACTGTGGGTGGCGTCACGAACTTAACCCCCAAACAACCGCGGCCCCCGGCCGTGAACCTCCCCACCGAACACCACCCCCCGTGTAGCGCCAGCATCCCTTCAGAGCGACGTGACCCCGAGTCCGGGAGAAGCTCGAGCCACCCACCGACGAGCCCGGATCCAAGCGGCTGCCGTCCGAGCCCCGGGGTGGTACACATCGACTCTTCTGGCGTCACGAACAGGATTGAACCCATCCACTTACCGGTGGAAGTGCGCCTTGAGTCCGACGTCAGCGGCGACCCGCTGAAAATTTTCAGAATCCGCCATCTTTGGGCGCGAAGATTCCCGCCACAGCTGTCTTCCCCGCAGAAAGAGCGGGAGAGTGAAGCCCCGCCCCCTGGCAACAGAGCGGTGCAGAAAGAAAGCAGAGTTCCCCGAAAAGAACAAGGGGGAGCGGAGAGAAGATGTCCGCACCTAACGTGGATGGCGGAGGGGCGCCAGTCGCTGGAGCGGCGGCACCCGATGATGGGAACATGGCGGCGCTCGCTCTGGTCGCACGAGCGGGGGAGGCTGTGCGTCCGGCAGTCGCCCAGGTAATTCCGATCTCCTTGCCCTACGTGCCCGGTGCTGTCTGGCTACCCCAGTACGATGGGAAGCCTGACGCGTTGCAGGTGTTCTGGAAAAAGATATGCTCGATCCTTGATTTGTATGCTATGACTGGTAGACAACGTGCGATGGTAGTGCTTGGGCAGCTGACCGGCGCGGCCGAGCAGAATGGTGGAGACCTGGGCAGACGCGAACCGGGTCTCGGTGACCACTATCTTTGAGAAACTCCAGACTGCCTTTGAAACCCACTCTTACCTCGAATGGTTGATAAAGCTATACGTGAAACACGCGTCCTCAGGCTTGGTGTAAATCCCCTCCACCTCTGGGTACTGGTATATATATATATATATATATATATGACTGTTATCTGACTTGTTATATATGTGCTGCAAAAATTCTTGTCTGGTCCACTAGGATATGTATAGCCCTTTACATTGGACAATGTGCAATGTTTATGTAATCCCCATTTCTGTGGTAATAGTAATTGTATTGCACATGACACTTTATTCACTGTATCCTTTGTGGACATGTACTTCCTTGTAAATGTGATTTAATCAACTATATACTGAATACCTGGATACACTTTCTGACCCCTGCTTTCCAAATGCAATTTATGAGTGTTATAATATGGTATTTGCCAGCTAATAAAATATTTATTGTTATCCCTTAAACCACAATTCTCCATTTTTTGTTGCCTTTGAAACCCGCACTGAGGCCGAGTTGCGGATGCAGTTCTACCAATGTCGACAGCGGCCTGTGGATAGTATAAGAGACTATGCCTTGCGCCTGCAGAGAGCCCTCCGTACGCTGAAGCGGGTGGACACCATCAACTAGGCCGATAGCAACAAGATGCTAGTGGAACCGAAAGAAAAAATTGTGAAAACATACCCTGCTGTAACTAAATAAAAGCATAGTGCATATAAACATAGGGTACTTAGTAAACACTGTTTTTGATCAAAAAAAGCATAAAGCTATCCCACCAAATGTCAAGGTGTACCCAGTTGGGATAGTACCTACACTCTCTAATATTAAAACCTTAGCATGGGTCTAAAATAGGCCACATTGAGGCATAATTTAGACCCATGGTAAGGTTTTAATATTAGAGAGTGTAGGTACTATCCCAACTGGGTACATCTTGACGTTTGGTGGGATAGCTTTATGCTTTTTTTGATCAAAAACAGTGTTTACTAAGTACCCTATGTTTATATGCACTATGCTTTTATTTAGTTACAGCAGGGTATGTTTTCACAATTTTTTCTTTCGGTTTCTCTTTGTCTCATGGCCAGTGTGAACATGGTCTCACAAGTTCCATGCATATCATCTCATACTCCGGCTCACTTTTTTGTTTTAATTTTGTTTTTAAGATGCTAGTGGAGCAGTTCCTGCAGGGACTGGGGTCTGCTGAAGATCGCAAACAGCTACGGTTGTGGACTTTGGAGCACGCCGACCTAGACTTTGCAGTAGTAAAGGAGCGGGCCATCAAGGCCCTACAAGCACCAAATACCAGCACTCCTGATGCAACCGCTTGGCCGGTCGACACCGTCCCTGTCTCGGTGGTGCCCCTGCCGGCCCCTGCTGCAGCCACCGGAGCGATGGAAGAGTTAACCTCGCAAGTCCGGCGCTTGAACGAGGACGTCGTCCGGATCCTCGCCGCCCTCCAGCTACCAACGAGAGTCAAGCCCCTGGAGAAGATCCAGCTCGCCGACAGCCCGGAGGACGTCCCATGGATGCAGCGGAGGAAGAACAATGACCCACGGTACGGCCCTCCTGTCTGATACAAGTGCAACAAGACCGGCCATTACGCTAGACAGTGCCCGTTAAACGAGCAACCCCTGAGGCCAAGGGCCAATCCTCAGGAGTAGACCCTCATGGCCTAGCTGATTGGCAGGATTGGTATGTTGGAGGCCGCCCCATCATCTCTTTGGCGGTGGATGGTGTACCGACCATGGCCCTACTTGATACTGGATCACAGGTAACGACTATGCCCTATACGTTTTACCAGCGATATTGGGATGATAGCGAACTTGCCCCTCCCGACGATAGCCTGACTATTATTGCGGCCAACGGGCTCCCTATGACCCAGGGGGGATTCAAGGAGGTAACCCTGACTGTGGGACGGACGGAGCTGAAACGTCAAGGGATGATTGTGGTGTTGAATGAGTCCAGTGACCGTAACCCGAAAGTGGTTCTTGGGACCAACGTGATTGAGCACTGCATGGGAGAAGTGTTGAGCCTGTTGCAGAAGCTGTCTGCCACTGCAGGAGGGGGTCGGCAGAGGGCACTTCAGCGTGAGATCCGGGTCCTCCTGCAGCGACAGCAAGTGAACCTGGCGGGTGGAGAGATTGGTGGTGTGCGAGTGATGGACGCAGCACCTCTGGTGGTGCCACCAAGGAGCGAAATGATTATTTGGTGCAGGGAAGCGGTAGGCCCCCAGGGACGGGATTACCCAGCGATGGTGGAGCCCTCACCTTTGGAACACTGGCCCACAGTAATGGCAGCAAGATGGGTGATTGACGTCAAGAAGGGGAGGGTGCCCGTGAGAGTACTGAATAGCGGGGAGGAAGAGTTTAGGCTACGCCACCTTAGCCAAGTTGTTCACCATAGACACCCACGCCATCCAGGAGGCCGTCCCTACTGCCCCTACACCCAAGCAGAGCGGTGACATTCCACCCGTACAGTTAGAAGAGTGGTGCCAAGAGTTGCATGTCGGCACCGAGTCCACACCTGGGCACCACAAAGAGGGGGTATACAGGGTAGTGCAGGAGTACGGGCAAATTTTCAGCAAGCACCCGTTAGACTTCGGGAGGATTAAGGGGGTCCAACACCATATCCCCACGGGCACACATCCACCCATCAAAGAATGGTACAGGCCAATCCCACCAGCACACTATCAGTGCGCCAAAGACATGTTAAGGAACATGAAGGAGGCAGGGGTCATCTAGGATAGTTGTAGTCCCTGGGCAGCTCCATTGGTGCTGGTGAAGAAGGATGGCACCATGAGAATGCGTGTGGATTACCGGAAAATGAACCAGATAATGCATAAAGATGCCTACCCTCTCCCCCGCATCGAAGAGTCATTGGCTGCACTGAAGACTGCTAACTATTTCTATACCCTTGACCTTACTAGTAGCTACTGGCAGGTGGCGGTTGCACGGGAAGATCGTGAGAAGACCACGTTTGCTACCCCAATGGGACTCTGCGAGTTCAACAGTATGCCGTTTGGGCTGTGTAATGCCCCCGGGACCTTCCAGAGGCTCATGGAGTGCTACTTGGGGCATCTCAACTCCGAGACTGTTCTATTGTATTTGGACAACATGATTGTGTATTCCAAGATGTACGAGGCGCACCTGGAGCACCTGGCAGAAGTGTTTGTGGCCCTTTCCAAGTATGGGATGAAGTTGAAGCCCTCCAAGTGCCATCTGCTGAAACCCAAGGTGCAATACCTCGGGCATGTGGTTAGCGCGGAAGGTGTAGCCCCAGATCCCGAGAAGATTACTGCTATCCAGAGCTGGATGCAAACAACTATGGTGAAGGAGGTGAGGCAGTTACTGGGCCTGGTGGGCTACTACCGCCGTTTCATCAAGGGGTACACGAAGATGGCCTCAGCTATGCAAGACCTCCTCGTGGGACAGACCAAGAATGGGAGAGCTCCTGGACCCCCGTTTGTCTGGGGCGAGAAGCAGAAGGATTCGTTCCACCACTTGAAGTTGGCCTTAACCGGGGAAGAAATCCTGGCTTACCCTGACTACAGCCTCCCGTTCGTTCTTTATACTGATGCCAGCAATGTGGGCCTGGGTGCGGTCTTGTCCCAAGTCCAGGACGGGAAGGAGAAGGTGATTGCCTATGCCAGCCGAAAACTCCAGCCAACAGAAAGGAACCCCGAGAATTACAGCTCCTTCAAACTCGAATTCTTAGCCCTTGTTTGGGCAATAACCGAAAGGTTTAAGCACTACCTCGCGGCGTCGAAGTTCACTGCCTACATGGACAACAATCCGCTGACACATTTGGATACGGCCAAGCTAGGCGCTCTGGAACAGCGGTGGATGGCCCGACTGTCCAACTATGATTTCACAATCAAGTACAGGGTTGGCCGTAAGAATACCAATGCGGATGCGCTGTCTCGGATGCCACACCTGCCTGACGAAGGGATGGAGGAAGACGGCCTGGAGGAGATTGAGCTACCCGCATTCCATCGGCCACGGGGTGAGAAGCCATGTGTCAACCAACAGCAGGCGAACCTCGATCCGCTGTCCAGCCAGGGGTGGCAAGAAGCTCAAGACAAGGTGCCTGCCGTCCAGTTGGTCAAAACAATGATTGCACAGGGCTCTTCCAGGATGGATCCCACGGCCCACTCTGAAGCTCAGCGGCTGTAGAAAGAGAGAGACCGCCTGTACCTGCACCAAGGAAAGCTGTATAGGGAGTTGATCAACCCAAAGACCCACGAGAAGGTCCGCCAGTTGGTGGTACCCCAAGCCTGTGTGCCCAAGGTCCTGCAGGCCTACCATGACAGCGCAGGACACTTCGGCTGGAAGAAGCTGGAAATGCTGCTGAGGGAGCAGTTCTACTGGAGTGGGATGCGAGGGTCCGTGGAGGCCTGGTGTTGAGAGTGTGGTCCCTGTACACTGCGAAGACGGGACGAAGCCAGCCAGAAGGCCCCGCTGCAACCAATTGTTACCCACCAGCCGCTAGAGTTGGTCGCCCTGGACCACGTCAAGATAAAGCCCAGCCGGAGTGGGTACACTTATGGCCTTACCATCGTGAACCACTACTCAAGATTCATGGTAGTCGTCCCCGTCAAAGATCTAACCGGTCGCACCGCCGCCAGAGCCTTTCAGACCTACTTCTGCTGGCCCCAGGGCTACCCAGAGAGGGTGCTCACGGATCAGGGTCCAGCCTTCGAAGCGGAGGTGTTCCAAGAGTTCTGCCATTTGTATGAGTGCAAGAAGATCCACACCATGGCTTACCATTCCCAAATTAATGGGATGTGCGAGAAAATGAACCATCTGGTCCTGAACCTCCTCAAGACACTACCGTTGGAGGAAAGGAATCTGTGGCCGGAGAAACTGCCTGATTTGGTAGACATGTACAATAACATCCCCTGCAGTTCCACCAAGTGCACACCCGCATACCTGATGGGGGCCTGACCAGGGCAGCTGCCGGTGGACCTAGAGATGGACATAGAGGTGCCTGAAATTCTTCCCTCCACTGTCAACTGGGATGCCAAGTGGCAGACGCAGTACCGACGGATCCAAGAGTATGTGGAGGGGAATCTGTGCCAGAATCGAGAACAGCAGGAGCAGCGCTTTAACAAATGGGCTCAAGCTGCCCCCTTTGAACCTGGGGATGTGGTCCTGAAGCACAAAAGGAGGAAGCACAAGCTCGACGATCAATGGGAAAGGACCCCACATGTCATACAGCCTACCGGATGGGAGAACGAGAAGACTTACATGATCAGCCGCGACCAGGGGAAGACCACGGCCACCGTTTCCAGGAATCACCTGAAGAGATGCCCGAATCCCCTGAGGCTGGTAGATGAGGCCCCTGTCCCCATGCCAAGTAGAGAAGAGAAAAAAGAGGTGATCCACACTGTGATGGGTGACTTCCCGGCGGACTGGCCTATGCAGAATGGCACGGTGATTGTTCCTGTGATAATGTTCCCGCAACCAGCGGAAGAATTGGAGACGTAGACGCCCACCTGCGAGCCACCTGAACAAGCGCCCAGGGATACACCTATACCATGCCCCTGCAGGTCTCTACCCGCCATACCTGACATACGGGAAGAGGGACTGGTCGGCCCCTCTACCCCGCTGCCTCCCCCTGACAACACTGCACCCAGGAGGTCCACACGCCCTAATCTAGGTATGCCCCTGCTTAGATTCAGGGAAACTGCCATTTAGGGGTGCAATGTGTTGAATGAGTGTCAATCACCCGAGACTTTCACCTGATTAACAAGATGAAGAGAAAAAGGGTACTGCCTACCCCAAGTGTTGTTGTCCCCGTTGGAACCATACTGCTCGTCCCCATTGGGACTTTGCTGTTTTATCCCGTTCCAGCATAGACAAGACCGTGAACTTGCAGGCCACCCAAAAACTTTTGGGTTTGTAAATAATTCCCAGACCACCCTTCAGCTCCCACAACCTCCGGAGAGGCAGGCTGGAGGAAGGACCTGCGACAGAGGAGGCCGGGGTCCCGTCACCAATGTGACAGGTGACAACCTCCGGGTTCAGGAGTCCCTTGGACGTGGGGCCTCTGAGAGACTGCCGGGTAAGGAACTTTTTACCCGGCTCGCAAGGGCAATACCCGGACCTTGACCCATTCCTGGACTGGGGAAAAGGGGTGCTGACCTGGTTTTAGAGGCAGCATCAAGGTTTAAGTTTGCTTAGGTGGGCAACTGGAAGGACCCGGTCCCGTTAATAAAACTGTTTTTTATGCAACGTTTAAGAATGTGCCTCCCGTAAGGGATGATTCCTCAAAAACATGCTTGAATTGTAAAAAGTTTAGTATACTTGTATTTGTGTTTTCCCGTTTTATCTTTTCAGAAACAAAGTAAACCGGTGGTGGTCGGGCAGCCCGCGGACGGTCTGCATTAAACCAAGGGGGAGTGTGATGCCCTGGACTAGCCAGGTAGTCACGGGTAGGCCCTTGCACAAGCACACTGCTACGCCCACCGAGGAGCAGTGAGCATCCGGAGGTGGACCCACTGGACTGTGCACCGGACTCCCTCGAGAAGACGACCAGCAGCGAACACCTATACAGGGACTGTGCGGTGCCTCCTCAAAAGGCCTAGATGCACGGCAGCCAGGGACCGGTAGTAGGAGTCTCTGTAAGGCTAGGCGTAGCACGGGTGTGACGTCCGCAGCAGGCAGAACACGGTTATGGCACCGGAGATGTTCACAGCAGGTGGCGTCCACCGTAGCTATGGCACTGGTGACGTCCACGGCAGGTATGGTGCAGTGACTTCCACTGTAGGTATGGCCGGTGACGTCCACTGTAAGTATGGCCGGTGACGTCCACAGCAGGAATGGTACAGATGGCACTACAGCGAGACAGAGGATTAGAAACAGGTAGATGATGCACAGATACAAACGATAGTACTCAAGGCCTGGACAATAGCAATGCACTAATAGGAGCGTTGCTCGGATGCCTACTGCCAGGGGAGGCGAACTTAAATACCCATATGATAACAGGTGACCTCTGAGGTCACTTCCAGATAATGGAGCGCTACCACTTTAAGAAAGGGTGTGGCCTTGCACACAGCCTAGAATCACTCACTGAAGATCTGTGTGTGGCCGGGAGACAGGAAGAGGCTGCAGCAGCCACTGGAGCAGGACGCCCGACCCGGGAGTGAGCAGGACGCACAGCAGGAGCCGAACCAGGAGCAGAGCCTGCAGAGCCTGTAGAGCCATGGGACCGGTAAGAGGAAGGACGTCGCTGCCGGAGGCTGGGACCGGGAGTGCATGTGGTGGCCATGCTGGGGCTGGGCGGATGTGAGGGAGAGCGCCCCCCTCTTGATCTGGCGGGACTAGGTGCTACACACCCTACCCCTAGAAAGGTATCTATCAGCAGCCAACCTAAAAACCCTGAGTCACCCCTCTCAGGTGTTGACGTTCACACTCGGGGGCGGAGACAGGCGGTTGGCCACGCCCTCTGAGGAATTCGGATAGCCTGAGGCGGGAAAAACACGCAGATCAGTTAGGAGAGGAGAGTAGTTGGAAAGGAGTAACATCTGTCAGGGGTCTGGGTAGGAGCCCGGATACCCTGTGGCCAGGAGGCAGACGGTGGTGGCCGCCTGCAGGAGCCGAGAAGACAACCAGTGGAACCATCAGGGACCGGGACAGAGTAGTAGCCTGCCGGTACCGAACCGGGGAACCGAACGGAAACCGGAGCACCAGGAGGGGTACTCAGACCCAGTATGAGACCCAGAAGAAACTGGACCAAGTCAAATTCACTGATTGGGGTCTGGACCTTAGGTTCTTTCCCACCCAAGTCCCGACTGAAGGCAACAGCCCAACGAGGGGGATAGAAAGCCACCGCCCAGGCATAGATATCCCACGGGCCAGCGTCTGCGGGCAAACGGGCTCTCCGACATACACTAGCCGGGGAGCAGACTCCCGTCACTGAAGCAAAGGAAGTCAGCATTCTACTAAAAAGGTGCAATTCTTATTGCTGCTTTTAATAGAAAAAAGTGCATAGACAATAGTAAGAATAAGTAGTAACAATATTGAAGCAGAAAAAAGATTTGGAGAATTAAAAATATCCCCAGTTGCTAGGAAAAAGAAACCTTCTAAATATATGGCACAGATCCAGCAAATATATGTGACGCCATGGACCCCATTGCCAAAAATCTCAAAAAATTTTTTATAATAAGTACAGTTTGGAATGTTTAGTGCTGTAGTGCACATTTGGTGCTGGCTTTTTGTTTTTTCTTCATTGAATTGGTCGGTGGTTGACCTCCACCTTGCTATGCACCCCAATTTGGGATGTATTCCATCTGTCTGGATTTTGGCGGTTGGTGACTGTTCACATTAAGTCATCAGGCTTTGTCCACAGGCTTTTTACTTCATGCAGCATTTGCTTGGACCTGTCCCGCCCACAGCCATGACTCAGTCATGGGTACGGGATTACGTGAAGAAAGAGCTGTGGAGAAACAAGCGCACATAGGGTTTTACCCCAATAATATGGGGTAGGGAGGGGGGAGTCAGAATACTCACCAAATGTAGTTGTGATAGTCACAACCACTATACACGCATGTAAAATGGATCCCAGGCTGCAGCCACCCGTAGTAGCAGATAACAGATAACACAAGAGATAGGTGTTCAGTTGCCGCGCCAAAAGATCACTTCTTGCCGATGTTCAGATTAATGTCACTTTATTATCGTACAGGTCAACGCGTTTCTGGAGCATCTGCCCCCTTCATCAGGACCACCAAGCACAGGAATAACATTAAATCTGCCCAAGTGGGACGAAACATACATTATAAAGTCTTCATGACGTCATCAGACCATCCCTCAACCGAAAAAAACCGGCGGGAATCAAAGCCACGTTGCAAATCATGACGTACTACAGATCAAAGATGCAGTTGTACGAGAATCATAAATATAGTCCTTCAGGAAATAATTCAGATAAAAATCCACCAACAACATTTAAGAAAAATAAAAAATGAAATAAAATGAAAATGTATATATTTGTATTAAAATTTTATTTTTATGTAAAAAATCCCCTTATTTGTGCGTGAGTATTTCAATGTGCATCACAACTAACAGCTTAATGTATAGAGCCGTATGTTCTAAATATCATGTATGTTTAGAGTAGACATATAGTCGTACAAGATCAGAGAAGTCAGAGAACTCACGAATCTCCAGCCCGTAAGCCCTAGTATAACCCAGGATTTAAGGTATTAACTAATGTTGCCACCCGAGGGCAGATACATCTCTCAATTAAAAATATGTGCTATATGTGTTCCGGTGCAAAGCTGTCAAGGGGGAGCATAAAATCGAAAACACCGGCAAGCAATCCACAAAGCCAAGCCAGGTTCATGCGAGGGCAGAAGCGTGGGAAAAAGTATAAGACGCATGCGTCAACGGCATGGATCCAGACCCATTCAGGGTTCATTGGAGTGCAAGAGCGTGGGAAAAAGATTAATTGCGCATGCGTTAAAGATATAACAGCTGAGGATCCCTAAAACAACGTGAAAAAATAAGCCTGCAGGCTAAAAGGGGTGCTCATATTTGACAAGGTCTTGGTAAAACATACTAAAATGTGCGAATTCAAGTGTCTACATAAATATATTGTGAAGAGGGAATATTATTTATATGCCAGCACCCAGGGAATTCTAAGACAAGACACATATCAATCCATTTGACAAAACTATAAATCTCCTTAATGGAGGTGAAGCCCTATGCAAAGAAAAATATATATAATACGACAAAGGAATATAAAGTATATATATGTGCAGAAAAGAACTGTGTGCAAATATATAATCTGTGTAGAAAAACTATGTGTAGATGTACGATAAAAATAAAGTAGGAGTATCTACAAAAGTATGAATAGATACCCCTAAAAAAAAGTCTCCATTCATAGAAATAAAAACCACACAGGTAGGACCGGTACTAGTCAAAACCCACTGCAAAGGAGAGTATCACTTACAGTAAAATTTAACATGATGCATATACACATAAAAACATAATAACAATATAGATAAAAATGTAGATAAAGGCTAAAAAAAGTGACATATCATTTATAAATCCTAAAACCAAATATATAAGAAGGGTATAAACCCCTAATTAAAAACAAAAATATATTAAATTTAATGAAATAGGTCAGTAACCTCATTAAGGCCCTGAGGTTTTAGGGTGTTCAACTTATAAATCCAATAGGTTTCCTTTTTGTTTAAAGTATCCATTCTATTATGAATATGTGGGGGTATTTGTTCAATTGGAGTGACTTTCAGTTTTATTTTCTTCTCGTGACATATAGTGGTATGTCGAGACAACCCATGGAGCAGGTACCCCACTTTAATATTGTGTCTATGAGAATTAATTCTTTTATGTAGGGCTTGAATGGTCCTCCCTACATAACGTCTATTACAGTCACACTCGATTAAATAAATCACATAGTCAGATTGACACGTAAGGTGTCCTTGTATCGAGAATTCCTCACTGCCAATGACAGAACCAAAAGTCAATCTTCCATGCTGAATGGACCTACAACACAGACAATTTCTGGTAAAACACTTATAAGACCCCATGGGCTTGTCAGTCCCCATAACATTAGGAGGACCCCTTAACCTACTAGGGGCCAAATGGTTTTTCAGATTGGAGGCTCTCCGAAAAGTGACACCCGGACAAAAAGGTAAAACTCCCTTAAGGTAAGGATCATTTAGCAAAATGGACCAATGTTTTCTCAAGATCCCTTTAATGGCTTCTCCATCGCAACTGTAGGTAGTCAGGAAATTGGAAGAAAAATTATTTTTAGGTACACTATTATCAGGCAATTTGTCGCCTATAACCAATAAATCAGACTGTTTTTGGTGTATATTATCATGATAGGCCTTCTTGACGACCTTCAGGGGATAGTTTTTATCTAAGAATCTTTCTTTTAGGATCTTAGCTTGGTCTTTAAAATCGCCATCTAGTGTACAGTTTCTCCTGATTCTCTGATATTGGTTTCTGGGGATATTAAGCAACCACTTATCATAGTGGCTGCTCTTAAAATTAATATAACCATTACTGTCTACCTTCTTGAAGAAAGTTTTCGTAAGTAGGGAATGGTTATCATGTGAAATGGTGAGATCAAGAAAATTGATGGCCATACGATCAACCGTGGGTGTGAATTTCAAACCCCACGTGTTGTTCTCAATCCCTTCCAGAAACAAAAGATAGTTATTTTCAGTGTTGTCCCAGATAATAAATAGGTCGTCTATATACCTTTTATAGACCACTACATGTTTAAAGAATTCCGAGGAATAGATATGTTGTAGCTCAAAGAGTCCCATTACAAGGTTGGCAAAAGTCGGAGCTGCCCTAGAGCCCATGACAACGCCACAGCACACCCGCATACCTGATGGGGGCCTGACCAGGGCAGCTGCCGGTGGACCTAGAGATGGACATAGAGGTGCCTGAAATTCTTCCCTCCACTGTCAACTGGGATGCCAAGTGGCAGACGCAGTACCGACGGATCCAAGAGTATGTGGAGGGGAATCTGTGCCAGAATCGAGAACAGCAGGAGCAGCGCTTTAACAAATGGGCTCAAGCTGCCCCCTTTGAACCCGGGGATGTGGTCCTGAAGCACAAAAGGAGGAAGCACAAGCTCGACGATCAATGGGAAAGGACCCCACATGTCATACAGCCTACCGGATGGGAGAACGAGAAGACTTACATGATCAGCCGCGACCAGGGGAAGACCACGGCCACCGTTTCCAGGAATCACCTGAAGAGATGCCCGAATCCCCTGAGGCTGGTAGATGAGGCCCCTGTCCCCATGCCAAGTAGAGAAGAGAAAAAAGAGGTGATCCACACTGTGATGGGTGACTTCCCGGCGGACTGGCCTATGCAGAATGGCACGGTGATTGTTCCTGTGATAATGTTCCCGCAACCAGCGGAAGAATTGGAGACGTAGACGCCCACCTGCGAGCCACCTGAACAAGCGCCCAGGGATACACCTATACCATGCCCCTGCAGGTCTCTACCCGCCATACCTGACATACGGGAAGAGGGACTGGTCGGCCCCTCTACCCCGCTGCCTCCCCCTGACAACACTGCACCCAGGAGGTCCACACGCCCTAATCTAGGTATGCCTCTGCTTAGATTCAGGGAAACTGCCATTTAGGGGTGCAATGTGTTGAATGAGTGTCAATCACCCGAGACTTTCACCTGATTAACAAGATGAAGAGAAAAAGGGTACTGCCTACCCCAAGTGTTGTTGTCCCCGTTGGAACCATACTGCTCGTCCCCATTGGGACTTTGCTGTTTTATCCCGTTCCAGCATAGACAAGACCGTGAACTTGCAGGCCACCCAAAAACTTTTGGGTTTGTAAATAATTCCCAGACCACCCTTCAGCTCCCACAGCCTCCGGAGAGGCAGGCTGGAGGAAGGACCTGCGACAGAGGAGGCCGGGGTCCCGTCACCAATGTGACAGGTGACAACCTCCGGGTTCAGGAGTCCCTTGGACGTGGGGCCTCTGAGAGACTGCCGGGTAAGGAACTTTTTACCCGGCTCGCAAGGGCAATACCCGGACCTTGACCCATTCCTGGACTGGGGAAAAGGGGTGCTGACCTGGTTTTAGAGGCAGCATCAAGGTTTAAGTTTGCTTAGGTGGGCAACTGGAAGGACCCGGTCCCGTTAATAAAACTGTTTTTTATGCAATGTTTAAGAATGTGCCTCCCGTAAGGGATGATTCCTCAAAAACATGCTTGAATTGTAAAAAGTTTAGTATACTTGTATTTGTGTTTTCCCGTTTTATCTTTTCAGAAACAAAGTAAACCGGTGGTGGTCGGGCAGCCCGCGGACGGTCTGCATTAAACCAAGGGGGAGTGTGATGCCCTGGACTAGCCAGGTAGTCACGGGTAGGCCCTTGCACAAGCACACTGCTACGCCCACCGAGGAGCAGTGAGCATCCGGAGGTGGACCCACTGGACTGTGCACCGGACTCCCTCGAGAAGACGACCAGCAGCGAACACCTATACAGGGACTGTGCGGTGCCTCCTCAAAAGGCCTAGATGCACGGCAGCCAGGGACCGGTAGTAGGAGTCTCTGTAAGGCTAGGCGTAGCACGGGTGTGACGTCCGCAGCAGGCAGAACACGGTTATGGCACCGGAGATGTTCACAGCAGGTGGCGTCCACCGTAGCTATGGCACTGGTGACGTCCACGGCAGGTATGGTGCGGTGACTTCCACTGTAGGTATGGCCGGTGACGTCCACTGTAAGTATGGCCGGTGACGTCCACAGCAGGAATGGTACAGATGGCACTACAGCGAGACAGAGGATTAGAAACAGGTAGATGATGCACAGATACAAACGATAGTACTCAAGGTCTGGACAATAGCAATGCACTAATAGGAGCGTTGCTCGGATGCCTACTGCCAGGGGAGGCGAACTTAAATACCCATATGATAACAGGTGACCTCTGAGGTCACTTCCAGATAATGGAGCGCTACCACTTTAAGAAAGGGTGTGGCCTTGCACACAGCCTAGAATCACTCACTGAAGATCTGTGTGTGGCCGGGAGACAGGAAGAGGCTGCAGCAGCCACTGGAGCAGGACGCCCGACCCGGGAGTGAGCAGGACGCACAGCAGGAGCCGAACCAGGAGCAGAGCCTGCAGAGCCTGTAGAGCCATGGGACCGGTAAGAGGAAGGACGTCGCTGCCGGAGGCTGGGACCGGGAGTGCATGTGGTGGCCATGCTGGGGCTGGGCGGATGTGAGGGAGAGCGCCCCCCTCTTGATCTGGCGGGACTAGGTGCTACACACCCTACCCCTAGAAAGGTATCTATCAGCAGCCAACCTAAAAACCCTGAGTCACCCCTCTCAGGTGTTGACGTTCACACTCGGGGGCGGAGACAGGCGGTTGGCCACGCCCTCTGAGGAATTCGGATAGCCTGAGGCGGGAAAAACACGCAGATCAGTTAGGAGAGGAGAGTAGTTGGAAAGGAGTAACATCTGTCAGGGGTCTGGGTAGGAGCCCGGATACCCTGTGGCCAGGAGGCAGACGGTGGTGGCCGCCTGCAGGAGCCGAGAGGACAACCAGTGGAACCATCAGGGACCGGGACAGAGTAGTAGCCTGCCGGTACCGAACCGGGGAACCGAACGGAAACCGGAGCACCAGGAGGGGTACTCAGACCCAGTATGAGACCCAGAAGCCACTGGACCAAGTCAAATTCACTGATTGGGGTCTGGACCTTAGGTTCTTTCCCACCCAAGTCCCGACTGAAGGCAACAGCCCAACGAGGGGGATAGAAAGCCACCGCCCAGGCATAGATATCCCACGGGCCAGCGTCTGCGGGCAAACGGGCTCTCCGACATACACTAGCCGGGGAGCAGACTCCCGTCACTGAAGCAAAGGAAGTCAGCATTCTACTAAAAAGGTGCAATTCTTATTGCTGCTTTTAATAGAAAAAAGTGCATAGACAATAGTAAGAATAAGTAGTAACAATATTGAAGCAGAAAAAAGATTTGGAGAATTAAAAATATCCCCAGTTGCTAGGAAAAAGAAACCTTCTAAATATATGGCACAGATCCAGCAAATATATGTGACGCCATGGACCCCAGGGGTCACAGTACAGTAACACCACACACACACCCCCTTCCCCTGGATAGGTGACACCAGTCAAACAAAATCCTTGTTGCCACTAGAGATGAGCGAACCGGTCGCGGTTCGGCTCGAGTTCGGTTCGCCGAACGGACGTCTCGTTCGAGTTCGGTTCGGCGAACGTTCGACAAACCGAACTCGAACCGCATAGGAAACAATGGCAGGCAATCACAAACACATAAAAACACCTAGAAAACACCCTCAAAGGTGTCCAAAAGGTGACAAACAACTCACAACACAACACAAACACATGTGAAAGTGACAAGGACATATACTCATGCGAAAACAAAAGAGCTGGACAAGGAAAAAGAGGAGGAGACACAGATATAGGCATGGCACGCCCTTCTAAAATCATGTAAAACACCGCAAGGTGACTCCAAGCGGAGTCTCCCTTTTTTCCAAAAATTGGGTCACACACACACCCACCCCTTCAGTGGCAGCACTTGTGCCCCAGTTGTACACTTCACAGCTAGATTTGAATCAAGCACATTCAAAAATACGCCATACTTAACCGTCCCCAGGATGACACCGGGGTAGGTAGCAAAGTCTTTCCTGATCCCAGCTCTGTGCATCTTGGATCATTTTTAAAAACAATGTAAGGAAGGGTTACTCCAAGCGGAGTCTCCCTTTTTTTCCAAAAATTGGGCCACACACACACCCATCCCTTCAGTGGCAGCACTTGTGCCCCAGTTGTACACTTCACAGCTAGATTTGCATCAAGCACATTCAAAAATATGCCATACTTTACCGTCCCCAGGATGACACCGGGGTAGGTAGCAAAGTCTTTCCTGATCCCAGCTCTGTTCATCTTGGATCATTTTTAAAAACAATGTAAGCAAGGGTTATTCCAAGCGGAGTCTCCCTTTTTTTCAAAAATTGGGCCACACAGACACCCCATCAGTGGCAGCACTTGCGCCCTAGTTGTACACTTCACAGCTAGATTTGCATCAAGCACATTCAAAATACACAAGCATTTACTCTCCCCAGGATGACACAGGGGTAGTAAATTCCTTGTGGATCCATGACTTGTTCATTTTGATGAACGTTAGTCTGTCCACATTGTCACTGGACAGACGCGTGCGCTTATCTGTCAGCACACACCCAGCAGCACTGAAGACACGTTCAGAGACAACGCTGGCAGCTGGACACGACAAAATCTCCAAGGCGTAAGTGGAGAGCTCTGGCCATTTTTCAAGATTTGAAGCCCAAAATGAGCAAGGCTCCATTTGCAAAGTAATGGCATCGATGTTCATTTGGAGATACTCCTGTATTATCCTCTCCAGCCGTTGACTATGTGTCAGACTTGTTGTCTCTGGTGGCCTTGCAAAGGAGGGTCTAAAAAAATTATGAAAAGATTCAATAAAATAGACTGTTGAAGATGACGAGACCGTCCCATGTTTGTCAAGTTACAACTGGGAGATTCACTCCCTGCACCTGCACGGTTGTTTGTTCGGAGTCAGGGGGTGGGACAACAGGAAGGGGAGGAACTACAGGAGGATTCATATGCGCAAGACACAACAACATCACCAAAGTCCAGACGTTCATCATCACCAACGCGGCAGGCATGGGACCATGGAGGACAGGGATCAACAAGGGCGCATGGTAGCAGGCGAAATGTTGAGGAAGGTGCAGGAGAACATGAAGAAATGGAGGACGAACTGTCCATGGACATGGAAGACTCAGCGGATGAGGGAGACCTTGGTCAAATTTCAGTTGAAAGAGGTTGGGGGGAGATGTCAGAGGAAGAAAGAACGGGTAACACCTCTATGCCACAAGCACAGCGTGGACTTGGTCCGCATGGCTGCGCAAGACACATGAGTGCCTTCTTGCTGCACTACCTCCAACATGACCCTCGTATTGTCAAAATTAGAAGTGATGATGACTGGAACAGGTAGGTATCTTGGTTCCGCTCCTGCTGGTGTAGACTGATGAACCGACTGCTCCGCAGCCGGGGTTGCAGGGCCCGGGTGCTCCGCTTCTGAGGATGGGCCAGGTGATGCGGCCGGGTCTGGTCTGGCCAGTGTTTGGGCGACCGCTGCTGTGGCTGGGATGAGGGCCTTGGTCTGGATCTCTGTAGCCGGAGATTCTGATAAATAGACTGAAGGTTCCGCTGCCGGGGTTGGTGGGGGCAGCTCGGCGTCCGCCGAGGACAGGGTAGTCGGTAGTGGAGCGCTCACCACGAGTGGGGACGGTCTGTTTCCCTCAGCCTCTGTGGCCGGATTTGTGCAATCAATAGGGACTGGGTAACCGCTTACCCTCTCTTCACGTGGGATTTCAATCTCACAGGCTCGCACCGCCACCACCAGGTTCCTCATCTCTCCCCTCCAGTGGTTCAGAATAAAGAGGAATTGCATCCGCATCCTCCGGCATAGCTGCTCTATTTCTTCCTCTATCCATGCCGCGGTCCCAGGGACAGCACGCTCTGGGGACCAGTCTCGCTCCGCCATCTTGCCACTGCGTCTTCCAGGAACATTGTCGCAGAGTCCTGGAGTCCCTGCTCCACTTCCGCTAGTAACATATTCTGGCCCGCCCCCTCGGTATTTTTGCAGCACTCTCTTGCTGACCATGCCCTCTGAGAACTTCCAGCTCCGGCCTTACTGGAAAGACGAGGGACAGGGCTTAGGCTTTGCGCGCTTTCTCGGAGAAGATGGTATTTTGGCACGAAAAAATGGTGGAAAACGGCGGACTTGGCGGGAAAAAGAATTTTGACTCGCGGTCTTCGGTTTTCAAGGCACATGTCATGCAGGCAAGTGGGTCCTGCTCGTATCCTGTTCGTGACGCCAGTTTTTTCGAGGTGTATCACCCTCGTAGCAGCAGCCAAGCTGCTCGGATCCGGAGCCGCGGTGGCTCGAGGTGTCTCCGGACCCGGGGGGTCCATGCTGACACTCGAATCAAAAAGGAGTAGGGGAGTATATACATGGGATTAGGAAAGTTCGTGACGCCACCCACGGTGCGTGGTAAGTTAGGGTACCTCCGCTGCTGTTGGGGACGCCTGGTGGCGATTGTATGGCAGCAAGGTGTTTTTAACCCCTCCGTGGGTTGGGGGTTTTTGCCTCGGGAGCCTGGTAATGGTAATGCAGGGGTGCCGTTGGGGTAGGAAAAGGGTTTTTCAGTGTACTAACTCAGTCCAGAAATAATCACACCGACAGCTTGTAAACCAGAGTTCTGAGCACCACTGCAGCTGGGAGGGAGCACGCTTAGGTCCGTGCCCTTGGTGTTGCGGTTAGTCTGTGACCCTTTCCTTGGCACCTGTGTTTTCTTTTTTGGACCCTCAAGCCGGAAACTTTTCGGATCCCGCTCACCCGTATGGCTAACGGAGTGAGTTTGCTCTCAGGGTTGACGCGTAGGATTTCTTTGGATTGTATTGGGAAAGTCCTATCCCATCGGTGCGCTAGTACTCTGATTTCGGAGCGAGTTGGGGATGACACTTGAAGTCTTCACCCCCGTCGGGTAAATTGCCAGGATGCGTGAAGATACTTCCTGGCCTAGGGTCCACGTACCCTGTTGTGACCTGGCCCCTACCCGGTGATAGCTCAAGGCCACCCTCCTCGGCAGTCCGTGCCCTCTGACACTATCCCCTGCGACCAGGGTGCCAGCTCCTACCAGGCTCAGACCAACGTCTACCACCTAGTACTAAGGAGCCCTGCTCCGTGACCTCTCCTCCCGAGAGTCACTTCACCTCCTTCCACTACCACTTCACTTCTCTTCTCCTCACTTTCTCACTCTCCCCTACCAACCCCCCCATATGGGTGGCCCTATTCCCTTCAGGCCCCCCAATGGTGTGTCTGGTGGGTACAGTGTAAAGTGTTCCTAGGGTTTTTATTGGCTCAGCTGTTAGCAACACCAAAGGACCAGGACCCGTAACCAAGGAGGGTGGACACTGTGCTGAAGGGCAGGTTGCACAATACCCTGTGATGACCTGATAGGCCAGGGTGTCACAACAATACCCATCCTCTCCTCACATTGACTCGCCTCTTCCTCCTTTCTAGTCCATCCATGCTGGACTGACATGAAGCTGGGGTTGAGAGTCCCCTGTGAAGCATTGGGAGTCCCCTCAGTAGCACAGAAAAACAAGTACTCTCCCTCCTTATCCTCTTCATCATCACCCACTGTTGTCTTAGAATATTAGCTGGGGTGGGTAGTATCACCCATTGAGAAATCTGGCTCCATAGCTACATGCTGGGCACTCAAACCTTTCTCTTTGATATTATGTTTCAACAGACACAGCAGTGAGATGGTTAAACTGATAATAGCCTGATCACCACTCACAAGCTGGGTGCAGTACTCTAAGTTCTCAAGATCCTCACAAACATCAGAGATCCACACCCTATTGACAGTTGTTATGTGTGGTGGCTGACTCTCAGTCTGACGGGTATGTTGAAGCTGGTATTCAGCTACGGCCCTCTGCTGCTCACTAATCCTCACCAACATATGATATGTAGAGTTCCACCAGGTGGGCAGGTCGCACATGAGTCGATGACTTAGCAAATTCAAGCGCTTTTGCAGCACTTTAAGACCATCCAAAGCAGTAGAGGAATGGCAGAAATGGGCGCTAATGTCGCGGGTGGCGAGGCGCCGCGCTCGCTAACGCTCGCGTCCGGCGCTGCTGCTGCTGCTCGGTGGCTCGAGCGGTGGGCCGGATCCGGGGACTCGAGCGGCGCTCCTTGCCCGTGAGTGAAAGGGGTAGTTTGGTTTGGGGATTTAGTCCGTGACACCACCCACAGGTTGTGGTGAGGTTGGGCACCACCGCTGCTGGTGACGGGGATCCCGGGAGCGATGGTAGGGAGCAGCTGGGATGTTGTTTTTCCCCTCCGTGGGTAGGGGTTGGTGGTCCCGGGGCCCGGTGAGGTGACGGGGAAACAGGGTTGGCAAGGTGCAGGGTCGCCTGGACTGCGCAGCGCGGTGCCGGATGGCACGGTTGTACTCACTCAGCCACAAATGCATGCAAAGTCTCCGGTAAACCAAACGGCTGGATGGACCGGTCCCGCAGCCGGCTGCTGTGGCCTCTCCCGGATGGTTGGTGGTGGCTGCCTTTCCCAGCACCTTTGTGTATGTTCGGCTCCAATGGCTTCCTACAGGTAACCCGCTCCCCAGCGTGGATATGTGCCGGAGGAGCCCTTTTGCCCGCAGGCTCTGGCCCTTGGAACTCTAGCTGTGGCGGTAGCTGTATTTCCTTCTACTTGTCGGACGGTTGCCTTCTATCGGGACTTGGCTGCTAGGAAACCCCTGGGGTTCCGGTCACTGACAGATTTGACCTTCAACGGCGACTACAAGCCTGGTCGGGGTCCGCAGGCCCTGCCTGTGTGTGCTGGCTTCACTTCGCTCCCCGGTTCGGTACCGGCGGGCCACCGCCCGACCCCGGTCCTACGGTTTCACGTTGATTTGCCTCTCCTGCAGACGGCCACCACTATCTGCCAACCTTGCTCTTAGTGCCCGGGCCACACACCCGGACACGGTCAGTTTACTCCTTCACTACTACTTCACTCCTCACTCTTGCACTTCCCTAACTGATCTGCCCTGCCTTCCTTTTCCCGCCTCCAGGACTATGAACTCCTCAGTGGGTGGGGCCAACTACCTGGCTTCACCCCACCTGGTGTGGACATCAGCCCCTGGAGGGAGGCAACAAGGATTTTTTTGTCTGGCTGATGTGCCTGTCTCGGGGTGGGGGTGTGTGTTGCAGTACCTGTGACGACCTGGCTAGTCCAGGGCACCACACTAATATAGCACCCTTCTCAAGTGAACATGAGCTTACATGTTGCATGTACACCAACTCATACTCTGGCTCAGTTTTTTTTTTGTTTTTTTTTATAATTTATTTACCTTTTCAAGTAGGTATGGTAAGTCAGGGTATGTTTTGAGAAATTTCTAAACAACTAGGTTCAGCACATGAGCCATGCATGGCACGTGTACCAGCTTGCCGACCTTTAAAGGTGCCACGAGGTTACGCCCATTATCGCAGACAACCAGAACGGGTTGGAGGTGCAGCAGGGAGAGCCACTGGTCTGTTCTTTAAAACTGTGCCACAACTCTGCTGCAGTGTGTGGTTTCTGACCTAAACAGATCAGCTTCAGCAGAGTGTGTTGCCGCTTTGCCGATGCGCTGCTGCACAGCTGCCAGCTTGGCAGTGATAGGGAGGCTAATTCAGCATAGGATGAGAAGCAGAAGGAGGAAGGGAGACAGGAAGGGGCATATGATGAGACGGAAACACTGGTAGAAATTGGGCCCGCTATTCTTGGCGTGGGTAGGATGTATGATGTTCCAGTTTGCGACTTTATCCCAGCCACAACAAGGTTCACCCAGTGTGTCATGACATATATGTATCATCCCTGTCCACAACAACTTGTCCACGTGTCTGTTAGGTGGACCTTCCCAGTTACAGTGTTGGTCAGAGCACGGTGGAGATTGTTCAAAACGTGCTTGTGTAAGGTGGAAACGGCACACTGGGCAAAATAGTGGTGGCTGGGAACACTGTATTGTGGGGCAGCCAGAGCTAAGAGATCACAGAAACACTGCGTTCCCACAAGCCTAAATGGCAACATCTACACGGCTAGCAATTTGGCAATGTGCGAGTTTAGGTTTTGTGTCTGTGGGTGTGTGGTTGGGTATTTACGCTTCCTTTCCAAGGTCTCAGGAACGAACAACTGGACACTTCGCTGGGGCAAGGAAGTGGTTGTGGCTGATGTTTGCTGTGTGTGCAATCGCAGCTTGTGGGCAGGATATATGAGCGCCTGCTTCCTGGACAGCAGATTGTGAAGGACATAGCAGTGGCGCCATAGCAGTGGTTTGACCCGCAGACACAAATTTGATACCCTGGTGCTCTGCCCATCTACTATCTGTCTGCAGTTTCCAATCTCATGTCTGCTCTCTATTTGAAACGTAACCTTTCCAAAACTGAACTATTTCTATTCCCTCCGTCTTTTAACCTCCCTAAACCTGACATCTCCCTCTCTGTGTGTGTTACCACGATAATAACTGTTAGGCAGCAGGCTCGCTGTCTGGGGGTTATGCGCGACATCGATCTCTCCTTCACCTCCTATATATTATCTCTTGCCTGCTCCTGTCATTTGCACCTCAAGAAGATCTCTAGAATCCGCCCCTTTCTTACTATGGAAATTTCAAAAACCCTCATCGTGGCCCTGATCCACTCTCGCTTTGACTACTGCAATTCTCTATTAATTGGTCTCCCCCTAACTAGACTCTCTCTTCTACAGTCCATCCTTAATGCTGCAGCCAGGGTCACCTATCTGGCCACAACTCGGATGCTTCGGCTCTGTGCCAGTCAGTGCACTGACTGCCCATATGTCCCAGGATCCAATTTAAATTGCTTGGTCTCACCCACACTGCGGCACCCCCCTACATCTCCACCCTCATCTCTGTCTATCACTCTACCCATTCACTACACTCTTCAAACGACTTTTGACTAACATCCACACTAATCCAAACCTCCCACTCTCGGATCCAAGACTTCTCCCGAGTTGCACCAATCCTCTGGTATGCTCTTACGCAAGAAACCAGGATGAACCACAACTTACTCAGCTTCAAATGCTCCCTAAAAACACATCTTTTTAGGGTGGCCTATCACTCTCCATATTAAAATTAAATTCACATAGTCCCTCCACGACTTCTCACAACATAACTCTACATCAAACTCCACCGAAATCAACCAAAAGCACCTTAAAGATTGGCTGGTTCAGGCAGCCTTTATCTATCCCAATTTCTTTGATTTGAGATGGCTGGATTGTCAATGAAAATGAGCAGTGCAACTGTACGTTGTCCTCCCACCTCTTTGTAGATGTGAGCTTTCATGAGCAGGGTTGACTTTTTTGCTACAATTATTGTATTTTCTATAACTGTTACTTGCTTGTATATGAACCTCTGAATTGTAAAGCACAAGCGGAATATGTTGGTGCTATAGAAATAAATATTATTATTAGGTATTATTATTGGGTTGCTTCCCTGCCATGTGGTTCCGCGTATTGGTGGTGCTCAGGTTGCCTTTGCCTTGGCCTCTTCTCAACTTGGTATGGCAGATGCTCCAGATTACAATATTTTTCTCTGAAGAGCTTTCAGTAAAAAAAAAAAAAAAAACTTACAGACAGCGACTGAACACCCCCTTGCCCTGAGTTGGGCCACAGTGGGGGTGCTCTTTGGAACAGTTAAGCCAGTTCTCACTCTGGGAAAACTACTACCCCTTGGTGACTGTGTTGGTGCTACATATCCATCTTCCTCTGTGATGCTGTGCTGGCTATGTCAATGGTCCAGGTCGTATGAGTGGACTTATCATCAACCACCTCGTCTTCCATCTCATCCTCCTTCCCATTTGAGATTGTAGACTGCCCTGGTGTCTCATCATCATTGTCTGCAGACAGTAAATTAGGTTTCTCAAACTGGCTTTCTTCTGGCCATAGGTCCTCAATATTTGCGCATCAACGCACGCCAACTCCTTGCGCCCCTCTTCGGTGCTGCTGTGACGCCCTGGCCTATCAGGTCATCCCAAGGGTGCCGTGCAATATGCCCTTCTACATGGTACCCGCTCCTCCTTGGTTACGGGTCCTGTCAAATTGGTGTTGCTACCAACAGGTATACATAAATCCTGGGGAACACTCTGCACCACACCCACCAACCACCCATTGGGCAGCCTGAGGGGAATAGGGCCACCAGATGGGGGGATGGAAGAGGGCAGAGATGTCAGAAGTTAAGAGGAGTAGAGTTGAGCAGTGAGACAGCGGTGACAGTGCAGGTCACGCTGTGGAGCTGGGCTCCTGTACCCGACCCAGGTGCCAGACGTTGGCCTGGCCAGAAGGAGCTGGAACTCCGGTCTCAGGGGGTAGTGACAGGGGGTACGGTGCTGCTACAGAGAGCAGGATGGCTGCCTTGTGCTACAACCGTGCATGGGCCAGGGCACGATGGGGTACGTGGACCCTAGGCTGGGAAGTAGCTTCACGCAGCCCAGTAATTCCCCCAATGGGAACGGAGTCTTCAGGAACCGTTCCCCACCCGCTCCAGAATCGGGGTACTAGCACAACAAGGAGCATAAGACCAGTGACCAGCCCCCAGCCACCAGCTACGCGTGGAAGCGATGCTGCGCTTGGTAACTAAGGTAAATATCGGGTAACCAAGCACTTGGTTACCCGATATTTACCTTGGTTACCAGCGCACACCGCTTAGCGCTGGTTCCCTGCACTCGTAGCCAGAGTACACATCGGGTTAATAAGCAAACTGCTTTGCTTATTTACCCGATGTGTACTCTGGCTACGAGTGCAGGGAGCAGGGAGCCAGCACTGATAGCCTGAGAGCGGCGGACGCTAGTAACCAAGGTAAATATCGGGTAACCAAGCAAAGCACTTCGCTTGGTTACCCGATATTTACCTTGGTTACAGCTTACCGCAGGCTGCCAGAAGCCGGCTCCCTGCTCCCTGCACATTCAGTTCGTTCCTCTCCCGCTGTGAAGCACACATCGCTGTGTGTGACAGCGAGAGAGCAACAACTAAAAAATGGTCCAGGACATTCAGCAACAACCGGCGACCTCACAGCAGGGGCCCAGCCAGGTTGTTGCTGGATGTCACACACAGCGACATCGCTAGGAAGATCGCTGTTGCGTCACAAAAACCGTGACTCAGCAGCGATGTTGCTAGTGATGTCGCTTAGTGAGATGTGGCCTTTAGGTGAAAGGGATCCACCAAGTTACACACAGTGCCAAGGGACAAGGCTCCAGACCAACCAGCAACACCAAAGGTGCACGGACCCAGCGTGCTCAAACAAGAGAAGCAGAGCATTTCAAGAGTTCGGTTTACCTGGTGTCAGCGTCAGTGACTTTAGACTGTGTGAGTACCCGATATCCCTTCACCCCGACGGGTTCCCCACTCCATCCCATCACCGGGCTCCGGGACACCAAACCCCCTACTCATGGAGGGGTTAAAACATCCTGCTGCTTCATCGACACCGGGCTCCCCAACAGCAGCGGTGGTCTCTCCCATTACCACGCACCGTGGGTGGCGTCACAAACATTATCCCATTCACCAATCCCCCCCTTTTATTTCCGAGGTAGCCGCGAGACCCCGCATCAGATCCGGAGACCCCTCGAGCCACTGCGGATCCGGGTCCGAGCAGTCCGTCGGCTGTCGCCGGGGTGGCACACTGCACGGTAAGAGGCGAGAGCCAACCAAAGGATACATACAAAACAGATCCTCAGAGTGGCCAAGCGTGGGGTCATATGTCTCCTATGACTGATGATGGGGAAAGGAAGGAGGACGAGATTGATGATTCGGTGGGACAGCCTTCTGTGTATTCACAGTACACTGTGTTTGTGGAAGATTTGTTTCGGCTTGAGAAAGGCCTACCCAGGTCGTCACAGATAACACTCACATACCCCACCCCCACTAGACAGGGACACCAACCAAACACAAAACCCTTGTTGCCTCCCTCCAGTGACTGATGTCCACACCAGGTGGGGCGGAGCTAAGCGGTTGGCTCCACCCACCGAGGAGTTCACAGGCCTGGAGGTGGGAAAAGTGACAGTGGAGAGTTGAGCAGTGAAGTGTCTGGGTTTGTGGCCCAGGCACTGACAGCAAGGTTGGCAGACGGTGGTGGCCGTCTGCAGGAGTGGTGGAGCAACGCGGAACCGTAGGACCGGGGTCTGGCAACGGCCCGCCGGTACCGACCGGGGAGCGAAGTGAAGCCAGCACACACAGGCAGGGCCATCGGACCCCAACCATGCTTGGAGCCACCGACAATAGTCAGATCCGAATGTGACTGGAACCCCAGGGGTTTCATAACAGCAAAAGTCCCGATTGAAGGCAACCGCCCACACTGTGAGGGTATACAGCTACCGCCTAAGGCTAGAGACCCAAGGGCCAGCGCCTGTGGGCAAACGGGCTCCTCTGGTACCCATACACCGGGGAGCGGACTACCATTGGGAATCCATAGTAGTTAGAAGAAGAACATCAAGGTGCAGGGAAAGACAGCCGTCATCACCTGTCCGGGGTGAGACACTGCAGCCGGCTGCGGGACCCGTTCATCCAGCCGTTTGGTTTACTGAGGACTTTGTACCTTTCTTGCTGAGTGAGTATACCCGTGCCATCCGGCACCGCGCCGCGCTGTCCCTGCAACCCTGCACCTCACCGACCCTGCCTCCCCGTCTCACCATCGGGCCCCGGGACCACCGACCTCTACCCACGGAGGGGGAAAACAACATCCCAGCTGCTCCCTACCATCGCTCCCGGGATCCCCGTCACCAGCAGCGGTGGTGCCCATCTTCACCACGACCCGTGGGTGGCGTCACGGACTAAATCCCCCAAACCAACCACCCCTTTCACTCACGGGCGAGGAGCGCCGCTCGAGTCACCGGATCTGGCCCACCGCTCGAGCCACCGAGCAGCAGTCGCAGCAGCGCCGGACCCGAGCGTTAGCAAAAGCGCAGCAGCGACGGCGTCCTCCCCGCCCGCGACACGAAGAGACCTTGTTGTTTGTCATCCAAGATAGAATGTGATCTCGCTCTTCTGGCTTACACACACAGCTTTACGTTCTAGACCTAGAAATTTGAGGAGGAGGATGGTAAAGCTCACCACCACAATGGGCACATTGTAAACTACTGTGGAATATGTATTCTACTATCTGAGTCTCAATGAGAGAGGGACCGCCCAAATGTATAAATAAGATCAGTCCCTGCCAAACGTATTTTACTGAGCCACCTCAGGGTCCTCACCAAACCTAGATTTCCTGACACCTGCAGGCCCTCTAAAAACTTGAATTGAGGGCCGCAGAATGACATGGTGGAGGAGGAGGAGGCGAAAGAGGAGGTTAAAGTTCACCACCACAATGAGCACAATGTACACTGCTATTGAATATGTATTCCCCTATCTGAGTCACAATGAGGGAGGGACCACCCAAATGTATAAGTAACAGCAGTCCCTCTGAAATGTATGTTACAGGACTACTTGAGGCCCCTCAGGTCAAAGATCAACATACCAACGGGCATGTTGTAGCTGGCCTTGTAAAGCGCTGGGAATAGCTAACTAGAAATTATGTATGACCTACAGAAGAGTGACCTACAAAATGTATGTAAGAGCCTTCCCAATTATAAAAGTAAAAAATAAAATCTAAAATACTACGTGTGAACAAATGCTAAAAATATATTTTTTTTTCCTACAGTTTATTTAGCCTTATATACAAGTGATTATGCAGGGAAAAACTGTTTCTTAACATTTTTGGCCTGTAAAATGCAATTTAGGTTAGGTTTGGTAGGTGCATCTGTAAAAGTGGTGTAATACTGTGATATCCTCATTACCAGAAACGATATGTGAGTCAGAAATACATGCAGGCATATTCTCCAGGCCTCGCCATTCAGTTTCATCACTTTCCCCTCTATTTCAGCCTTTTCCTCAGGCCCCCAGACCTCTTTGTTGGGTCCAGCAGAAAATGACTCACATTTCCCATTGACTTGCATAGTACTTGAGGAAGTACTAGTGGAAGTTGTTTGGGTAAGAATACAAGGAGAAATCAAGGGAAAGAACACCGTTGTAGGCGTGTACTACAGGCCGCCTCAACAAGCGGAGGATATGGATAAACTCTTTATACATCAGATGACCAACTTCTCAAAAAAATATGATGTGATCATGGGAGATTTTAACTATCCAGACATTTGTTGGGAATCTCTCTAAGGCAAAAGTAAAGCCTGCTTTACACGGGACGACCGGTTGTGCGATTTCACAATCGATCGTACCCGCCCCCCTCATTTTTGCGTCACGGGCAAATCGCTGCCCGTGGCGCACAAACTCGTTAACCCCCATCACACGTACTTACCTTCTGGATGACCTCGCTGTGGGTGATGAACGTCCACTTCCTGAAGGGGGAGGCACGTTGGCGTCACAGCGACGTCACACAGCCGCCGGCCAATAGAAGCAGAGGGGTGGAGATGACCGGGACGTAAACATCCCGCCCACCTCCTTCCTTCCGCATAGCCGGCGGGTGCCACTGGACGGAAGTAAGCTGCTGTTCATCGTTCCCGGGGTGTCACACGGAGCGGCGTGTGCTACCCCGGGAACGATGAGTAATCGGCGCCATTTTAATTAAATGAGATTATGAAACCGAGCAACGAGTACATGACTCACGATTTGTGATCAATACTGCGTCGCTCGGAGGTGTCACACAGCCTGACGTCGCAAGCGATGCCAGATGTGCGTTACAAAAACCGTGACCCCTGTAAGGGCCCAGGGACAGAGAACCTCAAATGTTCTATATGTCACAGTTGCTGTTCTGGCACGAGGTTGCAGGGGTCGTGTTCCCTGGGTGGTTTACAAGGCCCTGATGTTCCCTGCTATCCACCCCCACACAGTATCCACAGCTGATGGACAGTCCACAGACACGGTCTTGGGGTTAACAGTTGCTTTAATACAGCGGGAACAAAGGAAAACAACACGGAATATACTGTATGTTTCAGTCTTTTGTGGGTAGGCCATGGCAAATACAGCTTGGAGTTGAATGTTGAAGTGCAATTAGGGTTCTGGAGCTTTTAAGAGCACGATTTGTTTTAGATTTAATTCTGGTATGCTTTTAGCAGGTTCAGAGTCTCTTGAGCTTAGAGGGTAGATATGATACAGTAATAAGATTGTACAGACCTGGAGTCCTGGGGTTCAGTTCACTGCTAGTTAAGACACATGCAGTGCTTGTAAGCAAATGTACAAAGTTGCCCAGCGCGCTACGGGGACCGGACGGCTGGTGCGTGGACAATGGCATGCAAGCCACTAATATTGCAGTGGGGTGGGAGACCCTCAAACTTCCCCAATCTGCATGCAGTAGGGTCTGGTATATACTCAGTATGCCCTACTGTCTGAAGAGATGTATATCTGGCCAGTGAGGATTCAGGATAGGAAGCCTTCAGTATATTGGCTGTAAAAATCAGTAAATGGTGAAATTCTGGGCCTCGGGCCTAGCAGTAGTCTTGTGGTGAAGAGAAACTCCACATAATGTCTTCCCTCAGAGGAGACTCAGCCAGAACCAGAACATTCCAGTTCTTTCCAGACAGAGGCTGGAAAATAGCTCCACCTATTGAGCCATGTGACCAAGAACTGGCCAATAGGAAAACACCAAATGCACACTTCAGATTCTTACAGTTTTCACCAGTAGATGGTGCTAGAAAACAGCAAATGAAAAATGCTTTACTTATAATGTGGCGCCCTGGACAAGCCAGGTCGTCACAGGTACTGCAACAACACACCACACACCCCGGCTAGGCACATCTAGGTCAAACACAAATCCTTGTTGCCTCCCTTCAGGGGCTGATGTCCACACCAGGGGGTGGGCCAGGCAGTTGGTCCCGCCCATCGAGTAGTTCACAGTACTGGAGGCGGGAAAAGGAGTCAGATCAGTTTTGGAGTTAGAGAAGTGAAGTGGTAGAGGAGCAGCCTGACCGTGTCCGGGTGTGTGGCCCGGGCACTCAGCAAGGTGGGCAGACGGTGGTGACCATCTGCAGGAGAGGCTGATTGGAGTGAACCGTACGGACCGGGGACGGGCGGTGGCCCGCCGGTGCCGGATCGGGGAGTGAAGAGAAGCCAGCACCATCCGGCAGGGCCTACGGACCCCGACCAGGCTAGGAGTCGCCGTAAAACCGGTCAAATCCGTTAGCGAAGGGAACCTCCGGGGTTTCCCAGCAGTCAAGACCCGATTGAAGGCAACAGCTCACACCGTAGAGGGAAACACAGTCACCGCCAAGGCTACAGTTCCCAGGGCCAGACCCTGCGGGCAAAAGGGGCTCCTTCAGCATCCATCCAAGCTGGGGAGTGGGTTACCAGTGGGAAGCCATTGGAACCGTAAACACAACACAGGTGCAGGGAAAGGCAGTCACCATCAACCTACCGGGAGGAGAAAAACCGAAGCCGCCTGTGGGACCCGTCCATCCAGCCGTTTGTTTGACCAGAGACTCTGTGTGAATTACTGGCTGAGTGAGTACCACCATGCCGTGCGGCACAGCGCTGCCCCCATGACCCTGCACCTCCCCAGGCCCCATAACCCGCCTGTCATCCCTAACCCCTCACCGGGCCCCGGGACAACCAACCCCCCTACCCACGGAGGGGAGAACTAACATCCAAGCTGCTCCCTGTCATCGCTCCTGGGATCCCCGTTCAGAGCAGCGGTGGTGTCACAACCTCACCACAACCGTGGGTGGCGTCACGGACAATATCCCCCAAACCACACACCAACCCCCCTTTCACTCACGGGCGAGGAACGCCGCTCGAGTCCCCGGGATCTGGCTCACCGTTTGAGCCACCACCAAGCAGCAGCAGCAGCAGCTGGACCTGAGCAGTGGGTGAGCGCAGCATCCCCACCTCCGCCCGCGACAATAACATATACAGTGCCTACAAGTAGTATTCAACCCCCTGCAGATTTAGCAGGTTTACACATTCGGAATTAACTTGGCATTGTGACATTTGGACTGTAGATCAGCCTGGAAGTGTGAAATGCACTGCAGCAAAAAAGAATGTTATTTCTTTTTTTATTTTTTTTTTTAAATTGTGAAAAGTTTATTCAGAGGGTCATTTATTATTCAACCCCTCAAACCACAAGAATTCTGTTTGGTTCCCCTAAAGTATTAAGAAGTATTTCAGGCACAAAGAACAATGAGCTTCACATGTTTGGATGAATTATCTCTTTTTCCAGCCTTTTCTGACTAATTAAGACCCTCCCCAAACTTGTGAACAGCACTCATACTTGGTCAACATGGGAAAGACAAAGGAGCATTCCAAGGCCATCAGAGACAAGATCGTGGAGGGTCACAAGGCTGGCAAGGGGTACAAAACCCTTTCCAAGGAGTTGGGCCTACCTGTCTCCACTGTTGGGATCATCATCCGGATGTGGAAGGCTTATGGAACTACTGTTAGCCTTCCACGGCCTGGACAGCCTTTGAAAGTTTCCACCCGTGCCAAGGCCAGGCTTGTCCGAAGAGTCAAGGCTAACCCAAGGACAATAAGGAAGGAGCTTCGGGAAGATCTCATGGCAGTGGGGACATTGGTTTCAGTCAATGCCATAAGTAACGTACTCCACCGCAATGGTCTCCGTTCCAGACGAGCCCGTAAGATACCTTTACTTTCAAAGCGTCATGTCAAGGCTCGTCTACAGTTTGCTCATGATCACTTGGAGGACTCTGAGACAGACTGGTTCAAGGTTCTCTGGTCTGATGAGACCAAGATCGAGATCTTTGGTGCCAACCACACACGTGACGTTTGGAGACTGGATGGCACTGCATACGACCCCAAGAATACCATCCCTACAGTCAAGCATGGTGGTGGCAGCATCATGCTGTGGGGCTGTTTCTCAGCCAAGGGGCCTGGCCCTCTGGTCCGCATCCATGGGAAGATGGATAGCACGGCCTACCTGGAGATTTTGGCCAAGAACCTCCGCTCCTCCATCAAGGATCTTAAGATGGGTCGTCATTTCTTCTTCCAACAAGACAACGACCCAAAGCACACAGCCAAGAAAACCAAGGCCTGGTTCAAGAGGGAAAAAATCAAGGTGTTGCAGTGGCCAAGTCAGTCTCCTGACCTTAACCCAATTGAAAACTTGTGGAAGGAGCTCAAGATTAAAGTCCACATGAGACACCCAAAGAACCTAGATAACTTGGAAAAGATCTGCATGGAGGAGTGGGCCAAGATAACTCCAGAGACCTGTGCCGGCCTGATCATGTCTTATAAAAGACGATTATTAGCTGTAATTGCAAACAAGGGTTATTCCACAAAATATTAAACCTAGGGGTTGAATAATAATTGACCCACACTTTTATGTTGAAAATTTATTAAAATTTAACTGAGCAACATAACTTGTTGGTTTGTAAGATTTATGCATCTGTTAATAAATCCTGTTCTTGTTTGAAGTTTGCAGGCTCTAACTTATTTGCATCTTATCAAACCTGCTAAATCTGGAGAGGGTTGAATACTACTTGTAGGCACTGTAACATAATATTACATATAAGTAAATGTACTTAAAGAAACAGACACAATCTGGACCGGGCCACTACATACTCCCCCTCTGAAGGTGAGCCGTCCTCGGCGATTGTGCAAGTGGAGGACTGCTAAGAAAGGAAGTAAATATATGTGTAACAATAAGGCAAGAATATGCAGCCAGACGGAAGAACAAAAGGCAATGAACAAATGCAAAACATGAATGTGGTAGTGCCAATATGAGATAGAGTCTCTTTCCGCAATATACTATCGTCCATATGAAAGGCTCTGGAAAGGCACTTAAGTGGCAACAAACAGTCCATAAGTCCATAGCTGTATATAGAAAATTGTGCAAATAATAAACAAGGTGCTTGGTATTACCCAGGTGCAGAGGCTTAAACATTACTAAACTAACTATCCAGCTAAATAAATAAACAAGATTATATACTCATGGAAAAGGATATGACCTTTTAGTCTCTGTAGCGAGCTGCAAGTTTTCCTTTTGTGCTTCGCTCTGAACGCCTCAACACTTGATCTTCCTCTTGAGCAGGAATGATATTGTTTGCTGGCTCAGGTGAAGTTGGCAGAGGAGCAGCAACTGGAGCAGGAACCGATACGGGGACATATTGATAGCATGGAAGGATAAATTGAGTGTTGTAGAGGGACTCTTCCACAGTAGGTTGTCTGGCTGGTGTTTCCATTGCAGGAATTGGTTTGTAGACCGGCATGACTTGTGGAGGAGGTGATGACACCACCAGTAGATCCTCTTTGGTGCATAGCTTCATGCGGTTTCTGTGCACCGTCTGTGGGGCCATTCCGGGTTTCTTCACTTCATAGACATCTGACTCAGGATATGGGATAGCTATAACTGTGTATGGCTCTGTTTCCCAGAGTGAATCGAGTTTTCCTGTACGGTGGTACTTCTTTAGCCATACCTTGTCTCCAACTTGAAGTGGGGAAGCATTAGCTCTTTAATTATAGCTCTCTTCTTGTTGACGGTGAGCTTCACCCATGCGGTAATCAACAATCTGTTGGGCTTCATGTATTCTTCGCTGATGCTCTGAGACCCAATCAGTTTTTGGTAGGGGATTGATCAAGTCAGGGACTTGGATTCCAAGAGAACGATCTTTAGGGAGCTGACCTTGTCTTCCAAACATCAGATAATATGGCGAGTAGCCTGTAGAACAGTGGACAGTATTGTTGTAGATTTCCACTAACTCATCAAGCAATTGAGGCCATTCAGCTTGTTTGGTAATAGATGCTGTTCGCAGCATATTGATAAAAGTGTGGTTGACTTTCTCGCAGAGGCCATTTCCTTGGGGATGATAGGCGGTTGTTCTCAGCTTTTTGCACTCATGGAATTGGCAGAGTTCTTGAAATAATTGCGACTCAAAGCCAGATCCACGATCTGTGAGGACTGCTTCAGGGCAACCGTAATGTCTCACATATTCACGGTAGAAGGTGATAGCTGTAGTCCGAGCTGTAAGGTCTTTTACTGGATCAACAGCAACCCACTTAGTATAGTGATCCACCATGGTTAAGGCATACGTGTAGCCTGAATGAGTTGGTGCTTGCTTCAGTGACTAGCTCGTTTGGTATCTGAGAATGGATTGGATGAAGAGGAACTCTGGCATCTTTCTTACCGACTTTGGTGAGGTTGCAGGCTGGACATTCACTACACCAATTTTCTATGTCTGACCGCATCCCAATCCAATAGAAGCGTTGGCGTATGGTGGCTTCAGTTTTGTGCACGCCAAAGTGCCCAGACTGGGCGTAGTAGGCATCAAGAACAATTCTGGCATCTTGCCGTGGGATTAGAATCTGATGTAGCCTTTCACCTGAAACTGGGTCTAGGGTATTGCGCAGGATCGAGCCCTTTTGAATGAAGAGTCTTTTGCGCTGTCTCCAGAGACGATTAAGCTCAACATCAAGACATCTTCTGCGTCGTCTGACAGGTATTCTCCCAGTAGTCAGGTAATCATAGGTCTCACCTAGGACACAAGACTCATTTTGAGGAGTTTGCCATCTCAATGGATCTTGGAATAAGACAGGTTTCTGTTGAGAAACTTCATCAGTTTGTGTAGCAGCAACAGCATTCTGTGTAGCAAACCTTTGATAGAAGGGAGGCATCTCAACATCTTCCCACATATCTTCCTCAGGAGGCTCTTCTCCTTCGGGCAAACGGGATAACACATCGGCATTGATGTTGATCTTGCCACTGCGATACTTAATATCAAAGCAGAAGTTCGCCAATCTTGAAGCCCATCTCTGTTCAAGAGCACCTAGCCGTGCAGTATTAAGATGAGCGAGAGGATTATTGTCCATGTAAACTGTGAAGGGTGTAGCAGCGAGGTAATCTTTGAACTTCTCGGTGACTGCCCACACAAGAGCTAGCAGCTCTAACTTGAACGAACTGTAATTGCTATCATTTTTCTCTGCACCTCTCAAGCTTGGGCTGGCATATGCAATGACTCTCTCTTTGTCATCCTGGACTTGTGATAGTACCGCTCCGAGGCCTTGGTAGCTGGCATCCGTGTAGACACGGAAAGGATGGTGGTAGTCAGGGTACGCCAGAATTGGAGGTGAAGTCAGTAGACTTTTCAACATCTGAAAGGCAGTTTCTTGTCGCTCAGACCAATTAATTGGAAGTCTTCTGTCGTAGTTTTCTCTAGGGCGACCCCGTAGCAGCTCTACAAGGGGTTCTGCTATTTGTGCAAAATGATGTATGAAGCAGCGGTAGTAGCCCGCAAAACCTAGAAAACTTCTGACTTCTTTGACGGTTCTTGGGGTGTCCCAGTTGTTCACAGCTGAGATCTTTTCAGGATCAGGCTGGATAACTTCGGCACTTACAACATGACCAAGGTAGTTGACCTTCGGCTTGAGCAGATGGCACTTTGACGGTTTTAGTTTCAGACCATGTTCAATGAGTACCTGGAATACTTCTGCAAGGTGGCATAGATGGTCTTCATAAGCGCGAGAGTATACGACAACATCATCAAGATATAAGAGAACGCTCTGGAAGTTGAGGTGACCAAGACATCTTTCCATGAGTCGCTGAAATGTAGCAGGGGCGTTGCATAACCCAAACGGCATACCGTTAAACTCAAAGAGTCCCATTGGGGTGGTGAAAGCTGTCTTCTCTCTATCCTCAGGAGCCACGGGTACTTGCCAGTAACCGCTGGTTAAGTCAAGAGTGGAGACGTATGCAGCTGAGCCAAGAGCAGTGATGGATTCTTCAATCCGTGGAAGAGGATAGGCATCTTTGTGTGTAACGTTATTCAACTTTCGGTAGTCGACACAAAATCTGATGTTACCAGCCTTCGTCTTCACCAGGACGATGGGTGCAGCCCACGGACTTTGACTTTCTCGGATGACTTCAGAATCTTTCATCTCCTTTAACAGCTTCTTTACTTGTTGATAGTTAGCTGGAGGTACTGGACGGTGTCTTTCCTTGATAGGAGGATGATCACTTGTGTTGATCTTGTGCTGGATCAGAGTAGTCTTGCCGAAGTCAAGAGGGTGCTTGCTGAAAGCTTGGCTGTGTCGCTTTAGCAAGTTTAGTTACGCCATTGATGTATTCGATAGGAGTGTTAGCATCTTCAACATTAAGTTCATTCCACCAGAAGGTAGTGGGTGTATTAGAGCCTTTGGGAGTGGCTTTTAACGACTTTTGATGAACAAGTGTCTCTTCATCTAAGATGTCTTCTGGATCAAGGTTATACAGTTGAGCTCGATGGGCGCAAGGTTGATTAGCCGTACTGGTACTCTACCGTTTGAGACGGTGACAATACTTCTGGCAGCTTTTACCAGGGGCTGTCCTTCAATCTGGATGGAGTCAAGAAGAGCTACATAGTCCTCATTGTCAATTCCTGGTCGAACTCGACACCAGACTAGAGTCTCGCTGTTGGCTGACAGGGTAACTGGTCGTGCGTCAGTGATACGCACACGGCATATCTCACCTTTACTGTTGGCAAATTTCTGTTGGGCGCAGAGCACTTTGATAGTCCGCTGAACAGCTTGCCTGCAAGGGGGAGAAGCAGAAGGGAGAGAAGCATGCAAGGCAGCGAGCAATTCAGTAAACACATGGCGAATGACATTCATGCCTAACACTACTGCTGTTGTATCTCCCTCAGCCTCAGTAACAATTACACCTTGACCTGGTAACTTGCGATCACGAATTTGGATTGTGGGTTCCCAGTAGCCTAGCTGGGAAATAGGTTGACCATTACTTGCAATTAAGTCTAACTTTGCTTTACCCACTGGATTCAGGAGATCAAAGTCCCAATTCTTTTCAAAGGCTTGTCGCTCAATTATGGTGACTTGTGAACCAGTGTCCACTAAAGCTTCTAGAGGTACACCATCGATCCATATGGTTATATACGGGCATTTAGAGATGAACCGGTAAATCCATTGTGATTGTCCCTTTGGGCCCTTGCATTCACCTCCCGAGGGGTGGCCCTTGGCCTCGGGGGTGGCCCGTTTAACTTATAGCATTGATACTTGTAGTGTCCAAGACACTCACAATAAGTACAGTACACACAATCACCAGATGGAGGCCTTCCAGGAGGGGGCCTATCAGGACTTGGCCTACTAGAATGTGGCTCTGGGGACAATGTCCGGTTTACATATGATTCACATGATGCAGGGCGTTGGCCTTTTAGCTCCATTAAGGCTTGGAATACAGATTCAAGGACTTGGACAAGTGCATCCGTGGTAGGAGGTGCATGAATGAGAGTAGGGGCTTGCACAGACTGTGTGGCCTGCATAGGGGAAACAAGTGAAAGAGGAGATACAGTAGAAATTCCAGCAGCAAGGTCGGAGGAACGAGGCGCAAGAGCATAGCTGGTGCAAGGTGAGTCAGTACCCACTACTCGCAGGGCTAGAGCTTTAAAGTCTAAGAAAGTCATGTTTGGATTTTGTGCTGCTAGCATGCAGAGTTGACTTTGTACTAGCCTGGAGTCCAAACCTTCTATGAATCTGTTGGTGATTATGTTCTCTGCAGCAGCAGGATCTATAGTGTCTATTTGCTGTAAAGCCCTGTAGGCAGACTGAAGGGCTAGTGCGTAGTCCCTAAGAGTCTCACCTGGTCCCTGACGTCTGTTGTAAAATTTGAGACGAACCTCGGTGGGTGATTGGCATTCAAATTCTTTTCTCAGGCGAGTGAGGATCGCTTCTACACTGGTTTTCTCGGTAGATGGCCAGGAACGGACTTCCTCAGCAGCTGGTCCATCAAGCTGTCCCAGGAAACGTTGTACCTGCTGATGGGGAGAAAGTGAGAAAAGCTCAAGAGTATACATCATCTTTTCTTTGAACTCCGCAAGTGTATGAGGATTTCCTCTGTAGTTTGGGAGACTAGCGGTTCCAATGAAGAATGGCATGCTGGTAGCCATGACAGGGCTGGAACTGGGTTGGTGGCATTAGCCTGTTCCACTGGAGCACTAGCTGCTGATGATGATGATACAGAGTTAACAGACTCAGCCTGGTCATTATGAAGAGGTTCAGACATTTTGGTCATGATGCAAGTACTGTTTCTTTAAGAATAATGATGACACTGTAGCGTTAAGGGATGCACTATTATGCACCAACCCAGTCTCTGAGATGGAAGGCTCCCCCTCTTGAATATAGCACTGCTGAGACTTGTAGTGCGGTAGGAGAAAATAGGCACAGAGGAATGTGATGCCAAATTCGACCTTTGTAAAGGCCCAGGGACAGAGGATCTCAAATGTTCTATATGTCACAGTTGCTGTTCTGGCACGAGGTTGCAGGGGCCGTGTTCCCTGGGTGGTCTACTAGGCCCTGATGTTCCCTGCTATCCACCCCCACACAGTATCCACAGCTGATGGACAGTCCACAGACACGGTCTTGGGGATAACAGTTGCTTTAATACAGCGGGAACAAAGGAAAACAACACGGAATATACTGTATGTTTCAGTCTTTTGTGGGTAGGCCACGGCAAATACAGCTTGGAGTTGAATGCTGAAGTGCAATTAGGGTTCTGGAGCTTTTAAGAGCACGATTTGTTTCAGATTTAATTCTGCTATGCCTTTAGCAGGTTCAGAGTCTCTTGAGCTTAGAGGGTAGATATGATACAGTAATATGATTGTACAGACCTGGAGTCCTGGGGTTGATTTCACTGCTAGTTAAGACACATGCAGTGCTTGTAAGCAAATGTAGAAAGTTGCCCAGGAGTCTTGTGGTGAAGAGAAACTCCACATAATGTCTTCCCTCACAGGAGACTCAGCCAGAACCAGAACATTCGAGTTCTTTCCAGACAGAGGCTGGAGAATAGCTCCACCTATTGAGCCATGTGACCAAGAACTGGCCAATAGGAAAACACCCAATGCACACTTCAGATTCTTACAGTTTTCACCAGTAGATGGTGCTAGAACACAGCAAATGAAAAATGCTTTACTTATAACATATAACATAATATTCCATATAAGTAAATGTATTTAAAAAACAGACACAATCTGGACCAGGCCACTACGCACCGACGATCTATCGCACGATATATCGTCTCGTGTAAAGCACCCTTTACAGTTCCAACAAATTCTTATCCTCTGTTGCTGACAACTTTATCTTCCAAAAGGTAGAGAAAACAAGGGGATCTGTTACCTTGGATCTAATCCTTACAAACAGGGAGGAAATGGTTGAGGAGGTAAGGGTGGCTGGGACCCTGAGAAGCAGTGACCATTCTATCATAGAGTTTTGGATAACTAGAGGAGGAAGACCGTTGAACACTCAGACTTCAAGGCTGGATTTCAGAAAGACAGATTTTAAGGGACTCAAAAAGAAGACAGCAGGGATTCAATGGCCGTATGTCGCAGAAATGTCCAGGAAGGATGGGACATCTTGAAAAATGAGATTCTCAAAGCGCAATCCCTAAAAGAGGGAAGAATAAGAAACATTTAAGGAAACCAGGATGGATGAACACAAAACTTAAACACATGCTAAAAAGGAAGACAGAAATGTTTATTAAATAGAAAGAGGGAGGCATATCTAAAGAACAATATAACACCATATGCAAAACCTGCAGGGCACACATCAGATTATTAACCTCAAAATATTCCATAAACATGATATGATGAATAATTAATATTTTATTGATTAAAAACTATACACACACATTTTTAAAAACAAGACATAGATCAGACAAATAAGGGGAAAGGCAAAAGTGCATATAAAGGATGGCCAATAGAAAAATACAATTGTCATAATTCTCTTCGATTCACCAATATGGAATGCTATTCATGATATTAACCACTCGTGTGCTGTATAAAGTTAACTAGGCAAGCAAAAGATTGCACCAAAATGTCATAACACAAATCAGATATATATAGTATACAACAAAGTGCAAGGTGCAAAGAATAGCAGCATACATAGATCATAAAGTAGTGCCTAAAATAGCAGCACTTAGATAGATACAGAAATTGATTAAACCAATGATTATATTTAGCAATTAATAAGCTGTAAACAGTTCCTTGTATCAGGAGTCAAAAACCGCACTAACACTTTCATGGTATAGATATGTTATTAAGTACATAATAAAGTGCAAGGTGCAAAGACATAGCAGCATACACAAATCATGAGGTAGTAAAGAGATAGCAGCGGTTAGATCAGTATAAAGATGACCAAAAAAGGCTCAAGCCATATCCAGAAAGTAGTAGCCAGCCCTCACCAACACTCCAACGACCGTTTCGCTACCGCTTCATCAGGGAGTGAGGTGGGGAGGTTTGTGGGTGCTTTAAATACCTGTAGTGGCAGCTGTGTCTAATAGAAATCCTGGAGACACCATGTTTATCGGGCGGCGCGGTTCGCACATGCGCAAAGCCCTGCTTTCACGCCTGGGAGTGCACCCACATACAGCAAGGGCGACACTGTCACCGTTGATGACGCAGGTAAGACAGCCACACACGGGTCACGGCCCGCGCATGCGCGCCGCTTCGCACAGTGTCATCCACCGCCATCTTGGTAAAGGTATAAGACGTGCACCATTGCAGAAAGACATCCAAGGAAAAGAGGATATAAGCAGAGTATATAATCGAAAATATTTTTGCATATATTGCATATGTACGTTTATCCTTCCAAAGTGATATTGTGTGATATGAAATGACCATCCAAGGCATGTGAGATGTAATAATGTATGCACAAATATGAAAATAAGTTCATAGGTAAATCTATATTTTTGGCAATACAAGGTATAAGCATAAAACCTGGATTAAGGAAACAGGTATCAATTCATCAATCAAACAATATATCCAATGATATATATAATTTTGGGATATTTGAATATTATTATGGACAAACATACATAGACAGTGACAATCCATAGATCTCATATAGTCACATAGGTACATAAAGTTTTTATTAGCATAAACAAACAATTGGAATGCTCACATTCCAAATTTTCTCGGATGCTTAGCAGATTGCAGAGGGGGCCACCCAGAACGCTCTCATGATCAGATCAAAAGAGCCAATCCAGATCATGTATATGAGTACCCAACTGCTATTACCTCAAAAATGGAAAAAAAACACAAAACCTACCCACCAAAAAGCAAGAAGCTCTATGAAAAGGTGGAAATAGAAGAAAAGGGGATAAAACTTGTACATAGTACAATATATCAAAAGAATATATATGGATGGTAAGGTGGTAAGGGTGATGAGACAGAGAGAGGCCAAACATTACATCAATTGTATATATATGGATAGAGAGAACAATTCTACAAAAAGCTGGAGAAACCCCACTGGTCATTAAGACCCCTTGGTTTCATACATTTCAAAAGTGTGATCCACCTGCATTCCAACTGACTGCGTTTTTTGAAGATATCTCCTCTTATATTACCTGGATAAAGTCGATCTATCCCACTGAATCTCAGTAGGTGTGACTGCCAAGGATGGCAATCCCTAAAGTATCTAGCAAGGGGTTTAAGTTTTGCAATTGTAAACACCTGATCCGCGGGAAACCTCTCTGCTGCCCTTATATCTGTAATGTGTTCCTGTATACGGACACAAAATTCTCTTGTAGTCATACCTACATACTGTAGGTTACATGGGCATTTTGCCACATAAATAACCATTGATGTTCTACAATTAATAAAGTGTAAGATTTTGTATTCTTGTTCATTGTTGGAATCTGAGAATACACTGACCTTAGAGATATAATGGCAAGCAGTACAGCTCCCACAAGACCAGCAACCCCATTTAGGGCCTTTAGAACCAAATAGAAAATTAGATGGAGAAGGTACATGATGACTGTGCACTAATAAATCCCTTAGGGTTTTCCCCCGTTTTGCAACAAAATAAGGTTTCTCTGACAATCTCAGTTAGAGATGGGTCTTCTCTGAGGATAGGCCAAAACTTAGTAACCGCATTAGTAAGCTCTTGCCATCTAGATTGGTAATTAGAGATGAAGCGAGTAATGTCCTCCGATTCTTTCTTTTTTTTAGAATATAATAGTGAATGTCTTCCAATATTCTTAGAGGCCTGATATGCATTATTGATGTTATCAATACGGTAACCTCGTTGTGAAAATCTCTTTTTGAGCTCTTCCGCTTGGATCTCAAAATCTTCGTCTCTGTCACAAATCCGTCTGGTACAAATAAATTATCCCTTGGGGATAGCTCGGATGATGTGAGAAGGATGAGCAGATCGTGCATGTAAGAGAGAATTCACACTGGTGTCCTTACGAAAGACGGTAGTATGGAGATGACCCTCTGTGTCAGCTGTGATGTGTAGATCCAAAAAATCGATAGTAGTTTGACTGACATGGTATGATAACTTGATGTTCCATGAATTCGTGTTAAGATGGAGAAGGAATTGGTCTAGGAGTGATCTCGTACCCTGCCAAATAAACAGCACGTCATCAATATATCGAATCCACAATATGACTGACATACAGAAGTCATCATTATTTTGTATGAATTCTCTCTCCCATAATCCCAAGAAGAGGTTGGCGTAGCATGGGACACACGCTGCCCCCATTGCCACGCCCCACGTCAGTCAAACTACTATTGATTTTTTGGATCTACACATCATAGCTGACACAGAGGGTTATCTCCATACTACCGTCTTTCGTAAGGACACCAGTGTGAATTTTCTCTTACATGCACGATCTGCTCATCCTTCTCACGTCATCTGAGCCATCCCCAAGGGATAATTTATTTGTACCAAACAGATTTGTGACAGAGACAAAGATTTTGAGATCCAAGCGGAAGAGCTCAAAAAGAGATTTTCACAACGAGGTTACCGTATTGATAACATCAATAATGCATATTAGGCCTCTAAGAATATTGGAAGACATTCACTATTATATTCTAAAAAGAAGAAAGAATCGGAGGACATTACTCGCTTCATCTCTAATTACCAATCTAGATGGCGAGAGCTTACTAATGCAGTTACTAAGTTTTGGCCTATCCTCAGAGAAGATCCATCTCTAACTGAGATTGTCACAGAGAAACCTTATTTTGTTGCAAAACGGGGGAAAACCCTAAGGGATTTATTAGTGCACAGTCATCATGTACCTTCTCCATCTAATTTTCTATTTGGTTGTAAAGGCCCTAAATGAGGTTGCTGGTCTTGTGGGAGCTGTACTGCCTGCCATTATATCTCTAAGGTCAGTGTATTCTCAGATTCCAACAATGAACGAGAATACAAAATCTTACACTTTATTAATTGTAGAACATCAATGGTTATTTATGTGGCAAAATGCCCATGTAACCTACAGTATGTAGATATGACTACAAGAGAATTTTGTGTCCGTATACAGGAACACATTAGAGATATAAAGGCAGCAGAGAAGGTTCCCGCGGATCAGGTGTTTACGATTGCAAAACTTAAACCCCTTGCTAGACACTTTAGGGATTGCCATCCTGGGCAGTCACACCTACTGAGATTCAGTGGGATAGATCGACTTTATCCAGGTAATAGAAGAGGAGATATCTTCAAAAAACGCAGTCAGTTGGAATGCAGGTGGATCACACTTTTGAAATGTATGAAACCAAGGGGTCTTAATTAGAGTTGAGCGCGGTTCATGGTTCGAGGTTCTCCAGTTCTAAGCTCGAGTGATTTTTGGGGCTGTTCGAGATCGAACTAGAACTCGAGCTTTTTGCAAAAGCTCGATAGTTCTAGATACGTTCGAGAACGGTTCTAGCAGCAAAAAGCAGGGCTTTTTACAGCTACAGTGAGCAGGAGCCATCGCTGGCAGCCTGCCAGAAGCTGGTAACCAAGATAAACATCGGGTATCCAAGCAAAGCGCTTTGGTTAGTAACCCGATGTTTATCTTAGTTACGTGCAGGAAGCCCACACTTCCCGCTCAGCTCACTCCGCCCCCTCCTGCCCGCGGCATGTATTGTACACACACACACACACACACACACACACACACACACCCCCCTCCCAGCTACAGTGTGCAGGAGCCATCGCTGGCAGCCTGCCACAAGCTGGTAACCAAGATAAACATCGGGTATCCAAGCAAAGCGCTTTGGTTAGTAACCCGATGTTTATCTTAGTTACGTGCAGGAAGCCCACACTTCCCGCTCAGCTCACTCCGCCCCCCTCCTGCCCGCGGCATGTATACATACATATACACACACACACACACTCTCACACACGTACCCCCCCTCCCCCCCGCTCGGCTTACCTGCGGCGATGAAGTCCCGCCATCCCGACCTCAGCGCTGTCACTGTCCTCCATGGCCGCCGCTTGTCACATCACCTCTCGCTTCCGACCCGAGACTGACACTGGCGGTGACGTCACGGACCTCTCGCGATATTTGGCTGTGAAGGCGGCGGTCATTGACCTCAGTGACAGGGGCTGTCAGTGTGCTGGAGATCAGCGCAGGTAATGTACCTCGCTGACAGCAGCACTTGTCATGCCCTGCAGTGACCTGGGCTGACCCATTGATGTTAGCTCAGGTCACTGCATTGCTCTCCCAGCCAATGGGGAACATCCGGCTCTTCATTGACTGGGACAGTGTGGATCGTCATGGCAACCCCTTGGATTACAGCAGACCTGGATTTGTTTTTCATTCTAATAAATTGGTTAAAGAGGGAATGTTTTGGGGAGTGTTTTTTCAAATAAAAATGTGTTTGTCGTCTATTTTTTTTTATTACTGACTGGGTTGGTGATGTCGGGTATCTGATAGACGCCTGACCTCACCAACCCCAGGGCTTGATGCCAGGTGACATTACACATCTGGTATTAACCCCATATATTACCCCGTTTGCCACCGCACCAGGGCGCGAGATGAGCTGGGGCGAAGCACCAGGATTGGCGCATTTAATGGATGCGCCACTTCTGGGGCGGCTGCGGCCTGCTATTTTTAGGCTTGGGAGAGTCCAATAACCATGGACCTCCCTAGTCTGAGAATATCAGGCCCCAGCTGTCTGCTTTACCTTGGCTGGTGATCCAATTTTGGGGGACCCCTACGTGTTTTTTTTTTTTAAATTATTTATTTAATTTAAAATAACAGCGTGGGGTGCCCTCAGTTTTGGATTACCAGCCAAGGTGAGGTTGCCAGCTGTGGTCTGCAGGCTGCAGCCGTCTGCTTTACCCTAGCTGGCTACAAAACTAGGGGGAACCCTACGTCATTTTTTTTTTCATTTTTTTGGCTAAATACAAAGCTAAGCACCCCTTAGTGCCACATGAAAGGCACCAAAGGGTGCTCCACTTTTTCTCCACTTTTTCTCCACTTTTTCTCCATTTATTCTCCACTTTTTCTCCACTTTTTCTCCATTTTTTTCTCCACTTTTTCTCCATTTATTCTCCACTTTTCCTCCACTTTTTCTCCACTTTTTCTCCATTTATTCTCCATTTTTTCTCCACTTTTTCTCCATTTTTTTCTCCACTTTTTCTCCACTTTTTCTCCACTTATTCTCCACTTTTTCTCCACTTTTTCTCCATTTATTCTCCACTTTTTCTCCACTTTTTCTCAATTTTTTTCTCCACTTTTTCTCCACTTTTTCTCCATTTATTCTCCACTTTTTCTCCACTTTTTCTCCATTTTTTTCTCCACTTTTTCTCCACTTTTTCTCCACTTTTTCTCCACTTTTTCTCCACTTATTCTCCACTTTTTCTCCACTTTTTCTCCATTTTTTTCTCCACTTTTTCTCCATTTATTCTCCACTTTTTCTCCACTTTTTCTCCACTTTTTCTCCACTTTTTCTCCACTTTTTCTCCATTTATTCTCCACTTTTTCTCCACTTTTTCTCCATTTTTTTCTCCACTTTTTCTCCACTTTTTCTCCACTTTTTCTCCACTTTTTCTCCATTTATTCTCCACTTTTTCTCCACTTTTTCTCCATTTTTTTCTCCACTTTTTCTCCACTTTTTCTCCACTTTTTCTCCACTTTTTCTCCACTTATTCTCCACTTTTTCTCCACTTATTCTCCACTTATTCTCCACTTTTTCTCCACTTATTCTCCACTTTTTCTCCACTTATTCTCCACTTATTCTCCACTTTTTCTCCACTTATTCTCCACTTTTTCTCCATTTTTTTCTCCACTTTTTCTCCATTTATTCTCCACTTTTTCTCCACTTTTTCTCCATTTATTCTCCACTTTTTCTCCATTTTTTTCTCCACTTTTTCTCCACTTTTTCTCCACTTTTTCTCCACTTTTTCTCCACTTTTTCTCCACTTTTTCTCCACTTTTTCTCCACTTTTTCTCCACTTTTTCTCCACTTATTCTCCACTTTTTCTCCACTTATTCTCCACTTATTCTCCACTTTTTCTCCACTTATTCTCCACTTTTTCTCCACTTATTCTCCACTTATTCTCCACTTTTTCTCCACTTATTCTCCACTTTTTCTCCATTTTTTTCTCCACTTTTTCTCCATTTATTCTCCACTTTTTCTCCACTTTTTCTCCATTTATTCTCCACTTTTTCTCCATTTTTTTCTCCACTTTTTCTCCACTTTTTCTCCACTTTTTCTCCACTTTTTCTCCACTTTTTCTCCATTTTTTTCTCCACTTATTCTCCACTTTTTCTCCACTTTTTCTCCACTTTTTCTCCACTTTTTCTCCATTTATTCTCCACTTTTTCTCCACTTTTTCTCCACTTTTTCTCCACTTTTTCTCCACTTTTTCTCCACTTATTCTCCACTTTTTCTCCACTTTCTCTCCATTTTTTTCTCCACTTTTTCTCCGTTCTTTTTCTATGGTCGGTCTACCCATTAGCTCTGCCATGCATACTGTAGCTCTACATCTACTGCACATGTTGCTTTATGATTGACATCTTTTTCGTACCAGAGCTGTCTAAGTCTACTCTGACCCCATATTTGTCATTACTATATTGTCCTTGTACTGTATTATGACATTTGTATCATGTGTTTCATTTCTTGCTGTGTTGCAGTTTTTTTGCTGCATCCCAATTGTACCTCTACATTGTTCGAGTTTATGTTATTGTTCTCTCACTCTTATGTGATACTGATTATTGTCATTCTTCATGATTACATGCAGATAAGTCCAATCTGACGAAGGCTCAGGCCGAAACGTCAATTGTAACTTGTTTTGGACAAAAACATATATGCTTATGAAAAAAAAAATGTTCTTAATACGGACCAATAAAGAGTGATTTTGCATTACTATCCATTGGGACTTACTGACTTAGTCTGGGAGATTTAGAGTGCCGAGGTTACTCACTAATTTTATCTATTATTACCTCTGAGCACCTATATACCAGTGAGCAGAGCTTCCTCTACAGTAGTTCTCCTGATTAGGCATGCCCTTACCTCATGAGCAGGGCATTGCAGCTTTGGTAGCAACCATTACGACATGGACTCTGCTGCTGTGGACCCTGGGAGAGTGAGTGCAGATTCATTGCACCCACACTCCTCACATGAAGGGTCCGCACTCCTAGAAAATGGGGGATACGTTCCCTGAGTGTCTCCCCCCATATTCTAGATGGTCCAGAGTCGTCGTGGGACCCCTTTATTTTTTTTCTTACAATAAATTGGTGAAAGAGGAAATGTTTTGGGGACTGTTTTTTCAAATAAATTTCTTTTGTCGATTTTTTGTTTTTGTTAGTACTGACAGTTTATGATGTTGGGTATCTAATAGACGCCATGACATCACAAACTGCTGGGCTTGATCTCAGGTGACTTTACAGCTAGTATCAACCCGATTTATTACCCCGTTTGCCACTGCACCAGGGCACGGGATGAGCTGGGGTGAAGCGCCAGGATTGGCGCATCTAGTGGATGCGCCACGTCTCGGGTGCCTGCGGCCTGCTATTTTTAGGCTGTGAAGGCCCAATAACTATGGACCTTCCCACCCTGAGAATACCAGACCACAGCTGTCCGCTTTACCTTGGCTGGTGATCCAATTTGGAGGGGACCCTACTTTTTTTGTGTAATTATTAATATTTATAAAATAATTATAAAAAAGAGCCTGAGGGGACCTCCACATTGGATCCCCAACCACGGTAAAGCTGCCAGCTGTGGTTTTCAGGCTACAGCCATCTGCTTTACCCTAGCTGGCTATCAAAAATGGGGGGACCCAACGTCATTTTTTTTTTTTAACTATTTTTTAAATAGAAAAAATTAATGGGCTTCCCTGTGTTTTGATTGCCAACCAAGGTAACGGCAGGCAGATGGGGGTGGCAACCCATAGCTGTCTGCTTTATCTGCGCTGAGAATCAAAAATACCGCGGAGCGCTACGTCATTTTTTTAAAGATTTATTTTTACAGCACTGTGATGTCCAGCAATCAAAATACAGGGAAGCCCATTTTATTTTTAGTTATTTATATAAATAATTAAAAAAATAAATATGGGCTCCCGCTGCATTTTTTGTATTGCTAGCTAAGGGTAATCCAAGCAGCTACTGGCTGCTAACCCCCACTGCTTGGTGTTACCTTCACTGGCAATGGAAAATCCAGGGAAGCATTTTTTATTTTTTTTGCCAAAAAACTACAAAAAAAGGACGTGAGTTTCGCCATATTTTTGTATGCTAGCCAGGTATAGCAGGCAGGTGCTGGAAGAGTTGGATACAGCGCCAGAAGATGGCGCTTCTATGAAAATGCCATTTTCTGAGGCGGCTGCAGACTGCAATTCGCAGCAGTGGGGCCCAGAAAGCTCAGGCCAACCTGTGGTGAGGATTCCAATCCCGAGCTGCCTAGTTGTACCTGGCTGGACACAAAAATGGGGCGAAGCCTGCGTCATTTGTTTTCTAATTATTTCATGAAATTCATGAAATAATAAAAAAAGGGCTTCCCTTTATTTTTGGTTCCCAGCCGGGTACAAATAGGCAACTGGGGGTTGGGGGCAGCCGTACCTGCCTGCTGTACCTGGCTAGCATACAAAAATATGGCGAAGCCCACATAATTTTTTCAGGGGGCAAAAAACTTCTGCATACAGTCCTGGATGGAGTATGCTGAGCCTTGTAGTTCTGCAGCTGCTGTCTGTCTGTATGGAGAAGAGCAGACAGCAGCTGCAGAACTACAAGGCTCAGCATACTCCATCCAGGACTGTATGCAGAATTTTTTTGCCCACCAAAAAAATGACGTGGGCTTCGCCATATTTTTGTATGCTAGCCAGGTACAGCTGGCAGCCACGGGCTGCCTCCAACCCCCAGTTGCCTATTTGTACCCGGCTGGGAACCAAAAATATAGGGAAGCCCGTTTTTTTTTAATTATTTCACTTATTTCATGAAATAATTAAAAAACAAATGACGTGGGCTTCGCCCCATTTTTGTGTCCAGCCGGGTACAACTAGGCAGCTGGGGATTGGAATCCGCAGCACAGGTTAGCCCGAGGTTTGTGGGCGCCTCTGCTGCGAATTGCAGTCCGCAGCCGTCCCAGAAAATGGCGCTCTCATAGAAGCGCCATCATCTGGCGCTGTATCCAACTCTTCCAACAGCCCTGGAGCCGGGTGGCTTGTTGGGTAATCATGAGTTAATACTGGCTTTGTTTTACTAGCCAGTATTAAGCCAGAGATTCTTAATGTCAGGCACGTTTGACCCGGCCATTAAGAATCTCCAATAAAGGGTTAAAAAAAAGACACCACACAGAGAAAAAAATACTTTAATAGAAATAAATACACAGACACATTAGAGACTCCATCTTTATTACCCCCTGTCAGCCCTCCACGATCCTGCTCTTCTGTCTTCTTTCTTTCTAGTGTAGTAGTAGTGACGATTGTAGTGAGGATGAGGTTCCCCAGCTCATCACTTGGGGCTGGGGAACCTCCATCCTCACTACAATCATCACTAGTGTAGTAGTAGTGACGATTGTAGTGAGGAAGGATGAGGTTCACCAGCTCATCACTTGGGGCTGGGGAACCTCCATCCTCACTACAATCCTCACTAGTGTAGTAGTAGTGACGATTGTAGTGAGGAAGGATGAGATTCACCAGCTCATCACTTGGGGCTGGGGAACCTCCATCCTCACTACAATCCTCACTAGTGTAGTAGTAGTGACGATTGTAGTGAGGAAGGATGAGGTTCACCAGCTCATCACTTGGGGCTGGGGAACCTCCATCCTCACTACAATCCTCACTAGTGTAGTAGTGACGATTGTAGTGAGGAAGGATGAGGTTCACCAGCTCATCACTTGGGGCTGGGGAACCTCCATCCTCACTACAATCATCACTACAATCGGGAAGCAGCGTGCAGCCTTCACTCCGTGAGTGATCAGTGCTGGCTGCTAGCGGTAACGCTGACAGACACGTTACCATAGCAACGGTGCTCTCGGAGCCGCGGTTAGCGGTGACGTCACCGCTAACTGCGTTGCTATGGCAACGGTGATCTCCGTTAATGACCGGCTGTGTCAGCCGGTCCCTAACGGAATGGGGAGTCGACCGTGTGCTAGAACATGTCGCCGGTACACGGCGATACACATATGTGCACCGTGTACCGGAGAGATGCACTCGCAGGTCCTACATGACGTGTCATAGTCATGTGACTAGTCTGTAGCCAATGAGATAATAGCCACGTGACTGGTCACATGGCTATTTTGACGTCACGATAGGTCCTGCATCTCTGCTGGCAGTGCAGGTCACCGGGAGGATTCAGCGATCATCGGATGGAATAGCGGCAGGAGACAGAGTGCAGAAGGGATCGCGAGGACCGGTAAGTGTTATGGCAATGTTTATTAACTGTTTGTGTACATTTATCATGCATTTTTATGTGTTTGTGATTGCCTCCCATTCTAGCCTATACGTTCGAGTTCGGTTCGTCGAACGTTCGACGAACCGAACTCGAACGGGACCCCCGTTCGGCGAACCGGCCTCGAGCCGAACCGGGACCAGTTCGCTCATCTCTAGTCTTAATGACCAGTGGGGTTTCTCCAGCTTTTTGTAGAATTGTTCTCTCTATCCATATATATACAATTGATGTAATGTCTGGCCTCTCTCTGTCTCATCGCCCTTATGTACAAGTTTTATCCCCTTTTCTTCTATTTCCACCTTTTCATAGAGCTTCTTGCTTTTTGGTGGGTAAGTTTTGTGTTTTTTTCCATTTTTGAGGTAATAACAGTTGGGTACTCATATGCATGATCTGGATTGGCTCTTTTGATCTGATCATGAGAGCGTTCTGGGTGGCCCCCTCTGCAATCTGATAAACATCCGAGAAAATTTGGAATGTGAGCATTCCAATTGTTTGTTTATGCTAATAAAAACTTTATATACCTATGTGACTATATGAGATATATGGATTGTCACTGTCTATGTATGTTTGTCCTTAATAATATTCAAATATCCCAAAATTATATATATCATTGGCTATATTGATTGATTTATGAATTGATACCTGTTTCCTTAATCCAGGTTTTATGCTTATACCTTGTATTGCCAAAAAATATAGATTTACCTATGAACTTATTTTCATATTTGTGCATACATTATTACATCTCACATGCCTTGGATGGTCATTTCAAATCACACAATATCACTTTGGAAGGATAAACGTACATAGCAATATATGCAAAAATATTTTGGATTATACACTCTGCTTATATCCTCTTTTCCTTGGATGTCTTTTTGCAATGGTGCACGTCTTATACCTTTACCAAGATGGCGGTGGATGAAACTGTGCGACGCGGCGCGCATGCGCGGGCCGCGACCCGTGTGTGGCTGTCTTACCTGCGTCATCAACGGTGACAGTGTCGCCCTTGGTGTACGCGGGTGGACTCCCAGGCGCGGAAGCGGGGCTTTGCGCATGCGTGAACCGCGCCGCCCGATAAACATGGTGTCTCCAGGATTTCTATTAGACACAGCTGCTACTACAGGTATTTAAAGCGCCCACAAACCTACCCACCTCACTCCCTGACGAAGGTGTAGTGAAACGGTCGTTGGAGTGTTGGTGAGCGCTAGCTTCTACTTTCTGGATATGGCTTGAGCATTTTTTGGTCATCTTTATACTGGTCTAACCGCTGCTATCTCTTTACTACCTCATGATTTGTGTATGCTGCTATGTCTTTGCACCTTGCACTTTATTATGTACTTAATAACATATCTATACCATGAAAGTGTTAGTGCGGTTTTTGACTCCTGATACAAGGAACGGTTTACAGCTTATTAATTGCTAAATATAATCATTGGTTTAATAAATTTCTGTATTTATCTAAGTGCTGCTATTTTATGCACTACTTTATGATCTATGTATGCTGCTATTCTTTGCACCTTGCACTTTGTTGTATACTATATATATCTGATTTGTATTATGAAGTTTTGGTGCAATCTTTTGCTTGCCTAGTTAACTTTATACAGCACACGAGTGGTTAATATCATGAATAGCATTCCATATTGGTGAATCGAAGAGAATTAGGACCATTGTTTTTTTCTATTGGCCATCCTTTATATACACTTTTGCCTTTCCCCTCATTTGTCTGATCTATGTCTTGTTTTTAAAAATGTGTGTGTATAGTTTTTAAGCAATAAAATATTAATTATTCATCATATCATGTTTATGGAATATTTTGAGGTTAATGTTTGGTTGTGTTCCTGAGCTCAACTTTTGTACAAGTTATTTTTGGGATGAATATCCTCCTGACTATAGGTATTCACACATCAGATTAGCCAAAGCTGATAATGAAATAAGGCCTGTGTCATGGGCGGAGGAGGGGATGCTGCGCTCTCCCACTGCTCGGGTCCGGCCGCTGCTGCTGCGGCTGCCGCTGCTCGGTGGTGGCTCGAGCGGTGGGCTGGATCCCAGGGATTCGAGCGGCGCTCCTCGCCCATGAGGGAAAAGGGTGGGGATTGATTGTGGGGGATTTGAGATTGTTCGTGACGCCACCCACGGTTGTGGTGAGATTGGTGACACCACCGCTGCTCTGGACGGGGGATCCCGGGAGTGATGACAGGGAGCAGCCTGGATGTTAGTTCTCCCCTCCGTGGGTAGGGGGTTGGTTGTCCCGGGGCCCGGTGATGGGGTAGGGATGGATGGCAGGTGGGTTACGGGGCCTGGTTAGGTACAGGGTCGCGGGGGCAGCGTTGTGCCGCACGGCACGGTGGTACTCACTCAGCCAATTATGTACACAGAGTCTCCGGTAAAACAAACGGCTGGATGGACGGGTCCCACAGACGGCTGCGGTGTTTCTCCTCCCGGCAGGTTGATGGTGACTGCCTTTCCCTGCACCTGTGTAACGTGTACGGTTCCAATGGGTTCCCACCAGTAACCCGCTCCCCAGCTTGGATGGGTGCTGAAGGAGCCCCTTTTGCCCGCAGGCTCTGGCCCTGGGAACTTTAGCCTTGGCGGTGACTGTGTTTCCCTCTCTCGGTTGGACGGTTGCCTTCTGTCGGGACTTGGCTGCTGGGAAACCCAGGAGGTTCCCTTCACTAACGGATTTGGCAAATTCATGGCGACTCCTAGCCTTGCTGGGGTCCGTACGCCCCTGCCGGATGGTGCTGGCTTCTCTTTGCGTACCGGTCCGGTACCGCCAGGCCACCGCCCATCCACGGTCCTTACGGTTAGCTCCAATAGGCCACTCCTGCAGATGGTCACCACCGTCTGTCAACCTTGCTGATCTGTCTGGGTGTAAAAACATTAAAATTAATACATCTAGTTATCAAACATTTTATAGTAGGACATATATGTTCACAGTTCTGTTTATGTTGGAGGGCATAGTTTATTGATAAAGTTCTTATAAGGAATAAATATTAAAATATCCATATTGAATATACATAAGTGCTGACATGGAAGGATATATATATCATTTGGAAGCTTCTAGAGATTACACCATGTGACATGCGTCCAGCAGTAATTTCCCTATATGGTTTGAACAGTTGTCATATAACACACGATGGAGGGGGCTACTTCTGCTCCTGCACGTTGTCAGCTGTCCCAGAATGCTTCCAGGCTGCAAGATGAACACATGCTGAGAAGCTACGGTATATCACCCCTGCCTTGCCATTCAGAATTCAAGGAGAGATGGATGAAGATTTTCTATTGATCAGTATGGACTAAATGAACTCTTTTCCATAAGCTAATGAAGTATATTATTTTTCCTTTCTGTAACTGAACCCTGGCAACCATTTTTAAATAGATAAAATACATTTATTTTTTACATTTTTGAAGTTCTTTCTTTCATGCGCTTTTACGTATTTGAAGAAAATATATTTAAGAGTATATTTTTAACATTTTGGCGAGCTCAGTCATTCGTGTTTTTTCATTTTTGTACTTCTTCCTTCACTTTGCATAAGGGGGGACAGAGACATATGCCTCCTGCAAAGTGACAGGGAATCGACAATTTATAAAAATCACGCAGAACCTAGGAAATACAGTTAGGTCCAGAAATATTTGGACAGTGACACAATTTTCGCGAGTTGGGCTCTGCATGCCACCACATTGGATTTGAAATGAAACCTCTACAACAGAATTTAAGTGCAGATTGTAACGTTTAATTTGAAGGTTTGAACAAAAATATCTGATAGAAATTGTAGGAATTGTACACATTTCTTTACAAACACTCCACATTTTAGGAGGTCAAAAGTAATTGGACAAATAAACCAAACCCAAACAAAATATTTTTATTTTCAATATTTTGTTGCGAATCCTTTGGAGGCAATCACTGCCTTAAGTCTGGAACCCATGGACATCACCAAACGCTGGGTTTCCTCCTTCTTAATGCTTTGCCAGGCCTTTACAGCCGCAGCCTTCAGGTCTTGCTTGTTTGTGGGTCTTTCCGTCTTAAGTCTGGATTTGAGCAAGTGAAATGCATGCTCAATTGGGTTAAGATCTGGTGATTGACTTGGCCATTGCAGAATGTTCCACTTTTTTGCACTCATGAACTCCTGGGTAGCTTTGGCTGTATGCTTGGGGTCATTGTCCATCTGTACTATGAAGCGCCGTCCGATCAACTTTGCGGCATTTGGCTGAATCTGGGCTGAAAGTATATCCCGGTACACTTCAGAATTCATCCGGCTACTCTTGTCTGCTGTTATGTCATAAAAAAACACAAGTGACCCAGTGCCATTGAAAGCCATGCATGCCCATGCCATCACGTTGCCTCCACCATGTTTTACAGAGGATGTGGTGTGCCTTGGATCATGTGCCGTTCCCTTTCTTCTCCAAACTTTTTTCTTCCCATCATTCTGGTACAGGTTGATCTTGGTCTCATCTGTCCATAGAATACTTTTCCAGAACTGAGCTGGCTTCATGAGGTGTTTTTCAGTAAATGTAACTCTGGCCTGTCTATTTTTGGAATTGATGAATGGTTTGCATCTAGATGTGAACCCTTTGTATTTACTTTCATGGAGTCTTCTCTTTACTGTTGACTTAGAGACAGATACACCTACTTCACTGAGAGTGTTCTGGACTTCAGTTGATGTTGTGAACGGGTTCTTCTTCACCAAAAAAAGTATGCGGCGATCATCCACCACTGTTGTCATCCGTGGACGCCCAGGCCTTTTTGAGTTCCCAAGCTCACCAGTCAATTCCTTTTTTCTCAGAATGTACCCGACTGTTGATTTTGCTACTCCAAGCATGTCTGCTATCTCTCTGATGGATTTTTTCTTTTTTTTCAGCCTAAGGATGTTCTGCTTCACCTCAATTGAGAGTTCCTTAGACCGCATGTTGTCTGGTCACAGCAACAGCTTCCAAATGCAAAACCACACACCTGTAATCAACCCCAGACCTTTTAACTACTTCATTGATTACAGGTTAACGAGGAAGACGCCTTCAGAGTTAATTGCAGCCCTTAGAGTCCCTTGTCCAATTACTTTTGGTCCCTTGAAAAAGAGGAGGCTATGCATTACAGAGCTATGATTCCTAAACCCTTTCTCCGATTTGGATGTGAAAACTCTCATATTGCAGCTGGGAGTGTGCACTTTCAGCCCATATTATATATATAATTGTATTTCTGAACATGTTTTTGTAAACAGCTAAAATAACAAAACTTGTGTCACTGTCCAAATATTTCTGGACCTAACTGTACGTATAAGTCAAGTTGCATGAATGTTTTTTTTTTTAAATGAACTTTAAAGACTTTATAAAGCCACAGAAGTTAACTTTTGACGTATTTTTGAGCAAGAAAGATAAAGTCAGTCCATAAGAAGTATTGGACGTGCTGAACAAGGTGAATCGAGTCTTAGAGGATCATCCATGAGATCATCTGATCATTTCAGGTAAGAAAATGGATTTTATCTCTTCATATGTTAAGCAAAGTAAAATTCAGTTCACTTATTCAGATATTTCTAATGTGGAAGAGATTTGGTTACGCTTTTATGGGGAGTGTGAACTTGAGAATTCACGTATAGAATGTGCAAGGTCTTTTAATAGAGAGAAACAGAAAATCAGAAATGTGTGTCATTTAGTCTATGATTTTCACAAGTTAATCGTAGAAAAATGTAAAAATGGTGGAAATAGACAACCTGAATTGTCAGGAAAGTCAGTGATAGAGAAATCCAAAGACTGCTTAGAACCTGGAATGTCAGTAAGTGATATTGTGAATTCTGACTGTAATGTTGCAAATAAAAAGTCAGATTTATACTGTAATTTTGCAAATCAGAATCTTGATAATGGCGGCAGACATGTGCTGCGTATTCAAGGTGACTTTCAGGATACTGGGAAAGAAGCAGGAAATGACGTAGAGAAGCCAGAAGGGGGAGGAGCCAGAGTGGGAGACGTGCAGAGAGAAAATGGCGACGATTAGTTTCTAAAAATAGAACAGGCTAAGTTAGGAATTAAACTTAGAAAGAATCTATTGGACATATGCAAATTAATTCCCGCATATAATCCTAAAATACATGTTTGCAGAAATTCAGAGATATTTGAAAGCTCCGTTGAGAAATTAAATTTAACCAATAGTGAGAAGACTCAGGTATTTGATATGTGGATACCTCAGCATTTCCTTAGACAATTGGCATTAAAAAAGTCTTCTGACAATGAGACATTTGATTGTTCAAATGATAATGATATCATAAGGCTGAAAAATCTCATTTTCTGTGCAAGGAATGAAGCGAATCCAGATTATGAGATGTTAAAGAAATTACAAATTGAACAGAATGAAAGTACGTTCTCATTTATGTCTGTTTTTGAACGTTTATATAGGGCGGTCATTCCAAATGTCAGACTGAATGGAATGATCCATTTATTCATCAAGAAATTTAATTTCCTTGATAATGCAGCTTGTGCAGTGGCATTAAATAAAAAGTCCCTATTCGAATGTACGACATTTATCGATTTTGTTAGAAATCACCAAAGTCAATCAAAACAGAAATTAATTAATTCTGAAAAACCAACACGAAAAAGGGAGAGATTCTATGAAAAGCCAACAGTGTCTCCCAGATCCAGATATTTTTGTGACAAAATGTATGAAATTCGCAGGAAATTGCATATGTGTTACAAACCATACAATCCATCCCAATTATTATCATCTAAAAATCTTTTTCTACAGGAAAAACCTTTGTTTCCCTTGTCTCCAGTGAAGGGATTGGTCACAGGATCAGATATTGATGATCCCAGACAAATGATGAGTAAAAGCTTTGAAAGACAGAAACAGGTGTCTTGTGCAAATTCTCTCCCCGGGTTAGAATTTGACAGCCAGCAACAGCTGGGTGGTCTTTCAGAGAGAGACATTCTTTCTCATTTAAGAAAAAAACTTGACTTACAAAATAATTTCAGAGATTCCTACAAGTTGAAAATGAATCGAATAGATCGAATCTTTGAAGAAAAATTTAGGTTTGGTCTTCAGCTAAATAAAGTGGATTTCTGGGTAAATTAATTTTACTATTTGATAAATATGATTATTCATATACAGTGAATCTATGCATATATATATATATATATATATATATATATATATATATATATATATATATATATATATATTAAAAGTAGTGATAGTAAATCAAGGTCATATTTTCATTTAGTTAAATGATAGTTTAATGTTATAAATTAATAATTTGATCTCTGTATATGAATAATAATATTTAAAATGTAATAATAAGAGAAAGTAACTGATTCTAAGTGTTTCATTTTTTATTATAAATATGATAATAATTTTATTCTTTTATTTCCCTCAGAATTTATCAGTAAAGCAGATTGATGAAGTATTAACTTTTTATTTATACATTTGTTCTTGTCCTCAATCAGGTAACATATATGTTATTGTGTAAGGTTAATCACGAAAGCATGATTAATAATAATTATTATTTTCTCAGGTACCAATTGCCAGAGAACCATTAGTTTAACGTTTCTTTTATGAATATATATCTTCCTTAGAGTTATTAGAAATGAAAAAAAAGGTTTTGAAGTGGAGTAATTAAAAAAACTGCTTGCTGTTTTGGAATGGTGTTCTTTGCACGTAACCAGAGCATGTGACTTGAATTACTAAAGCTAATAATAAATGTCTGTTCTATGGTCAAATGTACAGTATGTGACTATTAATGGTATCTGTTACTCATGAGTATGTAATACATTGGAATTTGTATTTTTTTTTTCAAGAAGTACTTCAAATTAGTAACATTATTTTTTGAAATGCGCATAGAAAAAAATGGAAAATAAAAGGTATGTGTCTGTCAATGTTTCTATGTAGAAGTATATGTTAAAAGAATCATGACAGTCTTGTGTGCATAGATGTGTCTATGAATGATTGATTGTCTGAGCAGTTGTCAATGTCAATTACTTGTTTAAAAAGGTCTTTGAAGTTTCCAAAGAAAAAAAGGGGAAACATTTTTTTTTTTACTTCAAGGTTATAATATGTATGCATATTATTTAGAGTAAATAAGTCATAGTACATAAGTATAAATAATGAAGGAATTTATACAGAATATATCTTATTCATAGACATATTTCTTTAGTATAGAGATGTTAGGATCCTTATTAAAGGGTTTATTCTGAAGAATTACATTCTAGAATAAGGTTTTAACGTTTTGATTTTTACACAGGTTTGTGTTACTTCTTTTTACTGAAACACAGATTGGTAATCATTTTTCTTTTCAAATATGGAAGTGATATTTATAATATGGTCTTAAAGATATATGACATAAATTTTAATTTAATTTAATCTTGACATATTAATTTTTATAACATCATATTTCATGATATTGAAAGGGAAAGGTTGAGTTTTAATTACATATTTACATTTGATTAATATATGTGTCTACAGAATACTTTAATAATTAATATTTCAAGTACAAAGGAAAAATTGGGAATAAAAAAAGATATATTTGAAGTATATCATAATGCATTTATATACTAAGAGAAGAGTATTATTTGCAAAGTTACATGACTCAATTATTTTTATAGGTTACTGATATGATAGGTATGGAAATCCTATAAGATACTGGTAATATTAAGGTTATGTATTATTAAAGACATAGGTGTTATATACATAGAAGGCCTTATTTTTATTTTAATTTTTATTTTTATTCCGATTTTCATTTTTCCTTTTATTCCTATTTTTTATATGAATTATTATTATTTAATATTCAAATCTTTAATCAAAATTTTAATTCTACATTTTTTTATTTTTCCTTCAAATTTTAAATATCTCAATTGAGAAAACACTTCAATATTTAGTTAAGTAATATCTAATATAAGAATATTACTTTATTAAATATGAATCATATTAAAAGGGAAAGTTCCACTTTTTGGAAGAAAAGAATACTTCCTTCATCAATATATACAATTATTTACTTCCTAGTAATACATTATTTTTATATTAGTATGTTAACACAATAAGGATGAAATATTACTTATAGTTACACATTTTCTTATATAGTAGGTTATTTAATAAATAATAGACAGATCAAATAAATTAAATTAGAGTAATAAAGATGGAAGATCGAGGTACATTCAAGGTTTACCTTCCTATATTTACAAATAATATTTATATTATATTTTTAATCAATAATAATTTATAATGGGTATTATTGTGTTTTGATGGAATCATCCAGTCTTTCCTAAAAAGTTATTTGCTTTGGTTTATAATTTCACAAATGATCTAACTAAATAATCTACATTGTTGCCTTTCATATTTATAATATGATACATGTTATAGGTACACATTATATTATTTCATATTTTATATTACATTTTGGTTACATTCAACACATTGCCACATATGGGTTTGGAAGGGTAATACACCAATGATAAAAAAGGTCATTACATGAGAATACTATCGTCTATACCATTATGCAGTATTATTTTATCATTCTAAGTATCAATTATATTAATACTTCTACGATAATAATGACATGGTATTATAGTATTATAGTTATGATACGCTGTGACATTTATTAGTGATAGTTATTGCCATATTTGGTATCTAGATTAGGGAATGAATCAGTTTTTTTAATCAAGATTACAGAAGATAAAAAGACTTTATAATTTTTCTAAAGTTAAAAGGGATTCTACAAAAAGGTCCAAAAGGTAACGTCTCAAATAAGACTGTGTTACATACAAAATACTTACCGCGTTTGCACCTCAGAAACACAGTGATCCTATGGTTCCAGGATGGACAATGACACATGGTCTGTGCCTTAAGACCTCACTACAGTTACTAAGAAGAGCAATGACGTGTTAAAGTTAACCCCTGTCGTGCTGACCAAGAACGTCTTAACATCTGTTCCAGGATTTGACAACAGGCAGCATGGAGGATAAAGGTGACTAATGTAAATTACACTGCACAGACATCAAAGACTTATGCTATTCTTCTACACTCATGAACTGTGGTTTATCAACATTGGCTATGGACTTTGTAATAAAGAATAAAGTTTATGGACTTGATCTAACGATGATAAACGCAATACGGGACTGTATTAAATTGGTAACCATTCATCTTTTATCAAAGGATTTATTTCTAAGAGACTGTGTTTATGCCGGATTACATCAGAGATAAGAAGACATCAACCCAGAGGACATCATATGGTGACCGGATTTGTTTTGCATTTCTTTTTAGGTTTAGCGAAGTATAATAATATATTTTTATATGATTGATCACTCACGGCTTACCATAACATGAATCCACATTATTATATTATTGAACTTACAACATGAATAATGCAAATTGATTATTATTCATTATTATTATTGATATTAATCCATTATCGCCAAATAAAGAAAGATTTGTTATTTTAATGATGTATTAATTAATTTACGGGGTTTCATTAATAATTAATAATTCACCCGCTTCAAGGGGGAATTGTAAAAACATTAAAATTAATACATCTAGTTATCAAACATTTTATAGTAGGACATATATGTTCACAGTTCTGTTTATGTTGGAGGGCATAGTTTATTGATAAAGTTCTTATAAGGAATAAATATTAAAATATTCATATTGAATATACATAAGTGCTGACATGGAAGGATATATATATATATCATTTGGAAGCTTCTAGAGATTACACCATGTGACATGCGTCCAGCAGTAATTTCCCTATATGGTTTGAACAGTTGTCATATAACACACGATGGAGGGGGCTACTTCTGCTCCTGCACGTTGTCAGCTGTCCCAGAATGCTTCCAGGCTGCAAGATGAACACATGCTGAGAGGCTACGGTATATCACCCCTGCCTTGCCATTCAGAATCCAAGGAGAGATGGATGAAGATTTTCTATTGATCAGTATGGACTAAATGAACTTTATTCCGTAAGCGAATGAAGTATATTATTTTTCCTTTCTGTAACTGAACCCTGGCAACCATTTTTAAATAGATAAAATACATTTATTTTTTACATTTTTGAAGTTCTTTCTTTCATGCGCTTTTACGTATTTGAAGAAAAATATATTTAAGAGTATATTTTTAACACTGGGCCACACACCCGGACCAACTTCTGTCTGCTCAACTGCTACTTCCCTCCTTCCACTTTCACTTCCAAAACTAGTCTCCCTGCTTTTCCCGCCTACAGGACTGTGAAATCCTCGGTGGGCGGGGCCAATCGCCTGGCCCACCCCCCTGGTGTGGACATCAGCCCCTGGAGGAAGGCAACAAGGGTTTTTGTCTGACTTCGGTGTGCCTGACCGGGAGTGTGGGGTGTGTAGGCGTTGTTCTGTGACGTCCTGGCTTGTCCAGGGCGCCACGCTTGCAGGAGATGTCAAAAGCAATAAAAAAGTATTTTGGAGATATGTCAAAAATAAAATAAAGTCAAAGATGTTATAGGAATATTACAGGATGAAAATGGTGAAGGTGGAAAAAATGATGTGTAGAAGGTTGAACTTTTAAATTGTTATTTTGCATCTGTTTTCTCTAAAAAAGTAAATGTAAAATCAACTGGTCTTCATTGTTCTATTGTAGGATTAGAAGAATCCAGGCCATCAATAAATAAAGAGATGCTGAGGGAATACTTATCTAACATTAATGAATTCAAGTCCCCAGGTCCAGATGAATTACACCTCTGAGTACAGAAGGAGATAGCAGAGGATTTCCTAGAACCACTCTTCATAATTTTTGAAATTTCTTGGAAACAGGAGAAGTTCCAGAAGATTGGAGAAGAGCAAATGTTGTCCCTATCTTCAAAAAGGGGAAGAAGGTGGACCCAGGGCACTACTGGCCTGTGAGCCTGACTTCCATACCAGGAAAGATCTATGAACAGATTAAACAACATTTAAGCAAGTACCTGGATTACAATGAAGTGATTAACCAGAGCCAGCATAGGTTTGTAACTAATAAGTCATGTCAGACTAACTTAATTTCCTTCTATGACAAAATCACTGACTGGGTGGATCAGGGAAAAGCAGTAGACATAGTATATCTTGACTTCAGTAAAACATTTGACAAAGTATCTCATACAATTCTTATTGAAAAAGTGACTAAGTGTGGAATGGACAAGGCAACTGTTAGATGGATTCGTAACTGGCTTAGTGATCGGAGTCAAAGAGTGGTCATAAATGGCTGCACATACAGTTGGAAGGCTGTCTCAAGTGGGGTTCCACAGGGCTCTGTCCTGGGCCCCGTGTTGTTCAACATCTTTATCAATGATTTAGATGAAGGAATTGATGGTAAATTAATTAAATTTGCTGCTGACACAAAGCTAGGAGGAATAGCTAATACTAGAGAAGAGAGAGAGTATTCAACAAGATCTAAACAAGCTGGAACAATTGGCGGAAACTAATAGAATGGTTTTTAACAGGGAGAAATGAAAAGTCATACATCTTGGCAATAATAATGAAAAGAGCATATACAGCATGGGAGGAATAGAGCTATCCAACAGCATGTGTGAAAAAGACTTAAGTGGGCTTTACACGAGACGATAGATTGTGCGATATGTCATTGGGGTCACGATTTTCGTGACGCACATCCGGCATACCGCACGACGTCGTCTCGTCTGACACCTCCTAGCGACGCAGTATCGCTCACAAATCGTGAGTCGTGTACTTGTCGCTAGGTTTCATAAAATTGTTTAATTAAAATGGTGGCGGTTGATTATCGTTTCCGTGGCATCACATGTTGCTCCGTGTGACACCACAGGAACGATGAACAGCAGCTTTACCTGCCTCCCGCAGCACCCAACGGCTTAATGGAAGGAAGGAGGTGGGCGGGATGTTTACATCCCGCTCATCTCCGCCCCTCCGCTTCTATTGGCCGCCTGCCATGTGATGTCGCTCTGACGCCGAACGTCCCGCCCACTCCAGGAAGCGGATGTTCGTCGCCCACAGCGAGTTCGTCCGGAAAGTAAGTACGTGTGATGGGGGTTAAACGAGTTTGTGTGCCATGGGCAACTAATTGCCCGTGACGCAAAAACGACGGGGGTGGGTACGATCGATTGTGCTATTGCACAATCTATCGTCTCGTGTAAAGCAGGGTTTAGGTATACTAATAGATCACAGACTGAACATGAGTCAACAGTGTGATGCAGCAGCAAAAAAGGCAAACATCATTCTAGGATGTATTAACAGAAGAATACAGTCTAGCTCATGTGAAGTCATTATACCCCTTTACTCCTCTTTGGTCAGACCTCATCTTGAATATTGTGTCCAGTTCTGGGCACCACATTTTAAAAAAGACATCAACAAACTGGAGCAAGTTCAGAGAAGAGTGACCAAAATGGTGACTGGTCTGCAAACCATGTCCTATGAGGAACGAATACAGGATTTAGGATTGTTTAGCTTGCAAAAGAGAAGACTGAGAGGAGACCTAATAGCTGTCTACAAATATCTTAAAGGCTGTCACACTGTAGAGGGATCAGTTTTATTCTCATTTTCACAAGGAAAGACTAGAAGCAATAGGATGAAACTGATGGGGAGGGGACACAGATTAGATATTAGAAAAAACTTTTTGACAGTGAGGGTGATCAACGAGTGGAACAGGCTGCCACTAGAGGTGGTGAGTTCTCCTTCAATGGAAGTCTTTTAAAAGAGGTTAGATGGACATCTGTCCAGAATGATTTAGTGAATTCTGCTTTGAGCAGTGGGTTGGACTAAATGACCCAGGAGGTCCATTCCAACTGTAATATTCTATGATTCTATGATTCTACTTGCTATTCGGAATGAATACACAAGTATTACAAAGTACTTGTTACAAGTGTAGCAATTATGAATTTTACGATACTCGCTCATCTCTAGTCACGATGTGACTGCAAGATAGCAAGGGACAATGGGCTCCTATGCTGTTCCTCATGCTAGGGGACCCAAGCTATCCCTAACCTCAGCATTACTCCTAATGGTGGAGAGGCCTGAGTCTCATGTCAGGCTATTCTCCTATCAAGATCTAATCTGTTACACCCCCCCAACCCCCCTCAGGGAAACAAGAGGAAGGAGTGTTATGGCTACAAATATTAAGACAGACATGGGGAAAACCAAAACTCAGACACACTGCAAACTCACAGGACTAAACAGTAAGAACAAGAACAGGAAGGTAGCAACAAAAATACAGACAAGGGTTAATACCACAACCACTCACAGCAATAATACTAAACAGCCACCAGTAAGTCTGAATCACAACAGCTCACCAGACCAGTATAGGTAAACTATAGCTGGCATTACTGGCATTACTGGAATTGTCCAGCTAGCATATATAGGAGGGAACCAACATGACTGGCTTCCCCACAGCATGTGATCAAAGAGACTAACAAGCAGCACAGCAGGGGAACTCTTGCTAGCCTGCCTAATCCTGTTCCTGTGGGTTGACATCCGCAACTCTTGCACTGATCACAGACTTCAGAAAAGTGAGCAGGCAGAGTACCAGAATCTCTAGCTTCCACAGATTCATGACAGTTGGCGATGCCTGCAAAGATCTCCTTCTGACACATGTATGCAAAATAAAAGATATGACTGCCATGCCTTGGGTAAAATGGCCACAGCAGCCTTTTTTTAAATGTTTCACTCAAAGCCCAGAGTGTGACGCCACCAAAATATAAATATAAAATTGCTGTAAACAGATAATATATCTAGTCCAGATGCAAACTGCACTTCTTACATATCTGCCTGTCTGTTACGCAACAGCCGCGGGGGAGAGGTATTAATCTGCTATAATTAATACCCCTATTCTTCGCAGGACCTACACCCGCTAATTACATTGGGATACCAGGAGCCACTATTCCACAATAGACATCAAAAGACATGACCAATTACCAGCCTCTGAACTAGACATAACCCCACTGCTGCGGCAAAAGTTTTTTTCTTTAAATGTATACATATAACTATCTTTATAAACACATACACATAACTATCTTGACATACACATACTGTCACACTTGGACTAAGGGATGTTTGAACACATGGCGAGACAGCTGCGCACGAACCAACGAATGTCTGGCACACAATGAAAAACACAACAAACAAAGGGGACACAATAACAACAGTGTGCTCTGAACAATAGGGAGAGGGAATTAGGAACACCTCCTGCAGTCATCTGAGGCTGTACCCTAAGCTTTCTAATGTCCCTATATGGGTTAGTTCACCCAGTCACTGATTACGTGCCTAGACCATCGATTGCCCTTTACTCACCCTGACTAGTGAGATGGCCGGCAATAGCGCTAGTCCACCACTGCACTAATATAACACAAGGAAAGATAGACATGGAATAAACAAAATAATATACACCAACTTCATGGCTGCAGCCAGACACCAGGACTGTTGCCAGCTCTGCTTCCAATAAGAGGACTAACACCACCAGCAAGTAGCAGTAAGGCTCCGATGGCTACCCGTGTAACCTCTCTCCTCTGTGGCTAGTGTCAGAATGAATGTTCTATTACCAGCATCATGTAATAGCTCCAAACCGGTCACAAGTCTACTAATGATGGGAGATTATCATGACACATGTACATAACTGTAGGAGGGTGCAGGGCTCGGCCCACCCCAGAGCTGGAAACTGTCTGTAACCTGTACAATTGTATTTTGGTAAATGGCTACAAGATAGCCTCAGTGTCCTCGGCCACTTTCCTGGTCCTGTGGGATAGGAAGTGGTTAGTGAGGGTTGAGCAACAGATACAAAAAGCCAGAGTTGTGGGCCAAAGGCAGGAGAATTCCCCAGAAAGGAGAGAGATACCACACCTGTGGGAGGTGTGAGGTGTAACCCCATTTTAGTGTGCAGGGGATCCTGGAACTGTAGGATTGGTCTAACCACGTCCCCTGTTGTGGGTGTCGTCCAGCCGGTCGGGAAGGCGACGTTTCCCCTGCTGCAATTACCCGAAGAACCCTCCTGGCAGCCAAAGGCCAGTTGCGCCCTCTGGAGTAGGGTAGGTCTGGTCCTGGCCTGAAGTAGTTAGCCTGTGGAAGAAGACGCGGTGGGCCCTGTCAGGCATATTGCAAGTACCTGTGGGTGGGATGACGAGGTTCAGCAGATGGCTTGATGACTATGCGTGTGTGACGTTAACCAGGGGGATGAGAGGCCTAGTGGAGCCTGAAGGTACCCGGGTGCCAGGGAAGCGGCCGGCCGCCAATGTATATGGAATATCCATGAATGTGGAGAATAATGAGAACCCCTATTGGACCAATGCTGGTGCCCTAAAAATGCCTGTGTCTAAAATAAATGTTATCGCTTAGTTGGAACGCGGAGTGAAGGTGTGATCCTTAAAACTATGTCTCAGGAGTGCCATATGAGTGAAGTGGTGGGTGAATGGTACGGGACATCCCCTGCAAGTGTAGTGAGCTTCGGTATGGGGTTAACTGCTGACTACACTGCGGCCGGGTAATCCCTGAACACACGGCTACCATTTCCTGCCGTTCCCACCCTACAAAATGTCCTTTTAAAAGACAAGACATTTTGGCACTCTATTCTTCATGGTCTTATGAAGAAGGCTAGAGTGCCGAAACCCGTTCTCTTTTAAAAGGACTCATATGTGACTGCTATTTGAATGGACCTATACTGCCTGTATCAATCATTTTTAAATGGATGAATTAAAGTTTTTCTTTTTTTGGGATTGTTCACTGGATTCCTACCCATTGTTGTCTATAGTGTGCGGTGTAGCTCCCACTTCTATCTGGGCGTAGCCTCAAGAAAATCTTTGCCCACACACTGCTATTCTGAATGATGTAAGGTAAGCTGACTATTTCCTTTTTTTTCCCTTTTTTTGTATAAATCAATAAATGATGCACATAGTTACATAGTTACATAGTTACTTAGGTTGAAAAAAGACCTAGGTCCATCTAGTTCAACCTTCCTCCACCAGTTCTACATTTAGTCACTAAGTCATTTATAACCAACAATGTTTTGTGTACTGAGGAAATCATCCAGCCCTTTTTTAAAAGCTGTTATAGTATCTGCCATTACTACCTCTTGTGGTAGGGCATTCCACAGTCTGACCGCTCTAACTGTAAAGAACCCTTTCCTATTTAGGTGTCGGAATCGCTTTTCTTCCACTCGCAGTGAGTGCCCCCTGGTCCTTAGTATTGTTTTCGGAAGAAATAAGTTATGTGCCAGTCCTTTATATTGACCACACATGTATTTATACATATAAATGAGATCTCCTCTGAGACGTCTTTTTTCTAAGCTAAACATATCTAACTTTTTCAATCTGCCATCATATGGGAGGCCTTCCATTCCTTGTAATAGTCTAGTTGCCCGCCTTTGAACTGACTCTAACTTCTGAATGTCCTTTTTAAAATGTGGAGCCCAAAACTGGATCCCGTATTCCAGATGTGGCCTTACAAGTGATTTATAGAGGGGTAACAATACGTTGGGATCACGGGATCTAATCTCTCTTTTTATACACCCTAAAATCTTGTTTGCTTTAGCAGCTGCTGCTTGACATTGAGTGCTGCTGCTCAGCTTATTTGTAATGAGAATACCCAAGTCCTTCTCCTGTTCTATAGTCCCGAGTTTACTTCCATTTAATGTATACGCAGCTATAGGATTACTCCGTCCTAGGTGCATTACTTTACATTTATCAACATTAAATCTCATTTGCCAAGTATCTGCCAATTCTGACATCTTATCCAGATCTTTTTGTAATATTGTACTATCCAGGTCAGTTTTTAATATCCTACATAGTTTGGTGTCATCGGCAAAGACTGACACTTTACTATCAATCCCATCCACAAGGTCATTAATAAAGAAAGTAAAAAGAATTGGTCCTAGCACAGATCCCTGCGGCACCCCACTGCTGACTATAGCCCATTTAGAGAATGTAGCATTTATGACTACTCTTTGTTTCCTATCTTTTAGCCAATTCCTTACCCAGTTGCATATTGTGTCCCCTAGTCCTTGCTTCTGGAGCTTTAGTATAAGGCTATTATGTGGTACAGTATCAAATGCCTTTGCAAAGTCCAAATAAATCACATCAGCTGCATTACCAATATCCAGGTTTGCACTTACCCCCTCATAGAACCCCAACAGGTTGGTTAGACACGACTTATCTTTCATGAATCCATGCTGTTTGTCAGTTATCATATTATTTTCTGCAATATATTTTTGCATGTCATCCCTTAAAATGCCCTCAAAAACTTTGCATACTACTGATGTCAGGCTTACTGGACGGTAGTTGCCTGGATCTACCCTCTTACCTTTCTTAAATATCGGTACCACATCAGCAATCCTCCAATCCTGAGGCACCAACCCTGTTACAAGTGAGTCTAAAAAGATGAGATACAGCGGTCTGTCGATTACGGAGCTCAATTCCCTCAATATTCGTGGATGAATGCCATCTGGCCCTGGGGATTTGTCAATGTTTAATTTACTCAGACGTAGGCGTACTTCATCTTGTGTTAAATTAATTATATCGGGTGGTGGACTTTGATTTTTCACTTGTTGAATGATCCCTGGTACAGTCAGTTCCTTGGTGAATACAGATGAGAAATGCCTATTTAATATCTCAGTCTTTTGTTTGTCCTCTATAACTAACTTGTTATTATATTTGAAGGGTCCGATACTATCCTTTGTTTTCCTTTTGGCATTAATGTATGTATAAAAGATTTTGGGATTTTTTTTAATGTCATTGGCGATTTTTGTTTCAGTAGCTAGTTTTGCTTGTTTGATTTATTTTTTTGCATTGCCTATTGATATCTTTATACTCCTGCAATGCTATTTCTGTATTCTCAGCCTTTAAGATTTTAAACGCCCTTTGTTTTTGTTTTATTATACTTTGTACAGTCTTATTTATCCATAGTGGTTTCTTTTTATTCCTGGACATTTTATTACCAGAGGGTATACGTTTTTTACAGGACTCTAGTAGTATATCCTTAAACTTACCCCATTTATGTTCGGTATCCCCAGTTACCATGACTCTGTCCCAATCTACACATTTAAGCTCTTCCCTTAATTTGTTGAAATCAGCTTTCCTAAAATTCCAGGTTTTAGCATTCCCCCTTTGAAATGTTCTATTGAATATTATGTCGAAGCTTACCATATTATGATCGCTGGTGCCCAAGTGCTCCCGAACCTGTAGATCTGAAATTGTATCCGGTCTATTTGACAGGACCAGATCTAGCAAATTATCTCCCCTGCTCGGTTCATCTACCATCTGAGAGAGGAAATGGTCTTGAATGGTAGATAAGAACTTACAGCTTTTAGCAGAACCAGAAGATTCTATGTCCCACTGTATGTCTGGATAGTTGAAATCCCCCATAATAAGAACCTGATTATTATTATTAGCTGCCTTTTCAATTTGTTCCAGCATTTCACCCTCTATTTGTTCAGGTATGTTAGGAGGCTTATAGCAAACTCCAATTAGCATTTTTCCATTATTCCCCTCCCCATGTACATTTACCCATACTGACTCTACATTGTTGCTGTTCCCCTCAATGTCATCATACAACACAGGTTTTAGGTTAGATTTGATAAATATACACACCCCACCACCTTTTTGGCCTTTCCTGTCCTTCCTAAATGTACTATAACCCTGTATGTTTGTCACCCAGTCATGGCTTTCATCCAGCCAGGTTTCCGTAATGCCCACCACATCATAATCCATGGTTGACATAAGAGTCTCCAATTCATTCATTTTGTTTGCAAGACTTCTTGCATTTGCCAGTAGACATTTAATCCTATTAACACCTTTATTACTCCTAGCCTCCCTACGTTCCTTGTATGTCCCCATCCCCCCCTAATCCTTCATTGACCCCTACCGTCTCCCTGTCTCTATCTGCTCTATCTATCCCCTTATTTGCTCCACTACCCTCCCTCCCCCCCGATCCTAGTTTAAAAGCTCCTCCATCCGTCTGACCATTTTCTGCCCCAGCACAGCTGCACCTTCATGGTTCATGAATTTAGTGGAAAGCTTTCTTTCTTACAATTTTTGTGACTTTTAAGTAAAAAGGTTCCAGATGTGGCTTTTGAGACGCATGCATAATGTATCACCCCGGGGTTCGGCCGCAGCCGAGCCGCTCGGATCCGGGCTCATCGGTGGGTGGCTCGAGCGCCTCCAGACCCGGGGGTCACGTCGCTCTGAAGGGAGGCTGGCGCTACGTGAGGGGGTTTCGGTGGGGAGGTTCACAGCCGGAGCCGTGGTTTTGGGTTTAAGTTCGTGACGCCATCCACGGGTCGTGGTGAGTGTGGACACCACTGCTGCCATTAACTAGGCTCTCAGGGACGGTGTTGCGCAGCCAGGTGTTGACCCCTCTGTGGGTAGGGGGTTGATGGTCCTGGGGCCCGGTTGTTGGGGTTAGAATGTGGGGGTGCGGGCGTGTTGGCGTGATGCGGGGCGATGCGCGGCCCGAGGGCACTGTTGTACTCACTATGACAGATACACTGGAGTCTCTGGTAAACCAAAAAGATGGTGGTCGGTGCCCGCAGCCGGCTGCGTCTGGTCCCCCACCCGGTTTGGTGGTCCCCACCTTTCTCCTGCACCTTGTTTGTAGATTTTGCATGCCTGCGCTTCAGCGACGGGAGTCCGCTCCCCGGCTTTGTGTGTGTCGGGAGAGCCCGTTTGCCCGCAGACGCTGGCCCGTGGGATCTCTCTGCCTGAGCGGTGGCTTTCTATCCCCCTCGTTGGGCTGTTGTCTACAGTCGGGACTTGGGTGGGAAAGAATCTTAGGTCCAGACCCCAATCAGTGAATTTGACTTGGTCCAGTGGCTTCTGGGCCTCGTTCTGGGTCTGAGTTCCCATCCTCGTGCTCCGGTTTCCAGTTGGTTCCCCGGTTCGGTACCGGCGGGCCACTACCCTTTCCCGGTCCCTTATGGTTCCACCAGCCGTCTTCCTGGCTTCCTGCAGGCGGCAATCACCATCTGTCTCCTGGCCACAGGGTATCCGGGCTACGACCCAGATCCCCGACAGACGTTTTCTCCTTCTAACACCTCTCCTTTCACCTCCTAGACTGCTCTCCTCTCCTCCCTAACTTCATCTGCTTGCTTTTCCCGCCTCAGGCTATCCGAACTTTTCGGTGGGCGTGGCCAACCGCCAGGCTCCGCCCCCGGGTGTGAACGTCAAAGCCTGAGAGGGGTGACTCAGGGTTTTTAGGTTGGCTGCTGTTACCTTTTTAGGGGACTGGTGTTTGTGCAAGGGCCTGTCTGTGACTACCTGGCTAGTCCAGGGCATCACACATAATACTACACCAGGAGGCAACTGGAGCCAAATTATGTGTAGCGCCCCTAAGACCCTCAGGGCTCTACAGGGAACTGCATCCTCTTGGGGATGCAGGACCTACCCCCTAGGACTGGGACCTGGAGTACCAGTGCCGATTCCACCAAAACACCAAAACACAATCTAAATCCTTGTTCTCCTCTCCACACTGGGCATAGAGTGTTAACCAAGTAAGGGATGGTCGCCATGGGAACGAGTCCCTGGGTATAGCTAGCCTGGTGGGAGGGGTCAGTCAGTCAGAGAGTAGTGGAGAAGCGGGAGCATACAGGAGAGGTGTGCGGATGTGCCTGAGCTGGGTCCGTGTAACGGTGACCCTGGGGGCACAGGAGAGAGGTCGCCAGGACGGGTACCGAGATACAGCTGGGACCGGAGCGCACACAGGCCACAGGGCCCTAGGTCAAGCACAAGTTTTAGACTGTTTGGCAAATACCTGCCTGGTGAGGACACCTTCACGGACTTCACCGAACCAAATAATCCGGGGCAGCAGCGGTTTTCCATGATTAACCGCAACCGGCAGGTGGTGTCACATGACAAAAATGCTTATCTCCCCTGTAAATACCCACCATTACCAAAAGGGGCCCAGAGCACGAGACCGGGCAATGGCCACCAGAGTGACATTCCCATTTGTTACCGCCCGGGACCGAGTACCCCCTTCTCTGGGCACTACATATGCAACTTTTTAAAAAGTCACAATTGACCAAAAAATCTGGATTACTAAACTCTGCACACAAATCATAAAAAACAACACAGATAAGCACATATAAAAGACACAAAGAGAATAATGAATTGGGTGCAAACAAAAAAAGGCATAAAACACACAAACAAGACAAAAAACAAGGTCAAAAGTAATGAAGAACCAGGGTCTTGGTTGTTGAAGCCACATGAGCTACACTAACAATATTGGGTGATCTGAGACTTATTCAAAAAAATTAACACTTTTGGAGGTTGATAGATTCAGGTATTTACTTTGTTTACCAATATGTAACAATTCAAATCAGAAATATAGTGGGTTTTAAACTTGATAGAACCATGAACTATTAAGCTACTCGTCCATGCATATGATTGGGTCTGCAAAAATGACGGATGCCAATGCCTGTTTGCTAGGAAATACTTGCTAGTGCACATGTGCTAGTGAATTAGGTTGGGTTCACAAAGAGTTGGGCACTTTATGGTTAAAGCGTAGCTCCAGTTGCTTAGAACGCCAGTTCTGCGCACTTCACATTCTAAGTTCTAAGACAATGTTCCTGTATCTGTTTCCTGCTGTTACTGACTTCTTTGCATAAGGATTTAGCTAACAAAAAAACACAACCCAGAGAGGAATTAGCTTTCAAAATATTGTAATCCGATGGAAAAATAGGACAAGCGTCACAGTGTCGCATGATAATTTGGACATATGGCTCCAGCGTAATTCAGGGTTCCTACATAGGGAATACAGATGGAATATGTAGTGTTAATAAAATTCCAAACTATGGTACCATAGGTGTACAATTTAGAAATCCCCAAATGTTAATGACAAACCTTTGCATATTTATCTGTGTTTTTGCACAGGTTTCAACAGTAAGAAATTTTATAATTGAGTTAGTTGGATATATTCCTCCTGCAAGCGGCCATCTGGACCCCACACTATCAATAACAAGGCAAGAGAACGGACGGATTTTAATATTCAACACTCGGCACCCACACAGCCCATCTGTTTGACAACATTTCGGGAGCTGGAGGTTTGACACACAGGAGATCTTCAGAACGGTAGAAAACAAGGCTGAGATTAGCTAAATCATTTGTTGTCAGAGTCGTGGGATTTAACACCTGCACTACTGCAGATCTTGCACTATACAGTGCAGCATATGGTGTGTACTCACTGCTGGCTAAACCCAGTCTTTAAATCTTCTCCGCCATCATGGTACATTGCTGCGTGAAAAAAAGTTCTACCTGTAAAGAAAGTTGAAGAGGATAGAAGTATAAGAATGGAGCAACCACTATGCTGAATAAAACCAAATATCTAATATACACTGCTCAAAAAAATAAAGGGAACACTAAAATACCACATCCTAGATGTCAATGAATATAATATTCCAGTTGCAAATCTTTATTCATTACATAGTAGAATGTGTTCAGAACAAAAAAAAACATAAAAATGATCACTGTAAATCAAAAGTAATATTCCATGGAGGTCTGGATTTGGAATGACACTCAGAATCAAAGTGAAAAATCAAATTACACGCTCATCAAACTTCAGTGGAAATGCCTTAAGACAAGGAAATTAAGCTCAGTAATGTGTGTGGCCTCCACGTGCCTGTATCACCTCCCTACAACCCCTGGGCATGCTCCTGATGAGGTGGGGGATGTTCTGCTGAGGGATCTCCTCCCAGACCTGGCTTAAAGCAACTCCTGGACAATCTATGGTGCACCGTGGCTTTGGTAGGTGGAAAAAGACATGATGTCCCTGATATGCTCAATTGGATTCAGGTCTGGGGAACGGGCAGGCCAGTCCTTACTATCAATGCCTTCATCATGCAGGAACTGCTGACACACTTGAGACACATGAGGCCTAGCATTTTCATGCATCAGAAGGAACTCAGGGCCCACTGCACCTGCATTTGGTCTCAAAATGGGTATGAGGATCTCATCCCAGTGTATAATGGCAGTCAGGGTACCTCTGGCTAGCACATGGAGCGCTGTCTGGCTCTTTAAAGAAATGCCTCCCCACATCATTACTGTGCCACTGCCAAACCAGTCATGATGCAGGATGTTGCAGGCTGAAGAATATTTTCCAAGGCATCTCTAGACTCTGTCACGTCTGTCACACGTGCTCTGTGTGAACCTGCTCTCATCTGTGAAGAGAACAGGGTGCCAATGTCGAATCTGCCAATCTTAGTGTTCTCTTGCAAATGCCAATTGCCCTGCATGGTGTTGGGCTGTAAGCACAACACAGACTTGTGGACATTGAGCCTTCATACCACCCTCATGGAGTCTGTTTCTGACAGTTTGAGCAACCACATGGGTATTAGTGGCCTGCTGGAGGTAATTTTGCAGGACTTTGGCATTGCTCTTCCTGTTCTTCCTTGCACAAAAGAGGAGGTAGCGGTCCTGCTGTTAGGTTGTTGTCCTCCTACGGACCCCTTCTTGTCTCCTGGTGTACTGACCTGTGTCCTGATATCTGCTCCATGGTCTGGACACTAGGCTGACAGACACAACTAACCTTCTTGCCACAGCTTGCATTGATGTGCAATCCTGGATGAGCTGCACTACCTGAGCAACATCTATGGGTTGTAAACACCACCCCATGCTACATCTAGGGGGAGAGCAATGACAAAATGCAAAAACCTCTTAACATTTACACTTTTATTAATATATATTAAAATGTCTAATTGACAAAAATTAAAAATAGTTACCAACCTCATGTCCTATTTAATGGAACTTAGCACTCTATGTAACATAATTACACACAACCATGGATGTCAATGGACACCCACATATACGAGTGACACGGAAGACAGTAAAAAAAGACACCTTTATTAATATTGATTAAAAAAGTTTAAAACAGACAAAGGGTACCGTAAACAGAGAGGGACACAGTCAGGAAAAATTTACCAAAGATTAATGGTTTTTCAGGTGACCAAAATTATACACCTGCACCAGCAAACCTGTTAGACTAAATGTTGAAAATTGCAATATCCTGCACTGCTCATTGGTTATAATGAATCACTAATAAATTGCTGTACAGATGGAATTCCACCAACCTGCAAAGCATGTATGTAGATATCAATCAACAACCATGTGCAGAACACGGAGTGCAATAATGGTGTATTCCACCTGCAGTAAATTACCACTTGCTACCCCTCACCCATCCAGATCCACACATTGTCCGCGCACGGCATATAAATAAATCACGCCAATGTCAGTCACACCCCTGAATGGGGCAACCTTCCAAGTTGGAACTATCTATGCGATATAAGGTTCACCAAAAAATAGTAAGGTGAACAGGAATACAGCTTAATAAAATACATGCCAGGCACAGACAATTAAGTAGATACCAAGAGGGGGAAGGGGAGTGGCAATGCAGGGAGACGAAAACAGGCAAGACGGTAACTGGCAGGTACATTGGAAATAAAAATAACAAATTACATCACCTGAAAGTATCCTGCCGCGGCCCTCACACTCCGACACGTGTTTCGCAGTTGCTTTCTCAAGGAGCGTGCCAGAGGTGAGGGGCAGGCTGGTTAAAAAGGCTGGAGCAGCCTATGGAGATGAGCTTTAAGATCATATGATCAGCTAAACGTAAGTGAAACCACCCAATGACGTAGCGCATGACAACCGTTACCACCACCGCTAATGGAATACGCTTCCTATATGCCGCGATCACGTGCCCGTGACGTCACGGCCCATGTGATAATGGAGCCATGGAAACCACGGGATGCTTTCAGACGCAGTTTTGGAAGCGAGCGAGCAGTTCAGCAGGCATGCGCACTAGGTGGATTCACACACATAGAAACAAACAGGAAGTGTTCTAAATCTAAATGGGCTTTCAACAATCCGCCTCATGTTACACGGGGTCCGTAAATATTACAACATTATAAATAGCACACAATCATGGCGAGGAATGAGAGCAAACACTGCATCAATAAGCATGTTCTAAAAACATAATGCACTTTTAAGGAAATATAAATTTTGTAGGCAGTATCCAGCCATCACTATATTCATGATTACCAACGGAGGGCACTAGGCCACCTCCGCCACTTTTTAGTGCATACATAAATACATAAATACATAGATGTATAAATTTTATAAGCAGTGTTCAACCATCCTCGCCATGTTACAACATCTTTATCAGACAATTGGCAGAAATTATATCAAAAAGACATGTATTACTATATACAGTACAGATTTACAAAGTACTCTCCCCATTTACCCACAGAGAACATGCGGCCACCTCCACCACTTTTTGGTGCATACTCAGATATATAGTAACACCATTACGTCCTATAAGACATAAGAGCCCAGATCAGTAGTTATAGTCCATAAGAACCGGTTCCTCTTCATTTCTTTATATAAACGCCGTAACCCATTAAACTCCCAGGCGCTGATGTTGAAGAATATGCTCCAAAAATCGACACAAACCAGACATAGGTAACCTAGTGAACTAAAAAACAAACAATTAAAATTACATAAAACACCCACCACATACACCTAACTAAAACCAGGTGTAGCCATTGATACGCATCAAAAGACAAAAAAACAGACCCAAATGCATTGAAAAGCCACCTATATCACCTTACAGGAACGCTGAGAATCCCATATTCTCATTCAGACCATTGGGGGCCAGGGTTCCCAATCTATAAATTCATTTGCTTTCGACCTGGGCAAGAAGCCTACCCAGGTCCCCCCCTCTAGTTCCCATGGAAATCATATCTATACCTTTGACTTTCAACATGGTAGGATTACAGGAATGAAAATTCTTAAAGTGTCTAGGAATAGTTTTCAGAAGACTTACATCATCAATGCCTTTAGCCTTCTCTATATCCAGACAATGCTCACGAACCCTAATCTTTAACTCCCTCGTGGTCAAACCAATGTATACCTTTTTGCAAGGGCATTCAGCCCTGTAAATGACCCAACAGTGAACAAAAAAAAATATATGTATACAGTCGTTTTAGAGATTATCATATCCAGTAGGGTACGTGTGTCGCCCTGGACAAGCCAGGGGCCACAGAGCACAACACCTACACACCCCACACTCCCTGCAGGCACATCAAGGTCAGACACAAAACCCTTGTTGCCTTCCTCCAGGGGCTGATGTCCACACCAGGGGGTGGAGCCAGGCGGTTGGTCTCCGCCCACCGAGGAGTTCACAGTCCTGGAGGAGGAAAAACAGGCAGTCTAGTTTTGGAGGAGGTAGTGGAAGGAGGTGAATTGGAGAGATAGAGTTTGGAGAGGAAAGAGAGGAGTTGGAGTAGTAGAAGCGGAAAGAGACAAGTGACAGCAAGACAGCCTGAAGTTGGTCCGGGTGCGTGGCCCGGACGGATCAGCAAGGTTGGCAGACGGTGGTGACCGTCTGCAGGAGTGGCCTATTGGAGTCTACCGTAAGGACCGTGGACGGGTGGTGGCCCGGCGGTACCGGACCGGTACACAAAGAGAAGCCAGCACCAGTGGCAGGGGCCTTTCGGACCCCGGCAAGGCTAGGAGTCACCGTGAAGTTGCCGAATCCGTTAGTGAAGGGGACCTCCGGGTTCCCAAACAGTCAAGTCCCGACAGAAAGCAACCGCCCAACCGTGAAGGGGAGACACCGCCACCGCCAAGGGCAACCATTTCCCAGGACCAGCGCCTGCGGGCAAAAGGGGCTCCTCCGGCCTACATCCAGGTCGGGGAGCGGGTTACCGGTGGGAACCCATCGGAATCAACATAGAACATAGGTGCAGGGAGAGACAGTTACCGCTAACCTGCAGGGAACAACAACACCACAGCCGTCCGAGGGACCCGTCCATCCAGCCGCTTGTTTTACCGTGAACTGTGTCATCATCATTGGGCTGAGTGAGTACCTCCGTGCCGTGCGGCACAGCGCTGCCCCTGCGACCCTGCACCTCATCAGGCCCCGCAACCCGCCTGTCATTCAACCCTTACCCCATCACCGGGCCCCGGGACAACCAACCCCCTACCCACGGAGGGGAGAAATAACAACAAAGCTGCTCCCTGTCACCGCTCCCGGGATCCCCGTCCAGAACAGCGGTGGTGTCCACACAATCACCAGAACCGTGGGTGGCGTCACGGACAAAATCCCCAAAACCAAACCACCCCTTTTCACTCACGGGCGAGGAGCGCCGCTCGAGTCCTTGGGATCCGGCCCATTGCTCGAGCCACCGAGCAGCAGCAGCCGCGGAGCAGCAGCAGCCGGACCCGAGCAGTGGGAGAGCGTAGCGTCCCCTCCTCCGCCCACGACATACGCATTGAATATAAGAGTCATGATGAAAAGGTGTACCTGTCTCAGTCAAATTGTCTTAAAATATCACGGGCAGTCATGTACGGTAATTTTTAGAAAACAAGTGACAGGAACTCTATTTGCCATCCTGCACAGGAACTCGCCTGCCATGGTTCTCCTCTTGGTGCTAATCATATTACATATATGGAAGAATAAGTGAAAATTAGAAAAATGTAAACAAAGTTCCCAAAGGGACAATCATTTCAGTCTAGGGTGAAATTACAGATTAATCTGCTATCAGGGTGATCCTCTAGATCACTGAACATCAAATAGTTTCTTCCCACATTCCAAATACATACTGATAAGAAATTTAGATTTTGAATCCCAATAAGGACAATGGTCATGATGTCTGTAGAGCGCTGTGGAATATTATAGTGCAATATAAGCAATGCATAATAATAATGATAATAGGGGCCAGGTTGGCATTCAAACAGTCCAAGACAGTCTCCCTTTATTCAAGGAAAATCCACACTGGAGAATCGCTGAAATAAGCTCAATTCCAAAGGGTGCTTGATTGGGGTGAGTAGAAACATAAAGACATGAAAATCTGGGTTAAATCAAGGGTGACTCTAATGTAGGGGTAGTAGATACTCATCAACCCCCTTCCCAGATCAGTTAGCTTCAGGGTAAAATATTCTTGCATTCAATGTTGAAAAAGATTATCTAATTATGGATCGTTTATTCTCCACCACTGATCCTCCAGATACAGTATACATCAAAGGTATTGTATGTATTATTCATATAAAACTACAATAAAAGTCTTGTAACACGTTCCTAAGATGGTGTAATTTGACTAAATCTCTAAGGGATATAGTGGAGCGTTTTTCGTTATTACACAGATAATATGTACACCCAAATCCCAAAGGGATATGATGAGAAACTTATATGCACAATATTGGTAGATGTATATCACAACAACAAACCTAGCTAACTAGGAATGTGTAACAAACATATATGAAAATGTCCATACAATGTGTGCCAATTATCAAATCAATTGGTATTCAAATAAACAAACGGTTTGTAATCGCAGTTAATTCCTTTGAGTGCAAAGTGAATTATAAATCAAAAAGGGAAATAAATGGAATTATCTCACCCATACTGCAGATATTTCTGAAAAAACAAGTATGCCCATAGATCCATGAAGAACGGTGGAGGTGCAACCTCAAGCCTATAAGTCCTCAGACCAAAACAAAAAAGTTCTCACCCTGAAGTCCCACAAACTTCAGCCCAACCAAAGGAAGTTCACAGCTGTCCCTATTGGCATGTCCTTAAAGGACTGGCGAGCTGGGGGTCTAAACCCCACACTTTAACAGTAACAGTGCTTGCCGGGGGAGGGCGTGTGGGGGTGCGCCACCCTCCCCTACCCCGGGCTGGCACTGTCGGTGTTAAAAGGCTGGCAGGGTGCTGCGCAATTTAAGCCAACCAGCAGTGCTCAGATCACCAGAGGTCATAGTGTGGGAACTCGAGTATGACCTCTGGTGAACTGAATGATGTCACTGCTGCCAGCCAGGTCCCCCTTGTCAGTGTTTCCTAGAGCCTGGGGAGATCTGACATGTTTTCTGTCCGATGAAAAGGTGAAACGCACGTTGGGACATGGGAGGTGTTGTGAATACATTTTCCAGTTTGGGGCTCCATCTTGTGGTCAGTGTTGGCGGTGCAGTTGATTTGTGTAATGAAAGCCACAAACCTGTGGAGGACTGGCAATCACGTCTCTCAGATTGGGCTAGATAGCTGATTAGTTTTCTCCTGTTACTTGCCGGTGCACAATGGATATCCTGTGTGTTAAGGACATTCTAAAACCAGCCCTGCTCTCTACCAGAACTCCTCTCACATAAGTTGGTCTTGTACCTCTGCTTATTGTTTCCACTTGTTTGATGTTTTTTCTGCTTTGATACTAATGCTTGATTCCTATTTTGCCTGTGTGGAGTTCCTGGTGGAATTGGATCATTCCCTGCTGGGAGTGTCTGTATATTTAGCTCCATGATTCTGCAAAATGTATTGTGTTTTGTCATGCTTGGTATTAATTCAGTCCCTCATCTATATTAGTGTTTTTGTATACCAGTAACATCAGAGTGCTGAAATAGTGTAAGAGAGGCCGTTTGGTCTCAGGGTTTTCCAATATCAGACGTGCTGGTATTTATTAGAGTTTTTACGGCTGCAGACAGTACTCCTTCCTATCCTTTCCTATAAAGATAGTTTGGGCCTGACCTTTGCTGAACCTGTTTTTCTAGCTTTGTATTGTGTTTTCCTATATCACTGTAGTCTTTACATGTGGGGGGCTACCTATATCTTTGGGGATTGCTTTGAGGCAGATTAGCTTTTCTTATATTTCTATCTGTAAGAATATTTAGTTCTCCGGCTGTGTCGAGACGACTAGGTCATCGTAGGCTCGTCCCATGGCTACTTCTAGTTGTGTGTCAGGATTAAGTCTGTAATCCGTTAAGCTTACAGCCACTCTGGTTACTTTTTGGGGTCCGCATTTTTGATCCTCCTCGGTCCATGAATCATAACAGGAAGGCATTGCACTAGGTCATTGATAGGTTGTTATCTTGTTTTTTTGTTGCCATTTAACATAGTGCTGTTATAGAATAACCTATTGAAAACAACACTTTCTAAAAAATACTTTAATTAACAACTTAAAAAGCAGTCATACAGTATATGAATACAAGTCAATTACAAAAAGTGCCACGTGCATATAAAAAAAATCCTGTTGTGACCACATTTGGACTGGGTTCCGGTTTGGGGCTCCCTCTTGTGGCCAGTGCTTGTAGTAGAGTTAATCTGCTTAACAGAAGTCAGAGAGCTGATGATGATTGGAAATCAGGCTGTTCAGACTGGGCCTATATAATGGAGTAGTGTTCTCTCGGTCTGGGCCGGTGATCAATGTTGTCTCCTGCGGTGCTGTGGACATTCTGGAGCCTGCCCTATCTTCTGTTTCCACCTGAACTCCTTGTAGATAAGTTTTGTCTTTGTACCATTTGCTGGTTTGTTTCCACTTTGTCATTTTTATTTCTGTGGTATTAAGGCTTGTTTCCTGGTTTCTGTTTGTGTGGAGTTCTGGGTGGAGTTGGATTATTCCCTGCTGGGAATGTCTGTGTACCCAGCTCCATATTCTGCAATGTATTTTTGTTTTGTCATGCTTGATAGTAATTTCTGTCCTCACTCTATATTAGTGTTTTGCTTGGATCCCAGTAACACCAGAGTACTGATATAGTGGGGGAGAGATCGTGTGGTCTCAGTTTTTTCATATCAGGTGTGTTGGTTTCTTGTTAGGGTTTTGCGCGGCTGCAGACAGTGCTCTTTTCTGTCCTTTCCTATATAGATAGTTTGGGCCTCATCTTTGCTGAATATGTTCTCTACCTGTGTACTGTGTTTCATCTTGTCTCACCAGCTTTACATGTTTAGGGGCTACCTATAATCTTTGGGGAACTGCTCTGAGACAGAGCAGCTTTCCTTGTTTTTCTCTTTTTAGGAACATATAGCTCTCCGGCTGTGTCGAGGCGACCAGGTCATCGTAGGCACATCCCACGGCTACTTCTAGTTGTGTTGTCAGTTAAAGTTCTGCAGTCAACTGAATTTCCAACCACTCTGGTGATTCTCTGGGTTTCCTAGTTTCTACCCCTTTGATCCTCCTCGATCACTGAATCATAACAGTATCACCAGTAGAGATGAGCGAACCGGTCGCGGTTCGGCTCGAGCTTGGTTCGTCGAACGGAAGTTGCGTTCGAGTTCGGTTCGGTGAACCGGTTCGAGGAACCACTCGAACCCCATAGGAAACAATGGGAGGCATTCACAAACACATAAAAACACCTAGAAAACACCCTCAAAAGGTGTCGAAAAGGTGACAAATAACTCACAACACAAACACATGGGAAAGTGACAAGAACAAATTCTCATGCAAAAACTAAACAGTGTTACGAGGAAAAAGAGGACGAGACACAGATATAGGCATGGCATGCCTTTCTAAAATCATGTAAAACACCGCAAGGTGACTCCAAGCGGAGTCTCCCTTTTTATCAAAAATTGGGCCACACAGACACCCCTTCAGTGGCAGCACTTGTGCCCCAGTTGTACACTTCACAGGTAGATTTGCATCAAGCACATTCAAAAATACGCCATCCTTAACCGTCCCCAGGATGACACCAGGGTAGGTAGCAAAGTCTTTGCTGATCCCAGTCTGTTCATCTTGGATCATTTTTAGAAACACTGTAAGCAAGGGTTACTCCAAGCAGAGTCTTCCTTTTTTCCAAAAATTGGGCCACACAGCCACCCCTTCACTGGCAGCACTTGTGCCCCAAGTTGTACACTTCACAGGTAGATTTGCATCAAGCACATTCAAAAATACGCCATCCTTAACCGTCCCCAGGATGACACCGGGGTAGGTAGCAAAGTCTTTGCTGATCCCAGATCTGTTCATCTGGCATCATTTTTAGAAACACTGTAAGCAAGGGTTACTCCAAGCGGAGTCTCCCTTTTTTCCAAAAATTGGGCCACACAGACACCTCCTTCAGTGGCAGCACTTGTGCCCCAGTTGTACACTTCACAGATAGATTTGCATCAAGCACATTCCAAATCCACAAGCCTTTATTCTCCCCAGGATGACACAGGGGTAGTAAAGTCCTTGCGGATTCATGACTTGTTCATCTTGATGAACGTTAGTCTGTCCACATTGTCAGTGGACAGACCCGTGCGCGTATCTGCCAGCACACACCCAGCAGCACTGAAGACATGTTGTGAGACAGCGCTGGCAGCTGGACACGACAAGATCTTCAAGGCGTAAGTGGAGAGCTCAGGCCATTTTTCAAGATTTGAAGCCCAAAATGAGCAAGGCTCCATTTGCAAAGTCATGGCATCGATGTTCATTTGGAGATACTCCTGTATCATCCTCTCCAGCCGTTGACTATGTGTCAGACTTGTTGTCTCTGCTGGCCTTGCAAAGGATGGTCTAAAAAAATTATGAAACGATTCAATAAAATTGCTGTTACCAGCACCAGATATGGTGCTGCTGGTACGGTTAGACTGTTGATGACGAGACAGTCCCATGTTTGTCAAGTTACAACTGGGAGATTCACTCCGTGCACCACGGTGGTTTGGTGGAAAAGCCGAGCTAAGATCGAGTAACAGCTTCTGTTGATACTCCTGCATACGTGCGTCCCTTTCTATGGCTGGAATTATGTCACAAAATTGGGACTTGTACCGGGGATCTAATAGTGTGGCAAGCCAGTAGTCATCATCACTTCTATAAGTGTCATGTTGTAGGTAGTGCAGCAAGAAGGCGCTCATGTGTCTTGCGCAGCCATGCGGACCAAGTCCGCGCTGTGTTTGTGGCATAGAGGTTCTAACCGTTCTTTCTTCCTCTGACATCTCCCCCCAACCTCTTTCAACTGAAATTTGACCAAAGTCTCCCTCATCCGCTGAGTTTTTCATGTCCATGGACAGTTCGTCCTCCATTTCTTCATGTTTTCCTGCACCTTCCTCAACATTTTGCCTGCTACCATGCGCCCTTGTTGATCCCTGTCCCCCATGGTCCCATGCCTGCCGCCTTGGTGATGATGATTGTCTGGACCTTGGTGATGTTAACAAAAAAGAAGGGAAGGGCACCAACCAGTGGGATCTCCTGGTATACAGACACAATACCAATTTTTAAGAGAAAGGTATACCAAACACGGTCACGATCACCACAAAATCAAGGATATAAGAAATACTTTATTATAGAAAAAAACACATGTCTCCAAACTAGGAGTAAAGCACACACAGAAGATAATTAAAAACACTTAAAAAGCCTATGGCATGGTACACCCACCACGCCAGGAACCAATAAATATAATTATAGCATACAAATGCAGTGTAGATAACTCTCCTATATCCACAATAGAGATCTAAACAGAAGATGCATGTTACAGTGAGTACAAAGGTTTTGCAGTTCGATTAGTATTAAATAACATCATCAGTTCTGGTCTGACACAGGTGGAAAAAGAACCAAATATAATACTGTTCGCAGTGTGGTAAGCTATACAGAAAACGTCAGTTAGATTTATATATATAAAACCGTTGTATAGTTAGCAATAAGATGAGCTCAGCTTATATAACACATAGGGCTATATACCAAAATAAGCAGCAGTAGCAGAGGCAATTTAGTTAATATGAGATATAGAGCATAGAATCAAAGCCCTCAGGTCCTGCATAGTTCTAACTACAGCAACACTATCTCACTACAACCATCAACCTAGAATCACCTGAGACAGACCAGGGCATTGTCCCTAATAAAAGCATTGGGATAGCCAAGTCTATACTCACTATCAATAAGGTAGGCAAAACCATGTAGGTAGAAGTGGCATGAGGAGAGGGGTTCCTAGCATGGTTACCCCACGCGTATCGCCACCTATAAGGGTGGCTTCCTCAGGGGAAAAGAGAAAGCTGTGCCTTGCTTCCCTGTGTGCCATATATAAAGGGAATGTATTATCACTCACCAGTAGCACAGCTGGAGAGTCTCGTGCGTTTTGCAGCGTTCTGATGGCGGCCGCCATCTTGTTTGAGTCACATGACATGAAAAGGTGCCACCCCCGTTTCCTACTGCGCATGCGCCGGACGTCAGAGCATATAGCGTTGTCAAACTACATTTCAACACAGCGCATAACGTTATGAATACTGCATATGGGCATGTGGTATAGCGGCACTCAGATATGGTATTTCTATACATTTATTAATCATGCAGGCTTATACAGCGCAAACCTTCTGGTTTGGGTCACATGACATAAAAAGTGCCGCCCCCGTCTTCTACTGCGCATGCGCTGGACGTCAGAGCATATAGCGTTATCAAAGTACATTCAGACACAGCACATAACGTTATAGATACTGCATATAGGCATCTGGTATAGCGACGCTTAGCTATGGTATTTCTATACATTTGTTCATCATGCAGGCTTATACAGCGCAGGCGCAGGGAGTCACTTTCACTTCTCAATATGTGTAGTTTCCAACGGATACTGCGCATGCGTTAAGACTTGTTATCAGAGGCAAAGCAGGTAGTGCAGAATGTTAACCCTTTCAGGGTGTGTTCTGACATAAATAAATAAAACGAAATAGAAGACCCAATAGAGTTCACACGCATAAATCCTATTAATATATAGGCAAAATCATATATATATATATATATATATATATATATATATATATGCGACCTATTGTATACGTATAGAATAAAGGGATGCTAGAAAAGTACCAGGTACAATCCGGTGAGGAGGAAAAAATGACAGCCACTTATAAAGTCCAGTGACCAGAACATTATCGCAGGCGTCAAACTCAAAACATATGCATGATGATATGGATCACTCATTGAATTTACTTTTAACAGTTCCAGGGATGGGTATCCCAAATATATTGATCAAACCAAACTCAAATTCTTGCCACATAAGTTCATGTGAAGCACAATAGAGGATGGAGGCCTAGATCTACGGGAAGGTGGGAGCCATGTATATATTGGAGTGGGCTAATTACCATACCCAAATCATAAATATATAGTAGCCTCCACCAAATAGGGTGGCTGTATATAATCATCTATCACAGAAGAGAGTATCGTAGCCTAAATATAAGGGTTTATAGCATACCAGATAGCACAGTGTAAGGTATACCTACAATACGTGCCTATAGGAGCATAGAAAATCAAGTATAAGGGTATAGTGCAAACTGCCGTACCCATGGCACAGAATACCCACCTGGCTTGACAGGTATGCCCAGTCATGGTCCGTAGTGATCACAGAATAAAGATGGAATGTGGCATTAGACCACTTCTATTCCCTCATAGCATATATACTCTGATATATTCAGAGGGAGAAGATACCCAGATGTTGACCTTGGTGATGTTGTTGTCCCTTGCGCATATGAATCCTCCTGTACTTCCTCCCCTTCCTGTTGTTCCACCCCCTGACTCCGAATAATGTTTAGCGTGTGCTCCAGCATGTAAATGACTGGAATTGTCATGCTGATAATGGCATTGTCAGCGCTAAACATATTCGTCGCCATGTCGAAACTGTGCAAAAATGTGCATAGGTCTTTGATCTGAGACCACTCCATGAGGGTGATCTGCCCCACCTCTGCATCTCGTTGGCCCAGGCTATACGTCATGACGTATTGCACCAGTGCTCGGCGGAGCTGCCACAGTCACTGTAACATGTGGAGAGTAGAATTCCAGCGTGTCGGCACATCGCATTTCAGGCGATGAACTGGCAGGCCGAAAGACTTCTGGAGAGATGCAAGTCGGTCAGCTGCGGCGGTTGAACGGCGGAATTGAGCAGACAGTTTTCGTGCCCTGTTCAGAAGGCCATCTAGGCCGGGATAGTGTGTTAAAAATTGCTGGACAACAAGGTTCAACATGTGAGCCATACAAGGCACATGTGTCACCTTCCCCAGGCAAAGGGCAGCACCCAGGTTTGCAGCATTGTCGCACACGGCCTTACCTGGCTGCAGGTTGAGTGGAGACAACCATTTACCAAACTCAGTCTCCAGAGCTGCCCACTACTCAGCCGCTGTGTGACTCTTATTTCCAAGACATTTCAAGATAAAGACCGCCTGATGCCGTTGCGCTCTGCTGCCAGCATAGTAATGAGGTGTGTGTGATTCCTTGTGCGCAGTTACAACGCTGGTGGCCTGACCAGGCACGCTTGGGGCGGAGGTGGAGGACCCAGATGAGGTTGAGGAGGCAAAAGCAGTGGAGGAACTTGGACAGACAGAGGATTGACGCACAAGTCGTGGGGACGGCAAGACTTGTGCAGCAGACCCTTCACCATCTATCACCATAGTTACCCAGTGCCCAGTCAGCGACATGTAACGTCCCTGTCCATGCTTACTGGTCCAAGTATCGGTGGTGAAATGCACCCATTCACACACAGAGTTTCTTAAGGAAGCGATGATGTTGTGTACAATATGCTGGTGTAGCGCAGGCTCACCTTTCTTAGAGAAGTAGTGGCGACTGGGCATCTAGTACTGGGGCACAGCGACGGACATAAGGTCTCGAAAATCCTGTGTGTCCACCAGGCGGAAAGGCAGCATTTCGGTAGCCAAAAGCTTACAGAGGGATAAAGTCAACCTCTTAGTTTTGTCATGGGTCAGAGGAAATAACCTTTTATTTGTCTACATCTGAGGGACAGAGATCTGGCTGCTGTGTGGAGATGGTGGTGAGTAGTGTGTCCCTGGAAAAATTCAGGTTTGTGAGGAAAGTGCAGTCGGAGACATGATGTTGCCTTCATCCAAAGTTGGTGCGTTCGATGTCTGATAGAGCTGTACACCCGCACTTGTTTCACCTTACAAACCAACTGATGACCTACCAAGAAAACTGCCTGTTGCAGTTACAGTGGGGGAAGTTGTGTGTGGAAAACCAGGTGTGACAGCTGTCCCCACAGTCCTAGAAGATGAAGAGCGCCCGGATGCACTGGAAGGGGCAGGCGGTGGAAGGTCCGCTCCGCTAGGCCGCATTGCAGCACGGTGAGCTTCCCACTGGGACATATGATATTTATTCATGTGACGATTCATGGAAGAAGTTGTCAAACTGCTGAGGTTTTTGCCTCTACTAACAGATTCCCGACAAATTTTACAGATCACATGGTTTGGGCGATCCTTTGCAAGGTCAGAAAAGGACCAGGCTAGGCAAGGCTTAGAGGGCATGCGACCTGCTGATCCACCCCGACTAGTGCTCAAAGGCAGAGTGGTGGCTGAGGATGCAGTTGTAGACATGCTACCAGTGCTCCAACTCTGTCCAGGAAGGCGCAAGGTAACTTCGTCGTCGGTTGCATCCTCTTCCACCGCCTCTGTTGACCTCCTCGAGTGCCTGACTGTGGGTTCACAGTAGGTGGGATCTAGAACTTCCTCATCAAGCGTTGTGTTTACACTCCCCTTACCCTCAGACCTAGCCTCTTCCTGCCCTGACCGAATATTTAAGTTGTCATCCCAATCTGGTATCTGTGTCTCATCGTCATCAGTATGTTCCTCATTGTCTCTACCAACAGGTGTTACGGTTTGTGAATAAGGGTCAACATTATGCTCAGAAACTTGGTCATCACGGCCTGAATCTGAGTCACAAAGGTTCTGGGCATCACTGCAGACCATTTCCTGGTCTGTACTCACTGTAGCTTGGGAGCAGACCTCTGATTCCCAGGCTATAGTGTGACTGAACAGCTCTGCAGACTCAGCCATCTCAGTTCCACCATACTGTGCAGGGCGGATGGAGACTTGAGAGCTGGGAGAAAGCAAGTGTGATTGGGATGACAACTCAGAGGATGGGTTTTTTTGGATGCAGTAGTTGAGGTGGAGGAGAGGGCACTTATTGGAGCACTTGAGATCCATTCAAGCATGTGCTTTTTTTGTGCATTATCTATCTTTGTTACAGTTGTTCAGGTCCGTAAAAAAGGGAGCATATCAGATTGTTCACGGAAAGTAGTAGACATCTTACTTTTGCTGGAAGATGGCCTATCTTCAGCAGATGTTCATGTAGCTTTGCCACCTTCCCCATGGACAAAAACTTTTTTTCCTTTTCCAACATGCCTGTACCCCTTTCCACCAGCATCTCTCATTTTGCCACTCATTTTGATAGCGACAAGATTGTCCACTAAAAATGTGCTAGTAAAAATTGAGAGGTGGTGTAGATTGCAGAGGTGATCTAGCTTTATTGACAGCTGAAGAAACAACACTGACTATCCCTGACAATGCAACTATGGCCCTTAAACTGGCAGCACAGTTTGCTAATATAATAGCTTAGTAAAAATGTGCAGGAGGGTGGAATGCAGAGGTGCTGGAAATTGCTTGGCACCAGTGGGACACTAATGGAGTACAGCAGCCACTTTTTGGATGCCACTAAGTTTCAGCACTGGTTGATATTAAAATAGCTTAGTTAAAATGAGCAGGAGAGTGGAATGCAGAGGTGCTGAAAATTGCTTGGCACCAGTGGGACACTAATGGAGTACAGCAGCCACTTTTTGGATGCCATTAAGTTTCAGCACTGGCTGCTATTATAATAGCTTAGTAAAAATGAGCAGGAGGGTGGAATGCTGAGGTGCTGGAAATTGTTTGGCACCAGTGGGACACTAATGGAGTACAACAACCACTTTTTGGATGCCACTAAGTTTCAGCACTGGTTGCTATTATAATAGCTTAGTAAAAATGTGCAGGAGGGTAAAATACTGAGGTGCTGAAAATTGCTTGGCACCAGTGGGACACTAATGGAGTACAGCAGCCACTTTTTGGATGCCACTAAGTTTCAGCACTGGTTGCTATTAAAATAGCTTAGTAATAATGTGCAGGAGGGTGGAATGCAGAGGTGCTTGAAATTGCTTGGCACCATTGGGACACTAATGGAGTACAGCAGCCACTTTTTGGATGCCACTAAGTTTCAGCACTGGTTGCTATTATAATAGCTTAGTAAAAATGAGCAGGAGAGTGGAATGCTGAGGTGCTGAAAATTGCTTGGCACCAGTTGGACACTAATGGAGTACAGCAGCCACTTTTTGGATGCCACTAAGTTTCAGCACTGGTTGCTATTAAAATAGCTTAGTAAAAATGTGCAGGAGGGTAAAATGCAGAGGTGATGAAATTTGCTTGGCACCAGTGGGACACTAATGGAGTACAGCAGCCACTTTTTGGATGCGACTAAGTTTCAGCACTGGTTGCTATTATAATAGCTTAGTAAAAATGAGCAGGAGGGTGGAATGCTGAGGTGCTTAAAATTGCTTGGCACCAGTGGGCTACTAATGGAGTACAGCAGCCACTTTTTGGATGCCACTAAGTTTCAGCACTGGTTGCTATTATAATAGCTTAGTAAAAATGAGCAGGAGGGTGGAATACTGAGGTGCTGAAAATTGCTTGGCACCAGTGGGACACTAATGGAGTACAGCAGCCACTTTTTGGATGCCACTAAGTTTAAGCACTGTTTGCTATTATAATAGTTTTATGATCCGTAACATGGAAGACCACCACAAATCATTGGTAAAAGGTGACAAGAGCATTGGCAACTAATCTGGCCGCCATCCCCTTACTAACCATCAACACTAGAAGTAGCCGAGGGGTGAACTAACATCCTGTGCACCGCGAACCCAGCCGGAGAACTAACTATCCTAAAGGAAGGAAAGATGAATAACTCTCTGCCTCAGAAAATAGACAAGAATAGCAAGCCCCTCACATTCAAAGACTGCGGTGATATAGGAAAAACACAATACACAGATAGATGACAGGATTAGCAAAAGGTGAGGCCCCCACTGATTAACATAGGAATGGACAGGAAAGAAACTGATGGTGGCCAGAGAAAAACCCTGCAAAAATCCAAATTCCTGATAGTACAAAAAGGCCCTCAGATCGCACGATCTGAACTCCGTCCTATACCAGGTGCTCTTGTCATACCAATGAACAGAAAACAAGAATCATAACAAATTCAACAAGCCACAAACACATGGACCCAAAGGAGCTATACTCCAAACAGAACTGCAGGGAATTCCCCAGCCAAGCAACTGAGGGGGAAAATCCCTGCATGCAAAGAGACTGAAAACAACCACAGCAAATGACAAACCCAGATAAGAGCAAAAGAACCAAACAATAAATAAAGAGCAAGCACTTATCTGGGGTAGATGTGGTGTGGAGCAGAATGAAGCAGGCTGGTAATACAAAGAACAACTGACATCCGGCAATGCCTGCAATCAGACCAGGATTTAAATAAGCAGAGAGTTAGCAAAGGAAACGCCCATTGCACAACACACCTGGTCCAAGTCCAAACCATTCCTGGCCACCAGAGGGAGCCTCCAAGCAGTCAAAACATAACTAATATTCACAACAGTACCCCTCCCTTGAGGAGGGGTCACCGAACCCTCACCAATGCCACCGGGTCACTCGGGATGAACGCGAACCAACCTGTCCGCATGAATGTCAGAAGCCACAACCCAAGAGTTATCCTCCTGCCCATAACCCTTCCATTTCACAAGGTACTGCAGCTGACGCCTACTGCGACGGGAATCCAGAATTTTTTCAACCTCATACTTCAGATCCCCTTGTACCAAAACAGGGTCAGGAGGCGCTGCTGCACGAACTGTTGGCTCCACATGTTTCTTCAACAAGGACTTATGCAAGACATTGTGAATCTTAAATGACGCAGGTAGAGTCAAACGGAAAGATACAGGGTTCATAATCTCTGAAATCTTATAAGGTCCAATAAATATGGGCTTAAATTTAGGAGATGGAACTCTCATAGGAATATTTTTAGAGGACAACCACACCATGTCCCCTACTTTAAACCGGGGACCAACACTTCGACACCAGTTGGCAAACTTTTGGGCAGTTTCTTGGGACTGAAACAATTTATCCACTACCTGCCCCCAAATCTGCTGCATTCTGTTGACCACCGAATCAGGGGTGGCCTGGACAGTCAGATGCCTCAAGGTGCCCTGAGAGTAACCTAGGGTGATACCCAAAATTGCAGAAAAAGGGGGACACCAATGTGGTAGAGCTAGCTCTATTGTTAAGGGCAAATTCAGCCAAAGGCAAAAACGAAACCCAGTCATCCTGATCCGCAGAAACAAAACACCGTAAATAGGTCTCTAGGGTCTTGTTAGCCCTTTCAGTCTGACCGTTGGTCTGAGGATGAAACGCCGAGGAGAAAGAAAGCTGAACACCCAATTTGGAGCAAAAAATCCTCCAAAACCTGGATACAAACTGCACCCCTCTGTCAGAAACAATGTTTTCGGGAATACCATGCAAACGAACAACATGATGGAAAAACAAAGGCACCAACTCTGATGAAGACGGCAACTTAGATAGGGGAACCAAGTGGACCATCTTGGAGAATCTGTCACAGATCACCCAAATCACAGTCATTTTTTGAGAGACGGGAAGCTCTGAAATAAAATCCATAGAGATGTGCGTCCAAGGTTTCTTAGGTACCGGCAAAGGCAATAATAGCCCACTAGAACGTGAACAACAGGGCTTGGACCTAGAACAAACTCCACACGACTGCACAAAACGACGGACATCCCGGTACAAGGAAGGCCACCAAAAAGAGCGTCTCACAAGATCCCGAGTACCAAAAATGCCAGGATGACCCGCCAAAACAGAGCAATGAACCTCAGAGACAACTCGATCTCTCCATTGGTCCGGGACAAACAGTTTACTTGTAGGACATCTCTCAGGTTTATCCCCCTGAAATTCCGCCAGTGCCAACCGCAGATCAGGCGAAATAGCCGAGAAAACTACACCATCATTCAGGATAGTAGACGGTTCGACAACCTCCAAAGAGTCAGCGTAGAACCTCCTGGAAAGGGCATCGGCCTTAACATTCCTGGTGCCCGGCAAAAAAGAGACCACAAAATTAAACCGGGTAAAAAACAAAGCCCACCTGGCCTGCCGAGGATTCAACCTCTTGGCAGATTCCAGATAGATGAGATTCTTGTGGTCCGTAAGCACCACAACTTGATGCCTAGCCCCCTCCAACCAATGCCTACACTCTTCAAATGCCCACTTCATAGCCAATAATTCCCAGTTCCCCACATCATAATTCTGTTCAGAAGGAGCAAACTTCCGAGAGAAAAAGGCACAGGGCTTACGTTTACCCGAAGTAGCGTCTCGTTGAGACAGAACAGCACCTGCTCCGATCTCTGAGGCATCGATCTCAACTTGAAATGGGCGAGACACATCAGGTTGCTGCAGGACTGGGGCAGAAGGGAATCGCCTTTTAAGCTCCTGGAAAGCCACAATTGCCTCTGGGGTCCAATGCTCAGCATCAGCTCCCTTTTTTGTCAAATCTGTCAGAGGTTTGACAATGGCAGAAAAATTGGCTATAAATTTTCGGTAAAAATTAGCAAACCCCAAAAACCGCTGCAGGAATTTTAGAGAAGTCGGTTGCACCCAGTCATAAATAGCCTGAACCTTAACCGGGTCCATTTCGATAGCGGAGGGAGACAAGATGAAGCCCAAAAAAGAAATCCTTTGCACCCCAAAGAGGCACTTTGACCCCTTAACGTACAGTGCATGATCCTTAAGTATCTGAAAAACAGCCCAAACTTGCCCAACATGAGAGTCCCAATCATCAGAAAAAATCAAGATGTCATCCAAATACACAATCAAAAATTTACCAATAAGGTCCCGAAAAATATCATTCATGAAGGCCTGGAAGACGGAGGGTGCATTAGTGAGCCCAAAAGGCATCACTAGGTACTCAAAATGCCCCTCAGGAGTATTAAAAGCCGTCTTCCACTCATCACCCTCCTTAATACGGATGAGATTATACGCACCCTTGAGATCCAGTTTCGTAAACCATTTGGCGCCCTTCACTCTAGAGAAAAGATCAGACATCAAAGGCAAAGGGTACTGATATTTGACTGTAATTTTATTAAGAAGACGGTAATCAATACAAGGCCTCAACGACCCATCTTTCTTAGCAACAAAAAAGAAGCCAGCACCCAAAGGAGAAGATGAGGGCCGAATGTGCCCCTTCTCCAATGATTCTCTGATGTATGACCATATGGCATCATGTTCCGGCACAGACAAGTTGAAAATCCGCCCTTTGGGAAATTTACAACCCGGCACCAACTCAATGGCACAGTCAAAGTCCCGGTGTGGGGGCAGAGAATCAGATTCCTGATCATTAAATACATCACGGAAATCAGACAGGAAGGCCGGAACATCAACTGCATGAGCAGACGTGGATGACACGGAAAGGTCCTGATGCAAACCTTGACAACCCCAACTAGTTACCGACAAAAATTTCCAGTCAAGAACTGGATTATGGGTCTGCAACCACGGAAATCCCAGTAACAAGGTATCCTGTAGATTATGAAATACTAAAAATGTACAAGTTTCCTGATGCGCTGGTGCAACTCTCATAGGCACCTGGGTCCAAAATTGGGGTTTATGTTCTGCCAAAGGGGTAGCATCAATGCACCGTAAAGGAATAGGAGTTCGCAAAGGAACCATGGGGAAACCACAATCCCTAGCAAACCCAAAATCCATCAAATTGAGCGCTGCCCCTGAGTCCACAAAGGCAAATGCAGAAAAGGAAGACAATGAGCAAATCAATGTGACAGACAAAAGAAACTTTGGTTGCAAAGAACCCACAGTAACAGAAGTAGCCAATCTCCTTTCACGTTTAAGGCGGACAGAGATGTTATGAGAAGCGTCTCCACAATAGAAGCACAGTCTATTCTTCCATCTGAACCCCTGCCGGCTAGCATTAAAAAGGACCCTATCACACTCCATAGGCTCCAAAGGCTGTTCCATAGGCAGAAAACCAGCAGGTATCGTCCTGCGCTCACGTAACCGCCTATCAATCTGAATGGCCAAGGTCATAGAGGCATCAAGACCAGAAGGGACAGGAAATCCTACCATTACATCCTTCACAGCATCAGCAATACCCTTCCGAAAAAGAGCCGCAAGCGCATCATCATTCCATTTGGTAAGGACCGCCCACTTTCAAAATTTCTGACAAAACGTTTCTGCAGAATCCAAACCCTGAGTTAAGGACAACAAGACCTTTTCTGCTTGGTCCAAAATATTGGGTTCGTCATATAATAAACCCAATGACTGAAAAAAGGAGTCCACATCATTGAGAATCGGATCATCAGACGCTAAAGAGAAGGCCCAGTCCTGAGGGTCACCACGCAGTAAGTAGATGACAATCTTAACCTGCTGTATGGGATTCCCTGAGGACTTAGGGCGCAGGTCAAAAAATAATTTACAATTAAATTAAATTATTATTATTATTATTATTATTAAATCTCGACCTATCTCCCGAAAAATATTCAGGAACGGGAATCTTAGGCTCTGCAAGGGTGCAAGAAAAGACTCTATACGACGAACCTTAGCATCAAGATGAGCAACACGCTCACCCAATTCATCCATGCTAGAAAAAAGAAATGTTCCACAGAACCCAAAGAAGAAGAGGAGAAACAAAAAAAAAATAAAAAATTCTCAGCAGCCCTTTTTTTTTTCCTTTCTTTTTTTTCACCTCTTAAGAGTACCCTTTAAATTTGTTGGCCGGATGTACTGTTATGATCCGGAACCATAAAAGACCACCACAAATCATTGGTAAAAGTTGACAAGAGCATTGGCGACTAATCTGGCCGCCATCCCCTTACTAACCATCAACACTAGAAGTAGCCGAGGGGTGAACTAACATCCTGTGCATCGCGAACCCAGCCGGAGAACTAACTATCTTAAAGGAAGGAAAGATGAATAACTCTCTGCCTCAGAAAATAGACAAGAATAGCAAGCCCCCCATATTCAAAGACTGCAGTGATATAGGAAAAACACAATACACAGATAGATGACAGGATTAGCAAAAGGTGAGGCCCCCACTGACTAACATAGGAAAGGACAGGAAAGGGACTGATGGTGGCCAGAGAAAAACCCTGCAAAAATCCAAATTCCTGATAGTACAAAAAGGCCCTCAGATCGCACGATCTGAACTCCGTCCTATACCAGGTGCTCTTGTCATACCAATGAACAGAAAACAAGAATCATAACAAATTCAACAAGCCACAAACACATGGACCCAAAGGAGCTATACTCCAAACAGAACTGCAGGGCATTCCCCAGCCAAGCAACTGAGGGGGAAAATCCCTGCATGCAAATAGACTGAAAACAACCACAGCAAATGACAAACCCAGATAAGAACAAAAGAACCAAACAATAAATAAAGAGCAAGCACTTATCTGGGGTAGATGTGGTGTGGAGCAGAATGAAGCAGGCTGGTGATACAAAGAACAACTGACATCCGGCAATGCCTGCAATCAGACCAGGATTTAAATAAGCAGAGAGTTAGTAAAGGAAAAGCCCATTTCACAACACACCTGGTCCAAGTCCAAACCATTCCTGGCCACCAGAGGGAGCCTCCCAGCAGCCAAAACATAACTAACATTCACAACATAATAGCTTAGGAAAAATGAGCAGGAGGGTAAAATGCTGAGGTGCTGAAAATTGCTTGGTACCAGTGTGACACTAATGGAGTACAGCAGCCACTTTTGGATGGCACTAAGTTTCAGCACTGGTTGCTATTAGAATAGCTTAATAAAAATGTGCAGGAGGGTGGCATGCAGAGGTGCTGGAAATTGCTTGGCACCAGTGGGACACTAATGGAGTACAGCAGCCACTTTTTGGATGCCACTAAGTTCCAGCACTGGTTGCTATTATAATAGCTTAGTAAAAATGAGCAGGAGGGTGGAATGCTGGGGTGCTGAAAATTGCTTGGCACCAGTGGGACACTAATGGAGTACAGCAGCCACTTTTTGGATGCCACTAAGTTTCAGCAGCGTTTGCTATTATAATAGCTTAGTAAAAATGTGCAGGAGGGTAGAATGCTGAGGTGCTGAAAATTGCTTCGCACCAGTGGGACACTAATGGAGTACAGCAGCCACTTTTTGGATGCCATTAAGTTTCAGCACTGGTTGCTATTATAATAGCTTAGTAAAAATGAGCAGGAGGGTGGAATGCTGAGGTGCTGAAAATTGCTTGGCACCAGTGGGACACTAATAGAGTACAGCAGACACTTTTTGGATGGCACTAACTGGCAGCACTCTGCAATTAAAATGGCTTTGCAAAAAAGGGCAGGAGGGTACAGTGGCCGGGTTGTGGGTCAGTGTAGAGGAAAGGAAGCCTCACTTTCTATCCCTCCTAATGGTGAAATGCAGCAAGGAAGTCCCTGACTTAAGGTACACAGACGCTGTTATCTGAAGCTGTATACAGCGTTTCCACAGACCTGACTGTCACCTATGGCTCTGAGCCTGAGGAAATGAGCCGTCAAAAGGGCTGAAATAAACTTCTGTCCCTAATCTGTAGAGCGCTGTGTGTATAGCGTACACAGCAGGACCGGCAACAGGAGCTGCGTGAGTGGTGACTTTAACCCAGACGCAGAAGGCAGATAATGGCGTCCTGAAGGAAAATAGCCGTATTTATAATGCAAGGACATGTGACATTCACAGCCTATGACACATGCCCTTGCTTGTCTGGCAAAAAGTCCACTTAGCTGTGTGTGTGTCTGGGATTGGCTGACATGCTGGCCCGCCCCACTACACGCACGCTTAGGAAAAAAAAAATGGCGATCGGCATTTCTCAGCACCACAGATCTAAAACCCGTCCCCCCCGCACACTATACGCTGAAATTTGATAATAGTGTGAATCACAGAGTGACTCACACTATTACAGTGAAAAGCCAGCTAGTAATTAGCTAGGCTTTTTGCTGATAGTTACGATCGAGAATGGTTCTCGAGCTGCCGAACTTTTAGCAAAAAGTTCGAGTTCTAGTTTGATCTAGAACACCCCCCAAATTCACTGGAACCTAAAACTGGCTAACCTCGAACCACGAACCGCGCTCAACTCTAATCACCAGACCAATATAAGATACAAGGGTACTCAAATGAAGGGAAAAAAAAAAAAGTGTGTCAGAATTTTTTTTGTATTTTTCCTCTTTTCTCTGGGTGTCGTGGAGGATCTTGTGCTGCAATGGATGCTACACAATTAGCTGATTGAGTTGATCATCTTGCTTCTCAGGTTCAGGATATTTCCACTTATCTTGCTCAGACGCCTGCTATAGAACCTAAGATCACTGTCCCTGATTTGTTTTCTGGGGATCGGTCTAAATTTTTGAACTATAAGAAGAATTGTAAATTATTTTTTTCCCTGAAACCAAAGTCCTCCGGCTCCTCCATGCAGCGGGTCAAGATTGTTATTTCCCTGCTGCGTGGTGACCCCCAGGATTGGGCTTTTTCCCTGGTGCTTGGAGATCCGATTCTTGCTGATGTCGATTCTTTTTTTCAGACTCTGGGGTTGTTGCATGATGAACCCAATGCTACTTATCAAGCCAAAAAGACATTATTGGCTCTGATCCAGGGTCAGGAACCCACAGAGATATACAGTTAGGTCCAGAAATATTTGGACAGTGACACAAGTTTTGTTATTTTAGCTGTTTACAAAAACATGTTCAGAAATACAATTATATATATAATATGGGCTGAAAGTGCACACTCCCAGCTGCAATATGAGAGTTTTCACATCCAAATCGGAGAAAGGGTTTAGGAATCATAGCTCTGTAATGCATAGCCTCCTCTTTTTCAAGGGATCAAAAGTAATTGGACAAGGGACTCTAAGGGCTGCAATTAACTCTGAAGGCGTCTCCCTCGTTAACCTGTAATCAATGAAGTAGTTAAAAGGTCTGGGGTTGATTACAGGTGTGTGGTTTTGCATTTGGAAGCTGTTGCTGTGACCAGACAACATGCGGTCTAAGGAACTCTCTATTGAGGTGAAGCAGAACATCCTGAGGCTGAAAAAAAAGAAAGAATCCATCAGAGAGATAGCAGACATGCTTGGAGTAGCAAAATCAACAGTTGGGTACATTCTGAGAAAAAAGGAATTGACTGGTGAGCTTGGGAACTCAAAAAGGCCTGGGCGTCCACGGATGACAACAGTGGTGGATGATCGGCGCATACTTTCTTTGGTGAAGAAGAACCCGTTCACAACATCAACTGAAGTCCAGAACACTCTCAGTGAAGTAGGTGTATCTGTCTCTAAGTCAACAGTAAAGAGAAGACTCCATGAAAGTAAATACAAAGGGTTCACATCTAGATGCAAACCATTCATCAATTCCAAAAATAGACAGGCCAGAGTTAAATTTGCTGAAAAACACCTCATGAAGCCAGCTCAGTTCTGGAAAAGTATTCTATGGACAGATGAGACAAAGATCAACCTGTAACAGAATTATGGGAAGAAAAAAGTTTGGAGAAGAAAGGGAACGGCACATGATCCAAGGCACACCACATTCTCTGTAAAACATGGTGGAGGCAACGTGATGGCATGGGCATGCATGGCTTTCAATGGCACTGGGTCACTTGTGTTTATTGATGGCATAACAGCAGACAAGAGTAGCCGGATGAATTCTGAAGTGTACCAGGATATACTTTCAGCCCAGATTCAGTCAAATGCCGCAAAGTTGATCGGACGGCGCTTCATAGTACAGATGGACAATGACCCCAAGCATACAGCCAAAGCTACCCAGGAGTTCATGAGTGCAAAAAAGTGGAACATTCTGCAATGGCCAAGTCAATCACCAGATCTTAACCCAATTGAGCATGCATTTCACTTGCTCAAATCCAGACTTAAGACGGAAAGACCCACAAACAAGCAAGACCTGAAGGCTGCGGCTGTAAAGGCCTAGCAAAGCATTAAGAAGGAGGAAACCCAGCGTTTGGTGATGTCCATGGGTTCCAGACTTAAGGCAGTGATTGCCTCCAAAGGATTCGCAACAAAATATTGAAAATAAAAATATTTTGTTTGGGTTTGGTTTATTTGTCCAATTACTTTTGACCTCCTAAAATGTGGAGTGTTTGTAAAGAAATGTGTACAATTCCTACAATTTCTATCAGATATTTTTGTTCAAACCTTCAAATTAAACGTTACAATCTGCACTTGAATTCTGTTGTAGAGGTTTCATTTCAAATCCAATGTGGTGGCATGCAGAGCCCAACTCGCGAAAATTGTGTCACTGTCCAAATATTTCTGGACCTAACTGTATTGTCAGAAGTTTAAAAAGTGGGCGGTCCTTACTAAATAGAATGATGCAGCTCTTGCGGCTCTTTTTCGGAAGGGTTTGGCAGAGCCTGTAAAGGATGTTATGGTGGGCTTTCCTGTCTTCTCTGGTCTCAATGATTCTATGTCATTGGCCATTCAGATTGACAGACGTTTACGTGAAGGTAACAGAATGCGAGGCGAGGTGTCGCTCTCAGAGCAGTCTCTGGAGCCTATGTAGTCTGATAGAGTCGTTTCCAGGGCTTAACGGCAGGGTTTTATATGGCGTAATTGTGATGCCTTGGCCTATCAGGTCGTCACAGGGTATTGTGCAATCTGCCCTGCTGTGTAATATCCACCTCCAACTTGGTTACGGGTCCCTAAGCAATGGTGTTGCCAAAACCAGGTAATCAAAATCCTAGGAACACTCTGCACCACACCCACCAGACACACCAGTGGACGACCTGAGTGGAATAGGGTCGCCCACGTAGGGGGTTGGTTAAGGGGAGGTCAGGAGTGTCAGGAGTTGGCCAGAGTAGTGTTGGAAGTGAAGGAGAGAGGAGGTCAGGAGCTGGGCTCCTTGGAGTTACTAGGTAGCAGACATTGGTCTGGGCCTGGTAGGAGCTGGATTCCGGTCACAGGGGATCGTGACAAGGGGCACGGCATTGTCGTGGAGGACAGCTGGCGGCCTTGTACCATCATCCAGCTGGGGCCAACTAAGAAGAGAATAAGGTGCAAAGGGAAAGGTCACAGAGCAACAGGCAACAACAGCAGAAATGGGACCCAAACGTTCTCCCATCAGTGGCAGCGGTGTCCAGAACTTTGGTTTACTAAGTTGTCGGTCTCAGCGTTATTGAAATGAGTGAGTGACCCTTACCTCCCCAACGGCACATCCCTGTCACCATCACCGAGTCCCAGGGCATTCCCCCCTACCCGTGGAGAGGTTAAACACCTGGCTGCCCACTCCATCGCCACCGGGTACTCCCCAGCTGCAGCGGTGGTACTCCACCTTACCACACACCACGGGTGGCGTCACGAATAGAGTTGAGCACGGTTCGCGGTTCGAGGTTCTCCAGTTCGCGGCTCGAGTGATTTTGGGGGCTGTTCTAGATCGAACTAGAACTCGAGCTTTTTGCTAAAGCTCGATAGTTCTAGATACGTTCGAGAACGGTTCTAGCAGCAAAAAGACAAGCTAATAACTAGCTGGTTTTCCGCTGTAATAGTGTAAGTCACTCTGTGACTCACACTATTATGAAATTTCAGCATATAGTGTGCGGGAACAGCGCATTCAGATCACTGCTGTTTGGATAATGGCGATCGCCATTTTTTTTTTTTGTCTTCCTTTCCTAAGCGCGCGAGTGTAGTGGGGCGGGCCAGCATGTCAGCCAATCCCAGACACACACACAGCTAAGTGGACTTTTAGCCAGAGAAGCAACGGCATGTGTGATAGGATGTCCATGTCACATGTCCCTGCATTATAAAAACGAGTATCTGCCCGTCAGGACGCCATTATCTCTTCTGCGTCTGGGTGTCAGTCACCGCTGGCGTAGCTCCTGTCTCCGATACTGCTGTGTACACTCTATACACAGCGCTATACAGAATAGGGATAGAAGTTTCTTTCAGCCCTTCTAAGGGCTAATACCGGCAGGGTCAAAGCCATAGGTGACAGTCAGGGCAGTGAAAACAGATTTTAACAGCTACACAAGATGACAGCGTCTGTGTAGCTAAGGTCAGGGATTTCCTCGCTGCATTTCCCCATTAGGAGGGATAGAAAGGGAGGCTTCCTTTCCTCTACCCAGACCCACAACCTTGGCACTGTGCCCTCCTGCCCTTTGCACACTCAAACTCATTGTTACTAAGCCATTATACTAGTAAACACTGAGGAAACTTAGTGGCATCCTAAACGTGGCTGTTGAACTTCTGCATTGTCCCACTAGTGCAAAGATATTTGCAGCACGTCTGCCTGCATTGCACACTCAAACTCATTGTTACTAAGCCATTATACTAGCAAACACTGCTGCCAGTTTAAGGGCCGTAGTTGCATTGTCAGGGATAATTATTGTTGTTTATTCTGCTGTTAATAAAGCTAGACCACCGCTGAAATCTACACCACCTCTCAATTTTTACTACCACATTTTAAGTGCACAATCTTGTTGCAATCAAAATGAGTGGCAAAATGACAGATGCTGGTGGAAAGGGGAAGAGGCGTGTTGGAAAAGGAAAAAAAGGGTTTGTCCGTGGGGAAGGTGGCAAAGCTCCATTAACATCTGCTGAAGATAGACCATCTTCCAGCAAAAGTAAGATGTCTACTACTTACCGTGGACAATCCGATGTGCTCCCTTTTTTATGGACACGAACAACTGGAACAAAGGTAGATGATGGCCAAAAAAGGAAAATGCTTGAATGGATCTCAAGTGGTCCAACAAGTGCCCTCTCCGCCACCTAAACTACGGCATCCAAAAAACACCAGTCCTCTGAGTTGTCAGCCCAATCACACTTGCATTCTCCCAGCTCTGAAGTCTCCATCCGCCCTGCACAGTATGGTGGAACTGAGATGGCTGAGTCAGCAGAGATGTTCAGTCACACTATAGCCTGGGAATCAGAGGTCTGCTCCCAAGCTACAGTGAGTACAGACCAGGAAATGGTCTGCAGTGATGCCCAGAACCTTTGTGACTCAGATTCAGGCCGTGATGACCAAGTTTCTGAGCATAATGTTGACCCTTATTCACAAACTGAAACACCTGTGGTAATAGACAATGAGGAACATACTGATGACGATGAGACGCAGATACCAGATAGGGATGACAACTTAAATATTCGGTCAGGGCAAGAAGAGGCTTGGTCTGAGGGTGAGGGGAGTGCAAACACAACAATTGATGAGGAAGTTCTAGATCCCGCCTACTGTCAATCCACAGTCAGGCCCTCGAGGAGGTCAACAGAGACGGTGGAGGAGGATGCAACTGACGACGAAGTTACCTTGCGCCTTCCTGGACAGAGGCGGAGTACTGGTAGCACGTCTACAAATGCATCCTCAGCCACCGCTGTGCCTCTGAGCACTAGTCGGGGTGGATCAGCAGGTCACATGCCCTCTAAGCCTTGCCTAGCCTGGTCCTTTTTTGACATAGCAAAAGATCGCCCAAATTATGTGATCTGTAAAATTTGTCGTGATTCTGTTAGTAGAGGGCAAAACCTCAGCAGTTTGACAACTTCTTCCATGAATCGTCACATGAATAAATATCATATGTCCCAGTGGGAAGCTCACCGTGCTGCAATGTGGCCTAGCGGAGCGAACCATCCACCGCCTGCCCCTTCCAGTGCATCCGCGCGCTCTTCATCTTCTAGGACTGTGGGGACAGCTGTCACACCTGGTTTTCCACGCACAACTTCCACCACTGTAACCGCAACAGGCAGTTTGCTTGGTAGGTCGTCAGTTGGTTTGGAAGGGGAAACAAGTACATGTGTACAGCTCTCTCAGACATCGATAACACCAATGTTGGATGAAGGCGACATCATGTCTACGCCTGCACTTTCCTCACAAAGCTGCATTTTTCCAGGGACACCCTACTCAACACTGTCTACACACAGCAGCCAGATCTCTGTCCCTCAGATGTGGACAAATAAAAGGCCATTTCCTGCGACCCATGACAAAGCTAAGAGGTTGACTTTATCCCTCTGTAAGCTCTTGGCTACCGAAATGCTGCCTTTCCGCCTGGTGGACACACAGGATTTTAGAGACCTTATGTCTGTCGCTGTGCCCCAGTACCAGATGCCCAGTCACCACTACTTCTCTAAGAAAGGTGTGCACGCGCTACACCAGCATGTCGCACACAACATCACCGCTTCCTTGAGAAACTGTGTGTCAACGGGTGCATTTCACCACCGATACTTGGACCAGTAAGCATGGACAGGGACGTTACATGTCGCTGACTGGGCACTGGGTAACTATGGTGATAGATGGTGAAGGGTCTGCTGCACAAGTCTTGCCGTCCCCATGACGCATCTATAAGGGATAAGCAGGTTATCCTGCAGAAACACCCCCCGTACTATATCTCCCTAAATAAAGACGAGAACCACGACTTTATTGCAGGAATGGCCACAGTTTTATTTTACCGTATATATGTATACCAAAACTCGTGGCCCAACATGCCACTCAATTGTTCAACTTAACCTTATACATATATACCCGTATAACCAGAAACACCGATAGATCCGTCCGAGAGGCAAACCATCATTCCTAACCCCCCGGCCGTAACCTCCAAACCGGCCCAGAGGACCACCTCGGCCGTGATCACCCGGCCCAAGGTGAGGGGTAACAACGTTCCATCGTTAATTACCCCTACCCAGAACCTGCGGGACCTCCGCCCACAAGTTCCCATCCACTCCGAAGCCACTCCCCTTGAGCGACTTCGTACCAAACAACCGACTGTCGGTACTCCCAACCTCTCAGACGGACCTATCACCCCGCCACAGGCCGGCCAAGTGACACCCTTACTTGGCCCGAGCCCCCCACACCCCCAGTGCTTGCTCTAGGCCATCCCTCAAACCCAACATCCATAAATCCAGACCCACATCAGTCAGATGAACCCCATCTCTCCTCAGATACTGCTCCGTGGACTCCTCCAATTCTCTATGCCGCACCACCAACCCCCCATTTCTCGCCACAAACCTGCCAATAGCCCGGTTCAGCTTGCTCCGGGCCCTATTAATACGGTCTACCGACCTCCCAAAACGCCACTGCGTCCGAGCTATAATGTCTGACCAAACGATAACTATGCCCGGGAACGCCCTCCACAAATGCAACAGGTCCAGCTTAATATCCCTTTTCAATTCCCTCGCCGACCTCACTCCCAAATCGTTCCCCCCCACATGCAAAATTAACACATCAGGGACCCGATCCATCCGGCTATAATAAGCCACCTCAGGGCGCACTCTACCCCAGGTCATGCCCCGAATTCCGAGCCACTTTACTCGAGCTTCCGACACCGACACTCCAAGCTGCCGACCGTCACGTCGCACATCCGCCCGTAACGCTCCCCAATACACATAGGAGTGCCCGAGGATCCACACAAGACATGGACCTAAAATACAAAGACCACGAATAAAAACAGCAACAGAACAAGAAATTGCCCCACAAAACCGGCATCAAACACCAACCTTGAATCCCCCACCCCTGACCATCACCTGACCAAGTGAGGCCTAATGTACAAACGGAACCTGGAAGACTCCCACCTCCCAATCCGCCGGATACAGTCCTCACTCAAACCCCACCTGGCGGCCTCCGTTGCCGCCCCAATCCGGAAAGAGTGAGACCCGTACTCACGTGGCTCCTCCCCCACCCTTGCTAGGGCCATCTTCAGCACCGCATTGAATTGATACCGCGACAAAGCCAATCCGTCCGCATGTCTAAGAAAAACACCAGGGTAACCGCCGCGCACTTTTAAAAACTCTGACACATGTAACACTGGGCACAACTGGTGCCCCGATAAAGCGAACAACACTACTAAGCGCCCCCGGCCCCTCTGATCCGTCTTAGAAAAGCGAAGCCGACATTCCACTCTATCCTCCCCCAGCATTACATCACCCAACAGCAAACCACCCATCGCTTGCTTAGTCGGGCTGACCAATTCGCCAATACGAAAGGCCCCAAAAAACGCCAGTACAAAAGCTACCGAAAACAACACCCGCTCATAAGGAGACGAACATAACTCCCCTAAACACCCCACTAAACGCACCAACAATGGCAATGACACCGGCCGCCTAGAGTCACGCGACTGAGCCCCTTTCCGAAAACCCTTCATTGCCTGTCGCACCAGAAAATCCTTAGTTGCGTCCCGAACCCCTTGCATCTGGAACAAAAAGGCCAACGCCGCCAACTTGCAACCAATCACCGAAACCGACCTGCCTTCCGAAAAATCCCCACTTATTAACATCAGTACCCCCAATACTCGACCCTTGTAACCCGACTCCATGAACTCCCTACTTTCCAACTCTGCCCATTCCTTCCACACCGCCTGATATCGGCACCAAGTAGCCTCAGACACCGATCTCCGAATTCCCTCAAATGCTATACCGATGCCAGGTCCCACAGCCAGTTCGGGCAAGGTTCTCCCTCCGCGTCCGCTTCCGGCACCAGCTTCCTGAACCTGCAAAACTGAAACCGTGATAGCGCATCAGCCACCTCGTTGTGAATCCCAGGCACATGCCGAGCCACCACGCAAATGTTTAACTCCAAGCAACGCAACACGAGATGCCTTAAATACCCCACAACCGGCGGGGATTTTGCCGACAGTGCGTTGATGGAATGCACCACCGCCATGTTGTCACAATGCATGCAAACCCTTCTTCCAGCAAAAACAGGGCCCCACAACTCCACCGCCACAATAATGGGAAACAATTCCAACAGCGCCAAATTCCTCACCAAACCTGCTTCCACCCAACGCTGCGGCCACTTTCCCACGCACCAGCGCGTTTGAAAAATTGCTCCAAAACCCGTCGCCCCAGCAGCATCAGTGTACAATTCCAGCTGGCTATTGGACACTGCCTCGCTCATCCAAAGGGTCCGACCGTTGTACCGGTCCAAGAACTCCTCCCACACCAACAAATCCCCTTTCATCATTTTTGTCACTCGGACAAAGTGATTTGGAGCTTTTACCCCCGCGGTTGCGCCCGCCAGTCTCCTATTAAATATCCGCCCCATCGGCATAATGCGACAAGCGAAATTCAATTTTCCGAGCACTGACTGCAACTCGCGCAACCGCACCTTCTTGGCCTGAGACAAAAACCGCACCGACGCCTTCAAATCCAACAGCTTCCCCTCCGGCAACCGGCATTCCATTGCCATTGTATCAATTTCGATACCTAAGAAACATAAAACCGTCACCGGCCCTTCTGTTTTGTCTTTTGCCAACGGAATACCCAGGCTACGCGCGATCCGCTCTAACGTGAACAACAACAAGGAGCAAACCGAAGAGCCCGCCGGACCCACGCAAAAGAAGTCATCCAAATAGTGAATCACCGAATGGACTTCTGCCACCTCCTTGACTACCCATTCCACAAACGTACTGAATGCCTCAAAATAAGCACACGAAATGGAACAGCCCATCGGCAAGCAACGATCCACATAGTATTCACCATCCCACATACACCCCAAGAGATGAAAGCTCTCTGGATGCACCGGGAGTAAACGAAAAGCTGCTTCCACATCCGCCTTTGCCATCAGGGCCCCCCTCCCCGCTACCCTTACCAGCTTCAAGGCCCTATCGAACGATACATAACATACCGCCGACAATTCCGGTGATATCCCATCATTCACCGACAATCCCGCCGGATAAGATAAATGATGAATGAGCCGAAATTTGTTCGGCTCCTTCTTAGGAACCACCCCAAGGGGGGAAATCCGTAAATTGGAGAATGGCGGGTCCTGGAATGGGCCCGCCATCCTTCCCAACTCCACCTCCTTCTGCAGCTTTTCCTTCACCATCGCCGGATGTTCTTGTGCGGACCTCAGGTTTCCTGGGCGAAACACCGGCGCCTCAGATTCAAACGGAATCCGAAAGCCCTCCGTAAAACCCCGTTCCAACAACTCCGCCGCCCGAACATCCGGGTATGTACTTAAATACGGAAGCATCGCCTCGACCCTCACTGGCGTCCTCCCTTTTTCCAGACCCATCCCCCGCCTTTCCTTTCCCTTTCTTGAAGCACCTGGCCAGAGGGTGGGACCCTCCACATCCGGAACACTCGTGTTTGAACCGACAAGAGGCCCCGAACTTACACTGTCCCTCGTTATACTGCCAACAAGCTCCCTTTTTCTGTCCAGCCGAGGACCCGCCGCTCGCACCCGGGCTCCCGGCACCCCCTCGAAAGGGCTGAACCGGCGCCGTCATTAACCGCATCCACAAAGAAATATCCTTGTGGCCCCACTGGACTCCCGGCCGCAGAGCCTTCCGTTGCCGGAACTGCTCATCATATCTCAACCACCCTAAACCGCCGTATACTCTATACGCTTCCCCTATCGCATCCATATATCCAAATAGGGCGGAACGATGCTCCGGCTCCTTTTCCCCGATCACGCTGGCTAAGATCGCAAAGGCCTGTAGCCAGTTAGTAAACGTCCTCGGGATCAACCTATACCTCCGTTTTTCCTCATCCTCCTTCTCCTTTTTTGTATCACTGGGCTTTACCTTATCCAAATTAAACTTTTCCAAGGGAAGCAGGGAAAAAATTTCCACATACTCCCCTTTCCAAATCTTTTCCCTCACCTCCTTTTTCAAATGAACCCCTAACTGACCTTCAAAACACACATAAATTTCACTCCTCGCCCTATCATCCAAGCGCACAACCTCATCCTCCTTTTCTTTTTCCTTTTCCGCCTCCTTACTTGCGCCCCCGGAAGCCGCCCCACCTGCCTCCTGTCCCGTACCTGCCGCCGAGGTCGGGTCCCCCGCCGCAATCTCGCGCACCGGCGCCTCTGTCCGCACCACCTCCGTGGGGCCCACCCACGCCCCCACCGGAGCCCCAGGCCCAGTCCGACTAACCCGTTCCGCAGACAACCCCTGCAACACCCCCATAAGCTGCCCCCAAAACTCCGGACCCGGTAAACCAGACTGCCCGACCGCACTCGCCCCCAGCGCAACGCGTCCCGCGACGGAACCCCCGCCCCCGCTCGCGCTACCCACAGCATGAAACATTTCTGTTGTCTGCTCACCAGGCTGCCGTTGCGCCGACCCCGGAACAGCCGTGCCACGATCTTCCTGCTGCCGCTCCGTCCGACCCGCCGCTGCTCCTTCTTCCTCGCTGGAGTCAGATGCGCTGCCGAAATCCTCAGGGGGGACCAGCGAGGGGACAGCCCGCACCTGGCGGCTGTCGACCCCCACGGTCACCGCACCCTGCTCGTCCGGGCGACTCCTGCTTGACCTCTTCCGTTTCTCCCGCCGTGGCGCCCTGCCGCCGTCTTTCCTCGCTGTAGTCGTGCCATCCTGCTGCGCCGCCACTTCTCCTGCCGTCCTCAGAGGGCTCTCTCCCTGCCGACTGCAGGAAGGCCGTGCCGAGCTTGCTCCTCGCCGGGACCCTCCCCCAGCACGCTCCTCGCCGGGGGGGACCGTGACTACCGATCTCCTCTGTGCCTGCGGGCCACCGTACCACTCCTCCGATCTCCTGACCTCGCCGCGCGCATCCGCTCCCGTCCTCCGTCCTGTAGCTCTCCCCTGCGGCCTGCAGGGAGTCTCCTCCGGCAATCCGGCACGCCGAGCGCCACCCCCAGCCGGCACATCACTGGGGGCTGCCGTCATCCATGCTCCGGTCCGATGCTGCGCAGGCCGCGGACCGGAAGTGGGCCTCGCCAAGGCTCCGCCCACCCCCGACCCACGGGATCTCCGACGCGGATTCCTCCCGGTGGCCGGCTGCTCCCCTAGGTGAGTGGAAGGGCTCCGCCGCTGCTCCGGAGGGTCCCCGCAGGGGCTCCTTGATCGTATTCTCCCCCTCCAGCTGGGGGAGTAGCGCTCCGGCGGTCGCGCCCGCCGAGCACGTAGCATCGGCCCGGGCGCTGGAACAGCAGGCGGCGCTGCTCCAGCTCCACAGACCACTGCCAACTGCTGCCTCAGGGCATCCACTCCTAATACCTCGGAGGCCCCCCGCACCATCTCCAGCAGTTCAGCAAGGGCAGCCATGGCAGGAGGCAGCAGTACGTCCTGGGACACAGAGATCAAGCGACGAAAGGGGAGGTGATCAGTACACCCCCCTCTCTTATACCTCTCACAACACCCCACCCCTTCCCTGCTCCCCCCCAATCCCCTTACAGCTCCCTTCTACCAATCCTGTACTCCCACATATCCCCCATCCCATGCAAACCCATTAACCCTTTTCTAACCTTGCACCCTCCCGATCGTCATGGGGTCCATTCACCCCTATGGGGCTCACTGCCCTTCTCGACTTGTGTGTTAATCCTCTGTCTGTCCAAGTTCCGCCACTGCTTTTGCCTCCTCCACCTCATCTTGGTCCTCCACCTCCGCCCCAAGCCTGCCTGGTCAGGCCACCAGCGTTCGCACTGCGCAGAAGGAATCACGCACCCCTCATTACTATGCTGGCAGCACAGCGCAACGGCATCAGGCGGTCTTTAGCTTGACATGTCTTGGAAATAGGAGTCACACAGCGGCTGAGTTGTGGGCACCTCTGGAGACTGAGTTTAATAAATGGTTGTCTCCACTCAACCTGCAGCCTGGTAAGGCCGTGTGCGACAATCTTGCAAACCTGGGTGCGGCCCTTCGCCTTGGCAAGGTGACACACGTGCCTTGTATGGCTCACGTGTTGAACCTTGTTGTCCAGCAATTTTTAACACACTATGCCGGCCTAGATGGCCTTCTGACCAGGGCACGAAAACTGTCTGCTCACTTCCGCCGTTCAACCGCCGCAGCTGAGCAACTTGCATCGCTCCAGAAGTCTTTCGGCCTGCCGGTTCATCGCCTGAAATGCGATGTGCCGACACGCTGGAATTCTACTCTCCACATGTTACAGCGACTGTGGCAGCTCCGCCGAGCCCTGGTGCAATACGTCATGACGTATAGCCTGGGCCAACGAAATGCAGAGGTGGGGCAGATCACCCTGATGGAGTGGTCTCAGATCAAGGACCTATGCACCCTTCTGCACAGTTTCAACATGGTGACGAATATGTTTAGTGCTGACAATGCCATTATCAGCATGACAATTCCAGTCATTTACATGCTGGAGCACACGCTAAACACTATTCGGAGTCAGGGGGTGAGACAACAGGAAGGGGAGGAGCTACAGGAGGATTCATATGCGCAAGACACAACAACATCACCAAGGTCCAGACGTTCATCATCACCAACGCGGCAGGCATGGGACCATGGGGGACAGGGATCAACAAGGGCGCATGGTAGCAGGCGAAATGTTGAGGAAGGTGCAGGAGAACATGAAGAAATGGAGGACGAACTGTCCATGGACATGGAAGACTCAGCGAATGAGGGAGACCTTGGTCAAATTTCAGTTGAAAGAGGTTGGGGGGAGATGTCAGAGGAAGAAAGAACGGTTAGCACCTCTATGCCACAAACACAGCGTGGACTTGGTCCGCATGGCTGCGCAAGACACATGAGCGCCTTCTTGCTGCACTACCTCCAACATGACCCTCATATTGTCAAAATTAGAAGTGATGATGACTACTGGATTGCCACACTATTAGATCCCCGGTACAAGTCCAAATTTTGTGACATAATTCCAGCCATAGAAAGGGACGCACGTATGCAGGAGTATCAGCAGAAGCTGTTACTCGATCTTAGCTCGGCTTTTCCACCAAACAACCGTGCAGGTGCAGGGAGTGAATCTCCCAGTTGTAACTTGACAAACATGGGACGGTCTCGTCATCTTCAACAGTCTACCCGTACCAGTAGCACCGTATCTGGTGCTGGTAACAGCAATTTTATTGAATCTTTTCATAATTTTTTTAGACCGTCCTTTGCAAGGCCACCAGAGACAACAAGTCTGACACATAGTCAACGGCTGGAGAGGATGATACAGGAGTATCTCCAAATGAACATTGATGCCATGACTTTGCAAATGGAGCCTTGCTCATTTTGGGCTTCAAATCTTGAAAAATGGCCAGAGCTCTCCACTTACGCCTTGGAGATTTTGTCGTATCCAGCTGCCAGCGTTGTCTCTGAACGTGTGTTCAGTGCTGCTGATTGTGTGCTGACAGATAAGCGCACGCGTCTGTCCAGTGACAATGTGGACAGACTAACGTTCATTAAAATGAACAAGTCATGGATCCACAAGGAATTTACTACCCCTGTGTCATCCTGGGGAGAGTAAATGCTTGTGGATTTGGAATGTACTTGATGCAAATCAAAACATCCTGTTTGCAACTAGGGCACAAGTGCTGCCACTGAAGGGGTGTGTGTGTGGCCCAATTTTTGGAAAAAAGGGAGACTCCTCTTGGAGTAACCCTTGCTTGCTGTGTTTTTTAAAAGGAGCCAAGATGAACAAGTCATGGTTCAGCAAAGACTTTGCTACCTACCCCGGGGTCATCCTGGGGATGGTTAAGGATGGTGTATTTTTGAATGTGCTTGATGCAAATCTACCTGTGAAGTGTACAACTGGGGCACAACTGCTGCCACTGAAGGGGTGGGTGTGTGTGGGGCCCAATTTTTGGAAAAAAAGGGAGACTCCACTTGGAGTAACCCTTGCTTACATTGTTTTTAAAAATGATCCAAGATAAACATAGCTGGGATCAGGAAAGACTTTGCTACCTACCCCGGTGTCATCCTGGGGACGGATAAGTGTTACACATCGTGGCTCTCTTGTTGCAAGGAATCAGGTGGTCCCCCATTCCTTGTCTGCCACGAGCCCTCCTGCTCAGCAACACCAAAGGTCTGGGAGACTGTGCAGTCTGCAGGAGTTGCCTCCTCAGAGACACAGCAGAAGGGTGACACCTAGTGGTTCTCCCCTTGCAAGGAATGGAGCGGTCTCCCATCCCTTGCCTGCCACGAGCTCTCCTGCTCAGCATCACAGAGGCTCTGGGAGGTTGCGCAGTGTGCAAAGAATTGATGCTCAGGGAAGCAGCAAGACTTCCCATGTCTCTGCACATTGTGAAACCGAGGATCCCGCCTTTATGACCCAGAGGCAGGAAGATGAGCATGTGCTCCACGTGACGTCTTCTGATTCGCTCACTGATATCACACGGCCCCATGACGAGGCTGGTGATGTGCTGAATCCTGACTGGCTGGGCCAGGACGTCACGAACCCTGATTGGGTCACGCCCGTCTCGCGCCCGCTCTTGGGTGGAGCTACACCTCCTTAAAAGCTTCCCCTGCCATCATGGCGGTGCGCGACCGTCCTTCTATGTTTGGATGTCTGGCAGCGTGCTGCCACGCCACTGCTCAGGCACTATTGCCTTTTGTGGGCTTTGCCCTTGCTGCTCAGGCAGCACCTAGTTTGCAGGTCTTGCCCCTGCCTTGCTGCTCCGGCAGTATCCCGTTTAGCAGGCTGTGTTCCTGTCCCAGGTGAGCTCCTCGAGTCTCTGTCGGACTCACTTGGTTTCTGAAGCACACGTGCGTGGGCACCTCTGTGCTACCCCCGTGCCATATTCCTGTGACTCCCGCTGGCACACGTGTGTAGGCACCTCTGTGCATCCCCGTGCAACAGGTACACCGTACGAGAAGCCCCGAGCCATACAACCCTCACGGGTTAGGGCGGACCGGTGTACATAGATCGTCTGTGACATTCCAGATGATCACTAGCAGCAACCCGCTCACTCTTTCCTGACCATAGCAGCGGTCCCTTACACCGCACAGTGGACCTTGACCGGCGGAAGCTGTCCATTTCCCATCTTGGCACGCTTCCCCGGGTCCCCCTCGTAACAGTTAAGAATGGCGTATTTTTGAATGTGCTTGATGCAAATCTAGCTGTGAAGTGTACAACTGGGGCACAAGTGCTGCCACTGATGGGGTGTCTGTGTGGCCCAATTTTTGGAAAAAAGGGAGACTCCGCTTGGAGTAACCCTTGCTTACATTGTTTTTAAAAATGATCCAAGATGCACAGCGCTGGGATCAGGAAAGACTTTGCAACCTACCCCGGTGTCATCCTGGGGACGGTTAAGAATGGTGTATTTTTGAATGTGCTTGATGCAAATCTAGCTGTGAAGTGTACAACTGAGGCACAAGTGCGGCCACTGAAGGGGTGTGTGTGTGTAGCCCAATTTTTGAAAAAAAGGGAGACTCCGCTTGGAGTAACCCTTGCTTGCTGTGTTTTTTAAAAGGAACCAAGATGAACAGAGCTGGGATCAGGAAAGACTTTGCTACCTACCCCGGTGTCATCCTGGGGACTGTTAAGGATGGTGTATTTTTGAATGTGCTTGATGCAAATCTAGCTGTGAAGTGTACAACTGGGGCACAAGTGCTGCCACTAAAGGGGTGGGTGTGTGTGTGGCCCAATTTTTGGAAAAAAGGGAGACTCCGCTTGGAGTCACCTTGCGGTGTTTTACATGATTTTAGAAGGGCGTGCCATGCCTATATCTGTGTCTCCTCCTCTTTTTCCTTGTCCAGCTCTTTTGTTTTCGCATGAGTATATGTCCTTGTCACTTTCTCATGTGTTTGTGTTGTGTTGTGAGTTGTTTGTCACCTTTTGGACACCTTTGAGGGTGTTTTCTAGGTGTTTTTATGTGTTTGTGATTGCCTGTTATTGTTTCCTGCGCGGTTCGAGTTCGATTCGTCGAACGTTCGCCGAACTGAACTCGAACGAGACCTCCGTTCGACGAACCGAACTCAAGCCGAACCACGACTGGTTCGCTCATCTCTAGTCACGAACTGTAAATACACCGTCCCCTGTAAATGTCCCCTTAATTCGAGTGGCTGCACGACCCCCGGGTCCGGATGCCCCCTGGAGCCAATGCGGATCTGGGTCCAAGCAGCCAAGCTGCTGATGCGGGGGCGGCACACCTCAAAATTCCTGGTGTCACGAACAGGATACGAGCAGGACCCAATTACCTGGGTGACGTGCGCCTTGAAGACTGAAATCCACAAGTCAAGATCCCGTTCCCGCCAATTCCGCCATCTTCCTCCATCTTTTTGCGCCAAAAATGCCATCTTCCCCGCGAAAGCGTGCAAAGCAGAATCCCCGCCCTTCGTTCTGCGTGTGAGGCCGGAACCGGAAGTTCCCAGAGGGCCACAGCATCGAGAGGAGTGCTGAGTGAAAACCGAGGGGGCGTGACGGAATGTAACCACAGCGGAAGAGAAGCAGGGACTCCAGGACTCTGCCATAACGTTCCTGGATCGTGCAGAGGCAAGATGGCGGAGCGGAGTTGGTCACCGGAACGTGCTGTTCCCAGGACCGCGACCTGGATCGAGTTAGAGACGGAGCAGCTATGCAGGAGAATGCGGACGCAGTTCCTGTTTATACTGGACCATTGGAGGGAAGAGATGAAGAGCCTGGCGATGGCAGTGCGAGCCCGTGAGATTGAGATCACAAGTGAAGAGAGGGTAAGCGGTTACCCAGTCCCTATTGAGTACCCTAATCCGGCCAATACGGCTGTGGGATCTGGACCGCCCCCGCTCCCGATGAGCACTCTACCGCCACCAACCTCATCCTCGGCGGACGCCGAGCTGCCTACTTCCACCCCGGCAGCGGAACCTTCAGTGCCTTTGTATGAAGCTCCAGCTGCGGAAACCCCGGTTCCGTCTCTCGTCCCGGTCACGACAGCGGTCACCCCGACACCGGCCAGACCAGACCCGGCCGCATCACCGGGCCCGTCCTCAGAGGCGGAGCACCCGGACTCTGCAACCCAGGTTGCGGAGTAGTCGGTTCTCCGGTTTACCAAGGCGGAAGTGGAGCCTGGAGGGCTGCCGATTCCACTGCCGGGCGGCATCTCAACAACTATTGGGGCCGCAAGAGTACATCTGAAGCCAGAGCTAGCTAGGGAGCCAAAGCCAGATGCTGACACCCCCTACTGGGAACGACACCATCAGCAGTTACAGAAAGAGATAACGACATGAGGTCGGCGACATCAAGAACTTGCCGCCCGCAACTGAGAAGAGAAAGAGCAGGTGAGGAGCTCTGCTTCCCGAGTCCGAGGGCCACGGTGCCGTGGTCTGGTGGACTGTTTTGACCCCGTACAGGGATGGGGTTTCATATGGGAGGCAGGCCTCACAGCTAGGGTGTTCGTGTCACGACGGGATGTGGCGCAGCACCTCCCCAGGGGACACCCTGGGCGAAATTTACAACCGGAGGATATGGTCACCTACACCCGGCATTGTGGAGAGTGGGGCTGGTATGCCCTAGAGGTGGCCAAGCATGTGATGCCGGAAGAAGAGTCTGTACCGGCATTGATAATACGTAGTCGCAAGGAAGCGTGACTACGGGATCCAGTAGTTTAATGTTTTAGCAGAAATTGTTAGGTATCTGTGCCTTCGTTTGTTGTTTTCCAAAGTTTATTAGTTTTCATATAGAAAATGTTAGAAGATAAGCACCTAATCAACCGGGTCTAAATGAAAAGAGTGAAAATTACCTGATTTACGAGATTTGTTATAGTGTGTTATAGTGGACCACGGTCACAGGACTGGTTGTGACCAACACGAACTTGTGTTTTTGTAAATACAAAAACTTGTGAACAAGAAGGAGTATTTATCATGTTTTTTTTAAGTAACACTACTGTACCACAGTTGTGAAAAAGTATACAGTTTTTATTATTACAAAAAGTGCAAATATCAAAAATCACATGTGATGACAGTTAGTAGTTATAAAAAAAAAAATTGTTTAAAAGAACTGAAGTCCTCAGTGGTTGATACCTTTTAATGGCTAACTGAAAAGATGGTAATAATTGCAAGCTTTCGAGACTACTCAGGTCTCTTCATCAGGCATGGTATAACACAAAATCTGAGTTTTTGAGTTAGTAGTTAGACATAGAGATGAGCGAACCAGTCGTGGTTCAGCTCGAGGTCGGTTCGCCGAACGGGGGTCCCGTTCGAGTTCGGTTTGTCGAACGTTCGACGAACCAAACTCGAACCAATAGGCTATAATGGGAGACAATCACAAACACATAAAAATGCATGATAAATGTACACAAACAGTTAATAAACATTGCCATAACACTTACCGGTCCCCGCGATCCCTCCTGCACTCTGTCTCCTGCCGCTATTCCATCCGATGATCGCTGAATGCTCCCGGTGACCGGCACTGCCAGCAGAGAAGCAGGACCTATCGTGACGTCAAAATAGCCATGTGACCAGTCACGTGGCTATTATCTCATTGGCTACAGACTGGTCACATGACTATGACACGTCATGTAGGACCTGCGAGTGCATCTCTCCGGTACACGGTGCACATTTGTGTATCGCCGTGTACCGGCGATATGCTCTAGCACACGGTCGACTCCCCATTCCGTTAGGGACCGGCTGACACAGCCGGTCATTAACGGAGATCACCGTTGCCATAGCAACGCAGTTAGCGGTGACGTCACCGCTAACCGCGGCTCCGGGAGCACCGTTGCTATGGTAACGCGTCTGTCAGCGTTACCGCTGTTACCGCTAGCAGCACTGATCACTCACGGAGTGAAGGCTGCACGCTGCTTCCCGATTGTAGCGAGGATTGTAGTGAGGATGAGGTGCCCCAGCCCATCAAGTAATGGGCTGGTGCACCTCATCCTCACTACAATCGTCACTACTACTACACTAGTGAGGATTGTAGTGAGGATGAGGTGCCCCAGCCCATCAAGTAATGGGCTGGGGCACCTCATCCCCACTACAATCATCACTACAATCCTGAAGTGCAGTTTCTTCAAATTCATTTAAAGGCACTTGGAACGCTGAAATTGCTGCTTATAATTTAAGCCTCTATTAAAAACCTCTTATCAGCGCTGGTTTATTGGGGATTTATTGGGCTGACAGGGGGTAATAAAGATGGAGTCTCTAATGTGTCTGTGTATTTATTTCTATTAAAGTATTTTTTCTCTGTGTGGTGTCTTTTTTTTAACCCTTTATTGGAGATTCTTAATGGCCGGGTCAAACGTGCCTGACATTAAGAATCTCTGGCTTAATACTGGCTGGTAAAACAAAGCCAGTATTAACTCATGATTACCCAACAAGCCACCCGGCTCCAGGGCTGTTGGAAGAGTTGGATACAGCGCCAGATGATGGCGCTTCTATGAGAGCGCCATTTTCTGGGACGGCTGCGGACTGAAATTCGCAGCAGAGGCGCCCAGAAACCTCGGGCTAACCTGTGCTGCAGATTCCAATCCCCAGCTGCCTAGTTGTACCCGGCTGGACACAAAAATGGGGCGAAGCCCACGTCATTTGTTTTTTAATTATTTCATGAAATAAGTGAAATAATTAAAAAAAAAAGGGCTTCCCTATATTTTTGGTTCCCAGCCGGGTACAAATAGGCAACTGGGGGTTGGAGGCAGCCCGTGGCTGCCTGCTGTACCTGGCTAGCATACAAAAATATGGCGAAGCCCACGTCATTTTTTTGGTGGGCAAAAAACTTCTGCATACAGTCCTGGATGGAGTATGCTGAGCCTTGTAGTTCTGCAGCTGCTGTCTGCTCTTCTCCATACAGACACACAGCAGCTGCAGAGCTACAAGGCTCAGCATACTCAGCATACTCTATCCAGGACTGAAATTGGTTAAAGGATTTCACCAGCACAAAACTCCAGGCATTTTGTTCTTTAAAATAAAACTTCCTTTATTTTCTTATCATTAAAAAGTCCATGCTATGGTGGTCAAGCCCATGTCAGAGAGGACGCGTTTCGAACATCCAGTTCTTATTCAGTCTCTAAACCATCTAGTCACAGAACTGTTTAAAAAGGGCTGAACCCAAACATGTGATCAAATGCAAGGAGAGAGCAAGACAATTACAAAAACATTAACATTAACCCCTTGAGTTATATCACTCCATATAATGCTTATAACACTTATATATATACAAAGTATTTTTTTAGCCAGATTAATATGCAAACATCAATTCATTTCTTTTATTTAAACCTTTCGGAAATCTTGTGCCCATTAAAAACATCCATTTTATTTCTCTCTGAAAGAGGATATCTTTCAAATTTCCACCCCTTCTAGGTAGTTGAATTTTTTCAATGGCATTGACTTTCATGCCTGTTAAATTACCTGCATGTGCGTCGCGAAAATGTTGAGACGCTCCTGATAATTTTCTGGTGGTGGCATTATTAACATCTTAAATGTGTTCAGATATCCTCTTTCTGAGAGAACGACAAGTGCTGCCTATATATTGTAACTGGCAAATAGTACACGATATTAAATAAACCACATGGTCTGAACTGCAGTTTATGAATGACATTATTTTATACGTTTTTTTATCTGTAAATGAAGAAAATTCCTTCACATTTGACATATAACCGCATAGTCCACACGATCTGTGGCCACATTTGAAAGAGCCTGTGCTGGGTAACCAATTGCCAGTGTTTTTTTCTTTTTTAGTGGAACCGCACCTATTCATATGATCACTAGGTGATAACATGGATCCCAATGTAATGTTCCTTTTTGAAACAAATTTAACTCCATTTTTTAAGATTTTGTGTAATATGTCATCTGTAGATAAAATGGGTAAATATTTTTTAATAATTTTGATTACATCATAATAATTTTTACTGTATGTTGTTGAAAAAACAACTGACAATTCTTTCTGGGGATTATCTCTGGTTTTATTCATGTCCAAATATTGTGACCTACTCACTTTGATTGCCTTGGTTTTGGCTTTCTGGAGATTTGTCATTTTATAACCTCTTGCCAAAAACCTTTTTTCAATAGTGCTGCATTCTACCTCAAAACCATTTTGGGTGTTGCAACATCTCCTAGCACGGATATATTCACCTGTAGGGATGTTATTTATAACATGCTTTGGATGGCAACTTCCCGCATGTAATAGTGAGTTGCCTGATATGGGTTTTCTGTAAAGACTACAATTAATTTCTCCATTATCACCCTTCCCATGGAATTGTATATCCAAAAAATTAATTTTTGATACATCATGAAAAAAAGTGAAAAAAAGATTATGGGCATTATTATTAATGTATGATATGAAATCCTCAATTTTTTTGTTTGGATTTTGCCATACAATAAGTACATCATCTATAAATCTCAGATATAATGCTATATCCGAGAAAAAAGGATTGCACTGATTAAAAATATATTGTTCTTCCCACCAAAACATAAATATGCCTGCTAGAGAGGGGGAAAACCGTGCGCCCATTGAACATCCCTGTAACTGAATATATCCTTTATTTAAAAAGGTAAAATAGTTGTTTTTGAGTAAAAACTCAGTTACGTCAATCAAATAGTCCTGTAATTCAAGTGAGTAGTCAGAATATTTTTTGAGCAAATCTTTCAACGCTAAAATGGCAAGAGAATGTGGAATGGATGTATACAATGATTGCACATCACAAGTTAACCAACTAAAATTATCCTGCCATTTCATCTGAGAAATAATATTCAACACATGTTTGCTATCCAGGACATAGCCAGGAGACATTTTAGGAAGAAATTGAAGGTGGTTATCCAACCACTCTGCTAGATGTTCAGTATAAGAATCTATACCTGAGACAATCGGTCTCATTTTTGGGGGAAATTGGTTTTTATGTGACTTGGGTAAGGCATGCAATAATGGTATTAAACAATAAGATGGATTAAGATAATCTCTCAATTTTTCATCAATTAAACCCAAATGTAAGCCTTCTTCCAGAATTTTTTCCAAGGATTTTTTTATATCTGCAGAGGGGTCATGATCGACTCTCCTGTAGGTATCACAATCCTGTAACATAGTCACTACCTCCCTTTCATAAAGTCCAGTATCCAAAACTACGACTGCCCCCCCCTTGTCAGAATTTTTTATTATGATGTTAGAGTTTTTTTGCAAGGAAATAATCGCATCCCTCTCAGTCTTAGACAAATTTTGAACCATAGGTTCTTGTAAATGAGAAAGAGCAGTTAACTCCTTTTCTACTATGTTCTGGAAATCAGTCATCTGATCACACCTCGAAGGTATGGGATAAAAACTGGGATTAGGAACATTAAAGTGGGAAACCGCACAGTGTAGATTGGGTCCGGCACCACTATCACTTGACAAATCATGCAAATCTTGTAAAGCCATTTGTTCTTTAAATGACATAGGAGAGAAAAAAAATGTCAGCTGATGCATTTGAAACATTAGGAACATTAACCTCATTTTCATCGTGAAAGAAGTGTTTTTTTACTGTTAATTTTCGGATAAACTTATTAACATCTAGTATTGTTTTAAAAAGATCAAACCTCTTGTTGGGAACAAAATTTAAACCCCTTTTCAAAACACTAATTTCACTGCTGTTTAAAATGCATGCTGACATATTTATAACAGAAAAACTATTATTATCAATATTCATTTCCTTTTCCCCCTCGTGAAATGATTGTGTTGGTACACATGACTTTCTATGTTTGCGGCCGCTCCTCCTTGTTTTTTTCGATTTTTTTGAAAAAACGGCTGGTTTTTCAAGTTTTTTGACACACTTGAAGAAGTGGATGGGGTGTCAAAATTATTATCGGACGTGTCAGTATTATAGTCTGTAGAGTCCACATCAGTCGTTTCAAAGTCCGTAGAAGAAAAATTGACACGGGTAGAATTGTTGCGTCTTTTATGATTTTTCAATATGGATCTGGGACCAGCTTGGAAAAATCTCCTGGAATTATGCCAATTGTAGATTTTATTATCCTCATAGTCCCTTAAATCACGAACAAACCTTTTTTCTTTGAATGCAGTGATTGTGTCCTCAAGGGCAATGATTTTAGTGTTGATCTGGTCTTTCGTGGTCTTATAAGCATCCAGACCTGAATATTGTGCAAGGGAAACTTCAATTTCTTTAATCTTATTCTCCAACACACCTATTTTATTTCGTTCTTGTTCTATAATTAATTGAATAAGTTTTTTGGAGCATTCAGATAAGATAGTGTCCCATTTACCCAGTTACCTTCACCTTGAGCTGCTATACCCGTGCTCCCTGTGATTCATGAATAGGAACTGTCAGTAAGTCAATTATCATTGTTTTGGATCTTTTCAATAAGAGACATTTTATACTATATATGATGAAATTGCATGACTTATAGTTCCTTATATAAAAAATTGTGTCATAAAATGGAAGACCAGATGAATGAAGCTAATAGCAATCAGATTTTTGTTACTTCAGATAGACTACGTATGGAGAGAGCAGCAAAAATGTTTTCATTGAATAAGCAAAATACCCCCTTGGAAACGCACACAGAAATGAATCAAATTATGTGGGAATTAGAAAAAGTGATGTCAGCGAGAATTCGTACCTGGTGGGACAGTGAGACCTTGCAAGCATATCTTGACAAAAATATGGTTCCCAGGGGACTTCGGCTGAACAAAAGACCCACAGTTGAATTTAATCAAGAATTTGTTGCAAAATGGGACACTATCTTATCTGAATGCTCCAAAAAACTTATTCAATTAATTATAGAACAAGAACGAAATAAAATAGGTGTGTTGGAGAATAAGATTAAAGAAATTGAAGTTTCCCTTGCACAATATTCAGGTCTGGATGCTTATAAGACCACGAAAGACCAGATCAACACTAAAATCATTGCCCTTGAGGACACAATCACTGCATTCAAAGAAAAAAAGTTTGTTCGTGATTTAAGGGACTATGAGGATAATAAAATCTACAATTGGCATAATTCCAGGAGATTTTTCCAAGCTGGTCCCAGATCCATATTGAAAAATCATAAAAGACGCAACAATTCTACCCGTGTCAATTTTTCTTCTACGGACTTTGAAACGACTGATGTGGACTCTACAGACTATAATACTGACACGTCCGATAATAATTTTGACACCCCATCCACTTCTTCAAGTGTGTCAAAAAACTTGAAAAACCAGCCGTTTTTTCAAAAAAATCGAAAAAAACAAGGAGGAGCGGCCGCAAACATAGAAAGTCATGTGTACCAACACAATCATTTCACGAGGGGGAAAAGGAAATGAATATTGATAATAATAGTTTTTCTGTTATAAATATGTCAGCATGCATTTTAAACAGCAGTGAAATTAGTGTTTTGAAAAGGGGTTTAAATTTTGTTCCCAACAAGAGGTTTGATCTTTTTAAAACAATACTAGATGTTAATAAGTTTATCCGAAAATTAACAGTAAAAAAACACTTCTTTCACGATGAAAATGAGGTTAATGTTCCTAATGTTTCAAATGCATCAGCTGACATTTTTTTCTCTCCTATGTCATTTAAAGAACAAATGGCTTTACAAGATTTGCATGATTTGTCAAGTGATAGTGGTGCCGGACCCAATCTACACTGTGCGGTTTCCCACTTTAATGTTCCTAATCCCAGTTTTTATCCCATACCTTCGAGGTGTGATCAGATGACTGATTTCCAGAACATAGTAGAAAAGGAGTTAACTGCTCTTTCTCATTTACAAGAACCTATGGTTCAAAATTTGTCTAAGGCCTGCGCCACACATCCGTGCCTCCGGTACGTTTTTGGCATTTTTTACACGTACCGGAGACACGTGCTTATGTCGACACAGTATTTTTAATATAAAAAGCCTCACGTCAGTGTTTTCGCACGGAGCGTGTGTCCGTTCCGTGCGTACGTTTGAGCGTGCCAAAAAAGCGCTGACATGTCCGTTTTCCACCGGCATGACGTCCTCACGGATCCATTAAATCCTATGGGTCCGTGTTTACACGTACGTGATACGGATGGCCTCCGTATGCTATCCGTGTGGTCCGTGTCCATGTTTTAATTAGAAAGGTTGTTACAATCTCAAATACTTTCAGGTGGCGTAGCTAACATATTTTTTTTGCACAAAACTAACTATGCATTTGCAGAAGGAGTGAGCAAGCAAGCAGTTGTAGTTCTGTGTATTGAAAGATATTTTTTGAGCAAAATTTCGGCTTCGAAATATAATAATGGCACCACGGGTGGACACGGAGAAACTGATATCAGCTGTCGAGACTCACCCACCATTATGGGATACACGTGTTGATGGTTACCATGACCGACTGACAGTTGACCGCCATTGGCTTCAAGTAGCTGAGGAAGTGTACCCCAATAATGCATGGGCTAGATGTTCGCCTGCAAAGCGTGCTAAATATGGTAAGTTGTTGTATGTTTTTATATTTATTCATTTAATATATATATTTGGATTTTTCAAATAATTACAAACTGTGAATGTTTTGTTATAGTTATGTTGTCTTTTAGTTAAATTAACTTTGTGAAGAATTGGTATATGTACTACTCTATATATTGAGTTCATGTTAAATTTTTAAAAAGTTAACCTAACATTTCAAAATTTAAAAAACTCAAAGTATACATAATTTTGTAATATGACTTTGAATTCTTCATGAAGTTAATTAATTAACTGATTAAACTGTCATGTGTTTTTAAATTCCCTGTTTTATTAGTCTAATTTTTTTATCACATTTTCAATTCATGTTTTTTTATTGTTAATATTGTTTTTTTATTTTTTTAAATAACATTTCAATATCATGACCTACATTAATAAAATAATATTTATTGCCAAATGTTATTGGAAAAAAAAAAAAAAGTAAAATTTAAATCTATATGACAATTACTTCAAAGATAATTTATCAGAAATATTATTTTGTTATGTGTGAATGTCTAAAAATGCTTTTGAAGGAAGAATATATAAAAAATTGATTTTTCATCAAAAGTATTTGGCCACCATTATTATTTTAAATTGTATATTACATTTAGCAAACATTATTATAATTAATGTGTGCAGATTTATGCTGAATGTTGCAAGTGACATATTTTGTTAAATTCCACAGTTGACTTGGTCAATAGGCGTTGGCGTTCAGCACGTGATCAGTACCGAAGGGAGTACAACCCTATACCATCCTCATCCAGCCAAGCCCGCAAACGCAGATATGTTTATTATGAACAAATAAGCTTCCTAGCACCCATCTTAGAAGTAACACAGTAAGTTTGTTTTTTTTTTTTTTAAAAAAAAAAAAAAACAAAACAGCAACATTCATTTACTTCATGAAGATAATTGTACAAATATAAATGTTAAGATTGTAATATGTTATCTCATTTCATATAGAACGGAGGATAATCTAGACGATTCTGATGATCACCCAACAGCTGGTCCCTCTGCTACAGCCACCTCAGCATCAGAACAAGAACCTGGCAGAGAAGACAGTGAAAATCCAGAGATTCAACAAGATGCAGCAACTGAATCACATGAGGGTGGGACAGAGAGTGCACAAACCAACACCCAAGGCTCATCAACACAACAAACAACCACACCAGCTACACAATCAACACAAACAAATGTACTTCCACGTTTTGCACCACAACCTCTACGTGCAAGAAGAATCCGCAGACCTGAGGAAATGAGATCCTTACCGGAAATAATTGACACACGCATTATTCACATAATGAACACTCTAATTCCAGAAACAGATGCCGAGCGCTTTTGTCGGTCTTTATCTACTAGCTTAACCAAAATTCCATCCGATAGGCAGGAACGTGTACGTGCTGCTATGCTGACCCTACTTTCAGCTAGTCAGGCAGAACAGGAACCAGTGAGAGTATATGAGGCCATAGAAAATTGGCGTACCATTATGCAACAACATACAGTCCCAAACACAACAAACAATCAAAATACCATTTCAACACAAACAACCATGGCAACTGTAATTGTCAATAATCCAGTATTACAACAATCTGGTCAACCTTCAATTGCTTCAAGTACGTTATTCCCAACACCAATTAGACAAGGGTATGTTGCAACCAATACTGGTGCCTTAAGCACTGTACAAAGTGCAACCTCACAGCAACCCATGAACTATATGAATTTACAACCCACTCAAAGTACTAGTTACTTTACTCAACCCACAAATATTGGTGGTTTACCTAACTTGTTTCCTGGTTCAACATACCCACAATCATTCATGATGCCTCATTATCCAATCTCAACTATGTTACCTACACCACACTTACAAACATCAGTCAACTATCCTCAAGGTCAACAACATACACACACACAATACCCAATTACCCATGTAGATCCACAGGTGTACTCAACAACAAGCAATGTGTTGGGCCAAACAAGCATGCAACAGACTGTTCCACACACTACTGTAGTTAGTAATAGGAATGTTGTTCAGCAAACAACTGCTTCCATTCCTGAAAATACTATTTCTGAGGCCACACAAAACAACATACTCAGCAACACTGAGGTTACTTCACTAGAAGATCTTGTTGACTTATGATACACATTTTTGGTAATCTTTACATTCAAACAACAAATATGATGAATGTGTTAAAATAAAAAAAAATAGGGATTTCCAAAAATGTGTAAACTCTGAGTTTAAAAAAAAAAAAAAAAAAAGGCATGTGTGATTATATTTTGTGACGGATCACATATATGTTTGATGCCATGGATATGTTTTTTATTTTAGGAACACATTTGTACACAACCAATTTGATAGTTAGATTAGTTCTTATATTCTCAAAACACAGTTTACATTTATTATGTCTATGTAAATGTCCAACATGAGACCAACTTAATTGGTCGACAATTTAACAACATTGTAAGCAATGCACACATTTTTGAAAATTTACTCTTGTAAGTAAAGTATATTTTAAATTTTAGAAAGAATACCATAAAAAATTACATTTTGTAAAATTTAACAGAGGATGAACAAGAATTTCTTTTTTTATTTTGATGTGAAAAAATAACAGCATTACTTTATGGATTAATATGCTTATTATTAATAAAAAAATATGTTTGAGAAAAAAACTATCATGTTTATTATTTAAATTTATAAATAATATTGCATTATTTCCATAGACGTTTAACATTATTAATGTTGTAAGTTTAAAATAACAAAAAATCAGGATACTAACACAGAAATGTACAAACACATACATACAACATTCAGAAATCCATGTTGTTAACAGAAATGTCAGTTGCTGATTAACGCATTTTCACTTTAATACATGTAAGATTTAAGCTCTTAGATGTTTCTAAAAAATTAAACATTTTCGTATAAGAGAAAATAATAAATTTTTTACGAAATAAATCCATAACAATCTTAACAAACATCAATATTATTATTATCATCAAAACAATTAAAGTAATCAGTAAATAATTTTCTAATTTGTAAACCAGATGTCACGGAATTATGAGACATAGGTTCACCTGTTGGATTAACAACATGGTTTATCTGAAATTCATCATCCACATAAGTTCCTCCTTCATGTATCCGACAGAAATTGTGAAGCACTATGGTAGCCTTGAGGACAGATGTGACAAAGTTTGGCTGCAACTGAATAGTTGTCTGATAAATGCGCCATTTGTTAGCTAAAATACCAAATGCACACTCCACATAACGTCTTGCTTTAGTTAGCCGATTATTAAAGTACTGTTTCCTGTCATCAATGGATCTCCTTGGATATGGTCGCATAACATGTTTGGATAATGCAAATCCTGCATCTGCTACCATGACATATGGTGCCAACGGTCCAGATGTACCAGGTAGGGCAAGTGGGGGTGGGATCAATAATGCATTTTCTTGCAGGCGTTGGGCTAATCTTGATGAACGGAAAATACGGGCATCTGAGGCACTACCATAGGCCCCAATGTCAGCATAAATAAAACGGTATTCTGTGTCAACCAATGCCAAAATAACAACGGAAAAAAACTTATGAAAATTGAAATAACGTGACCCAGAGTTTGGTGGCTTTTTAACTCTGAAATGCTTGCCATCCAAAGCTCCTATGCAGTTAGGAAAGTCAACAGAGTCCTTGAAGCCCTTAGAGATTTTCAACCAATCTTCTCTGTTTGGCTGAGGCATCATTTGGTCTTTTAAATGTTGCCATATCATGTCGCATGTGTGACGTACTATAACGGCAATGGTTGATCTCCCCAACAAAAAATCAAAATGTAAAGCACTGAAAGATTGACCAGTCGCCAAGAATCTATGAAAACAAGACAAACAATGATTTACAATTAACAATGTTATTTTAAATAAAAGCAATCAAAAGAAAACACAAACATTGATTCAAAACAGAGATTAGATCAATAAAGATCAATTACACATTTCAATGTGAAACATAACACATTTACAAAAATATTTGAAAAATAACAAATACCTCAGAGTCACCATAAATCTCTCCTCTGGGGAAATGGAAAGCCGCATCCAAGTGTCCTGATGTTGCAAATGAGGTCGTAAAATATTTAGTAAGTAATCAAAACTCTCAACTGACAAACGGCAGTATGAAAAAAACTTATCTGGGAAATTCCGTAACTCAAAAAATAAAGTATGGAAATGACCATGCATAGGCCGCATCATCATTAGTGGATGCACCCACAATCTGGTTCTTCTTACATTATCAGATTGCAACATGTGGCGTCTAACGCCAAAACGACGAGATATAATCCAACATAAAAACACTAAGGCCTCCGTGGATAATGGCATTGCGACAATTTTGTCTCAACACATAGGTGCTCCAAGGCAGAATACAAGCAAGAAACAGTTTATAGTTAACTTATATTTATGTCCTAATCACATACACCTATGTGTCATTTAATTCCAAGTAATCACCATTATCTCAATGTGTGAAACATGTTAAACACGCACAAAAAACGGACTGCACACGGAACACACACTGACGTATTTCACACACAGGAAAACGCACACACGTACACACGTATGACACACGATATGCATACAGACACTACACGGAGGGGAAAAACGGACTGCAAATACGGAACACGGACACAAAAAACGGACTACAGCAAACGTACGTTTTTTACACGTGAGTGTGGCAGAAGCCTAAGACTGAGAGGGATGCGATTATTTCCTTGCAAAAAAACTCTAACATCATAAAAAAAAATTGTGACAAGGGGGGGGCAGTCGTAGTTTTGGATACTGGACTTTATGAAAGGGAGGTAGTGACTATGTTACAGGATTGTGATACCTACAGGAGAGTCGATCATGACCCCTCTGCAGATATAAAAAAATCCTTGGAAAAAATTCTGGAAGAAGGCTTACATTTGGGTTTAATTGATGAAAAATTGAGAGATTATCTTAATCCATCTTATTGTTTAATACCATTATTGCATGCCTTACCCAAGTCACATAAAAACCAATTTCCCCCAAAAATGAGACCGATTGTCTCAGGTATAGATTCTTATACTGAACATCTAGCAGAGTGGTTGGATAACCACCTTCAATTTCTTCCTAAAATGTCTCCTGGCTATGTCCTGGATAGCAAACATGTGTTGAATATTATTTCTCAGATGAAATGGCAGGATAATTTTAGTTGGTTAACTTGTGATGTGCAATCATTGTATACATCCATTCCACATTCTCTTGCCATTTTAGCGTTGAAAGATTTGCTCAAAAAATATTCTGACTACTCACTTGAATTACAGGACTATTTGATTGACGTAACTGAGTTTTTACTCAAAAACAACTATTTTACCTTTTTAAATAAAGGATATATTCAGTTACAGGGATGTTCAATGGGCGCACGGTTTTCCCCCTCTCTAGCAGGCATATTTATGTTTTGGTGGGAAGAACAATATATTTTTAATCAGTGCAATCCTTTTTTCTCGGATATAGCATTATATCTGAGATTTATAGATGATGTACTTATTGTATGGCAAAATCCAAACAAAAAAATTGAGGATTTCATATCATACATTAATAATAATGCCCATAATCTTTTTTTCACTTTTTTTCATGATGTATCAAAAATTAATTTTTTGGATATACAATTCCATGGGAAGGGTGACAATGGAGAAATTAATTGTAGTCTTTACAGAAAACCCATATCAGGCAACTCACTATTACATGCGGGAAGTTGCCATCCAAAGCATGTTATAAATAACATCCCTACAGGTGAATATATCCGTGCTAGGAGATGTTGCAACACCCAAAATGGTTTTGAGGTAGAATGCAGCACTATTGAAAAAAGGTTTTTGGCAAGAGGGTATAAAATGACAAATCTCCAGAAAGCCAAAACCAAGGCAATCAAAGTGAGTAGGTCACAATATTTGGACATGAATAAAACCAGAGATAATCCCCAGAAAGAATTGTCAGTTGTTTTTTCAACAACATACAGTAAAAATTATTATGATGTAATCAAAATTATTAAAAAATATTTACCCATTTTATCTACAGATGACACATTACACAAAATCTTAAAAAATGGAGTTAAATTTGTTTCAAAAAGGAACATTACATTGGGATCCATGTTATCACCTAGTGATCATATGAATAGGTGCGGTTCCACTAAAAAAGAAAAAAACACTGGCAATTGGTTACCCAGCACAGGCTCTTTCAAATGTGGCCACAGATCGTGTGGACTATGCGGTTATATGTCAAATGTGAAGGAATTTTCTTCATTTACAGATAAAAAAACGTATAAAATAATGTCACTCATAAACTGCAGTTCAGACCATGTGGTTTATTTAATATCGTGTACTATTTGCCAGTTACAATATATAGGCAGCACTTGTCGTTCTCTCAGAAAGAGGATATCTGAACACATTTATGATGTTAATAATGCCACCACCAGAAAATTATCAGGAGCGTCTCAACATTTTCGCGACGCACATGCAGGTAATTTAACAGGCATGAAAGTCAATGCCATTGAAAAAATTCAACTACCTAGAAGGGGTGGAAATTTGAAAGATATCCTCTTTCAGAGAGAAATAAAATGGATGTTTTTAATGGGCACAAGATTTCCGAAAGGTTTAAATAAAAGACATGAATTGATGTTTGCATATTAATCTGGCTAAAAAAATACTTTGTATATATATAAGTGTTATAAGCATTATATGGAGTGATATAACTCAAGGGGTTAATGTTAATGTTTTTGTAATTGTCTTGCTCTCTCCTTGCATTTGATCACATGTTTGGGTTCAGCCCTTTCTAAACAGTTCTGTGACTAGATGGTTTAGAGACTGAATAAGAACTGGATGTTCGAAACGCGTCCTCTCTGACATGGGCTTGACCACCATAGCATGGACTTTTTAATGATAAGAAAATAAAGGAAGTTTTATTTTAAAGAACAAAATGCCTGGAGTTTTGTGCTGGTGAAATCCTTTAACCAATTTCAATGCACATGGACTGGCTCTCCAAACCTCTTCTCCGTGCACAGCCCAGGATTACTGGCTTCCATCACACAGGTGAGCTGGGCAAAAAAACCTCTTTCTACCTCCATCCAGGACTGTATGCAGAAGTTTTTTGCTGAAAAAATTATGTGGGCTTCGCCATATTTTTGTATGCTAGCTAGGTACAGCAGGCAGGTACGGCTGCCCCAACCCACAGTTGCCTATTTGTACCCGGCTGGGAACCAAAAATAAAGGGAAGCCCTTTTTTTATTATTTCATGAATTTCATGAAATAATTAGAAAACAAATGACGTAGGCTTCGCTCCATTTTTGTGCCCAGCCAGGTACATCTAGGCAGCTGGGGATTGGAATCCGCAGTACAGGTTGGCCTGAGCTTTCTGGGCCCCACTGCTGCGAATTGCAGTCTGCAGTCGCCTCAGAAAATGGCACTTTCATAGAAGCGCCATCTTCTGGCGCTGTATCCAACTCTTCCAGCACCTGCCTGCTATACCTGGCTAGCATACAAAAATATGGCGAAGCTCACGTCCTTTTTTTGTAGTTTTTTGGCCAAAAAATTAAAAAATGCTTCCCTGGATTTTCCATTGCCAGTGAAGGTAACACCAAGCAGTGGGGGTTAGCAGCCAGTAGCTGCTTGGATTACCCTTAGCTAGCAATACAAAAAATGCAGCGGGAGCCCATATATATATTTTTTAATTATTTATTTAAATAACTAAAAACAAAATGGGCTTCCCTGTATTTTGATTGCTGGACATCACAGTGCTGTAAAAATAAATCTTTAAAAAAAATGACATAGCGCCCATTAATTTTTTCTATTTAAAAAATAGTTAAAAAAAAAATGACGTTGGGTCCCCCCATTTTTGATAGTCAGCTAGGGTAAAGCAGACGTCTGTAGCCTGAAAACCACAGCTGGCAGCTTTACCGTGGTTGGGGATCCAATGTGGAGGTCCCCCCAGGCTCTTTTTTTTTATAATTATTTTATAAATATTAATAATTACACAAAAAAAGTAGGGTCCCCTCCAAATTGGATCACCAGCCAAGGTAAAGCGGACAGCTGTGGTCTGGTATTCTCAGGGTGGGAAGGTCCATAGTTATTGGGCCTTCACAGCCTAAAAATAGCAGGCCGCAGGCACCCCAGACGTGTCGCATTCACTAGATGCGCCAATCCTGGCGCTTCACCCCAGCTCATCCCGTGCCCTGGTGCAGTGGCAAACGGGGTAATAAATCTGGTTGATACTAGCTGTAAAGTCACCTGAGATCAAGCCCAGCAGTTTGTGATGTCATGGCGTCTATTAGATACCCAACATCATAAACTGTCAGTACTAACAAAAACAAAAAATCGACAAAAGAAATTTTTTTGAAAAAACAGTCCCCAAAACATTTCCTCTTTCACCAATTTATTGTAAGAAAAAAAATAAAGGGGTCCCACGACGACTCTGGACCGTCTAGAATATGGGGGGGAGACACTCAGGGAACGTATCCCCCATTTTCTAGGAGTGCAGACCCTTCATGTGAGGAGTGTGGGTGCAATGAATCTGCACTCACTCTCCCCAGGTCCACAGCAGCAGAGTCCATGTCATAATGGTTGCTACCAAAGCTGCAATGCCCTGCTCATGAGGTAAGGGCATGCCTAATCAGGAGAACTACTGTAGAGGAAGCTCTGCTCACTGGTATATAGGTGCTCAGAGGTAATAATAGATAAAATTAGTGAGTAACCTCGGCACTCTAAATCTCCCAAACTAAGTCAGTAAGTCACAACGGATAGTAATGCAAAATCACTCTTTATTGGTCCGTATTAAGAAAAAAAAAATTTTCATAAGCATATATGTTTTTGTCCAAAACAAGTTACAAATGACGTTTCGGCCTGAGCCTTCGTCAGATTGGACTTATCTGCATGTAATCATGAAAAATGACAATAATCAGTATCACATAAGAGTGAGAGAACAATAACATAAACTCGAACAATGTAGAGGTACAATTGGGATGCAGCAAAAAAATTGCAACACAGCAAGAAATGAAACACATGATACAAATGTCATAATACAGTACAAGGACAATATAGTAATGACAAATATGTGGTCAGAGTAGGCTTAGACAGCTCTGGTACGAAAGAGATGTCAATCATAAAGTAACATGTGCAGTAGGTGTAGAGCTACACTATGCATGGCAGAGCTAATGGGTAGACCGACCATAGAAAAAGAACGGAGAAAAAGTGGAGAAAAAGTGGAGAAAAAGTGGAGAAAAAGTGGAGAAAAAATGTAGAAAAAGTGGAGGAAAAAGTGGAGAAAAAATGTAGAAAAAGTGGAGAAAAAGTGGAGAAAAAGTGGAGAAAAAATGGAGAAAAAATGGAGAAAAAGTGGAGAAAAAGTGGAGAAAAAGTAGAGAAGAAATGTAGAAAAAATGGAGAAAAAGTGGAGAAAAAGTGGAGAAAAAGTGGAGAAAAAGTGGAGAAAAAATGGAGAAAAAGTGGAGAAAAAATGTAGAAAAAGTGGAGAAAAAGTGGAGAAAAAGTGGAGAAAAAGTGGAGAAAAAATGTAGAAAAAGTGGAGAAAAAGTGGAGAAAAAGTGGAGAAAAAATGTAGAAAAAATGGAGAAAAAGTGTAGAAAAAGTGGAGAAAAAGTGGAGAAAAAGTGGAGAAAAAGTGGAGAAAAAATGTAGAAAAAGTGGAGAAAAAAGTGGAGAAAAAGTGGAGAAAAAAGTGGAGAAAAAGTGGAGAGAAAGTGGAGAGAAAGTGGAGAAAAAATGTAGAAAAAATGGAGAAAAAGTGTAGAAAAAGTGGAGAAAAAGTGGAGAAAAAGTGGAGAAAAAGTGGAGAAAAAATGTAGAAAAAGTGGAGAAAAAAGTGGAGAAAAAGTGGAGAAAAAAGTGGAGAAAAAGTGGAGAGAAAGTGGAGAGAAAGTGGAGAAAAAATGTAGAAAAAGTGGAGAAAAAGTGGAGAAAAAGTGGAGAAAAAGTGGAGAAAAAAGTGGAGAAAAAGTGGAGAAAAAATGTAGAAAAAGTGGAGAAAAAATGTAGAAAAAGTGGAGAAAAAATGTAGAAAAAGTGGAGAAAAAGTGGAGAAAAAATGTAGAAAAAGTGGAGAAAAAGTGGAGAAAAAGTGGAGAAAAAGTGGAGAAAAAATGGAGAAAAAATGGAGAAAAAATGGAGAAAAAGTGGAGAAAAAGTGGAGAAAAAGTAGAGAAGAAATGTAGAAAAAATGGAGAAAAAGTGGAGAAAAAGTGGAGAAAAAGTGGAGAAAAAGTGGAGAAAAAATGGAGAAAAAGTGGAGAAAAAATGGAGAAAAAGTGGAGAAAAAGTGGAGAAAAAGTGGAGAAAAAATGTAGAAAAAGTGGAGAAAAAGTGGAGAAAAAGTGGAGAAAAAATGTAGAAAAAGTGGAGAAAAAGTGGAGAAAAAGTGGAGAAAAAATGTAGAAAAAATGGAGAAAAAGTGTAGAAAAAGTGGAGAAAAAGTGGAGAAAAAGTGGAGAAAAAATGTAGAAAAAGTGGAGAAAAAAGTGGAGAAAAAGTGGAGAAAAAAGTGGAGAAAAAGTGGAGAGAAAGTGGAGAGAAAGTGGAGAAAAAATGTAGAAAAAGTGGAGAAAAAGTGGAGAAAAAGTGGAGAAAAAGTGGAGAAAAAAGTGGAGAAAAAGTGGAGAAAAAATGTAGAAAAAGTGGAGAAAAAATGTAGAAAAAGTGGAGAAAAAATGTAGAAAAAGTGGAGAAAAAGTGGAGAAAAAATGTAGAAAAAGTGGAGAAAAAGTGGAGAAAAAGTGGAGAAAAAGTGGAGAAAAAATGTAGAAAAAATGGAGAAAAAGTGGAGAAAAAGTGGAGAAAAAGTGGAGAAAAAATGGAGAAAAAGTGGAGAAAAAGTGGAGAAAAAGTGGAGAAAAAATGGAGAAAAAGTGGAGAAAAAATGTAGAAAAAGTGGAGAAAAAGTGGAGAAAAAATGGAGGAAAAAATGGAGAAAAAGTGGAGAAAAAGTGGAGAAAAAATGGAGAAAAAGTGGAGAAAAAATGTAGAAAAAGTGGAGAAAAAGTGGAGAAAAAATGGAGGAAAAAATGGAGAAAAAATGGAGAAAAAGTGGAGAAAAAGTGGAGAAAAAAGTGGAGAAAAAGTGGAGAAAAAGTGGAGAAAAAATATAGAAAAAGTGGAGAAAAAATGTAGAAAAAGTGACGAAAAAGTGGAGAAAAAGTGGAGAAAAAATGTAGAAAAAGTGGAGAAAAAGTGGAGAAAAAATGTAGAAAAAATGTAGAAAAAGTGGAGAAAAAGTGGAGAAAAAAATGGAGAAAAAATGGAGAAAAAATGTAGAAAAAGTGGAGAAAAAGTGGAGAAAAAATGGAGGAAAAATGGAGGAAAAAATGGAGAAAAAGTGGAGAAAAAGTGGAGAAAAAATGGAGAAAAAGTGGAGAAAAAGTGGAGAAAAAGTGGAGAAAAAGTGGAGAAGAAGTGGAGAAGTGGAGAAGAAGTGGAGAAGAAGTGGAGAAGTGTTTGTTCATGCCAGATGGGAGATAAATAATTTTTTACCGGCGCTGTCATTTACTGTAACGTGATCATCAGTGTACGGTGTATACCTGTGATCACGTGAGCTGGGACCGGAAAAACCGTCCTGAATCATGATCTCCAGGGTCTCAGCTAGCCCTGAAACCCCGGAGATTTTCTGACGCTGGGGGGCGTTATTCACTTATTTCTGCCTGCTGTTTATAAACGGCAGATCAGAATAAGGCTACATTAACACGACCGATCCATTTTTGTGGTCTGCAAAACACAGTCCGTTTTTTTTCACGGGTGCATCCGTGTGGCATCCGTTTCCGTTCCGTAGACGGTCCGTATGTCATCTGTTTGTCATCCGTGTGCCTCCTGTTTTTTTTGTGTACTGCAAAAAAACTGAATGAGGGAAAATGCATAAATTTACCCAGGATCCATAGCTTCATCCTACATGAGGCGGTCACATGTTCCCTCCAGTGCCATTTTCTACTGCTTTTCACAGCGTAGAGCGCTCTGCTGATTTTCTTGTGCTTGTATACTTCATATCAGTCTTTTCTGTCATTATAATGGCAGAAAGACACATAATGTCCCACTCTCCTGCATTTTGTAATTTTGCACCCTTTGGTGCCTTTCATGTGGCACTAAGGGGTGCTTAGCTTTGTATTTAGCCAAAAAAATGAAAAAAAAAAAAATGACGTAGGGTTCCCCCTATTTTTGTAGCCAGCTAGGGTAATGCAGACGGCTGCAGCCTGCAGACCACAGCTGGCAACCTCACCTTGGCTGGTAATCCAAAACTGAGGGCACCCCACGCTGTTATTTTAAATTAAATAAATAATTTAAAAAAAAAAACACGTAGGGGTCCCCCCAAAATTGGATCACCAGACAAGGTAAAGCAGACAGCTGGGGGTCTGATATTCTCAGACTAAGGAGGTCCATGGTTATTGGACTCTCCCCAGCCTAAAAATAACAGGCCGCAGCCGCCCCAGAAGTGGCGCATCCATTAGATGCGCCAATCCTGGTGCTTCGCCCCAGCTCATCCCGCGCCCTGGTGCGGTGGCAAACGGGGTAATATATGGGGTTAATACCAGATGTGTAATGTCACCTGGCATCAAGCCCTGGGGTTGGTGAGGTCAGGCGTCTATCAGATACCCGACATCACCAACCCAGTCAGTAATAAAAAAAAATAGACGACAAACACATTTTTATTTGAAAAAACACTCCCCAAAACATTCCCTCTTTAACCAATTTATTAGAAAGAAAAACAAATCCAGGTCTGGTGTAATCCAAGGGGTTGCCATGACGATCCACACTGTCCCAGTCAATGAAGAGCAGGATGTTCCCCATTGGCTGGGAGAGCAGTGCAGTGACCTGAGCTAACATCAATGGGTCAGCCCAGGTCACTGCAGGGGATGACAAGTGCTGCTGTCAGCGAGGTACATTACCTGCGCTGATCTCCAGCACACTGACAGCCCCTGTCACTGAGTTCAATGACCGGCGCCTTCACACCAAGTATCGCGAGAGGCCCGTGACGTCACCGCTAGTCAGTCTCGGGTCGGAAGCGAGAGAAGGTGATGTGACAAGCGGCGTCCATGGAGGACAGTGACAGCGCTGAGGTCGGGATGGCGGGACTTCATCACCGCAGGTAAGCCGAGCGGGACCATGTGTGTGTGTGTGTGTGTGTGTGTGTGTGTGTGTGTGTGTGTGTGTATGTATATGTACATGCCGCGGGCAGGAGGGGGTGGAGTAAGCTGAGCGGGGAAGTGTGGGCTTCCTGCACGTAACTAGGATAAACATCGGGTTACTAACCAAAGCGCTTTGCTTGGATACCCGATGTTTATCTTGGTTACTAGCTTGTGGCAGGCTGCCAGCGATGGCTCCTGCACACTGTAGCTGTAAAAAGCCCTGCTTTTTGCTGCTAGAACCGTTCTCGAATGTATCTAGAACTATCGAGCTTTTGCAAAAAGCTCGAGTTCTAGTTCGATCTCGAACAGCCCCCAAAATCACTCGAGCCTAGAACTGGAGAACCTCAAACCACGAACCGCGCTCAACTCTAGTTAGACATACATAGTTAAAATCCAATTAGATGAGACAGAGAGAGAAAAAGGTCCCAGGGAGGGAGACAGACTACCCCTTAACTAAAACTGGTAAGAAAGCAGTATTACTATATCCCCCGGGGGGGGCATATAAGTAACCAAAAGATATCAATAGTATACCCCCTGGGCTAGTGGAGTGATGGAATGTCCATACATTAAACAGTAACCAGTAGTAGTAGTGGTGTTACATACTGGTGTACTTAGGCCCTGATTTGGAAAGGATAAGGTCCAAATCAGTGCCTGAGTACACCAGTATGTAACACCACCAGAATAATCTCCGAAAAAAAAAAAAAAAGTCATACAGTGGTGGGTAAATTGGCACCTGAAGGACCTACCTGTGGTATGTATAGCACCCATAAAGGGAGTCTGTCAGCCTCACATGTGGACCCGGTCCCGACACGTGTTTCGCATGGGCTTCAACGGGAGACCGTGACCAGCAGTGTGCCGGCGGTGTGTAAATAGAGGCAAGGGGCGGGGACTCGCTGTGGTAATCACTGCTGTGTCTGGACTCAGCTGAGCGAGCGTATCCCTCCAATAGCCGGCACTCGATATGGCTTCCGGGTTCCAGGAAAACCTCCTGGTGACGTCATACCCAGAAGCCATAGCACCGAGGCTGGATTGAAGTGAGCACGCTCAGAAGTCTGTGACAGCGCTGAACAGCGGTCTCCATCTTAAGTCCTGGCAGCAGTATGGGCAACAAGCACAATTCATGTAATCACAGTAATTTTATATAGAATTGCACACAGTTAGTATCAGTGGTGTCTGGTACTTTGGTAGGCAGGAAAAGATACATAATTAAATATAGCGCTCCTTGTAATTATAGTAGACAATCCAAAATAGCACAGAGCCACAGCACTCATCTTAAGTCCTGGCGAAAGTAAGGGCAGGGAGCATAGTTCATGTCACCATAGCAATCTTAGTCAGACAGCCACACTAATACCATAAGACATCCACAAGGTGGCACCAGTGGTGTCTGGCCATTGATAACACAGATTAGAAATTGTGCTCATTGCAGTCACTAGTAAAGTTCACAGTGAACACAGAGGTTACTACAAATCCTCTAGGACTTCTGGATATCCGGTCCACGTTGTCCATCCCTCATACAGATGGTATATACTCCACCGCAGGCAAAGAAATGAAAAAAGACTAAAGAAAAAAGATACAAAGATAAGAATCAATATGGATCACTGCTAAAAATAATATATACAATGAAGGCATAGGAAAAAACGATGTCAGGACTTGCAGCATAAGATAAATATCAATACAGAGGAACACTAATAGAATGGTCATAATAAAATGTATGTATTCTATGGGGTCTATGTATATTACAACAAATATGAGGTCCGCTCTACTTGGTCTCTGTTTTTCTAATATTGTTTTCCTGTGTCTTTTCACAGAGATACGACCGGGTGTCAATATGGATCAGCTGTCACGCGAAAAGGCATGGCAGGATAAACTTAATCAATTATTTGAGACAGAGGAGGTTGTGGCCTCTGACCCGAAGTCTATGGAGGCCGATGCCTTGACGAGTAGCATGAGATTGCTTTTTAATAAAAAAATACGATTGTAGGTGGAACCGGTCATTTATGCAAAAATATTTGGAGAAGGATTTAATCTCCAGGGGGTTGAGGATCCAAGTATTTTCCTCTTTTAACGTCACTAGTGAGGCTTTTTTTAGCAACAATGAGAGGCAGCAGCCACTGGTTGTTCTAGGGTGTTTATGCAACTACTCATCCAAAAGAATGATGAATCCATCCAGGAGGTGGAAGCGGAGATTGGGCGGTCGCAGGAGAAGCTATCGGGTCTGGTGAATGCTGACTTTTTAAAAAATTTTTATGAATCTATAGATAAGGAATTCTCAAAATGGGAAAAAGATATACTATCTGTCAAGTCCAAGAAGTACCAGAGAGACGTTTCTGATTATAAAAACAAGCTGGTATACAGGTGGAAGGGGCAATCTACTAAAAAGAAGAGAAAGCCCACTATGTCTGGCTCTGTTTCCATGTCTTCAATTTCATCATGTGAGGAAGGGTCTTGTACTGGTAATCTCCCTATGGGTCCTATTACTAGGGCAACAACTGCAAAAGCTAAAGGCCAACAGCCACCAAAACGCCCCCTAAATTACCTTTTGACAACAGGGAAAAGAGGCGAAGAACCTACTAGAAATGGGGAAACGCGTAAAATGGAGGTAACAAACCTGACAAATATACGACTCTCCCATGATCAGATTGAAGTCTTGAAACTCGGCTTATCTTTTGTTCCTGATACTACTTTTGATTTATTTTCAGTACCTAGAGACCTGAATCTTTTTCTGCGAAAACTCAATCTCCGCCGGATTTACACTAGCAAGACTCAAGATACCCCCCTGGTGGACGTGGATCGAGTGGTTCTTCAGGATTTGGAGGATTTGGAGATGGTGGGTGAGAGTGCTGCTACTAACCGTTTTCCTACAGACATTATGCCCAAGTCCACCACTCCCCCCCCCCCCTTGTCGCTCTGCCCACAACTCCAGATTTTCCATGACCTGGTGGTGAGTGATTTACGAACCCTCTCCACCAGGAGGAGTTGTTCCAATCTCCCACATAGACTTAGAGTGGTTCTACGGGAGCTCCAGTCTATGGAGGGAGTTATTTTTAAGCCGGCCGATAAGGGGGCAATGTGGTGGTTTGGTCAAAGGAAGCCTATGTTAAGGAGGCTAATAAACAACTTAGGAATAGGGATTCATACACCACTCTCCCCTCCAACCCCACTAGTAAGTTTTTGATTGAGCTGCGACTGATCTTGGAGAGGGCATTTGACCTAGGCATAATCCCGAGAAAGGTACTGGATGGCCTCCTACCAAGGTCCCCGGTGATACCCACCTTCTACTTACTTCCTAAAATTCACAAACATCCGACCAGTCCACCAGGGCATCCAATTGTCTCTGGCATTGGAGGGCTAAGCGATATGGTATGCAAATTCATTGATTTCTATCTGCATCCACTTGTGGAGACGCTGCCCTCCTATGTCTGAGATACTTCTGACGTCCTGAGGAGACTGGATGGACTATATGTGGAAGGTGGGATTTCGCTGGTGACTTTGGATGTGGAGGCTCTTTATACCAGTATTTACCATCAACACGGCCTGCGGGCCATTCAATACTTTCTTGGGATGAGCTGTTGGAATCCACCCTTGCGCTCTCTGATCGTTGAGCTGTTGGAGTTAGTGCTCACACACAACTTCTTCGTTTTCGATGACTGGTACTACCTCCAGCGACGCGGCACTGCGATGGGGGTGGCATGTGCCCCCTCTTATGCCAACCTCTTCCTTGGTTATTGGGAGAGGGAGTTTTTTTGGGGGGGGGCATTATTGCTAGCTCCCATGCGCATTGCTGGCTTCGCTATATCGACGACATTTTTGTCATTTGGGGGGGTACCGGTCTCGAACTCGAGGAGTTTGTGCGTCAGCTGAACTCCAACAGCTACAATATCCACCTCACTTGCCAGCACCATACTTGGACCATCGACTTCCTGGATTTAAGGATTTCGGTGATGGAAGATGGTGCGGTGGCAACGGACATCTTTAGGAAATCCACGTCCGTCAATTCTCTCCTGCATGCTAGATCTAGTCATCCACCGTCAACCATACGATCAATTCCAGTTGGGCAGTTCCTACGTCTTAGACGGATCTGCTCGACTGATGAACTCTTTGAACAACAGGCGGTGGATATGCGGGAGAGATTCACGAAGCGTGGGTGTAGCCAGAGGTGGATTAAGAAAGGATGCCAGAGAGCAAAAGGTACCAACAGAAATAGTCTCTTGTCCCGTGCCTATGTCAGTCGCAGCTCATCATCATCCTCTGGAGCCACTCGATTCATCTCCCCTTACAATAGCCAGTGGCATGATATACAACAGATTTTTGTGAAGCATTGGGGGGGTGCTCAAGACAGATCCTGTGCTAAGAAAGGTGGTCTCTGATCGCCCACTCATGACTGCCAGACGGGTCAGAAGCCTGACCGATTTACTGGTTCATAGCCACTATATTTTAAAATCAGGTCTGCCCTTTCATACAGGTCGCCCCAAATGGTGTTGCTTCCCCTGTGGCTCTTGCCTCACCTGCCGCAATATCAGACGGACCACCACTTTTTTGGCGGCGAACTCCAGCAGACAGTATGAGATTCGTCACTACATTACGTGCAGTACTGCTGGAGTCGTGTATCATGCCACATGTGGGTGTGGACTGATATACATCGGACTAACCTCACGTGAACTCCGTAGGAGAACACGTGAACGTGTACGTGATATTGCAGCGGCAGCTGAAGTGGAGTCTATGGAGTCCCTGAAGACATTACCACGCCACTTCAAGCTCAAGCATAATTGCGATCCATCGAGCTTAGTGGTTTGTGGAATTGACAAGATACATATGGGCATACGTGGGGGCGACCTTATGAAGCGACTGTCACAACGAGAAGCCCAGTGGATTTTTCGGCTTGGGACAGTTGCCCCTGACGGGTTAAATGAGAGGCTTTCATTCTCACCCTTCCTATAGCACATAATTATATTTTTTTTTTTCTCTCTCTGTTCTTGATGAGTACTAAATGAGTACTAATCCCCTGCTTTATTTGCACTATGGCTATTTCTGACCTCCTCTTTGGCTTACTTGGCATGGCCATCTCCCAACGGGTTTAGATAAGGGACTTTCCTATATTAGTATTATCTCTACCTGTTTGGGTACATAGAGGTATTCCTTTTTGTCTCCTTTTATTTTATTTTATTTTATTATGACCATTCTATTAGGGTTCCTCTGTATTGATATTTATCTTATGCTGCAAGTCCTGACATCGTTTTTTCCTATGCCTTCATTGTATGTATTATTTTTAGCAGTGATCCATATTGATTCTTATCTTTGTATCTTTTTTCTTTAGTCTTTTTTCATTTCTTTGCCTGCGGTGGAGTATATACCATCTGTATGAGGGATGGACAACGTGGACCGGATATCCAGAAGTCCTGGAGGATTTGTAGTAACCTCTGTGTTCACTGTGAACTTTACTAGTGACTGCAATGAGCACAATTTCTAATCTGTGTTATCAATGGCCAGACACCACTGGAGCCACCCTGTGGATGTCTTATGGTATTAGTGTGGCTGTCTGACTAAGGCTATGTGCACACAGTGCGTTTTTTTGACGCTGCGTTTTTGTGCGTTTTTGGCCGCGATTTTGCCGCGATTTGGTGCGTTTTTTTGCTGCGTTTTGCTGCGTTTTTGCTCACTGCGTCTTTATGCGTTTTTTTATCAGTGAACAAAAAAAAAAGGTCTGATGTCATTTCCTTCTTCAATGTGTTCTTCATTCTCCACTAGTGTATGCAGAAGAGCAGACAGCTGCAGAACTACAAGGCTCAGTATCCTCCATCCAATAGTGTATGCAGGAGAGCAGACAGCAGCTGCAGAACTACAAGGCTCAGCATGCTCCATCCAGGACTGTATGCTTGAGGGACAGTCAGGGGGAGCAGACCTACAAGGCTCAGCATCCTCCATCCAATAGTGTATGCAGGAGAGCAGACAGCAGCTGTCGAACTACAAGGCTCAGCATCCTCCTTCCAGGACTGTATGCAGGATTTCTTTGCCCCCCAAACAAGAAAAATGACGTGGGCTTCGCCATATTTTTGTATGCTAGCCGGGTACAGCAGGCAGGTACGGGCTGCCCCCAACCCCCAGCTGCCTATTTGTACCCGGCTGGGAACCAAAAATATAGAGAAGCCCTTTTTTTTTAAATTATTTCATGAATTTCATGAAATAATTTTAAAAAAAAATGACGTGGGCTTCGCCCAATTTTTGAGTCCAGCCGGGTATAACTAGGCAGCTGGGGATTGGAATCCACAGTGCAGGGTGCCCATGCTTTCTGGGCACCCCCACTGTGAATTGCAGTCCCGCAGCCATCCCAGAAAATGGCGCTTTCATAGAAGCGCCATCTTCTGGCGCTGTATCCAACTCTTCCAGCTGCCCTGAAGCCGGGTGGCTAGCTGGGTAATAATAATGGAGTTAGGGCTAGCTGTATATTATAAGCTGGCCCTAAGCCCGAAATTCATGGTGTCACGCCAATATTAGACATGGCCACCATGAATTTCTAGTAAAGATAAAAAAAAAACACAACACACAGAAAAATATTTTTATTAGAAATAAAACACAACACAATTAGTGACTCCATCTTTATTGAAATAAACCCCCCTCCGCAGTAATCCTGGGTCAGGGTCTCGCGCCGTCCAATCCGGATCCAATATCATCTGATCGGTTTGCTGGAAGGCAAAGCGATCAGATGATGTGTCAGGTTCAAGTGCCTGAATCACATCACACATCAGCTGATTGTATAAAAGTCGATTATACAATCAGCAGATGCATCGGTGCAAAAAAAAAAAAAAAAATACTCACTTATGTGCTGATTACCGGCAGCTCCTGGAGCGATGGGGCGGGAGTCTGATCCCGTCCGATCGCTGCAGCAGCTGCCGGTAATCAGGGATGAAGTCTCCTGACGCATCCGCTGATACCGGCCGGGCGCCCGCGTCACCGCAATACTTACGATCACCTGATGCATCAGGTGACTGCATCAGGTGATCCATCGCCAGGTCCTGCATCCACCGGAGGTGTCCCAGCCGTCTGCACACAGCCAGAGCGGCGATACCGTGAGAGGAGATGGGAGCGGGCATGGCACTGGGAGGCTGCAGACAGGTGAGTATAACTTTTTTTTTTTCCTACTGTTAACTTTTGTTTTCGCAGCCGCTTCCACCTCCTGCCTGTACATGGCGCCGCACGGCAGCATACATGCCCAGGACGGGAGGTGGAAGCGACGGTGACGGTACCGGGAGGATTCACGCTTCTGTATATACTGACAGAAGGAATCCTCTTCCTGTACACGTCACTTTACTACCCACCTCCTGCGTTTATAGCTGCGTTTTTGGTCTTAGAAACGCACCAAAACGCAGCTATTTGCGTTTCTCATTGCGTCTTTGAACATCCCATTGAACTCAATGGATGAAAAGCGCAGTGAAAAACGCGGGAATAATTGACATGCTGCGTTTTTGTGGCACCACAAAAACGCAGCTGAAAAAAAACAGATGTGTGGGCACAGCAAAAATGAAAACTCATAGACTTTGCTGGGGAAGCAAAGTCCTGCAGTTTTGAGGCCAAAAACGCACCCGAAAAACGCGCAAAAACGCCGCGAAAAACGCACTGTGTGCACATAGCCTTAGGGTACGTGCACACACTGCGTTTTTTTGACGCTGCGTTTTTGTGCGTTTTTGGCCGCGATTTTGCCGCGATTTGGTGCATTTTTTTGCTGCGTTTTGCTGCGTTTTTGCTCACTGCGTCCTTATGCGTTTTTTATCAGTGAACAAAAAGAAAAGGTCTGATGTCATTTCCTTCTTCAATGTGTTCTTCATTCTCCACTAGTGTATGCAGAAGAGCAGACAGCTGCAGAACTACAAGGCTCAGCATCCTCCATCCAATAGTGTATGCAGGAGAGCAGACAGCAGCTGTCGAACTACAAGGCTCAGCATCCTCCATCCAATAGTGTATGCAGGAGAGCAGACAGCAGCTGTCGAACTACAAGGCTCAGCATCCTCCTTCCAGGACTGTATGCAGGATTTCTTTGCCCCCCCAAACAAAAAAAATGACGTGGGCTTCGCCATATTTTTGTATGCTAGCCGGGTACAGCAGGCAGGTACGGGCTGCCCCCAACCCCCAGCTGCCTATTTGTACCCGGCTGGGAAACAAAAATATAGGGAAGCCCTTTTTTTTTAAAATTATTTCATGAATTTCATGAAATAATTTAAAAAAAAAATGACGTGAGCTTCGCCCAATTTTTAAGTCCAGCCGGGTACAACTAGGCAGCTGGGGATTGGAATCCACAGTGCAGGGTACCCATGCTTTCTGGGCACCCCCGCTGTGAATTGCAGTCCCGCAGCCACCCCAGAAAATGGCGCTTTCATAGAATCGCCATCTTCTGGCGCTGTATCCAACTCTTCCAGCTGCCCTGAAGCCGGGTGGCTAGCTAGGTAATAATGGAGTTAGGGCTAGCTGTATATTATCAGCTAGCCCTAAGCCCGAAATTCATGGTGTCACGCCAATATTAGACATGGCCACCATGAATTTCTAGTAAAGATAAAAAAAAAACACAACACACAGAAAAATATTTTTATTAGAAATAAAACACAACACAATTAGTGACTCCATCTTTATTGAAATAAAGAACCCCCCTCCGCAGTAATCCTGGGTCAGGGTCCCGTGCCGTCCAATCCGGATCCAATTACATCTGATCGGTTTGCTGGAAGGCATACCGGTCAGATGATGTGTCAGGATCAAGTGCCTGAATCCCATCACACATCAGCTGATTGTATAAAAGCCGATTATACAATCAGCTGATGCATCAGTGCAAAAAAAAAAAAATAATACTCACTTATGTGCTGATTACCGGCAGCTCCTGCAGCGATGGGGTGGGAGTCTGATCCTGTCCGATCGCTGCAGCAGCTGCCGGTAATCAGGGATGAAGTCTCCTGACGCATCCGCTGATACCGGCCAGGCGCCCGCGTCACCGCGATAATTACGATCACCTGATGCGTCAGGTGACTGCATCAGGTGATCCATCGCCAGGTCCTGCATCCATCGGAGCTTTCCCGGCCGTTTGCACACAGCCGGAGCGGGGGTGGCGATACCGTGAGAGGAGATGGGAGCGGGCATGGCACCGGGAGGCTGCAGACAGGTGAGTATAACTTTTTTTTTTTTTCTACTGTTAACTTGTTTTCGCAGCCGCTTCCACCTCCCGCCCAGACATGGCGCCGCACGGCAGCATACATGCCCAGGACGGGAGGTGGAAGCGACGGTGACGGTACCGGGAGGATTCACGCTTCTGTATATACTGACAGAAGGAATCCTCTTCCTGTACACGTCACTTTACTACCCACCTCCTGCGTTTATAGCTGCGTTTTTGGTCTTAGAAACGTACCAAAACGCAGCTATTTGCGTTTCTCATTGCGTCTTTCAACATCCCATTGAACTCAATGGATGAAAAGCGCAGTGAAAAACGCGGGAATAATTGACATGCTGCGCTTTTGTGGTCACCACAAAAACGCAGCTGAAAAAAAAACGCTGTGTGGGGACAGCAAAAATGAAAACTCATAGACTTTGCTGGGGAAGCAAAGTCATGCAGTTTTGAGGCCAAAAACGCACCCGAAAAACGCGCAAAAACGCCGAGAAAAACGCACTGTGTGCACATAGCCTAAGATTGCTATGGTGACATGAACTATGCTCCCTGCCCTTACTTTCGCCAGGGGTTAAGATTAGTGCTGTGGCTCTGTGCTATTTTGGATTGTCTACTATAACTACAAGGAGCTCTAAATTTAATTATGTATCTTTTCCTGCCTACCAAAGTACCAGACACCACTGATACTAACTATGTGCAATTCTATATAAAATTACTGTGATTACATGAATTGTGCTTGTTGCCCATACTGCTGCCAGGACTTAAGATGGAGACCGCTGTTCAGCGCTGTCACAGACTTCTGAGCGTGCTCACTTCAATCCGGCCTCGGTGCTATGGCTTCTGGGTATGACGTCACCAGGAGGTTTTCCTGGAACCCGGAAGCCATATCGAGTGCCGGCTATTGGAGGGATACGCTCGCTCAGCTGAGTCCAGACACAGCAGTGATTACCACAGCGAGTCCCCGCCCCTTGCCTCTATTTACACACCGCCGGCACACTGCTGGTCACGGTCTCCCGTTGAAGCCCATGCGAAACACGTGTCGGGACCGGGTCCACATGTGAGGCTGACAGACTCCCTTTCTGGGTGCTATACATACCACAGGTAGGTCCTTCAGGTGCCAATTTACCCACCACTGTATGACTTTTTTTTTTTCGGAGATTATTCTGGTGGTGTTACATACTGGTGTACTCAGGCCCTGATTTGGACCTTATCCTGTCCAAATCAGGGCCTAAGTACACCAGTATGTAACACCACTACTACTACTGGTTACTGTTTAATGTATGGACATTCCATCACTCCACTAGCCCAGGGGGTATACTATTGATATCTTTTGGTTACTTATATGCCCCCCCCCCCTGGGATATAGTAATACTACTTTCTTACCAGTTTTAGTTAAGGGGTAGTCTGTCTCCCTCCCTGGGACTTTTTTCTCTCTCTGTCTCATCTAATTGGATTTTAACTATGTATGTCTAACTACTAACTGTCATCACATAAATAGTTGCACCTCCTGTGCCCACCAGAGTCGTCTACTACAACGCCTGGGACCTTAACCTGGTCATGGACACACAATAGGTTTGCAGGGGGTCAGGTTGTTTGGGTGGCGGGTTAATGGGATCCAGGACATTGGGACTGGACTGTTGCAGGAAGAGGCTGCAACGGAGTAAGTTGAGCCTCCGCTACTACTGAAACCGGTAGCGTTCCAACGTTGGAGAGATTAACTCATAAAGTTTCCCGTAATGTTTAAGTACCAAGCCTACCTATTATAGGATGAACCTGTGTAAATAAAAAAATGTTCTTTTTTCTATTTTTCACAATTTGAAAAAAAAAAATAAAACCTCTGATGTCCTGTAGCTTGGGGACGAGCTTCGTTTAACCATGGGGGAATGTGATGCCCTGGCCTATCAGATCGTCACAGGGTATTGTGCAATCTGCCCTTCTGTGTAATATCCACCTCCTCCTTGGTTACGGGACCCTAACCAATGGTGTTGCCAAAACCAGATAATCAAAATCCTAGAAACACTCTGCACCACACCCACCAGACACACCAGTGGACGACCTGAGTGGAATAGGGTCGCCCACGTGGGAGGTTGGTTAAGGGGAGGTCAGGTGTGTCAGAAGTAGGCCAGAGTAGTGTTGAAAGTGAAGGAGAGAGGAGGTCAGGAGCTGGGCTCCTTGGAGTTACTAGGTAGCAGACGTTGGTCTGGGGCTGGTAGGAGCTGGACCCCGGTCGCAGTGGATCGTAACAAGGGGCACGGCATTGTCGTGGAGGACAGCCGGCGGCCTTGTACCATCACCGGGCTGGGACCAGGGTACGACAGGGTACGTGGACCCTAGGTCAGGGAGTAGCTTCAGGAAACCTGACAATTTACCCGACGAGAACGGAGCCTTCAAGATCTGCTCTCCACTTGCTCCAAAATTGGGGTACTAGTGCAACGATAGGGACAGGACTTTCCACACATACGGTCCAGGAAATCCCAAGTATGAACCCTGAGAGCAAGCTCCCTCAATTTGCCACACTGGGGAGCGGGACCCGACTAGTTTCAAGCTACAGGGGCCAACTAAGAAGAGAACAAGGTGCAAAGGGAAAGGTCACAGATCAACAGGCAACAACAGCAGAAACGGGACCTAAACATGCTCCCCTCAGCGGCAGCGGTGTCCAGAACTTTGGTTTACTAAGTTGTTGGTGTCAGCGTTATTGGACTGAGTGAGTACGCAAGTGACCCTTACCTCTCCAACGGCACAACCCTGTCACCATCCCTGAGTCCCGGGGCATTCCTCTCTACCCGTGGAGGGGTTAAACACCTGGCTGCCCACTCCATCACCACCGGGTACTCCCCAGCTGCAGCGGTGGTACTCCACCTTACCACACACCACGGGTGGCATAAATACACCGTCCCCTGTAAATATCCCCTTAATTCGAGTGGCCGCACGACCCCCGGGTCCAGACACTCCTCGAGCCACCGCGGATCCGGATCCGAGCAGCCCGGCTGCTGACGCAGGGGCAGCACATAATAAGTTATGTTTCTTCTGTGGAGATACCTCTCATACTATTTCCGTCTGCCCTAACCGTGAAAAACGATTTGCCCGTTTATTTACTTTGGGCAATGTTCAGCCTAAGTTTCTTTTGTCAGTTTCTTTGATCTGTTCTCTGTCGTCATTTTCTGCTATGGCTTTTATTGATTCAGGAGCTGCTATGAACTTGATGGATTTGGGGTTTGCTAAGCGTTGTGGTTTCCCCATGGTACCTTTGCAAACTCCTATTCTTTTGAGGGGTATTGATGCTACTACTTTAGCTGAAAATAAGCTCCAGTTTTGGACTCAGGTGACGATGCGGGTCGCACCAGACCACCAGGACGATTGTAAGTTTTTGGTGTTGCATAATTTGCATGACATATTGGTACTGGGATTCCCTTAGTTGCAAACCCATAATCCAGTTGTGGATTGTACATCTTTGTCTGGGACTAGTTGGGGCTGTCAATGTGTGCATAGTGATATTCCTGTTTTGTCTATTTCGTCTCAGACACAAGTGGTCCCTGACTATTTGTCTGATATCATGGATGTGTTTAATGAGACCGAGGCTGCGTCCTTGCCTCCGCATAGGGACTATGACTGCGCTATTGAATTAGTGTCTGGATGTAAATTTTCCAAGGGACGGCTTCTCCATTTATCTGTACCTGAACATGTTGCTATGCGGACTTATATTAAGGAGTCATTGGAGAAGGGTCACATTAGATCGTCATCTTCACCTTTGGGTGCTGCTTTTTTCTTTGTGGCCAAGAAGGATGGCTCATAGCGACCCTGTATTGACTATCGTCTCCTTAATAAAATTACGATCAACTCAATATCAGTATCCATTGCCTCTGATTTCTGACCTGTTTTCTAGAGTGAAGGGTGCTAGTTTGTTTACTAGGCTTTATCTTCGAGGGGCGTATAATCTCCTTCGCATTAAGCAGGGTGATGAATGGAAGATGGGGTTTAATACCCCTGAGGGGCATTTTGAGTACCTAGTGATGCCTTTTGGGCTCACTAATGCCCCTTCTGTCTTCCAGTCTTTCATGAATGATTTTTTTTGAGGACTTTGTTGACAAGTTTTTGATTGTCTATTTGGACCACATTTTGATTTTTTCTGATGATTGGGATTCTCATGTTGAACAGGTTCGGACAGTGTTTCAGATTCTTAGGGACAATGCGCTGTATGTTAAGGGATCGAAATGTCTTTTTGGCGTACGAAAGATCTCTTTTTTGGGGTTCATTTTGTCCCCGTCTTCTATAGAAATGGATCCGGTCAAGGTCCAGGTCATTCATGATTGGGTTCAGCCTACTTCTTTGAAAGCCCTTCAGAAGTTTTTGGGTTTTGCTAATTTCTATCGTAAATTCATAGGTAATTTTTTTGGTATCGTTAAGCGATTGACTGATTTGACCAAGAAGGGAGCTGATGCTGTGAATTGGTCTCCGGAGGCAGTCTTGGCTTTTCAGGAGCTTAAAAGGAGATTTACTTCTGCTCCAGTCCAGCGGCAGCCAGATGTGCTGGAGTTGGATTATTCCCTGCTGGGAATGTCTATATACCCAGCTCCATATTCTGCAATGTATTTTTGTTTTGTCATGCTTGATATTAATTTCAGTCCTCCCAATATATTAGTGTTTTGCTTGGATCCCAGTAACACCAGAGTACTGATATAGTGGGGGGGAGAGATTGTGTGGTCTTAGCTTTTTGATATCAGGTGTGTTGGTTTTTTGTTAGGGTTTTGCACGGCTGCAGACAGTGCTCTTTTCTGTCCTTTCCTATATAGATAGTTTGGGCCTCATCTTTGCTGATTATGTTCTCTACCTGTGTACTATGTTTCATCTTGTCTCACCGGATTTACATGTTTGGGGGCTACCTATAATCTTTGGGGAACTGCTCAGAGACAGATCAGCTTTCCTTGTTTTTCTCTCTTTAGGAACATATAGCTCTCTCCGGCTGTGTCAAAGCGACCAGGTCATCATAGGCACGTCCCACGGCTACTTCTAGCTGTGTTATCAGTTAGAGGTCTGCAGTCCGCTGAGTTTCCAACCACTCTAGTGATTCTCTGGGTTTCCTAGTTTCTACCCCTTTGATCCTCCTTGATCACTGAATCATACCAATATCCCATCTAGTGGGGTACAGAGGTAATCAGGTTATTTAGTTTAGTTATACACAGGAGGACAAAGAGTAAAGTGCAAAAAATTCATATATTTTATTGATGCAAGGAAAAAAAAAATGCACGGTTTCGCTGCGCTGCTCAGAAAGGTAGTGATAAGGTTATTTGGGATGTAGATTTATTAATTATTTACATGGCACTACGCGTTTCGGGGGTACAACCTCCCCCTTCCTCAGGTAGCAGTAAAATGCAGGAAAATCAAATCTTAAATACACAAACTGGATGAAGAGAAAAAAAAAAAGAGAATCCTTATTCCCTTAATCAGATTGAATCCCCATCGGGGTGGGATCGTTCAGACAATTAGTTGATTAGGAAGGCTCTCCCCTAGAAGATACCGATCTTTTGCATTCATAAAAAAAAAATGGTATATATGGGTTTACAAAAAACACCAATACATAATGAAATAAAATGTGCATTAAAAACATTGATAATAGACAATAAATGTGTATTTTGCCTCCATTTGGTGCAATGCATGTGTGATGCCATATTGGCAATATGGGGAGTGACTAAAAAACAGGAAGGTTACTGTTAGTTAAAAAAGCGATGATATAAAATCAATATAAAGACCCAACTGATTTTCCATGTGAATTTACATAAAAAAGACTGTTTTGGATAAAAAATTCTTTCGGAAAGATTAAAAAGCTATATATGTAAAAATAAATTGGAAAGGAACTTTTGATAAAAATGTTGTTCCCCATCGGAGACTAAATTAAATTATTTGACTGGAGCTGACATACCAATATACGTTAAAAATAGGGTAAATTCATATGGAGAAAATTAAATGGAGAAAATTATATGGGGCCTGGAGGAGAGTAGGGCAAACACTGGTTACAAGAGCTGCCTGGTAACCACTTACACTGATTCATACAGAAAGGTAAAGGAGCTGGTAAGCAGATATTGGTATATCCTGAAAAATGACAAAATTCTCTCGGGGATCCTACCCAATAAACCGAAGGTAGTGTTCCGTAGAAACAGAAATTTAAAAAGCATGATTGCCCCTAGTAAAATATTTAATGAGAAATCTACCGTGTCCCTGAAGGAGTCAGACATCAAAAAACCAGTAGGGAATTTCCGCTGTGGCCAACCAAGGTGCCTATGTTGTAAAACACTGAAACAAGGTACACATTTATTCAAGTCCAACATCACGGGGGAAGAATTTTCTATAAAGCAACACCTTACCTGTACCACCTCCTATGTGATCTATCTGTTGGAATGTCCCTGCGGCCTACAATACGTAGGTCGTACAACACAAATGTTACACAACAGGCTAAATGGTCACAGATACAACATCCACCATGGTCTACTTACACACAGTTTATCAAAACATTTTTTGTGTGAACACAATAAGGACAGTGACACCTTTAAAACAGTAATCATTTAAGAAATCATGACAGATAATATGGACAGATACTGGAAGCTAGTGGAGCGGGAATCCTTTTGGATATTTAAACTAGCCACCTTACATCCTGAAGGTCTAAATATAATGACGGAGCGAGTAAAATAGGTCTAAATAAGAGGGATCAGAATACCATTACAGAAAAAACCTTAATTTGAAAACTCATATTTGAAAATCATTAATTCAATATTTAACCACCCAATCCCCACATTGTTGCATAGGGAATGAACTATTTATTATACCTCTTTTTCTTTTTTTTTTTCCCTATTTTGGTTTCATTTTCCTCTTTTTTTCCCCTTTTTTTCCCCCTATTTTGGTTTCAATTTGTTTTCATTTTCCACTTTTTTTTTTTCTCTCTCTTGGACTTCTTTTCTCTTTTCTCTCTTTTTTTTTTTTCTTTCCCTCTTTTGGTTTGTTTGTTTTTTTTTTTTTCCCTCTTTTGGTTTCATATTTTTTTTTTTTTTGTCTCTCTTTTGATATCATTTGTTTTATCATTTTTTCTCATTTTTTTTCCCCTATTTTGGTTTCATTTTCCTCCTTTTTTTTCTTCCCCTCTTTTGGTTTCATATTTTTTTTTTTTCTCTTTCCCTATTTTGGATTCATCTTTCCTTCCTTTTCCAATCCTCCATTTTACCCCTTTTATATTCTTATACTAACTAATTATAATTTTCTCCATATAATTTTCTCCATATGAATTTACCCTATTTTTAACGTATATTGGTATGTCAGCTCCAGTCAAATAATTTAATTTAGTCTCCGATGGGGAACAACATTTTTATCAAAAGTTCCTTTCCAATTTATTTTTACATATATAGCTTTTTAATCTTTCTGAAAGAATTTTTTATCCAAAACAGTCATTTTTATGAAAATTCACATGGAAAATCAGTTGGGTCTCTATATTGATTTTAGATCATCGCTTTTTTAACTAACAGTAACCTTCCTGTTTTTTAGTCACTCCCCATATTGCCAATATGGCATCACACATGCATTGCACCAAATGGAGGCAAAATACACATTTATTGTCTATTATCAATGTTTTTAATGCACATTTTATTTCATTATGTATTGGTGTTTTTTGTAAACCCGTATATACCATTGGTTTTTTATGAATGCAAAAGATCGGTATCTTCTAGGGGAGAGCCTTCCTAATCAACTAATTGAACGATCTCACCCCGATGGGGATTCAATCTGATTAAGGGAATAAGGATTCTCTTTTTTTTTCTCTTCATCCAGTTTGTGTATTTAAGATTTGATTTTCCTGCATTTTACTGCTACCTGAGGAAGGGGGAGGTTGTACCCCCGAAACGCGTAGTGGCATGTAAATAATTAATAAATCTACATCCCAAATAACCTTATCACTACCTTTCTGAGCAGCGCAGCGAAACCGTGCATTTTTTTTTTTCCCTTGCATCTTTATCTCCCTATGGGAGCTCACGGGGCTGCTGCAGCCAGAACCAGGATCGTACTATCCGTTTGAATCTAACACCAGGGGCTGGGGAATCACCGCATCTGTGATCACGGGACCATCCGACCCGGAGGAGGAGCTGCTATCAGACGCCAGACCGGCGGCTGCACACTGCACGTGGAAACTACGGTCGTGTGAGCAGAGTCCTGCGGAGTCAGGAGGACTGGATCCCTGCTGACAAGGAGCGGTGAACTTGCGATCCCCCTTCAATACCACTATCAGTGTTGTACCTGACATACAACACTATCAGGTGAGTGTGCACCTCACATTGTACATACCTCGGTACATTAAGATCCCACACAGGAGCGCCCTCTCTCTCTTTTTTCATATATTTTATTGAGACATACACAACACAGAACGATTAAAATGGTGGTACACTACCATAAAACAGGGGGGGGGATAAAACGCCAGAGTCCAAATATAATGGAATAAGGACAGCCACCTACAGTGTGTCAATATGTGGAATACATAATTGTAAAAAATGGAGGCTATCACAGGGTTAGCTCAGGACAGAGGCAGTGAAAGTGGTACAAGGCTGGGACAATGGAAGGGAAGGCAGCCCCCTTTTGGTAACTGATGACCTCAAGCAAATTCCAACAAGAAGGCGGAAAGATAATCTTACATATAGACAAAGACTAGCATTGAATGAGCTGAGCAGTCTTCAGAATATCGTAATAAAACCGGCTGACAAGGGGGGCAACATTGTGATCTGGGCAGTGGAAAACTATGAAAAAGAGGCCTTCAGGCAATTACGTGATAGGAACACTTATTCCAAATGATCTTTCAATCCTGTACAGTCCTTCTCGCATGGTCTGTCACAGATTTTGGAGGCGGCATCCGAGATCGGTGTGATTACCAACAAGATGGCAGAAGGGCTCTCCACCAAGTATCCAAAGGTACCTACTTTTTACTTACTACCTAAAATCCATAAAGATTCCCTTAGTCCCCCTGGGCGCCCCATCGTGTCTGGCATAGGAGGCCTGTGCGACCCAATTTGTAAATTTGTTGATTACCACCTCAAACCATTAGTGGAAACCCTGCCCTCCTATGTCCGTGACACGACTGATGTGCTCAGGCGGATTGACGGCATCTTTATGGATCAAGACATGCTGATTGTCACGGCTGATGTGGAGCGCCTGTACACCTGCATTTCCCACTCTGATGGGCTGGAGGCTACTCGCCTCTTCCTCGAGATGGGCGGTCGGGATGGCGAACTTAATGGATTTATCCTTGAGCTGCTCCACTTTGCCCTCACTCACAACTTTTTTATTTTCAAAGATCAATTTTATCTGCAGCAACGTGGCACTGCCATGGGGGCGGCCTATGCCCCCTCGTATGCCAACCTCTTCCTCGGTATGTGGGAGAGGTTGGTATTTGGCGAGGGTGGCAGTAGGCTTAGCTCCCATGTGCAGTGCTGGCTCAGATATATTGATGATGTTCTTTTCTTATGGCAGGGCACGGTGGAGCAGCTTGACGAATTCATGGGACACTTGAATAGTAATAATTTGAATATCAAATTGACCTATAAGCATAGCAGCAGGTGCATTGACTTCTTAGATATTAACATCGAGGTGGATTTAATGTCAACCATACAGACAAGTGTCCATCGTAAGTCCACCTCTGTCAATGCCCTGCTGCATGCTTCATCATCTCATACACCATCTACAATCTGCGCCATCCTGACCGGCCAATTCTTGAGAACGAGGCGGATTTGCTCCTCCAATGATTCGTTCGAGCAACAATCTGCCGATCTTGGATGCCGCTTTAGAGATCGCGGCTATAGCAATCGTTCTATTAGGAGGGGATATTTACGTGCTAAGCGGACCTCACGTGTACAGCTTTTGCAGTATACTCTTAAACATGAACATTCTGATCCCCCTGTTTGCTTTATAGGCACGTACAATGGCCATTGGCAGACCATGCGAGAGATTCTGAAACGACATTGGCCTGTTCTGCGATCGGATCCCATCTTGGCTGACATACTTCCCTCTGGTCCTCTTATGATGGCTCGTCGGTCAAAAAACCTCTGGGACATTTTGGTAAGGAGTCATTATGTCCGTCCAATTTCGAATCCTTTTAATACTCGTGGCCCCTTGGCAGGCTGCTTCTCGTGTGGTCGATGTCTAGCCTGCCCAAATATCCTTCGCGCCACGTCCTTTACCTCTTCTGACGGTACCAGGACATTTGATATCAGATGCCATATTACGTGTGCTACGACACACATCATTTATTATGCCACTTGCCCATGCTCCCTCGTGTATCTTGGTCTCACTTCCCGGGAATTGCGGGTACGCACGAGAGAGCATGTGCGCGATATAAGTGCCGCTAGGGATGTTGCTAATGTAGCATTACTCAAGACACTCCCTCGGCATTTTCGGAAGTTCCATGGTAGCAATCCATCTGGCCTAAAGATACGAGGGATTGACGTGGTCCGTGGTGGGTCCCGCGGTGGCGACTTAAAGAAGCGACTGGCCCAGGTTGAGGCCAGATGGATCTCTACTTTGGACACCCTATCCCCCAAGGGGCTTAATGAAAATATTAGTTTTGTCTCCTTTTTGTAATTTGCGCAGTGTGTCCATCGTCTTTTCTTGGACCTCCTCTTAGCATACTCCTTTCTTGTTTTTATTATCTTGCTTTTATTTATTTTGTGTTGTATTGCATCCATCTTCTTTGGTACCACCATTGGTTATCAATTGCTCAGTGGTGGTGACCACAGACTGGTTGTCTCTTTTGTGTATTAATTCCCTCCTTTCTTCTCCATATTAGTGTTGTTATCGGCTCTGTTCTTTCTGTGACCCTCTAGAAGTATGTCATCATACAGATGGAGATTCCTGATAGACCTCTACCTGCTTTGAAGATCTGGATGAAGTCCCGCTTCTATTTTTCCATTTAGGAATATTTATCTAATTCTACTCATAGCATATGTGGCCTCATTAAATTTTGTATTAAATATCTGTGCTGAGACTTAAGAGCGATATGATGTTATGCAATTGATGGTCCCCATATATTCAATTTTGCACTTTGCTTGTGGAGACTCTTCTCCCCTTTTTCTACCTTTCACTCCCTCCTTATGTTACTGGTTGTGACTTTTTAGGTAGTTTCCGTCACCCCCTTTTGATGTCTGATCTGGCGTTACTGCAGAATACTAACCCCCGTACCCGTGGCTGCGTCGCATGGTGCGCCCGCACCGTTGCCGGGGGAATGTGTCCTCCCGGGGCGGTGTGGGCGCACCCGCGTCACAAGGCACGTGGGACGCGGTGTATCTATGCGTTTACCCGACTGAATTAAGTGTGGCGGGGCGTGGTTGCGAGGTTGGCGCGTCCTCGGGACCACGTGGGGCCCTCTTGTGTCGAGGTAACACGCTCTGCACCATGCCCGTTCTATGCAGGCTCTTATTGGTGGCGGCGGGCATCACTCATCGCGTCCCACCATTGACAACAGGAGGCTAATCCCCCTGAGGTGTGACAACTTCCGGTTACGGTCCGGGAGGTGTGCCCCTATTTTGTATATTTATGCTGCTATGGATACCTTGTAATCCATGACGAGTCACGTCCGGTTAAGTCTATGGATCATGTGACGGTTTTTGATATGATGGTTGCCGGGGAGATGCGTCCCTGACTGCCATACCACTCCGCCGGCTATGGTTATTTTTCGATCACCTGACCTGTGTCACTTCCGGTTTCGGCGGCCCGGCCACGCACCGGTATCACATCACCTTAATTTAGGAGGGCTTTTTAAAGAGACTGCCAGTACTGTGCTTATTACTCTGGCTCCCCACCTTGAGAAAGCTTGACCCCGCTGAACGCGCGTCGGATGGAGATCCTGGGCGTTATCCAGGGACCGTACTGAGCTTTTGGACAGTGTTTGGGTTGGCGGAACCTTGAGCACTATTTTGAATTTTCCACTGCACTAGCACTTTAGGTAAGAAACTGAAAATAGTATTCTATGTGCCCCTGTACTGTTTGGTCCTCTTACTATAATTGTACTATTACTTTGTGACCTCAGTTATAGCTTCACCACAGTCTCTCCCTCTCCTTTGGAGATTCTATGGTGAAATACTTGTACTGTCTTCCCTTCCATTGTCCCAGCCTTGTACCACTTTCACTGCCTCTGTCCTGAGCTAACCCTGTGACAGCCTCCATTTTTTACAATTATGTATTCCACATATTGACACACTGTAGGTGGCTGTCCTTATTCCATTATATTTGGACTCTGGCATTTTGTTCCCCCCCTGTTTTATGGTAGTGTACCACCATTTTAATCGTTCTGTGTTGTGTATGTCTCAATAAAATATATGAATTTTTTGCACTTTACTCTTTGTCCTCCTGTGTATTACTGCCACTATGAGTAGTGCTGGCACCCTCTTTGCCTTATTATGGCTGACCTGGTGCTTATAACAAAGGCTGTTATTATGAGAATTGTTTTGCTATTTAGTTTAGTTTTAGATAATATCAATGGAGGGGACAGTGTATCATCTAGATGTATCCTAAATTATCCCTTCCTAACAGCAGAGGATGTCATAAATTATTGGATATCCCCCCTCCACAATGACTAGCCCTATTTAACCCTGTACTGCACTAGCTGGAACCATCACCATAATACTCCATGTGCTATAATGAAGTGACAGACAGGACAAACATATAGCACTAGACAAGTGCAGAACTGTGATACAGATAAACAGTCCAAAAGATATTTTGCAGTGTGTTATATAAACCATAGGATAATGCAGAGAGAGGGTGTCTTTACTGTACACTCCTCACTTCGCTTATCTCAACGCGTTTCACCCCCTCCTAGAGCAATAATAATGGGGGATCATCAGGGGAGGGTTTTTTTTAGGAAGAGAGACCCATTAGTTTGTTCATGTACACCTGGGATATTAATAGTTCCCTGATATAGAGTGAACTAGAGATGCATATAGTAGCCGCTGTTTAATATAGTGCACTCCACATGGTTTTTTTTTATATATATAAAACCCCAAGCCAAGACTAGCTGATGAATATTCGATAAGTCCAGCTCACTGGCATAATCAGGACTTTCCTTATTAGGACCTACAGGATGAAAAGATAAATATAAAGCACCAAACGGCTTTGCCCAGGAGCAGTTATTGGTAAATAGACCTCAAAACTATTGGTGCAGCCAATGACGGCCGGTACGTCTCGCCCCGGTTGTGCTCCCTCCATATATAGTAAGCAACTCCACTCCAGGGTTTATTGCTGTTTCCCTGCAGGCTGAAAGGAGGGTTAAAAGGAAACAGGAACCGGGGTGTGGGGCCCTAGTGTGAGGGAGTGAACACAATTCCCTAAGCTTCTGCCGAAGAAGCACATGTGAGCCATTTCTGGAATCTGGCTTGTTGGTTCTGGAGGAGGATATTACGGACAACGTGTTGTGTGCTGTTTTGGACTTGGTTTTGTGCAATAAACTGTGTGCTGTGACCATTGGCGCCTGGATCCCGTGTCTTCTGCCGCGCAGCCCACCACGTTACCTCACAGATGGTGGAGAACGCGGGCATGTCAGCCCGGTGAGGTGTAGCATCCATCCCTGGTGACCCAGTAGCGCATGTCCTGGATTCGAGCGACTACACTACAGCCCAAACCCGGCGGCAACATGGAGGACATACTAAAGCAGCTGGTTCAGGCTAATGCACAGCAACAACAGACCAATGCACACCTGCTCCGGTCGTTGGATCGTCAGCAGCAACAGCACCAGCACTCCTTGCAATTGCAGGAACAAAGGCACCAAGAACAGATGGTCCTCCTGTCCAAGTCGATCCGTGCCGGACCGGCAGCAACAACCCCGGGACCGGGTGACGACGGCAGCGTCCGGAAGACGGTGAGACAAGCGTTGCAAAAGATGACACCGGGGGATGATATGGAAGCGTTCCTGGCTGTGTTTGAGCGGGTGGCCGAGCGGGAGAAGCTGTCGACCCCCCAGTGGGCTGAGGTATTGACGCCCTAATTGACGGGGGAGCCCCAAAAAGCATACCTGGACCTCTGTACCGAGGACGCCATAGAATATGAGACCCTGAAAGCCGAAATTCTTGCTCGGTTGGGGGTGAATACTTATGTACGGGCTCAGCGGGTAAATCAGTGGTTCTATGAGGAAGTCAAACCCGTACGCTCCCAGGCCTATGACTTGTTGCATCTGGTAAAGAAGTGGTTGCAGCCTGACACTGTGAGCCCTGCGCAAATGGTGGAGAGGGTAGTGGTTGATCGCTTTGTGCGCACTTTACCTGTCACCATTGAACGGTGGGTAGGACAGGGCGACCCAAGTACCCTGGACCAATTAGTGTGCCTGGTGGAGCGGCATGTGGCTACGCAGGACTTGATACGGGACACTGAGACTTTGCGTGCCGCCCCTTGGTCCAGCCCATCCAAGCTTCGGGCCAAGGACCCACCGCTGACACCGGTGCAGGAGTCCGCTACCGTCCCGTCTGAGGCCGCACCCGCCGTCCCTGAGGTCCGGAAGGCTATGTACCCTAAACGACAACTTGTCAAGGGGGTTTCCTTCCCTATCAGATGTTGGCGGTGCCAGCGGGTGGGATATATGGAAGCCCAGTGTCCACTCACCACGGAGCCCATGGATTGTGGGGTTACCCGGCGGGGTTCAATGTATGCTCAAGCGGTGTGTACCGCGGACCTTGTCTCCCCGGAGACTGAGCCCCACTTGTGCCAAATACAGGTGAATGGATGTCCGGTTACAGGCTTATTGGATTCCGGAAGCTTAGTGACCCTTGTGCGATCAACCCTAATGGCTGAAGTAAAGGCCACAGGACGTACAGTGGGGGTGGTTTGCATACATGGGGACCGCCGAGATTATCCCATGGGAGTTGTCACCATCACAGCACCCTGCGGTCAGGTGCAACATGAGGTGGGACTTATGAACACTCTTCCCTACGACATGATCCTAGGAAGGGATCTGCCGTATTTTTGGACTCTATGGAAGGGGCCTTCTAAGTCACCTCAGGTATTGGACAGTCCGGGACCTGAGCCCGACAATCCCGAATCTGGGACGCCTGCCGTAAGGGTCCCCATGATAGGGACAGAATGTGAACCCGATAGGTCACCCCTAGAGGTATTGGCAGGAGAGGCTGAGATGGTCGAGCCCATCCCGGAGTTGGAGGCATCCCCGGATACGTTTGGGACAGCCCAACTCCAGGACCCTACATTAATACATTCCCGGGGTCGGGTGACAATGGTTGACGGGATGGCACAGGTGCCCGGTGCCCAGGTAAGGTACCCCCATTTTGCTCTTAAGCAGGACTTGCTCTACCAGGTAGATGAAATACGGGGCGTGGTAGTGGAGCAGTTGGTGGTGCCCCAGCCGTATCGCCGGCGGGTCCTCGATTTGGCTCATAAACACCTGATGAGTGGCCACCTAGGGGCCAAGAAAACGCAGGAGCGAATATTGCAAAGGTTCTATTGGCCCGGGGTCTTTGGGGAGGTAAAACGGTTCTGCGAAACCTGCCCGGAGTGTCAGCTTACCGCACCCCTGGCCCACTTTCGCAGTCCGTTGGTACCGTTACCCATTATAGAAGTCCCTTTTGAACGGATAGGGATGGATCTGGTGGGGCCCCTCGTAAAGTCCGCTCGAGGGCACCAACACATCCTAGTGATCGTCGACTATGCCACCCGGTATCCAGAGGCGATACCTCTCAGACATACTGCAGCGAAGCTTATACCTCGAGAGTTGTTTGCTGTGTTCTGCCGGGTGGGGTTGCCCAAGGAGATCCTTTCGGATCAGGGAACCCCATTCATGTCTAAAGTGACCAAAGAGCTATGCCGGCTACTCCAGATCAAGCAGTTGCGTACGTCTGTGTATCATCCTCAAACGGACGGTTTAGTGGAGCGATTCAATAAAACCCTGAAAACCATACTAAAAAGGGTGATTTCCAAAGACGGGAAAGACTGGGATATGATGCTTCCCTATTTGATGTTTGCCATCCGAGAGGTGCCACAGGCATCCACGGGATTTTCACATTTTGAGTTGTTATACAGGCGACATCACCGGGGATTGTTGGACCTGGCAAAGGAAACATGGGAGCAGGAGTCCACCCCCCATAAAAGTGTGATTGAACACATTTTAGGAATGCAGAACCGCATAAGCGCGGTCATGCCAATTGTGAAGGAGCATTTACAGGAGGCTCAGGCCGCACAGAGCGGCCGCTACAATAGACAAGCCACCGTGCGGACCTTTAACCCCGGGGATCGGGTGTTGGTGTTGGTCCCCATGGCAGAGAGTAAATTCCTAGCTCAGTGGCAAGGCCCCTACGAGATAAATGAAAGAATCGGGGCGGTCAACTATAAGGTATTGCAGCCCGGTAGGCGGAAACCTGAACAAATATATCATGTCAACCTGTTAAAACCTTGGCAGGAACAGGAAAGCCTGATGGTTGATTTTCCCCCATCTCTCTCCTCTTCGGGTCGTTCACATCCGGCTCCAGCGACCTCCGGAGAGGACGAACCGGAAGTAAGGATTGGAGAAGCCCTCACTAAGCAACAGAGGCGAGAGGCCACAAGGCTGGTTCAGCAGAACCCCGATGTCTTCTCCGAACTGCCTGGTAGGACCAGTCTGATACGACATGACATTGTCACCGAGCCTCACCTGAAGGTACGCCTGAAGCCATACCGGGTGCCGGAGGCTCGAAGACAAGCCATATCAGAGGAAGTGAAGACAATGCTACGCCTGGGGGTCATCGAAAAATCCCGAAGTGAATGGGCTAGTCCCATTGTCCTAATACCAAAACCCGATGGCTCATTAAGGTTCTGCAATGACTTTAGGTGATTGAACGAAATATCCAAGTTCGATCTCTACCCCATGCCCCGGGTGGATGAGCTGATTGATAGGCTGGGACAGGCGCGATATTTCACCACGCTCAACCTGACCAAGGGGTACTGGCAGGTGCCATTGACTGAGTCCGCCAAGGAGAAAACCGCTTTTGTTACGCCGGAGGGTCTCTTCCACTGTGTTGTCTTGCCTTTTGGCGCTCCGTCCACGTTTCAGAGGTTGATGGACTTTGTGCTGGAACCCCACCAGGCGTATACATCAGCGTACCTTGATGACATCATTATTTACAGCTCCGAGAGGCAGACCCACTTGGAACAGGTACAAGCGGTGGTGAACGCGCTCCGAACAGCCGGATTGACAGCTAATCCCAAGAAATGTGCGTTGGGGCTCACGGAAGCCCGCTACTTGGGCTACGTAATAGGCCAAGGAGTGATTAAGCCCCAAATTAACAAAGTTGAGGCGATCCAGAAGTGGCCTAGACCCCTGACCACGAAGCAGGTTAGGGCCTTCCTGGGTATCGTGGGGTACTACAGGAGGTTTGTTAAAAATTTTGCGGGTCTATCCGCCCCCTTGACGGACCTTCTCAAAGGCAAGAAGTCCGTCATGGTGCGCTGGACTCCGCAGGCCGAGGACTCCTTCCGGGCCCTGAAGGGGGTCCTGTGCGGACAGCCCGTTCTTGTCAACCCTGATTTCCGGAAGGAGTTCATAGTACAGACTGACGCCTCTGAGGTCGGCCTGGGCGCAGTATTGTCTCAGGTGGTTCAGGGGGAGGAACACCCCGTCACCTTTTTAAGTAGGAAGCTCACCCCTCCCGAGCGGAATTATAGCGTAGTGGAGAAGGAGTGCCTGGCGATCAAGTGGGCCTTGGAGTCCCTACGCTATTACCTGCTGGGACGTCAGTTTCGCTTGGTGACTGATCACTCTCCGCTGGTCTGGATGAGGTCCGCCAAGGAACGGAATGCCCGGGTTACACGGTGGTTCCTTTCTCTACAGAACTTCTGGTTTACGGTTGAACACCGGGCCGGAAGGTTGCAGGGCAACGCGGATGCCTTGTCCCGCGGCCCGTGTTTGATGGCGGTAGTTCAACCCCGCTCGCTTGAACTGAGGGGGGGTATGTGAGACTGTGACCGGTGTTGTCTATGACGGCCGGTACGTCTCGCCCCGGTTGTGCTCCCTCCATGTATAGAAAGCAACTCCACTCCAGGGCTTATTGCTGTTTCCCTGCAGGCTGAAAGGAGGGTTAAAAGGAAACAGGAACCGGGGTGTGGGGCCCTAGTGTGAGGGAGTGAACACAACTCCCTAAGCTTCTGCCGAAGAAGCACATGTGAGCCATTTCTGGAATCTGGCTTGTTGGTTCTGGAGGAGGATATTCCGGACAACGTGTTGTGTGCTGTTTTGGACTTGGTTTTGTGCAATAAACTGTGTGCTGTGACCATTGGCGCCTGGATCCTGTGTCTTCTGCCGCGCAGCCGACCACGTTACCTCACAGTTTCTACTCTGTAATATGAACATCCACCAAGCCTCCCGGTTCATGAGTTTTCTTTTATGATCTCCACCACGCGAGGAGGTAAAGACTTTTTCAATGCCCATGACTGAAAAGGAACTGACATCTCCCTGATGGATATAGTTGAAAAGTGCTTTGAAGGTGCAGAGCACTTGACAATTAATTTGTTACATGCACCTGAGAGATGTCTCCGTATACGGTTTTTTAGGGGACAGCTTGTGCAACCTATATATTGAACGTTACAGCTTGTACATGTAATCAAGTATACTACAAACATAGTGTTACAATTTATATATTGTTTTATCTGATCATTTTTTTGAGTGACCGTTGAATATAAAGTTTTGCTAGGTGCTGCATGATTGCAGCACATGCAAACTGTGTGGCCACATTTAAAAAAACGGCTGAATCGAGCCAAGTCTTGACTTGAGATGAATTAGTGCAGAAAAGACTTGGTGAAAGAAAATTCCCCAAGGTAGGAACTTATAGCATGAATTAACTAGTAATAGGGTGTTACCCGATAATTCTTTGCGAAAGGAAGAGAATTGGATAATATTATCTTCATTAATGTGTACTGTAATGTCTAAAAATTCAATAACATTTTTTTGGACTTTGTGTGAAGCAGAAATTCATGACGTTGTCGTTGACTTAATTAACAAAATCAGGGATGGAATCATAGTCCTCATCCCATATCAAGAGCAGGTCATCAATATAATGACCTAGCCACATGATATGGGATGAGAAAGGATTCAAATCTGAAAAAAAGGATTTCTCCTCCCATGCTCCCGTATAAATATTAGCGATGGAGAGCGAGAAACCCGCCCCCATCGACGCTCCCCTTTTTTGGAGAAAAAAGGTGTTATTAAAACTGAAATAATTTTTGGTTAATAGAAATTCAACAGCTTTACATAGAAAATTTTGTACTTGTATATCATAGTTGCTGTATTTAGCTAAATGTGAGGATAATATTTGAAGAGCTAAATGGTGGGGGATGGAGGAGTAGAGACTGACCACGTCACAAGTTAATAAAACACAATTTTTTGGCATAGTTTTTCCATCTAATGATTGTATTACATGTTTAGTATCTCTAATATATCCCGGTAAGTCTTTTACCAAAGGTTGAAGATGTCGATCTACTCAGGAGCATCATTATCCCCATTGTATGCATGTCATTATAATATATTACTGTATTTATTATATTAATTTATTTTGGTTGTGAGGCTATTCCTTGTTATCGGACCTCTTGCTTTTTTAATATTTTTCTATATATTGTAAATTTTCTAAATAAAATTTAGTTTCAATTATTGGGCTGTTTTTGCACCATTTTTCACTTCTGACATGTTGTATAATCAGATGTAGCAGAACCAGGACCATCGTGGGACGTCATGTGGATTACAGCGGAACTTCAAGAGTATTTTTGGGGATAATAAAGAGGGGAAAGAGGGTGCTGTATTGTATTTCAAATAAAGGATTTTTCTCGGTGTTTGTGTTTCTTTCTTTTGACTTATAGGGTTAGTGATGGGGGGGTCTCATAGACCTCTACCCATCACTAATTCTGGGATTAGTGACAGCTGTGCACTGTCATTAACCACAATTCCAGGGTGGCTACAGGCTGCTATTCCTAGCCTGGGGGGTCCCAATAACCATGAGCCTCCACAAGCTGAGAATATTAGCCCCCAGCTGTCGGCTTTATCTTGGCAGGGTATCAAAGTGAGCATGACCGCATGCCATTTTTTATTATTATTCATTTAAATAGTTAAAAAAAAAGCCACTTGCGGTTCCTCTTATTTTGATACACAGCCTGTAGCCGTGGCTTTATTTGTGCTGGGATCGGTATACAGGTGGGACCCTATGCCTTTTTTTATTTATTTATTTTACACTGCAGTATAAGGCCTGAAACAGCACCTGTGATTACAGCTAATCACAAGCACTGTTATATATGGTGAGGGCGTGGTCTACCGGCAGCCAAACAGATAGGATGCACTTCTCAGGACTCTCAGAATACTGACGTAGATGCTGCAATAGCTTGTACAAGGGCTCTATGGCACAAGTATGATATGGACAAATGTGGACCAGGTGTTATACTAAAACATACCCACTCATGGAAACATATTGCTATCTATCTATACATAAAAGGAAAAGATTCTAGCGCGGTGACTTTACTATGAATAGTATGTCACAAGTGGATTAAACCTGGCTCAGACCGCTGATAGTTGGTGCTGAAGGAGTACAAATGTACGGTATATTAAGGGGAACCCCAGCACTCAATAAGAAAAATTACAGGAGAATTTTTAGTAATCAACTTTTGAGATTTTTATTGTTTTTTATTTTCTGCAAAAAGTGCCCCACACAAAGGGAAGCACAAAACAAAATTTCGGCTCTGATAAGCCTTTCTCAAGGTTTTGCGTAATAAAACGAAATGGGACAGCATGGGTCACAGACGGACAGCCATCAAGAGTGATATGTGAGGTGCTCCAATTTTACAGCTTCTCAAAATCAGAAAGCAAATAGAAGATTTGAGGAGCAGGAATGTGGGATATAGGGAATGCGCCTTGGTTTACTGCCCAGGTTAAGGAAGAGTCCTATGTAACATTGGTGACAGTGGTTGATGCTCAAACTTAACAGTTGATTACTAAAAATTCTCCTGTAATTTCTTTATTATTGAGTACAGGGGTTCCCCTTATATACTATACAAGTGGTGTAATGACATCATCGTGTTCTATATCCCAGTGTTCCATCTAAGGAGAGCTCACTGTCTCACAGACTCCCAAGGGTGAGGAATTGAGGAATTGAGGAGAGGAGAAGAATTCAAAGAGATCGGATTCTAAAATAAAGGAGAGGAATAAATGAATAGCAGGAACCAATGTTCGCTTTAGACCAAAAGGACTTTATATTACTGGACATAGACACTGACGCCTGACGAAATGGCATGCAAATGACAAAATCTGGAGAACATGAGAAAGAACCAAAAGACATGACATCCTTACAGAGAAAACTAAAATGGAGACCCCCATGGAGGCCTCCGCTGAGCTTCAGAGAGCTATACTTAGCTCCTTGAGAAAAATAGAACTGGCCCCTGAAATAAGGAGGAGGAACAAAGATACCATCCTCAATCAGTAGAGAAACATCTGCGCAGACATAGAGATGGACGAAGATCTCTAAGAAAGACCCAGACATGTCACATCCAGATCTGAAATAAGGAGTACAATCCCCCTCACCCCCAGCCTTATTATACTGAGCTGTTTTCCATCTTACCTGGTCTATCCTTATCCAGTGATCTGTGTGGGGAAGAAACACTCAGCTGGAATAGAAACTCTGGGATGGAGATGGTTTTGGCTGATGAATGTGGCCGCCATAGGCCTCCATTCCCATTTATTATGGGTTTGGCATAGATGAGACGTCTCCTACATTGGACAACCCAGTCTCTGTTGTTCCAGATTCTTTTCTGGGCTGCCGCTCTCTGTGGGTTCAGGGTATCTTGACTATTTTGTACAGGCCTCAATTTTCAATGTTGTCTAATAGAAACTCTTTCCTTGTTGCCAGTAGCAACCAATCACATTTCATTACTCTACAGAATGTTAAGAAATGAAATCTGCGTTGAGTTGTTGTTATGGGCAACAGGGACATTTTTACTATTGGGCCCATTTCACACGTCAGTGAAAAACACAGACGTTCTTCACTGACGTGTAAAACACGCCCATGTCCATCAGTGTGCCGTGATTCACGGCACACGTGGGTTGTCTAAGTGCAATCCGGGCTCTGTTCTCCGTGGCCCGTGATTGCATTTAGAAATCAACTCACCTGTGCCCGCTGCCGCTGTCCTTGGTGCTGATCGCTCCCGCGGTGCAGCATCCGGCCGGCGCTGACCCCCGCAGCAGCTGCTTCCGGGTCGGCTGTGTCGTGCATCATGAATATGCGCGACAGTAATGAGCCGGCTCAGAACAGGCTGCAGAGAGCGTCGCTGGAGCCGGGTGAGTAAAAATGATTTTTATTTTAGAAGCACATTTTTTTCTGGCACGTGTTTCACGGACCACACCACTGGGTGGTCCGTGGGACATCAGTGGTGCCAGAAAAAAATGGACATGTGTCCGTGCGGCAATCACGGACATGCGGGTACGCCGCACGGAGACACGTGCAGTGAAAAATCACTTATGTGTGAGCAGACCCATTGATTATTATGGGTCGGCGTATGTCAGTGATTCTGGTACGTTTAAAAAAAAGCACAAACGTACCAGAATCACTGACGTGTGAAAGGGGCCTTAGACAGTTTTGTTCAATGAGAGAACAAATATTAGACATTTCCTGCACAATTATATAAATCTGATAAAACTGTAATGTATATTCTGGATAAATATGTATCAATAAATCTTGTATCATCTCAGCATATAAAAGTGTTAAGATGCCATTTAGGTTCAGAGGTGTGAGCCAGTGATCTGCATGCTCTTTCAGAGCTGTCCACACCTCTTCTGCATTGTGGGGTTTGTCACCTATGCAGATTAGCTTCAGCACAGCCTGTTGCCGCTTCGCCGAGGCAGTGCTGCAGTGCTTCTGTGTCGCCCTGGACAAGCCAGGGGCCACAGAGCACAACACTTACACACCCCACACTCCCTGCAGGCACATGAGTCAAAACACAAAATCCTTGTTGCCTTCCCCAGGGGCTGTTGTCCACACCAGGGGGTGGAGCCAGGCGGTTGGTCTCCACTCACCAAGAAGTTCACAGTCCTGGAGGAGGGAAAACACAGGCAGTGAGAGTTAAGCTAAGGAAGTGGAAGGAGGAAAGTAGTAGAGAGGAGAAAAGTGACAGCAAAGAGCCTGAAGTTGGTCCGGGTGTGTGGCCCGGACAGGACAGCAAGGTTGGCAGGATGTGGTGACCGTCTGCAGTGGAGGCCGATTGGAGTCTGCCGTAAGGACCGTGGATGGTTGGTGACCCGGCGGTACCGGACCGGTATACAAAGACAAGCCAGCACCATTGGCAGGGGCCTTTCGGATCTCGGCAAGGCTTGGAGTCGCCGTGAATTTGCAAAATCCGTTAGTGAAGGGGACCTCCGGGTTTCCAAACAGCCAAGTCCCGATAGAAGGCAACCGTCCAACCGTGAAGGGGAGACACCGCCACCGCCAAGGGCAACCGTCTCCCAGGGCCAGTGCCTGTGGGCAAAAGGGGCTCCTCCGGCCCATATCCAGGTCGGGGAGCGGGTTACCGGTGGGAACCCATCGCTACCAACACTGAACTTAGGTGCAGGGAGAGGCAGTCATCACTAACCTGCAGGGAGGAACAACCGCAGCCGTCAGAGGGACCCGTCCATCCAGCCACTTGTTTTACCGTGAACTGTGTCATCATCATTGGGCTGAGTGAGTACCTCCGTGCCGTGCGGCACAGTGCTGCCCCTGCGACCCTGCACCTCATCAAGCCCCGCAACCCGCCTGTCATCCATCTCTACCCCATCACCGGGCCCCGGGACAACCAACCCCCCTACCCACGGAGGGGAGAAATAACAACAAAGCTGCTCCCTGTCACAGGCTCCCGGGATCCCCGTCCAGAGCAGCGATGGTGTCCACACAATCACCACAACCGTGGGTGGCGTCACGGACAATATCCCCAAAACCCAAACCACCCCTTTTCACTCACGGGCGAGGAGCGCCGCTCGAGTCCCCGGGATCCGGCCATCGCTCGAGCCACCGAGCAGCAGCAGCCGTAGAGCAGCGGCAACCGGACCCGAGCAGTGGGAGAGCGCAGCGTCCCCTCCTCCGCCCGCGACACTTCCAGCTTGGGACTGGTGTGGAGGGTAAAGTGGATGAGGATGTGCAGGAGGAGGAGGAGGCTGAGGAGCATGACATTCCGGAGCTGTAGAGTGTGGGTGAAACCCTGACTGAGGTAGGGCCTGCAAAACTTGGTGTGGGAAGGACGTGTTCCGTCCCTCGCTCAGACTGGGTCCCAGCTTCCACAATATTAACCCAGTGTGCCGTCAACGAGATGTAGCGGCCTTGCCCACAAGCACTTGTCCACGTGTCTGTGGTTAGGTGGACTTTGATTGAAACAGCGTTGTTCAGGGCACGTGTGATGTTTTGTGACACGTGGTTATGCAATGCGGGGACGGCACACCGGGAGAAATAGTGGCGGCTGGGGACCGAGTAACGTGGGACAGCTGCCGCCATCAGGTCGCGGAATGCTTCTGTCTCCACCAGCCTAAAAGGCAACATTTCCAGCGCAAGCAGTCACGAAATGTTAGCTTTTAGAAGTGTGGCCTGTGGGGCGTTGGCAGTGTATTTGCGCCTGCGTTCAAAGCTTTGCTGAATGGATAACTGAACGCTGCGCTGGGACAAGGACGTGCTTGATGATGGTGTTATTTCTGCGTGGGCAACTGCAGGTGCAGGGCCGGAGGAGGCTTGTTCGCGGGCAGCATGGACAGGGGATTGGCTCGCATGCACAACAAGCGAAGACGTAGCAGTGACATCAGCAAGCACTGCTCCTCGACTCTGTTGTACATCCCACAAAGTCGGGTGCTTGGCTGACATGTGCCTGATCATGCTGGTGGTGGTCAGGCTGCTAGTTTTGGTACCCCTGCTGATGCTGGCATGGCAGGTGTTGCAAATGGCCTTTTTAGAATCATCTGGAGCCAACTTAAAAAACTGCCAGACTCGGGAAGACCTAACATTTGTACAGGCACCTTGTGTCATGTTGTTGTTTCGGGGAACGGTTGCCTGACATCTGCCTGGAGCCACCACCCTGCTTCTTACTGCCTGTTGGGATGCTACGCCTCCCTCCCCCTGTGCACTGCTGTCCTCGCTCTGCATATCCTCCTGCCAGGTTGGGTCAGTTACTGGATCATCCACCACGTCGTCTTCCTCTTCCGCACCCTGCTCCTCCTCCTGACTTCCTGACAATTGTGTCTCATCATCATCCACCCTTTGTTGAGACACGTTGCCAACTTCGTGAGAACGTGGCTGCTCAAATATTTGGGCATCTGTACATACAATCTCGTCATGGCCCACTTCAACAGAAGCTGGCGAGAGGCCAGAATGTGTGAATGGAAACGTGAACAGCTCTTCTGAGTGTCCAAGTGTGGGATCAGTAATGTCCGTGGAAGTGTACTCAGCCTGGTGGTAGGAAGGAGGATCAGGTTCTGAAATGTGCGGTGCAGTATCACGGCTACTGACACTTGACCGTGTGGAAGACAGAGTGTTTGTGGTGGTGCCAATCTGACTGGAAGCATTATCCGCTATCCAACTAACAACCTGTTGACACTGGTCTTGGTTCAAGAGCGGTGTACTGCTGCGGTCCCCAAGAATTTGGGACAGGACGTGCGAGCGAGTAGATGTGGCCCTTTGTTGTGGCGAAATTAGAGCTTGCACACGACCTCGGTCTCTGCCTGCACCACCATCCTTGTTCGTTGCCAACGCCCTTGCGCATTTTGCAATGCTGTGCTGATGTGTATTCACTAGACTTGTGCGTTATATCCAAGTTTGTGCAAAACGCACACAAGTGCACCTGAACGCTGCCACCAACAGGCACACACGTGCGGTTTTTAAATGCAAGCACGAAGGCACTAAGAACCTAACAGGTCTCTATCCAGGGACAATGTGGAGCCTCCCAATTTTTGGCTGCCCTGCCAAAGGGCTATACTACAATAGACCCACTTCCTTACAATGGGCACTTCAGGTTTACAGGCCCTCATGCACGTCTCTATCCAGGGACAACGTGGAGCCTCCCAATTTTTGGCTGCCCTGCCAAAGGGCTATACTACAATAGACCCACTTCCTTACAATGGGCACTTCAGGTTTACAGGCCCTCATGCACGTCTCTATCCAGGGACAACGTGGAGCCTCCCAATTTTTGGCTGCCCTGCCAAAGGGCTATACTACAATAGACCCACTTCCTCAAAATGGGCACATTAGACTCAAGAGGCCTTCATGTACGTCTCTTCTCAGGGACATCGAAGTGCCACACAATGTTTTCACGTAAAATCTTTCATGTAATCTCCAAAAGTAACATACACCAGCTCTATCTCACTATTGGGTATGTGCCCTTAACATTTCCGCCATGAAAATTCATTTTGGTGTCATTTAGAGTTTTCTGGTGAGTCCGTAAAAATGGCGTAAAACGTGGACAAAATTGTTCACAGCTGTGATTTTTGAGTGATAAATGCTTCAAGGGATCTTCCCCATGCTGTTGCCATGTCATTTGAGCACTCTTCTGAGACTTTTGTGACATTTTTAGGGTTTCTACATGCTGCCGGGGGTCATTTCATAAAAATACTCGGGTCTCCCATAGGATAACATTGGGCTCGGTGCTCGGGCCGAGTACACGAGTATCTTGGGATGCTCGGCCCGAGCCTCGAGCACCCGAGCTTTTTAGTACTCGCTCATCACTAGTAATAACTACATGTTATAATTAATTTACATAACAGTAAGACGCAAACTGTTCGGTTTCATAGAAACTAGAGCCAAATAACAGTTCTCCTGGTCATATTTGAATTCAGCACATCAAAATCATTAAGAAATGGCTAATTTGATTTCTAAACCAGACAACTTTTGAAATTGTGTTACCTAGTGTTAACGGTAGGTGTAATTCATATTTTCCAGGACGTCCCTCCAGAGAGCACCATAGGAGCAGTACCAAAAAAATAGCTCAGGGCAGGTACGGAAAACACAAGTCTCGGGCAAGAACTAGGTAAGGCTATGTGCGCACTGGAAAATGGAATTTTCTCAAGAAAATTCCGCAGGTATTCAAAGATTACCGCACCCGCGGTAAAAAAACGCGGCAAACCGCACCCGAAAACCGCATGCGGTTTGCTGCGGTTTTACCGCGGTATTGTTCGCGGTATTGCCGCGTGCGGGTTGGGATGTGCTTTATTGCATTCAATGCAATAAAGCACATGGAAAAAAAAAAAAAAGTCATTTCACTCTGAGATAGATAGATAAAGAGACAGAAGAATAGATAGAGGAATAGATAGATAGACAGACAGATAGAGGGATAGATAGATAGATAGACAGATAGATAGAGGACAGATCGCTGCATTTCCCACGGTCGGCAGTGAGTTCACATTACCGGCCGTGGGAAATGACCGGTAATTACCTCTGCTGTCTGCTGCATTCATTCAGCGCTGTGACAGTCACGGCTGGATGTAAGCAGCGCAGGACCTGTGGATTACGCCGGAGCTGTGGATTACGCCGGAGCTTAGTTTCGGGAGGGGTTAATAAAAGGGTTAACGAGGCTTGTTTGTTTTATTTAAAATAAAGGATTTTTCGGTGTGTGTTTTATTCACTTTACTTACGGGTTGATCATGTCAGCTGTCACATAGACGCTGCCATAATCAAGCCTGGAGTTAATGGCGGCGATCCGCCACCATTAACCCCTTCTATTACCCTGACTGCCACTGCTACATGGCGGCAGGAAGAGCCGGGGACACGCCGATGCTGCCGCATAGTGCATGTGACAGTCCTGGGGCAGCTGCGGCTGATATTCTCGGCTGCGGGAGGGGGAGTGAGGCGGGGGACATTAACCCTGCCCCTCACCCTCCCCAGCCTGAGCATACCGGGCTGCCGCTGTGTGCTTACCTCGGCTGGATGGTAAATATACAGAGGAGCCCACGTGCTTTGTTTTCTATATTTCCGTTTGCTTTCTATGTGTGTTCTATGTGTCTGTGTCTGTGTTCTATGTCTGTGATGTCTGTGTGTGTCTGTGATCTGTGTGTGTTTACTCTCTCCTCCGCTTCCTCTTCCTGTAATGACATCACTTCCCTGCAAAACCGCAGACAGGCGATGTACAGTACCGGAGGTAAACCGCGAAATACCTCAGGGAATAACGCAGGAAAACGCAGTGAACCGCACAGAATTTGTTGCCTGTGTTATTCCCTGCAGGATTTCACGATTAACATTGGAGTCAATGTAGTGAAATCCCGCAGCGACGTGCGGAAAAGAATTGACATGCAATTGTTTTTGCTGCGGGAATCCCGCAGCAAAACATGCAGCTGTCAAATTCCGCCTAGCGCGCACAGGATTTTTTTTGCCCATAGGTTTTGCTGGTGATTCACTGCAGAGATGTTATGAACATTTTCTGCAGCGAAACATGCAGCAAAACCGCAAAAAATCCGCGGCAAAATCCGGTAAGTGCGCACATAGCCTTAGACATATTAATCAATCTGTAAAATCTGAAATATGGATAGTAGGATCATTCTGCAAGCATCTGAAAACTCTATGCGGCGCATCTTAAGGTTTTCCATCAAGGAATGACATGCCTGGTGAAGGATCCATGTCAAAGAGACTGAATAGAGAAAGGCGCTAACAGGGTACTAATGTTACAAACGTTTATCGAATAGATATCAGATGTGCTCACCTCATACAGTTAGGTCCAGAAATATTTGGACAGTGACACAATTTTCGCGAGTTGGGCTCTGCATGCCACCACATTGGATTTGAAATGAAACCTCTACAACAGAATTCAAGTGCAGATTGTAACATTTAATTTGAAGGTTTGAACAAAAATATCTGATAGAAATTGTAGGAATTGTACATATTTCTTTACAAACACTCCACATTTTAGGAGGTCAAAAGTAATTGGACAAATAAACCAAACCCAAACAAAATATTTTTATTTTCAATATTTTGTTGCGAATCCTTTGGAGGCAATCACTGCCTTAAGTCTGGAACCCATGGACATCACCAAACGCTGGTTTTCCTCCTTCAAAATGCTTTGCAAGGCCTTTACAGCCGCAGCCTTCAGGTCTTGCTTGTTTGTGGGTCTTTCCGTCTTAAGTCTGGATTTGAGCAAGTGAAATGCATGCTCAATTGGGTTAAGATCTGGTGATTGACTTGGCCATTGCAGAATGTTCCACTTTTTTGCACTCATGAACTCCTGGGTAGCTTTGGCTGTATGCTTGGGGTCATTGTCCATCTGTACTATGAAGCGCCGTCCGATCAACTTTGCGGCATTTGGCTGAATGTGGGCTGAAAGTATATCCCGGTACACTTCAGAATTCATCCGGCTACTCTTGTCTGCTGTTATGTCATCAATAAACACAAGTGACCCAGTGCCATTGAAAGCCATGCATGCCCATGCCATCACGTTGTCTCCACCATGTTTTACAGAGGATGTGGTGTGCCTTGGATCATGTGCCGTTCCCTTTCTTCTCCAAACTTTTTTCTTCCCATCATTCTGGTACAGGTTGATCTTTGTCTCATCTGTCCATAAAATACTTTTCCAGAACTGAGCTGGCTTCATGAGGTGTTTTTCAGCAAATTTAACTCTGGCCTGTATTTTTGGAATTGATGAATGGTTTGCATCTAGATGTGAACCCTTTGTATTTACTTTCATGGAGTCTTCTCTTTACTGTTGACTTAGAGACAGATACACCTACTTCACTGAGAGTGTTCTGGACTTCAGTTCATGTTGTGAACGGGATCTTCTTCACCAAAGAAAGTATGCGGCGATCATCCACCACTGTTGTCATCCGTGGACGCCCAGGCCTTTTTGAGTTCCCAAGCTCACCAGTCAATTCCTTTTTTCTCAGAATGTACCCGACTGTTGATTTTGCTACTCCAAGCATGTCTGCTATCTCTCTGATGGATTTTTTTCTTTTTTTTCAGCCTCAGGATGTTCTGCTTCACCTCAATTGAGAGTTCCTTAGACCACATGTTGTCTGGTCACAGCAACAGCTTCCAAATGCAAAACCACACACCTGTAATCAACCCCAGACCTTTTAACTACTTCATTGATTACAGGTTAACGAGGGAGACGCCTTCAGAGTTAATTGCAGCCCTTAGAGTCCCTTGTCCAATTACTTTTGGTCCCTTGAAAAAGAGGAGGCTATGCATTACAGAGCTATGATTCCTAAACCCTTTCTCCGATTTGGATGTGAAAACTCTCATATTGCAGCTGGGAGTGTGCACTTTCAGCCCATATTATATATACTAGAAGGTGGCCCGATTCTACGCATCGGGTATTCTAGAATTTACGTATTGTGTAGTTCATGTATGATTTTTGTTATATATATATATATATATATATATAGATGTTGTTGTGTGTAGTTACCAAGTGTTTGTGTAGGCGCTGTACATGTTCTGGGTGTTGTCTGGGTGTGACGGGGGGGTGAGAGCGGTGTTGTATGTGTGTTGCGTGTGTTGCGTTGTTTGTGGAGCGCTGTGTGTCTGTAGCGTTGTGTGTGTGTTGCGCGGTTTGTGTGTGTGTGGTGTGTTTTGGGGGGAGGTATGTTTTGTGCAATGTGTGTGTTGTGCGGTATGTGCGTATATTTGTGTGTGCCGCGGTGTTTGTGTGTTGGGTGTTGTGTGTGTGCAGCGTTGTCTGTGTGTGTGGGTGTCTGTGTAGGGCAGTTGTTTGTGGTTCCCAGTGTGTGTGTGTGTGGTGTGTGGTGTGTTGTGCAGTGCGTGCGCGTGTGTGTGTGTGTGTGTGTGCGCATCAGCCTCTCTTCTCTCAGCCTACTTCTCCCAGCCTCCCTCCTCCCAGCCTCCCTCAGCATCAGCCTCCCTCTCCCAGCCTCCCCAAGCATCAGCCTCCACCAGCATCAGCCTCTCTCCTTCCAGCCTCCCCCAGCATCAGCCTCCGCCAGCATCAGCCTCTCTCCTTCCAGCCTCCTCCAGCATCAGCCTCCCTCTCCCAGCCTTCCCCAGGATCAGCCTCTCTCCTCCCAGCCTCCGTCCTCCCAGCCTTCCCCAGCATCAGCTTTCCCCTCCCAGCCTCCCTCAGCATCAGCCTTCCCCAGCATCAGCCTCTCTCCTCCCAGCCTCAGCCTCTCTCCTTCCAGCCTCCCCCAGCATCAGCCTCTCTCCTTCCAGCCTCCCTCAGCATCAGCCTCCCCTTCCCAGCCTTCCCCAGGATCAGCCTCTCTCCTCCCAGCCTCCTTCCTCCCAGCCTCCCCCTCCCAGCCTCCCTCAGCATCAGCCTTCCGCTCCCAGTCTCCCCCAGCATCAGCCTCCCCAAGCATCAGCCTCCACCAGCATCAGCCTCTCTCCTTCCAGCCTCCCCCAGCATCAGCCTCTCTCCTTCCAGCCTCCCCCAACATCAGCCTCTCTCCTTCCAGACTCCCTCAGCATCAGCCTCCCGTTCCCAGCCTTCCCCAGGATCAGCCTCTCTCCTCCCAGCCTCCTTCCTCCCAGCCTCCCCCTCCCAGCCTCCCTCAGCATCAGCCTTCCCCTCCCAGTCTCCCCCAGCATCGGCCTCCCCAAGCATCAGCCTCCACCAGCATTAGCCTCTCTCCTTCCAGCCTCCCCCAGCATCAGCCTCCCCAAGCATCAGCCTCCACCAGCATCAGCCTCCCTCGTCCCAGCCTCCCCCAGCATCAGCCTCCCCCTCCCAGCCTCCCCCAGCATCAGCCTCTCTGCTCCCAGCATCAGCCTCTCTCATCCCAGCATCAGCCTCTCTCCTCCCAGCATCAGCCTCTCTACTCTGTCCCCAGCATCAGCCTCTCTCCTCCCAGCCTTCCCCAGCATCAGCCTCTCTCCTCCCAGCCTCCCCCAGCATCAGCCTCCCCCAGCATCAGCCTCTCTTCTTCCAGCCTCCCCCAGCATCAGCCTCTCTCCTTCCAGCCTCCCCCAGCATCAGCCTCCCTCTCCCAGCCTTCCCCAGCCTCTCTCCTCTCAGCCTCTCTCCTCCCAGCCTCCGTCCTCCCAGCCTTCCCCAGCATCAGCTTTCCCCTCCCAGCCTCCCTCAGCATCAGCCTTCCCCAGCATCAGCCTCTCTCCTCCCAGCCTCAGCCTCTCTCCTTCCAGCCTCCCCCAGCATCAGCCTCTCTCCTTCCAGCCTCCCTCAGCATCAGCCTCCCCTTCCCAGCCTTCCCCAGGATCAGCCTCTCTCCTCCCAGCCTCCTTCCTCCCAGACTCCCCCTCCCAGCCTCTTTCAGCATCAGCCTTCCCCTCCCAGTCTCCCCCAGCATCAGCCTCCCCCTCCCAGCCTTCCCCATGATCAGCCTCTCTGCTCCCAGCCTCCTCCAGCACGCCATGCTCCTCTGCCGACACTCACACACCCGATCGCATCCACTCACACACACCCGATCGCATCCACTCACACACACCCGATCGCATCCACTCACACACACAGACACTGACGATATCGCACATACGCGCTCATACTCACAACATCCGGAGATACCACATGCCTCTGGCCATGTGATCCTCCGTCAGGTCCTGGAAGGTCACAACAGCACAGTATCGAGGCCGAGAAGCAAGAGATATCGCCGGATGCTGTGAGTGTGTGGATGCGATGTGAGGTGTGTGTGAGGTGTGTGTGAGGTGTGTGTGAGAGTGAGTGTGATCTGATGTGTGTGTATGTTTGTGTGTGTGCTGTTATGTGTGTGCGTGTGGATCTTCCGCCGCAGCAGGACCTTGATGCGCTTGTAACCATGCGAGCATGGTTACCAATGTATCCACACCACTCCCGTGCGAGCGGGGGCCAGGGGGGGGGGGGGGGTGGGGGGGGGAGTACAGTACTCACCTCCGTGACAGCCGTGTCAGTTCGGGGAATGCGCGGGGGGGGGGGGTAGGGGGGGGGAAGAGTACAGTACTCACCTCCGTGACAGCCGTGTCAGTTTGGGGAATGCGGGGGGGGGGGGGGGAAAGGGGGGGGGATTGTACAGTACTCACCTCCGTGACAGCCGTGTCAGTTCGGGGAATGCGCGGGGAGAGGGAGGGGGCGGGGCCAGAGCTAGCGTGCATTGCGTGAGGGGGGCGGGGCGTGGCGTGGCCGAATTGCCAATGCCTGCAGGGTGCCGGGGCGAGAGGCCAATCTGGGGGGGGGGCGGAGCCTGGGCGAGCGGCTGGCCAATCCGTGTGGGGGCGCAGCCTGGGCGAGCGGCCAATCGGTGTGGGGGGCGGGGCCATGGCGAGCCCAGCGGCCAATCAGCTTTGTGTCACCGTAAGGACACAATTTTGGAGCATGACATCACAGACAGACAGACAGACAGACAGACAGAGTAAGGCAATTATATATATAGATAATTGTATTTCTGAACATGTTTTTGTAAACAGCTAAAATAACAAAACTTGTGTCACTGTCCAAATATTTCTGGCCCTGACTGTACATTTGTGAAATTAGTCACAACTGCTATTGAAAGCATGTAGGTTCCTGCTGCAGCAGGCACGATGAGGAGTTAGCGTCAAAAGATCAAATACAAGTAAACTCCCACGCTGTCGTCAGTAGATGGACCATTTAATAATGGTTAAATGTGATTTTATTATGCGTTTCAGAGATCACATCTCCTTCCTCAGATAAATCACAAATGTATTTCTATTCCCAAATGCCTGGACCTAGAGTAATGAGACGAACCCTCATTAAAACTAAAGACATGTAGAATTGTAGTCTGGAAGGCACGTCTGCTGGCATTACCAAGCCTGGTTCATCATCCGACCACGTGAGGGAGAAGCAATGTTCATCATTACTAAGGTGCTGATGCGAATTACAGTGGGGTTTTGGACTCTGGATTTGATAAAAATGTCCTGGAGAAAGGCAGGTGGCCAAACCTAATACAGGACGGAAAAGAACTGACTTGTTATATCCATGGCTTCTAATACAGGAGCTTAGTCCTGGGCTTGTGTAAAGAATAGAGATGAGCGAACCTCTGAAGGCTCAAGTTCGGTTTGTCGAACGGAGGCCCCGTTCGACGAACGTTCGATGAACCACTCGAACCCCATCGAAAACAATGGGAGGCAAACACAAACACATAAAAAACATTATACATGTACACATACAGTTAATAAACATTGCCATAACACTTACAGGTCCCCGTGACGCGTCCTGCAGACTCTGTCTCCCGCCGCTCTCCTTCCGATCATCGCTGCATACTCCCGGTAACCAGCACTGATGATAGGACCTATCGTGACGTCAAAATAGCATGTGACCAGTCACGTGTCTATTATCTCATTGGCAACAGACTGGTCACATGGCTAGACGTCATGCTAGGTCCTGTCAGTGCATCTCTCCGGTACGCGGTGCTCATTCGAGCATGTCCTTTTACCGGCGAGATGCTCTGGCACATGATCGGCTTCCCCGTCCATGCATGTCGGCGCTCTTTACAGAGTCAGCCCACATGCAGGGACTAGATGCCACAGCCAGTGAATAGCGGCACTGGGAATCACGTGATCGGAGCACCGTTGTTATGGTAACCCGTCTGTTAGCGGTGACGTCACCGCTTACAGCACGCAGCTGCTGCTCACTCACTGAGTGAATAGACTGCACAGGAAGCAGCAGTGCTGTCTGATGTAGCAGGGCTGCATGGGTTGAAAAAGAAAGAAGACAGAAGAGCAGGATCATGGAGGGCTGACAGGGAGTAATAAACATGGAGCCTCTAATGTGTCTGTGTATTTATGTCTATTAAAGTATTTTTTCTCTGTGTGGTGTCTTTTTTTTAACCCTTTATTAGAGATTCTTAATGGCCGGGTCAAACTTGCATGACATTAAGAATGTCTGGCTTAATACTAGCTAGTAAAACAAAGCTAGTATTAACTCATTATTACCCAGCAAGCCACCCGGCTTCAGGGCTGCTGGGAGAGTTGGATACAGCGCCAGATGATGGCGCTTCTATGAAAGTGCCATTTTCTGGGGCGGCTGTGGACTGCAAATCGCAGCAGAGGGGCCCAGAAACCTCGGGCCAACCTGTGCTGCGGATTCCAATCCCCAGCTGCCTAGTTGTACCTGGCTGGACACAAAAATGGGGTGAAGTCTATGTCGATTTATTTTAAAATTATTTCTTAAAATTCATGAAATAATTAAAAAAAAGGCTTCCCTATATTTTTAGTTCCCAGCCGGGTACAACTAGGCAGCTGGGGTTGGGGGCAGCCGTACCTGCCTGCTGTACCTGGCTAGCATACAAAAATATGGCGAAGCCCGCGTCATTTTTTTGGGGGGCAAAAAATTCCTGTATACATTCCTGGATGGAGTATGCGGAGCCTTGTAGTTCTGCAGCTGCTGTCTGCTCTCCTGCATACACTAGTGAATGGAGCATGCTGAGCCTTGTAGTGCTGCAGCTGCTGTCTGCTCTCCTCCATACAGACAGACAGCAGACAGCAGCTGCAGAACTACAAGGCTCAGCATACTCCATCCAGGACTGTATGCAGGAGTTTTTTGCCCCCCCAAAAAAATTACGTGGCCTTCACCATGTTTTTGTATGCAGAGCGACAAGGGGGGAAAAGTGGCGGATTTGGGCAGAATATCTGTAGGGAAAAGGTTAGTAACAGCACTCTCAGCCTCCATCTCCAAATCCTCCAAATCCTGAAGAACCACTTGATCCACGTCCACCAGGGGGGTATCTTGAGTCTTGCTAGTGTAAACCCTGCGGAGATTGAGTTTTCGCAGAAAAAGATTCAGGTCTCTAGTTACTGAAAATAAATCAAAAGTAGAGTCAGGAACAAAAGATAAGCAGAGTTTCAAGACTTCAATCTGATCATGGGAGAGTCGTATATTTGTCAGGTTTGTTACCTCCATGTTACGCGTTTCCCCATTTCTAGTAGGTTCTTCGCCTCTTTTCCCTGTTGTCAAAAGGTAATTTAGGGGGGGCTTGGGTGGTTGTTGGACTTTTGATCTTGCAGTTGTTGCCCTAGCAATAGGGCCCATAGGGAGATTACTGGCGCATGGCACCTCCTCACATGATGAAATTGAAGACATGGAAACAGAACCGGACATAGTGGGCTTTCTTTTCTTTTTCATAGATTGCCCCTTCCACCTGTATACCAGATTGTTTTTATAATCAGAGACGTCTCTCTGGTACTTCTTAGACTTGACAGATAATATATCTTTTTCCCATTTTGAAAATTCCTTATCTATAGATTCAGCAGTCTCATGCTATTCGTCAAGGCATCGGCCTCCATAGACTTTGGATCAGAGGCCACAACCTCCTCTGTCTCAAATAATTGGTTGAGTTTATCCTGCCAGGCCTTTTCGCGTGACAGTGGATCCATATTGACACCTGGTCGGATCTCTGTGAAAAAAACACAGGAAAATTAGAAAAAGACCAAGTACAGCGAACCTCATAATGATGGTAGTGTACATGAACCCCATAGAATACATACAAAAACTTGTGAAAGAGGGGGGGTATTTTTCATGTTTTTTTGGAGTAAGAATTACTGCACCACAATTGTGAAAAAAGTATACAGTTTTTATTATTACAAAAAATACAAAATACTGGAAATCACATGTGATTGCAGTTAGTGATTAGACATACATAGTTAAAATCCAATTAAATGAGACCGAGAAAAGAAGGTCACAGGGAGGAAGACAGGCTACCCCTGATTTATACAATCAGTTGATGCATCACTTCAAAAAAAAAAACCAAAACTATACACTTCTGTGCAGACTCCTGTCGCCAGGCGGTAAAAAGCCGGCCTCACCGCTCGACTTATAGTGTCAGCTGATTCCGCCAGGTGACCGCATCAGCTGATCATCGCCAGGTCTGAGAGAGAGTAAGAGAGCGAAAAGAGAGCGAGAGCGAAAAGAGAGCGAGAGCGAAAAGAGAGCGAGAGCGAAAAGAGAGCGAGAGCGAAAAGAGAGAGAGCGAAAAGAGAGAGAGCGAAGAGAGAGAGAGCGAAGAGAGAGAGAGCGAAGAGAGAGAGAGAGCGAAGAGAGAGCGAAAGAGAGAGCGAAAGAGAGAGCGAAAGAGAGAGCGAAAGAGAGAGAGCGAAAAGAGAGAGCGAAAAGAGAGAGCGAAAAGAGAGAGAGAGAGCGAAAAGAGAGAGAGCGAAAAGAGAGAGAGCGAAAAGAGAGATCGAAAAGAGAGAGCGCGAAAAGAGAGCAAAAAGAGAGTGAGCGAAAAGAGAGTGAGCGAAAAGAGAGCGAAAAGAGAGCGAAAAAAGAGAGCGAAAAAAAGAGTGAAAAAGAGTGAGCGAAAAGAGTGAGCGAAAAGAGTGAGCGAAAAGAGAGAGCGAAAAGAGAGAGCGAAAAGTGAGAGTGAGCGAAAAGAGAGTGAGCGAAAAGAGTGAGCGAAAAGAGTGAGCGAAAAGAGAGAGTGAGCGAAAAAAGAGTGAGCGAAAAAAGAGAGTGAGCGAAAAGAGAGTGAGCGAAAAGAGTGAGCGAAAGAGTGAGCGAAAGAGAGAGCAAAAAGAGAGAGAGCGAAAAGAGCGAAAAGAGAGCGAAAAGAGCAATGCAGGCTCATTCTGTGAACTGCTCCGATTTTAGGTGTGTCCCGCGGCTCACAGCTGATGTCTGGCTCCTCCCCTCAGTTTTTTTACCAGGACGGGCGGGATTTGAACTAGTGACCTAATGCTTCTTAGACGGGAGCTCTATCCATTGAGCCACTGGCTCTATTGAGAAACATAGGCAGATTTGGTAATCTTGACGTCTACATTGCAGAGTGAAGTCTGGTGACAGCGCGGCTTACTTCAGCTGCAGCGTGGAGAGGACACAGATCACTCCCTCTCATCTTCATGTAGCAGAGCTGACAGTGTCGTGTGGATTACTTCGGACCTGGATTGTTGTTTGGAGATTTTAATAAAAAGGTAAATGAGGTGTTTTTTTGTCTTTTATTCCAAATAAAGGATATTTCGCTGTGTGTGTTTCTTTACTTTCACTTACAGTTTAACCCCTTCACGACCATGGACGGAAAGATCCGTCCTTGTGCCCTGGGCCTTAACGACCAAGGACGGATCTTTCAGTCATGGCGGAATCGCGGCACCGGAGTCTCCGGTGACTGCAATATGTTAACATAAACCGCAGATTCGGGGAGGAGGGAACCTGTTCCTGACCTCAGGAGGGGTGGTGCCTCCTCCCCAGACCTACGGAGGCTGTGATTGGCTGACGAACGCCGCTCAACCAATCACAGCCACTGTAATGTTCCAGCCATTTAAAATGACTGAAACATTGAAATCCAGCCCTGGCCAGTGCAGCTGTAGCACTGGCCATTGGCTGGAGCTGGGTGACCTCACTGGATCACCCTCCCCCAGCTCCAGTAGCTCTGATTGGAGAGATCGGCCTTGTGACCGATTTCTCCAATCACAGTGGACGTGTTACCGGTGACCGCCCCCATCAGCTTCACTTGTCATCCCTGCAGCACGCCAGCACAGTGAGTGTATACAGTGCAATGGTAGGGCGACAAGCTCCGGTCCCATGCTGTTATGAGACCGGAGCATGGGACCCGGAAGTTGCCGCGCTGCCATTGCACTGTATGAAACCGGCGAAAAGCCTCCCGATCCGCCGCCGCTGCCCTCCGCGATCTGCCACCTGTCTCCCCGATCTCCTGCCCGCACCCCCACCCCTCCTATCTGCTGCCCGCACCCTCACCCCCACACCTCCCGATCCGCTGCCGCCGCCGCCCTCCATCTGCCACAGTGCCACCGCTCATCCCCGATCTGCTGCCCGGCCCCTCACCCCTCGTGATCGGTGCCCGCCCCCTCACCTCCGTGATGTGCATCGCGATCCCTGTCCTCCTCCATCTGTCATAGTGCCACCGCTCCCTCCGATCTGCTGCCCGGCCCCTCCCCCTCGTGATCGGTGCCCGCCCCCTCCCCTCCGTGATGTGATGTGCTGCGCAATCCTTGTCCTCCTCCATCTGTCATAGTGCCACCGCTCCCTCTGATCTGCTGCCCGGCCCCTCCCCCTCGTGATCGGTGCCCGCCCCCTCCCCTCCATGATGTGATGTGCTGCGCGATCCCTGTCCTCCTCCATCTGTCATAGTGCCACCGCTCCCCCCGATCTGCTGCCCGGCCCCTCCCCCTCGAGATCGGTGCCCGCCCCCTCCCCTCCGTGATGTGATGTGCTGCGCGATCCCTGTCCTCCTCCATCTGTCATAGTGCCACCGCTCCCTCCGATCTGCTGCCCGGCCCCTCCACCTCGTGATCGGTGCCCGCCCCCTCCCCTCCGTGATGTGCTTCTCGCCCCCTCCCCTACGTGATGTGCTGCACACTCCCCCCACCTCTCACCCCCCTGGTCAGCTACCCGCCCCCTCCCCTGTCACCCCCGTGATGTGTGCTCCCTCCCCTGTCACCCCCGTGATGTGTGCTCCCTCCCCTGTCACCCCCGTGATGTGCGCTCCCACACCTGTCACCGCCGTGATGTGCGCTCCCTCCCCTGTCACCCCCGTGATGTGCGCTCCCTACCCTGTCACCCCCGTGATGTGCGCTCCCTACCCTGTCACCCCCGTGATGTGTGCTCCCTCCCCTGTCACCCCCGTGATTTGTGCTCCCTCCCCTGTCACCCCCGTGATGTGTGCTCCCTCCCCTGTCACCCCCGTGATGTGTGCTCCCTCACCTGTCACCCCCGTGATGTGTGCTCCCTCACCTGTCACCGCCGTGATGTGTGCGCCCTCCCCTGTCACCCCCGTGATGTGTGCTCCCTCCCCTGTCACCCCCGTGATGTGTGCTCCCTCCCCTGTCACCCCCGTGATGTGTGCTCCCTCACCTGTCACCGCCGTGATGTGTGCTCCCTCCCCTGTCACCCCCGTGATGTGCGCTCCCTCACCTGTCACCGCCGTGATGTGCGCTCCCTCCCCTGTCACCCAGTGATCTGTGCTCCCTCACCTGTCACCCCCGTGATGTGCGCTCCCTCCCCTGTCACCCCCGTGATGTGTGCTCCCTCACCTGTCACCCCCGTGATGTGTGCTCCCTCACCTGTCACCGCCATGATGTGTGCTCCCTCACCTGTCACCCCCGTGATGTGTGCTCCCTCACCTGTCACCGCCGTGATGTGTGCTCCCTCCCCTGTCACCGCCGTGATGTGTGCTCCCTCCCCTGTCACCCCCGTGATGTGTGCTCCCTCCCCTGTCACCCCCGTGATGTGTGCTCCCTCCCCTGTCACCCCCGTGATGTGTGCTCCCTCCCCTGTCACCCCCGTGATGTGTGCTCTCTCACCTGTCAGCCCCGTGATGTGTGCTCCCTCACCTGTCACCCCCGTGATCTGTGCTCCCTCACCTGTCACCCCTGTGATCTGCTGTCCGCTCTCCCTCCACCTCTCACCCCCGTGATCTGTGCTCTGCTCACCTGTCTCCCCCGTGATCTGCGCTGCGCTCCCTCTCCCACCTCTCACCCTCCCCGATCTGCTGCCTCCTTCATCTCCTGTGATCCTGCTGCCTTGATCCATCCTGTAGGGTAACTATCCCCAATCTCACCTCCCACTCCCCTTCCCTGCCATCCCCGCTTCCCCCCCATCCTCTGCCGCTCCTGCATCCACTGCGCCCTCTCCCATCCGCCCCCACCCTATCCCAGCCACCACCGTCTCACCTTCACAGATGCTCCCTTTATATGCCGCTGCCCCCCCCATCTGCCGCCGCCCAATCTGGCGCCGCCCAATCTGCCGCTGTTCTGATCCATCCTGTAAGTATTGTTCATGGCTCTTTTCTAACTATCCCCAATCGCATCTCCCACTCCCTCTCCCCCCCCTTCTCCCCCACCTGCCTGCCGCCAAGTGCTGATCAGCTACGTGATTGGCTGATCAGGTACGTAATTGTTGCTCTAGTTTTTGCTTTTTTTTGTGCAACCCAAATAAAAAAACCAAAACAAAACATGTACAATTAGGTACCTGATCAGCAATCGTCCTGCAGTCGTACTCGACTTTGGACAGGACTTCTTTTTTCCATCCCACCTAGTTTCCCCCCCCCCTTTTTTGCAGAACATTTGTGCGTGCACCCTATTTTTTTTTCTATGCCATGGGGGTCTTGTTTCCAAAATGGGGTCACATGTGGGGGAGCTCCACTGTTTCGGCACCTCAGGGGGTCTCCAAACACAACAGGGAATACGCTAATTATCCCAGACAATTTTGCGTTTGAAACGTCAAATGACGCTCCTTGCATTCTGAGCCCTGCTGTGCGCCCAAACATTTAATTTCCACCACATATGAGATGTCTGTGTACTCAGGAGAAATTGCACAATACATTTTATGGTGTAATTTTTCCTGATACCCTTGTGAAAAAAAAAGCTACCTGGTTGAAGTAACAATTTTGTGGTAAAAACATTTTTTTTTATTTGCACGGCTCAACTCTATTAACTTTTGTGAAGCCCCCAGAGGTTCAAAGTTCTCAATAAACATCTAGATAAATGCCATGAGGTGTCTAGTTTCCAAAATGGGGTCACATATGGGGGAGCTCCACTGTTTCGGCACCTCAGGGGCTCTCCAAACGCAACATGGTGCGGCTAACGATTCTAGCTAATTTTCTGTTCAAAAAGTCAAATGGCGCTCCTTCCCTTCTGAGTCCTGCCGTGCGCCCAAACAGTGTTTTTTCGCCACATATGAGGTATCTGCGTGCTCAGAAGAAATTGCCCAACAAATTTTGGGGGTTCATTTAATCCTACTACCCTTGTGAATATGCAATATTTGAGGCTAAATTAACATTTTTGTTGCAAAAAGTAAAATGTTCATTTTTTCCTTCCACATTGCTTTAGTTACTGTGAAGCACCTGAAGGGTTAATAACCTTCTTGAATGTGGTTTTGAGTAGCCTGAGGGGTGCCGTTTTTGGAATGGTGTAACTTTTGGGTGTTCTGTGTCATGTAGACCTCTCAAAATCACTTCAAATGTGATGTGGTCCCTAAAAAATGTGGCTTTGTAAATTTTGTTGTAAAAATGAGAAATTGCTCATAAACTTTGAACCCCTATAACTTCCTTACATTTTCTTTTTCCCCCAAATTGTTCTGATGTAAAGTAGACATGTGGGAAATGTTATTTATTAATTATTTTGTGTCATATGTCTCGTTGGTTTTAGAGCATAAAAATTAAAAGTTTGAAAATTACAAAATTTTCAAAATTTTCGCGAAATTTCCGTTTTTTTCACAAAGAAACGCAAAAAATATCAGCCTAAATTTACCACTAACATGAAGCCCAATATGACACGAGAAAACAATCTCAGAATCACCGGGATCCGTTGAAGCGTTCCAGAGTTATAACCTCATAAAGTGACACTGGTCAAAATTGCAAAAAATGGCCTGGTCTTTAGGGTCAAAATAGGCTTGGGGCTGAAGGGGTTAATCATGGAAGGTGTCTTGGGGAGACGCCTGTCATGATTAACTCCTTATTACCCAGATTGCCACTGCACCAGGGCAATTCAGGATGAGCTGGGTAGAGTTCCGAGACCGCCGCATATAATGCGGCAATTCCGGGCGGCTGCTGGGTGGATATTCTTAGGGTGGTGGGCTCCCCATAATGTGGCGCTCTCCATCCTGACAATACCAGCCTCCAGCCGTGTGGCTTTATCCTGGCTGGTATCAAATATGGGGGGATTTCAAGAAACGAGAGGTGGTCCTGCACCAATCCGCGTATTTACCTGCGGTACCGCATGCGTCCAGAGAGATGTTGTTGCGAAGTGGTTAATCCAGAGCGGGGGTGCTCGTCAGCAGAAAGGATCCGATGGAAGTAGATGAGATAAAGAAAGGACCGCACTCCGTCCGCTGTGCTGGGAGACGTTTATTAGAACAAGTCCTTCGGTAAAAAGGGCCGGAGGCAACCTGTAAGGCGGCTCCTAAGAGAGGACGACGGCCGTTTCGCCTTAATTAGGCTTCCACGGGTCCACATGTGGAATGGAAACGTCAACCCTTAAATAGGAGTGCTCAAACAGGTTGCATCCCAAACCACAATTAAAACAATCAAAATGGAGAATGTACATTAAAATAAACTGTATACAATAAAACAGAAAAAAAGTGTATCCCAAATACGGAATCTACAGGAAAAAAAGACACCAAAAAATATTTAAAAATACACATATACCATAATGGAAAAATGAGGAATGATCGTTCAGTCTATAAGAAAACCGTAAGGTCCACCCGATCATTCATACCCAAGTTGCCTTGTGCCCCATAATTAATTATTAATTTTGCTTCTGCCTGTAATATTAATTTATGTAGATCACCCCCCTTAGGAGGGAGGGTGATCCTCTTCAGGCCCGCAAAATGCAACACACTGGGGTCACCCCCGTGCTGTTCCCGAACGTGAGTGATCAACCTGGGAGAACCCTTTCAGAAGCAATGGAGTTGTAGTGTTCTCTGAATCTTACATACAAACACCTAATGGTTTTGCCTATGTAGAACCTCCCGCAAACACAGAGGACCACATAGACAACAAATTTAGTTTTACAAGAAATGAACTGACAAACCCTATGAACATGAGGACCCACCTGCACAGACCCGCCAGTGACGTGTAGGTTACAGAACTTACAATTGCCCCACCGGTAATTACCTGGGGGACAACATCTGTCCAACCATGTAGAAGTACTTGTAAGCCTGTTCCTAACCAACATGTCACGTAAATTATTACAGCGTCTGAAAGTGACCAGGGGATTGGCCACAGTCATTTCAGTCAAGTCAGAATCCTTTTCTAAGATATGCCAATTCTTACGCAAAACTCCCCTAATCACGTCATCCAATGGTCCAAATTTGAAACTGAAAATAAATCTTTTTGGACTATTTTTCTTGTCATTGGTGTGATCACGCTGGACAGGGACCGCGGGACCGGATCTCACTCTCTCAAAAGCAGTGTCAACCAGCCTTTTAGGATAACCTCTCTGTTGTAACCTATCTTTTAGATCGGCTGACTGTTGAAAAAATGACTCATCTGTATTGTTAACCCTACGAACCCTCAAAAATTGGCTGTAAGGCAAGGCCGTCTTAGTGTAAAATGGGTGAGCACTTTTATAGTGCAAGAGTGAATTAGAAGCCGTAGGCTTCCTAAACACCTTGGTGTGAATTACACAATCCCTGATGGAAACATCAACATCCAAAAAACTGAGGGTGTTGCCAAGAAATGAGGAAGTGAAGGACATATTCATTGTATTGACGGTGTTGAGATGGTGTACAAAACCCGAGAGCAAAGTCTCCGGACCGTCCCATACAATGAATATGTCGTCCACATACCTCAGATAGTGGCGAATATACCTCAGATAGTGGCGAATATACCTCAGATAAGGATTGGTGTCAGAAAAGACGTATTCGCATTCGAAGGCGCCCAAAAAAATGTTGGCCATGGCACATGAGACAGGGGTACCCATGGCGGTACCCCCGCACTGCAGGTACCATTGGTCCAGAAACATGAAAGCATTCTTGGATAACACAAAATCCAGGGCTTCACTCACGAAATTGCAAAAGAGATCACTCTTACCACATTTGGCTACCATATCCTTCACGGCCTGTACACCCAACCTTTGAGGGATACGAGTATACAAACTCTCAACGTCAATAGATGTCAAATTAAAACCCTGCTGCCACGTTACCCCTTTTAGTAGTGCCAAAAAGTCACCACTATCCCTCACATAAGAGGGGATATGACTTAACATAGGTCTCAACAACCAATCCAGGTAGTGCGACAGTGGCTCGGTCAGAGATCCAATCCCGGCCACTATCGGACGGCCCGGTGGGTTCTCCCTACTTTTCTGTATTTTTGGGATACAGTACCAGCAAGGTCTCGTAGGGTGAGGGGGAATCAGTTTCTCAGCCTGTGTACGAGAGAGCAGGCCCAGCCCCACGTATCGATCCAGCAAACGCACCAACGACTTTTTGAAGCCCTGTATAGGATTAGATGGTAGGGGAGTATAGGTAGTTCTATCCGCCAATCGTCTGCGACATTCCTGAACATAATCATTGCGGGTCAGGAGGACAACGTTGCCCCCCTTGTCAGCCTCGCGGAACACCGTGTCCTCCCAACCCTGCATGATACGGATGGCGGCCAACTCCCCTTGGCTCAAATTAGGAACAGGGCTTTTATAGATCAGTGCCTCAACATCCTTCAATACTGTATCCTGGAACAAATCAACCAAATTCCCCGGGGTGGTGGGAGGATAAAAGTCTGACTTGACCCCCTTAGTGAACCTATCAAGCTCACATGGGGTGAGGCTGGATACAGGGCATGACTCACAAGGTGATTCATTCAGGCTAAGCAATAAGCCAGCACCTTGAATAGTGTCAGAGTCAAAAGCTCCTGTCAAATCAAACCGTCCATTATCCACCACACAGGGGACATGTCCCTCAGGGACAGCATTCAGGGTATCGGGCACAGATCTAAAATGTTTATATAGGTGGATTTTTCTGACCGCTTTAAAAAGGTCAATCTTAAAGTCCGTAAAATCAAAATTCTCAGGAATACAATATTTGAGACCCTTAGATAAGACGGACAGCATATCAGGAGACAACGTATGAAAAGAAAGGTTGATGACCGTGCTAGCCTGGGACTGAGGGTCAGGAACACTGCCTAACTCCTCCAAGACACAGATTTCCTCTTGCGACCGCTGCCTCTTCCGCCTCTTCCTACCCCCCGCCGGGTGCGTTTTCTAAAAAGGCGGTAGTTCTTACAGACTAGGACATCCCACCAGAGGGCCCTGGAACCACGTCCTCTGAGTCACTGGACTCAGAGTCCATGGTCCAGTACCCCCTGTTGGAACTATTTACACCTTTCCTCTTTATATACGATTTTTGTCTGTAATTCCTGGTTTTATCCTTGGTCCAACAGAAAACCTGTTTCAGATCATAATCTTTCTTGTCCCTTAAGAATTTCTCTCTTTTTTTGTTTTTAATGTCAGTTTGCACAGTAATCAGCTTTTTATCTAACTTCTGGGAAAACGCTGCCCATTCATCACTGGACATTCGTGCACAGGTCTCCTGTTTAAGAGTATCCAACTCTGTAGTTAATAAGGTATAGTCCTCTTCATTCTTTTTCAGCACTAATTGTAATAGTTTCATAGAACACTCAAGCTGTATACTTTCCCATTGCTGGGTAAACAAAGTGTCATCCTGGAAGTGAGAGAGGGATTTAATTATTCTGAGTCCACGTGGGACCCGACCGCACTCCACATATGACTTCAGAGACTGTACTGTCCAAAACAATCTCACTTCTTTCTCTGCAAGGTTCTGGATCTGATATTCAAGTGTCTTTAATCCAAGAACCTCTGTGTCTTTTTTAAAATTACATTCACCAAAGAAAGAGCCGGCATCGGCCCGTCCAGCCTGCAAACCATTAGCACCAGCTGACACATCTCTGCAAACATCAGAAATCTCCATGTAGCTATGCGGTTTTTGACACCGCAAACAGACAGTCCAGGTAAATAAACAAAGTGGTGTGCAAAAGGACCTGCAACAAATAGTCCAGAGCAGTTCAAGAAACGAGAGGTGGTCCTGCACCAATCCGCGTATTTACCTGCGGTACCGCATGCGTCCAGAGAGATGTTGTTGCGAAGTGGTTAATCCAGAGCGGGGATGCTCGTCAGCAGAAAGAATCCGATGGAAGTAGATGAGATAAAGAAAGGACCGCACTCCGTCCGCTGTGCTGGGAGACGTTTATTAGAACAAGTGCATGGGTAAAAAGGGCCGGAGGCAACCTGTAAGCCGGCTCCTAAGAGAGGACTTTTTTTCTATTTTATTGTATACAGTTTATTTTAATGTACATTCTCCATTTTGATTGTTTTAATTGTGGTTTGGGATGCAACCTGTTTGAGCACTCCTATTTAAGGGTTGACGTTTCCATTCCACATGTGGACCCGTGGAAGCCTAATTAAGGCGAAACGGCCGTCGTCCTCTCTTAGGAGCCGGCTTACAGGTTGCCTCCGGCCCTTTTTACCCATGCACTTGTTCTAATAAACGTCTCCCAGCACAGCGGACGGAGTGCGGTCCTTTCTTTATCTCATCTACTTCCATCACATATGGGGGGGAACCGCATTTTTTTTTTATTTATTTATTTTACTGCATGATATAAAGCCGCCCACCGGTGGCTGTGATTGGTTGCAGTAAGACAGCTGTCACTCATCGTGGGGGTGTGTCTGACTGCAACCAATCATGGGTGCCGTTGGGCGGGGAAAGCACGGAATAACTAATTGAATAATGAAGCGGCAGCCATTTTCAAAAGAGGAAATGGTGCTGGAAATTTGTGACAGCCGTGCAGCGAGATGCCCGTGATCGGTGAGAGGGATTCTGCTGGGGATGCAGGACGCATGCAGATACGAAAGGTGCGCACATACTTACTGTGAAAAGCCACGCTTTTGGTGCTCAAACCATTCTCGAACATTACTCGAACTGTCGAACTATTAGCAAAAGGCTCGAGTTCGTCGAACGACTCGAACACCCCCCAAAATCACTCGAACATGAAATTGGCGAACCTTGAACATCGCTCATCTCTAGTAAAGAATCCTCTACCACCTGGGCAGACTGCCTAACTAGGAATGAACTATACTCAATTAGCGTGAAATTATACCAGTCACTAGTGTGGACATACCACCCAGTCTTCAATGGTGACTAGGGGACATCATCTAGAGCAGGGGTGGGGAACCACCGGCCCGCGGGCCGCATGCGGCCCGCCATGACCTTTTATGCGGCCCCCGGGCAGATTCCCGGGGCTGCAGTGCTGGAGCCGCCGGCCCTCTAAATGACCACATGCACTGTTTGGGCAAACCAATGGGCTCGCCCACTGTCCAGTGTTAGTGTGATCAGTGGTGTGTGCCCCTCCCTCTGCTCTTCAGAGCCATGTGCCCGCCCCTCTGTCCTCTCATGTGGTGTGCTCGCCCCTTTGAACTCCGGAGCGATCTGCCCACCCCTCTGTACTCTTGTGCCGTGTGCCCGCCCCTCTGTCCTCCAGAGCGGTGTGCCTGCCCCTCTGCCCTCCGGCCTGTACTGTCTTTAGCACTGTGTGTGCGCGCGCCTGCACTCTGTTCCCCGCCCAGTACTTTGTGTACCATCCCCCCAGAGTTGTGTGCAACGATCAGTGCTGTGTCCCTCACCCCATGCTGTGTATCACCTCAGGTTTGTGGCTCCCATGTAATGTCAGGGGTCTGCAGGTGCTGTGTGCAGCCCCCCAGTGGTGTGTGCCCTCCCAATGCTGTCTATCACCCCCGGTGTTGTGTTCCCCCAGTGATGTCTGTGCCCCCCTCAGTGATGTTTGTGCCTCAGCCCCTCTTGTGATGTTTGTGCCCCAGCCCCTCTTGTGTTGTGTATGCCCCCAGCCCCTCTTGCATTGTGTATGCCCCCCACCCCTCTTGCGTTGTGTATGCCCCCCAGCCCCTCTTGCGTTGTGTATGCCCCCAGCCCCTCTTGCGTTGTATATTCCCCCCAGCCCCTCTTGCGTTGTGTATGCCCCCCAGCGTCTCCTGTTATGTGTATGCCCCTCAGCCCCTCTTGTGTTGTTTGCCTCCAGCGTATCCTGTGACTTATACATCACAGGAGACACTGGGGACATACACAACACTGGAGGGGCTGTGGGCATTTACATCACAGGAGGGGCTGGGAGCATATATATGTCCCCAGCTCATCATGTATTGTATGTGCCTCCAGTGTCTCCTGTGATGTGTATATACAGCAGTACCAGCATTTACTTTCTGTTGTGTATATTTCAGTCCAAGCATTTTCTATGTGATGTATATGCACCCAGCCCCTCCAGTGATGTATGTGCCTTCAGTGACTCCTGTAATGTATATAGAGCAGTCCCAGTGTCTCCTATGTGTTATATGTGCCTCCAGCGTCTCCTGTGATGAATATACAGCGGCTCCTATGTGATGTACATGATTAACCAAATATTATTATGACAAAGAGTTGACTGCGCTCCAGACCGAGACAAACCTGGAAAAGCAGTTGTGAGAAGCAACATGATTAGTATCATCAAACATCACAGCTGCACCAAAGAGAAGCAGCTCCAGCCACCACAGTAGGGGTGAGTTAATTAATTGTTTAACCAAATATAGCAGGGTCATTTTCACATTGATAATTTTGTGCGGCCCCCGAAGGTTGGTAGATATTTCCAAATGGCCCCCGGCAGTAAAAAGGTTCCCCACCCCTGATCTAGAGGAACGAGGGTCTGTTCTAATCCCAGAGTAATTCTTCATTTGAGGGCAGTGAGACCCTGGATTTTATCTTGTGAGAGCAGTGAGCCTAAGGCTATGTTCACACAGGGCTTTTTGGGTAAGTTTTTTTCCTGACCAAAACCTGATCTTGTGGCAGGAAATCTCCTTTGAGTCATCTGCGTTTTTGGTGCGTTTTTGTCTTTTTAGTGGCGTTTTTACTGCAGATTTGGTGCAGATTTGCTGCTTTTTTTCTACAAAATGGGTTGTATCAATTAAAAAATGCAGCAAATCTGCAGCAAAGAATTGACTTTTTGAATTTCTTTAAAAACCTGACCAAAAACACAGGTATTTGACAAAACCGTCAAGAAAAAAAACTTGATGTGTTTGTGTGTGTGCATGAGGTTTCAGAAATCTCATACTTTGCTGTGACTATAAAAACAAAGCTTTTTATTAGCATGGATTTGCATAAAACTAAGGCAAATCTGCAGCTAAAAAACGCAGCAAAAACTTACCAAAAAAGCCCTCTGTGAACATAGCCTAAGAGGGAAACTATGGCGCTCTCTGCCACCAGATGTTGGAAAACCTCACAGTTTACTTACACTACATTCCGCTTGTGTAACATTAGTCCAGAAAACTAGTCTGATTGCCATCTATGGATCCTTATCTGTAATATGGGGCTATTACCATTATCAGCTTCAGTTAGTTCTTCAGTTAGTTTATAGGATGAACTTTATAAACATATCTCTTTAACCAGAAATTATAAACAAGAGACTGGAGTTAGGGGTGCTTCACACATAGCGAGATCGCTACCGAAATCGCTGCTACGTCACGGTTTTGGTGACGCAACAGTGACCTCATTAGCGATCTCGCTGTGTGTGACACTGAGCAGCGATCTGGCCCCTGCTGTGAGATCACTGCTCGTTACACACAGCCCTGGTTCGTTTCCTTCAAAGGCGCTCTCCCGCTGTGACGCACACATCGCTGTGTGTGACAGCGAGAGAGCGACGAAATAAAGTGAGCAGGGAGCAGGAGCCGGCATCTGGCAGCTGCGGTAAGCTGTAACCAAGATAAACATCGGGTAACCAAGGGAAGCCCTTTCCCTGGTTACCCGATATTTACCTTCGTTACCAGCCTCCGCCGCTCTCGCTGCCAGTGCCGGCTCCCTGCTCTCTGTACATGTAGCTGCAGTACACATCAGGTAATTAACCTGATGTGTACTGTAGCTAGGAGTGCAGGGAGCCAGCGCTAAGCAGTGTGCACGGCTCCCTGCTCTCTGCACATGTAGCTGCAGTACACATCGGGTTAATTAACCCGATGTGTACTGTAGCTAGGAGAGCAAGGAGCCAGCGCTAAGCAGTGTGAGCGGCTCCCTGCTCTCTGCACATGTAGCTGCAGTAAATATCGGGTTAATTAACCCGATGTGTACTGTAGCTAGGAGAGCAAGGAGCCAGCGCTAAGCAGTGTGCGCGACTCCCTGCTCTCTGCACATGTAGCTGCAGTACACATCGGGTTAATTAACCCAATGTGTACTGTAGCTAGGAGAGCAAGGAGCCAGTGCTAAGCAGTGTGCGCGGCTCCCTGCTCTCTGCACATGTAGCGACGTTATGATCGCTGTTGCGTCGCTGTGTTTGACAGCTAAGCAGCGATCATAACAGCGACTTACAAGGTCGCTGTTACGTCACAGAAAATGGTGACGTAACAGCGACGTCGTTGTTGCTGTCGCTATGTGTGAACCCAGCCTTAAGCAACTGAGCACAGCTAAACACTGATTAGAAAGAGTATGGCCCATAGCTGAACTCAGATTCCTTTTCTGAAGTAGTAGTAGTAAGCAGAATTACTTGGCCAACTCGAGCATGGCTGCATATTAGGCTTAGCAAGTCCAGGTCCAGAAGTAAAAGGCCTCTCTAACCGGAGTCAATACTAGAGACCCAAGATATGAGGTATATAGCCCGAGGCGCGAAGCATAAGGCCACAGGTGCCAGGCACGAAGCGCAAGGCCACAGGTGCCAGGCATGAGGAGCAAGGCCAGAAACACAAGGCACGAGGCGCAATGGCAGAGGCACGAGGCGCAAAGACGCAAGGGCAGAGATGCGAGGCGCAAGGCTAGAGGCATAAAGCCAGAGGCACAAGGTGCAAACCCATAGGTGCAAAGCGCAAGCCCATAGGCGTAAGGCTATAGGTGTATGGCGCAAGCTCATAGTTGCAAGTCCGTAGGCGCAAGGTGCAGGCCCAAAGGCACAAGGCCGTAAGCACAAGGCCTGAGACCAGAGGCACAAGCCCGGAGGCTCAAGCCCGGAGGCACAAAAGCCAGTGAGGCAAAGTTATGAAGGTCAAAGGCTGAGAAGCAATAAGACCAGAGCAGCAAAGCAGTGTGGTCTCGACTGTCCCAAGGAGCAAAGCCAGAGGTGAACAAAGGAGCCAGAGCAAAGTGGCATGTGGGCAGAGCTGAGCGGCGTGTGGTCAGACGCCAAAACTGCGAGGCCGGAGCCGAAAGGCCACATCATAATTACCCTTAAAGAGTGTAATCCACCTGTGGACTCAGGATAAACCTACTTGAGTGGTATCCTAAATGCCAGATTAGTCGCTCCTGAACCAATTAATTCACTTAAGGCTAAGCTGGAGGGCAAGTTTTAAATGCGATATAATGTCTCCACATTATCCACATCCACATTATATGCTCTCTTATAGAAGGAGTAATCAGACAGAACCTGGTCTGGTGAGATAATTGTGGAATCAACTGAGTGTTATTTAACCATAACATTAGAATCAACATAAGGTTCCATCTAAGAGTTACATTTTGAAAATCAAATATGAAGCTCTGCTGATCCCAACATAATCTGAGGCAGCAACCTCACCCATGCGTCATAATCTACTCAAAAACTTCAAAGATCTATCTACTGAACTTGAAGGCAAACTTTTGTGCACAGGTCCAGGTTTGCATAAAGGCATGCAGCTTGAGTCAACCCAGAGGCCCCGCACACTCCCATTGCACTTACCTGTGCAGCCTCCACTGTGCTGTGGCTTCACCCCTTCCCTCCACTTCCAAACCTTAGAGGGATAGGGGAAGAGGGTGATGCCAAGAGCCCTCCATAGAGAGAAGTAGCGTCACGGGGAAGAATACCACATCATTGCACATGGTGCACTGATGGCTAAGGGACCTCTCTTTGAGACGTGTCTCCCTCGGACCCCTTGACAGGGAGAACCGAAGCCCATTCTAAAACACCAAGTGATGGCTAAGGGACCTCTTTTTGAGAGGTGTCTCCCTCGGACCCCTTGACAGGGAGAACCGAAGCCCATTCTAAAACACCAAGTGATGGCTAAGGGACCTCTCTTTGAGAAGTGTCTGCCTCGGACCGCCTGACAGGGAGAACCAAAGCCCATTCTTATACACCAAGTGATGGCTGAGGGACCTCTCTTCGAGACGTGTTGGCCCCAGGCCGCTTGACGGGGAGAAAGGAAGGCAGAGACCCCCCTGAACCCCCTACTCCTTGAGTCCGTATGATGAAATTCCAAAGGATAAAATAGCTACACCCTTTGAGCACCTCTCATGCGTCTGTCTCCTGAAGGGACAGCATAAATACTGGAGGGAGGAGGTGGAGAAGGGCCTTTTAACCTCTTTGTGATCCTGTATATGTATAGGTCAAGAGTATTAACTCCTATGATGCTGTCCGGAGGGATGTTCTGGAAAACATTTTAAATGACCTTCAGGTAGACCATTGCTCTGGTAGTTTTTCCAGACTTCATAAATTAATTTTTTTGCTCCTTAGTGGGTAGATTTGGATGTTATATTGATTTAATTATTTTCTTGAAAGGAGCACTGCAATTTTCAAACTTTTATGCCCTTAAATCAGAGATTTGTGTCATTCAAAATAGTTAATAAATAATATTTTCCACATGTATACTTTAAAGCAGTCCCATTATTTATGGGTTTTTTTTGTTAGGAAGTTGGAAGGGTTAAAAAATAAGCAATTTCTCATTTTTCCAAGAAAATTTACAAAACCATTTTTTTTTTTTTTATTGACCACATCACATTTGAAGTGACTGAGGGGTCTATATCACACCACTCTAAAAACTGCACCCCTCAAAGTGCATAAAACCACATTCAAGAAGTTTATTAAGCCTTTTAGGTGCTTTACAGCAATAAAAGCATTGAGGAAGGAAAAAGTGAAAATTTTACTTTTTCCCACAAAAATATTGCTTTAGCCTCAAATTTTGCATTTTCATAAGTGTAACAGGAGAAAATGGGTCATACAATTTGTTGTGCAATATCTCCAGATTACATCGATTCCCCATATGTGGTGGAAAAGTATTGTTTGGGTGCATGGCAGGGCTTAGAAAGGGAAGGAGCGCCATTCGACTTTTGGAGCACATAATTGGCTGAAATACACATTGGTAAAAATCCAGTACAATCTTCATACATAGTCATTTATATAAAAAAAAATGCTGTATATGAACCATTGCTTTATAAAGATACATTTTTTAGTATATTGATGTCATAGTGTCATAGTTTTTAAGGTTGAAGGGAGACTCTAAGTCCATCTAGTTCAACCCGTAGCCTAACATGTTGATCCAGAGGAAGGCAAAAAGAACCCAATGTGTCAAATAAGCTCCAATGGGGAAAAAAATTCCTTCCTGACTCCACATACGGCAATCAGACTAGTTCCCTGGATCAACACCCTGTCATAAAATCTAATATACATAACTGGTAATATTATATTTTTCAAGAAAGGCATCCAGGCTCTGCTTAAATGTTAGTAGTGAATCACTCATTACAACATCATGCGGCAGAGAGTTCCATAGTCTCACTGCTCGTACAGTAAAGAATCCTCGTCTGTGATTATCATTAAACCTTCTTTCCTCAAGACGTAGCGGAAGCTCCCGTGTTCCAGAGCAGGCCTAGGTGTAAAGAGATCTTTGGAAAGGTCTCTGTACTGTCCCCTCATATGTTTATACATTGTGATTAGATCCCCCCTAAGCCTTTGTTTTTCCAAACTAAATAACCCCAAGTTTAATAACCTGTCTTGGTGTTGCAGCCCACCCATTCCTCTAATAATCTTGGTCTCCCTTCTATCTACCTGTAAGATTATGCTATTTATAACCTTCTATACTTTTGCTATCAAGAAAAGCATCCATTCCTCTCTTAAATTCATTCAGTGAGATGGCCATCACCACTTCCTCAGGAAGAGAGTTCCAGAGCCTCACTGCTCTTACCGTGAAGAACCCTCTTTTATGCTGATGTAGGAATTTTTTTTCCTCCAATCGAAGAGAATGCCCCCTTGTTCTGGTCATAGTCCTTGGTACAAACAGATCATGGGAGAGAGCTCTATATGGCCCTCTGATATATTTGTACATATTTATTAGGTCTCCCCTAAGTCTTCTCTTTTCTAGAGTAAATAGACCTAATTTTGATAACCTTTCCGTGCATTGTAATGCAAATGCACTCACTCCATTTATTATTTTAGTAGCCCGCCTCTGAACCCTTTCAAGTTCAGTAATGTCTTTCTTGAGCACCGGTGCCCAAAATTGCACACAATACTCCAAGTGTGGTCTGACGAGTGATTTGTACAGAGGGAGAATGATGTTTTCATCTCGTGCCTCCAGACCTCTTCTAATGCATCCCATTGCCCTATTTGCTTTGGTGGCTGCTGCCTGACACTGGGCACTCCAATTTAGATTCTTATTGACTTATATGCACCATTAATAACCACTCTGTTTTCTACCACTAAGCCAGCTACCTACCCATCTACACACATTTTCCCCGAGCCCAAGCTTTCTCATTTTACTTAGCAGTCTTTTATGTGGGACAGTGTCAAATGCTTTACCGAAGTCGAGATCAATGACATCCAATGATTCTCCTCGGTCCATGTGAGAGCTTACATCCTCATAGAAGCTGATCAGGTTAGTTTGACAGGAGCGATCCTTCATAAATCCATGTTGATATGGAGTTAAACAATTATTAACATTGAGACATTCCATAATAGTATCCCTTAAAAACCCTTCAAACATTTTACCCACAACAGATGTTAAGCTTACCGGCCTATAGTTTCCAGGTTCCCTTTTACACCCTTTTTTGAATATTGGTACCACATTTGCTAGCCTCCAATCCAGTAGAACAGACCCAGTTTCTATAGAGTCTTTAAATATAAGGAATAGAGGCCTGTCTATCACATTACTTAACTCCCTTAATACCCGAGGGTGAATGCCATCAGGGCTTGGTGATTTGTCAATTTTAATGTTACTAAGTCGGTTCTGCATTTCTTCCTGGGTTAGGTAGGTCATACTTAATGAAGCGTTTACATGATCACTCTGCATTTCCTGTAGCATATGCTTTTCCTGTGTGAACACAGTTGAGAAAAAAGTATTTAAAACATTTGCTTTTCCCACATCGCTTTCTATGATTTTACCCTCATTATTCTTTAAAGGGCCAACACCATCAATTTTAATCTTTTTTCTGTTTATATAATTAAAGAATAGTTTGGGATTTGTTTTGCTTTCCTTAGCAATGAGTCTCTCAGTTTCTACTTTTGCTAAATGTATTTGTTTTTTACACATTTTATTTTTTTCTCTATATATTTTTAATGCTTCTTCGCTGCCTTCTTGTTTTAGCTTTTTAAATGCCTTTTTCTTATTATTCATTGCCCCTTTTACATCCTTATTTAGCCACATTGGTTTTCTCCTGTTCCTAGCCCTCTTATTTCCACATGGTATGGCTCGCTCGCAGTGGGTGTTTAATACCGATTTAAAAATTTCCCACTTATTTTCTGTGCTCCCATTTTTGAGGACATTGTCCCAATCAATTTGGCAAAGGTCTTCTCTAAGCTGATCAAACTTTGCTTTCCAGAAATTCAGCGTTTTTGTAACCCCCCCTCCAAGGCACCTTACTGAAGGACAAGTGGAATTGTATTATATTGTGGTCACTATTCCCTAGGTGCCCATCCACTCGTACGTCTGTTATTCTATCTGGCCTGTTGCTTAAAATTAAGTCGAAAAGGGCTGCCCCTCTAGTTGGGCCCGGCACAAGTTGGGACAGATAATTATCTTTAGTTACTGACAGAAGCCGGTTTCCTTTCTGAGATATGCAGGTTTCAGTTTCCCAGTCTATATCGGGGTAATTGAAGTCCCCCATAATAATCACCTCATTGTGATTTGCTGCTTTGTCTATTTGTTTCAATAATACATTTTCAGTGGTTTCTGTTATATTTGGTGGCTTATAACAAACCCCTATGAGGATTTTATTAGTTTTCCCTCCTTGTATCTCCACCCATAGAGACTCCACCTCTTCATTTCCCTCTTGGATATCTTCTCTTAGTCTGGGCTTTAAACTGGACTTTATATATATATATAGACAGACTCCACCCTTTTTCCTTTTTTTACGATCCCTCCTAAACAATTCATTTCCTTGCAGGTTAGCCACCCAGTCATAACTGTCATCTAACCATGTCTCAGTTATTCCTACTATGTCGTATTTTTCCTCATACATTACCAGCTCCAGTTCTTCCATCTTATTGGTCAGGCTTCTTGCATTGGTCAGCATGCAGGAAAGAAGTTTTGCTCCCCTTTTCTTAGCTTCCTTCTTAGTACCCTGTCTTGGGTCCTCTTTACGGCATCTAGTATCCTTGATTAGTTTGTCCTTCTGCTGCATGTTCTTGTCTGCTGTTTTTTCTCCCATCCCCTCTTCTTCTAGTTTAAATCCCTCCTGATGAGTGTGGCAAGCCTTCTGGCGAACGTGTGTTTCCCAGGTTTTGTGAGGTGTATCCCGTATCTTGCGAGAAGTCCATCGTAGAGGTAATTCACTCCATGGTCCAAGAATCCAAATCCTTGCTGCCTGCACCATCGTCGTAGCCAGTTGTTCAAATCTAGTATCCTATTCCATCTTCTGACACCATGGCCATCGACTGGGAGGATTGATGAGAAAACAACCTGTACATTCCGTTCCTTTATTTTCTTCCCCAGAATTTCAAAGTCTTCACAAATAGTTGGTAGATCATTTCTTGCCGTGTCGTTTGTTCCTACATGTATCAATAGGAACGGGTATTCATCCTTGGATCCGAGGATAGTTGGTATCCTGTTGGCCATATCCTTGATTTTTGCTCCCGGGAGGCAGCATACTTCTCGTGCGGTTATGTCCGGTCTGCAAATAGTTGCCTCCATGCCTCTTAGTAGTGAGTCGCCCATAACTACCACTCTTCTTTTCTTTCTGGACGCACTGCTTGTTGCTCCTGAGTGCTTTTGAGTGTCTTTTGTTTCTGCTTTTGTTGACAAAGTAACTTCTTTTGATGATACTGTGTCTTCTCCTGTAGATATGGTATCATCCTGAGCTGTGCCATTTTCGTTCTCCAGCATGAGGGCTTCATATTGGTTGCTAAGCTGTGTGGGTGGTGACGACCACTTGATACGCTGGCTTCTTTTGGTCACATGTGTCCACTTTTCAGCCTCTGTATGTGTTCTGAAGCTTTTCTCACTTTCCATATCCTGAATGGTTGCTTCTGCCTTGTCCAAGAAGTCCTCATGTTCTTTAATTAGCTTCAAAGTTGCTATTCTTTCTTCCAGTCCCTGCACCTTTTCCTCTAAAGCTGGGTTTACACACTGCAACATCTCAAACGACATCGCTGTAACGTCACCGGTTTTGTGACGCAATAGCGATGTTGTTTGCGATGTTGCAGTGTGTGAATCACATCAGCGACCTGGCCCCTGCTGTGAAGTTGCTGATTGCTACAAATCGTTCAGGACCATTCCTAGGTCCTTTGTTTCCCGCTGTGCAGCATGCATCGCTACAAAGTTTCAGTGTGTGAAGACTTTGCAGCGACTTTGTTAGCAACTTCCCTTTCAAAAAGCTGCTTATCAACGTCCCCAACAACCAGCTAGGTCGCTCTGCAGGTCCGGATCGCTGTTGCGTTGTTGGCCAGGTTTGCCTGTTTGACAGCTCACCAGCGACTCACCAGAGACTTAGGGAGGTCGCTGTTACGTCACAAAACCGGTGACGTAACAGCGATGTCCTTTGCGATGTTGCAGCGTGTAAACCCAGCTTAAGAGGGCAACAAGTTTGCACTTTTGACAGGTGAAGTTGGATTTTTTGTGCGGCAGATCCGTAAACATGTAGCATGTGTTGCAGGTGACCATGTGGATTTTCTTCTCTTCCATATTGCTGATGTAGCGTATGACAGGCGCGCGGTTTTGCGATGTCCTCAAACAGCGAGACCCGGCAAGTCCCAGCAATCGATCAGCTTACGGCGACTCTTCTCCTCTTCCCAGAATGCACTGGAAATATGTTACTAAGTGTTTGTGTAGGGCGCTGTACATGTTCTGGGTGTTGTCTGGGTGTGGCGGGGGTGAGAGCGGTGTTGTATGTGTGTTGCGTGTGTTGCGTTGTTTGTGGAGCGCTGTGTGTCTGTAGCGTTGTGTGTGTGTGTTGCGCGGTTTGTGTGGGTGTGTGGTGTGTGTGTGTGTTTTGGGGGGAGGTATGTTTTGTGCAATGTGTGTGTTGTGCGGTATGTGCGTATATTTATGTATGCCGCGGTGCTTGTGTGTTGGGTGTTGTGTGTGTGCAGCGTTGTCTGTGTGTGTGTGTGTGTCTGTGAAGGGCGGTGTTTGTGGTTCCCAGCGTGTGTGTGGTGTGTTGTGCAGTGCGCGTGTGTGTGTGTGTGATAGGGGGAGGTGCGCACCTCCCATCATGCTCCATCCCCCATGCTGCGCACTCCCCATCGTGCTCCATCCCCTATGCTGCGCATTCCCCATCGTGCTCCATCTCCCATGCTGCGCATTCCCCATCGTGCTCCGCCATGCTGCGCACTCCCCATCGTGCTCCAACCCCCATGCTGCGCACTCCCCATCGTGCTCCGTCCCCCATGCTGCGCACTCCCCATCGTGCTCCATCCCCCAAGCTGCGCACTCCCAATCGTGCTCAATCCCCCATGCTGCGCATTCCCCATCGTGCTCCATCCCCTATGCTGCGCACTCCCAAACGTGCTCCATCCCCCATGCTGCGCACTCCCCATCTTGCTCCATCCCCCATGCTGCGCACCCCCCAGCGTGCTCCATCCCCCATGCTGCACCAGCATCAGCCTCTCTGCCCCCAGCATCAGCCTCTCTCCTCCCAGCATCAGCCTCTCCTCTCTGTCCCCAGCATCAGCCTCTCTGTCCCCAGCATCAGCCTCTCTCCTCCCAACCTACCCCAGCCTCAGCCTCCCCCAGCATCAGCCTCTCTTCTCTCAGCCTCCCCCCTCCCAGCCTCCCTCCTTCCAGCCTCCCCCAGCATCAGCCTCCCCCTCCCAGCCTCCCCTAGCATCAGCCTCCGCCTCCCAGCCTCCCCCAGCATCAGCCTCTGCCTCCCCCAGCATCAGCCTCTCTCCTCCCAGCCTCCCCCAGCATCAGCCTCTCTCCTCCCAGCCTCCTCCAGCATCAGCCTCTCTCCTCCCAGCCTCCCCCAGCATCAGCCTCTCTCCTCCCAGCCTCCCCCAGCATCAGCCTCCCCCTCCCAGCCTTCCCCAGGATCTGCCTCTCTCCTCCCAGCCTCCCTCCTCCCAGCCTCCCCCAGCATCAGCCTCGCCCTCCCAGCCTCCCCCAGCATCAGCCTCCCCCTACCAGCCTCGCCATGGCCCCGCCCCCCCGCACGGATTGGTCGCTCGCCCTGGCTCCCCCCCCACACTGATTGGCCGGCCGCTCGCACAGGCTCCTCCCCCCATGGATTGGCCTCTCGCCCCAGCACCCTGCAAGTATTGGCAACTCGGCCACGCCCCGCCCCCCTCACGCAATGCACGCTCGCTCTGGCCCTGCCCCCCGCACGCATCCCCCGAACTGACACGGAGACACGACTACCAGGTGAGTACTGTACCCCCGGGAGCCCACACCAGCATACTCCGCCAACCCAGCCGACACAAACCCTCACATTGCTGGGGTTTGCCGCCGTATGCTGGTGTGGGCTCCCGTGCGAGTGGGGGACGTGATGCGCTGGTAACCATGGTAGCACAGTTACCAGCGCATCAAGGTCCTGCAGAGGTGGAACATCCACACGCACACACATAACAACAGACACACACACACACACACATCAGATCGCATCCACACACTCACAGCATCCGGAGATATCGCTTGCTTCTCGGCCGCGATACTGTGCTGTGAGCTTCCAGGACCTGCCGGAGGATCACATGGCCAGAACCATGTGGTATCTCCGGATATTGTGAGTATGGGCGCGTATGTGCAATATCGTCAATGTGTGTGTGCGTGAGTGTATGCGATCGGGTGTGCGTGAGTGTATGCGATCGGGTGTGCGTGAGTGTATGCGATTGGGTGTGCATGAGTGTATGCGATCGGGTGTGCGTGAGTGTATGCGATCGGGTGGGTGTGAGTGTATGCGATCGGGTGTGCGTGAGTGTATGCGATCGGGTGGGTGTGAGTGTATGCGATCGGGTGGGTGTGAGTGTATGCGATCAGGTGGGTGTGAGTGTATGCGATCGGGTGGGTGTGAGTGTATGCGATCGGGTGGGTGTGAGTGTATGCGATCGGGTGTGTGTGTGTGTGTGTGTGTGAGTGTATGCGATCAGATCTGTGAGTGTCGGCAGAGGAGCACGGCGTGCTGGAGGAGGCTGGGAGGAGAGAGGCTGATCCTGGGGAAGGCTGGGAGGGGGAGGCTGATGCTGGGGGAGGCTGATGTTGGGGGAGGCTGGGAGGGTGTAGGCTGATGCTGGGGGAGGCTGGGAGGAGAGAGGCTGATGCTGGGGGGGGCTGATGCTGGGGGTGGCTGGGATGAGAGAGGCTGATGCTGGGGGAGGCTGGAAGGAGAGAGGCTGATGCTGGGGGAGGCTGATGCTGGGGGAGGCTGGGAGGAAGAGGCTGATGCTGGGGGAGGCTGGGAGGAAGAGGCTGATGCTGGGGGAGGCTGGGAGGAGAGAGGCTGATGCTGGGGGAGGCTGGGAGGCGGAGGCTGATGCTGGGGGAGGCTGGGAGGCGGAGGCTGATGCTGGGGGAGGCTGGAAGGAGAGAGGCCGATGCTGGAGGAGGCTGGGAGGAGAGAGGCTGATGCTGGGGGAGGCTGGGAGGAGAGAGGCTGATGCTGGGGGAGGCTGGGAGGAGAGAGGCTGATGCTGGGGGAGGCTGGGAGGCGGAGGCTGATGCTGGGGGAGGCTGGGAGGAGAGAGGCTGATGCTGGGGGAGGCTGATGCTGAAGGAGGCTGGAAGGAGAGAGGCTGATGCTGGGGGAGGCTGATGCTGGGGGAGGCTGGAAGGAGAGAGGCTGATGCTGGGGGAGGCTGATGCTGAGGGAGGCTGGGAGGTGGAGGCTGATGCTGGGGAAGGCTGGGAAGAGGGAGGCTGGGAGGAGAGAGGCTGATCCTGGGGAAGGCTGGGAGGAGGGAGGCTGGGAGGAGAGAGGCTGATGCTGGGGGAGGGTGATGCTGGGGGAGGCTGGAAGGAGAGAGGCTGATGCTGGGGGAGGCTGGGAGGGGGAGGCTGGGAGGAGAGAGGCTGATGCTGGGGGAGGCTGGGAGAAGGGAGGCTGGGAGGGGGGAGGCTGAGAGAAGAGAGGCTGATGCTGGGGAAGGCTGAGGCTGGGAGGAGAGAGGCTGATGCTGGGAGGAGAGAGGCTGATGCTGGGAGGAGAGAGGCTGATGCTGGTGCAGCATGGGGGATGGAGCACGATGGGGGGTGCGCAGCATGGGGGATGGAGCACGATGGGGAGAGCGCAGCATGGGGGATGGAGCACGTTTGGGAGTGCGCAGCATGGTGGATGGAGCACGTTTGGGAGTGCGCAGCATGGCGGATGGAGCACGATGGGGGGTGCACACCTCCCCCCAACACACACAACACACCACACACACTGGGAACCACAAACACCGCCCTACACAGACACCCACACACACAGACAACGCTGCACACACACAACACCCAACACACAAACACTGCGGCATACATAAATATACGCACATACCACGCAACACACACATTGCACAAAACATACCTCCCCCCAAAACACACCACACCCACACAAACCGCGCAACACACACAACGCTACAGACACACAGCGCTCCACAAACAATGCAACACACATACAACACCGCTCTCACTCCCCGCCACACCCAGACAACACCCAGAACATGTACAGCGCCCTACACAAACACTTGGTAACTACACACAACATCTATATATATATATATATATATATATATATATATATATATAAATAAAACAAAAATCATACATTAACTACCCAATACGTAAATTCTAGAATACCCGATGTGTAGAATCGGGCCACCTTCTAGTATATATATATATATATATATATATATATATATATATATATATATATATATATATATATGTGTGTATATGTGTATGTGTATATATATGTATTTATAATATTATTATTGTTACTACATTTTCTGCAGATAGTTCTTAAATCTGTTTTTTATGATATATTTTATGATTTATTAATATTTATAGATTTGATTTTGGTTGTCCCAATATAATCATCTTTTGTTTATATTATTGTATACTATTGTTTTTGCCTGTGGAATTATATATTTAGATTTACATATTGTGCCTCTGATATTAATATATCATTTGGAATCTCTTCCGTGATAATATATATTTAGATTCACACAGTGTCAGATATAACGTTTTTATATCAATGTATCATGTGTTGCTCTGAATAAGGTGTTTAAAAAGCTCCTACTTGATTCTTGAACCTGTGTTTCCCTTGTAGTTAATGTGTGTTTCCTCTCTTTTTTCTTTTTTTCCCACGCTTTGAACTTTGGTGACTGCTTGATACCGCTGCTCTATGCAGCTTTACTGATGAGACCTAGAGCATGCGCACATACAATTTTCTCACGCTATTGTACCCTAATAACCCGTGAAGTCCTTCTGGCTTGTTATCAGACCTATTTTTACATGTTGAAATTGACTCCCCCCCTCCCTAATAAGATACACTTATTGTTTTTAATTCATGTTTTATTTACCTTAATAAATATAATTTGATTACATATTTTTTTAAAAAATATATTTGATCTTTTATATATATATTTTTTCCTGGTCTACCCAATATCCCTTTGCACATATGATACACATAGTCCTTTTAAAATTATTTTTTCATCTTTTAATGCTTCACCCATTTATTTATTTAAAAATGTTGATACAAATAACTTGGGTGGCATCAACCACTGATGCACTGATGTGCTATTGCCATTTCACTGATATATTCACTGCAATTGGGGTTCTAGCCCCTATAAGAACATATATACTTGCAGATTCTTTGTCTTTTTCCCCCCCTTTTTTTTTCTTTATTGCTCATTACTCTCTTTCTACATTCCTCCTTTTCTTTTCTGAATTTCATTCCTTTTCCTCAATTATTGATACATATAGATGCATCTTAATACTATATGAACAACTGACTAAGTTTTGCTATGGTGCTGGAAAATGCTGTGTCATTTAAACACATTTTTTTTTTCTTTCAAAGTGCCAGTAGGCGGTCCTTTGTTATATCCCATATGTATATAAGTGTGTTATCTCTCTGCATATGCAATGTTGATCTTCTGGTCCTGAGGAAGAGGTCCCTGCACCTTGAAATGCGTAGACCTATGGAATAAAAGAGTGATTAAACTATCAACATCTCTACATCTTATTTGGCGGATTGCACGGGTTTAACCCCTTTTTCTCCTCCTACACTGAAGACTGTGTGAGGTGTGTGTGAGAGCGAGTGTGATCTGATGTGTGTGTGTTGTTATGTGTGTGCGTGTGTGTATGTTCCGCCGCTGCAGGACCTTGATGCGCTGGTAACTATGCTACCATGGTTACCAGCGTATCCCGCCCCCCGCTCGCACGGGAGCCCACACCAGTATACGGCGGCAGCCCCAGCAATGCGAGGGTATGTGTCGGCTGGGTTGGCGGCGTACGCTGATGTGGGCTCCCGGGGGTACAGTACTCACCTGGGAGTCGTGGTGTCGCTTCGGGGAATGTGTGCGGGGGGCGGGGCCAGAGCGAGCGTGTATTGCGTGAGGGGGGCGGGGCGTGGCCGAGTTGCCAATACGTGCAGGGTGCCGGGACGAGAGGCCAATCCGTGTGGGGGGGCGGAGCCTGGGCGAGCGGCTGGCCAATCCATGTGGGGGCGGAGCCTGGGCGAGCGACCAATCCGTGCGGGGGGCGGGGCCATGGCGAGCCTAGCGGCCAATCCGCTTTGTGTCACCGTAAGGACACAATTTTGGAGCAAGACAGACAGACAGACAGAATAAGGCAATTATATATATAGACTAGAAGGTGGCCCGATTCTACGCATCGGGTATTCTAGAATTTACGTATTGTGTAGTTCATGTATGATTTTTGTTATATATATATATATATATATATATATATATATAGAGATGTTGTTGTGTGTAGTTACCAAGTGTTTGTGTAGGGGCTGTACATGTTCTGGGTGTTGTCTGGGTGTGACGGGGGGTGAGAGCGGTGTTGTATGTGTGTTGCGTTGTTTGTGGTGCGCTGTGTGTCTGTAGCGTTGTGTGTGTGTGTGTTGCGCGGTTTGTGTGTGTGTGGTGTGTTTTGGGGGGAGGTATGTTTTGTGCAATGTGTGTGTTGTGCGGTATGTGATGTGCGTATATTTGTGTGTGCCGCAGTGTTGGGTGTTGTGTGTGTGCAGCGTTGTCTGTGTGTGTGGGTGTCTGTGTAGGGCAGTTGTTTGTGGTTCCCAGTGTGTGTGTGTGTGTGGTGTGTTGTGCAGTGCGCGCGTGTATGTGTGTGTGTGTGTGTGTGTGTGTGTGTGTTGGGAGGAGGTGTGCACTTCCCATCGTGCTCCATCCCCCATGCAGCGCACTCCCCATCGTGCTCCATCCCCTTTGCTGCGCACCCCCCATCGTGCTCCATCTCCCATGCTGTGCACTCCCAAACGTGCTCCATCCGCCATGCTGCACACTCCCAAACGTGCTCCATCCGCCATGCTGCGCACTCCCAAACGTGCTCCATCCGCCATACTCCGCACTCCCCATCGTGCTCCATCCCCCATGCAGCGCACTCCCCATCGTGCTCCATCCCCTATGCTGCGCACCCCCCATCGTGCTCCATCCGCCATGCTGCGCACTCCCAAACGTGCTCCATCCACCATGCTGCGCACTCCCAAACGTGCTCCATCCGCCATGCTGCGCACTCCCAAACGTGCTCCATCCGCCATGCAGCGCACTCCCAAACGTGCTCCATCCCCTATGCTGCGCACCTTCCATCGTGCTCCATCCGCCATGCTGCGCACTCCCAAACGTGCTCCATCCACCATGCTGCGCACTCCCAAACGTGCTCCATCCACCATGCTGCGCACTCCCAAACGTGCTCCATCCGCCATGCTGCGCACTCCCAAACGTGCTCCATCCCCCATGCAGCGCACTCCCAAACGTGCTCCATCCCCCATGCAGCGCACTCCCAAACGTGCTCCATCCGCCATGCAGCGCACTACCCATCGTGCTCCATCCCCTATGCTGCGCACCCCCCATCGTGCTCCATCTCCCATGCTGCGTACTCCCAAACGTGCTCCATCCGCCATGCTGCGCACTCCCAAACGTGGTCCATCCCCCATGCTGCGCACTCCCCATCGTGCTGCATCCCCCATGCTGCGCACTCCCCATCGTGCTGCATCCCCCATGCTGCGCACTCCCAAACGTGCTCCATCCGCCATGCTGCGCACTCCCAAACGTGCTCCATCCGCCATGCTGCGCACTCCCAAACGTGCTCCATCCGCCATGCTGCGCACTCCCAAACGTGCTCCATCCGCCATGCTGCGCACTCCCAAACGTGCTCCATCCGCCATGCTGCGCACTCCCAAACGTGCTCCATCCGCCATGCTGCGCACTCCCAAACGTGGTCCATCCGCCATGCTGCGCACTCCCAAACGTGGTCCATCCGCCATGCTGCGCACTCCCAAACGTGCTCCATCCGCCATGCTGCGCACTCCCAAACGTGCTCCATCCGCCATGCTGCGCACTCCCAAACGTGCTCCATCCGCCATGCTGCGCACTCCCAAACGTGCTCCATCCGCCATGCTGCGCACTCCCAAACGTGCTCCATCCGCCATGCTGCGCACTCCCAAACGTGCTCCATCCGCCATGCTGCGCACTCCCAAACGTGCTCCATCCGCCATGCTGCGCACTCCCAAACGTGCTTCATCCGCCATGCTGCGCACTCCCAAACGTGCTCCATCCCCCATGCTGCGCACCCCCCATCGTGCTCCATCCCCCATGCTGCACCATCATCAGCCTCTCTACCCGCAGCATCAGCCTCTCTACCCGCAGCATCAGCCTCTCTACCCGCAGCATCAGCCTCTCTACCCGCAGCATCAGCCTCTCTACCCGCAGCATCAGCCTCTCTACCCGCAGCATCAGCCTCTCTGCCCGCAGCATCAGCCTCTCTGCCCGCAGCATCAGCCTCTCTGCCCGCAGCATCAGCCTCTCTGCCCGCAGCATCAGCCTCTCTGCCCGCAGCATCAGCCTCTCTGCCCGCAGCATCAGCCTCTCTCCTCCCAGCATCAGCCTCTCTACCCGCAGCATCAGCCTCTCTACCCGCAGCATAAGCCTCTCTGTCCCCAGCATCAGCCTCTCTGTCCCCAGCATCAGCCTCTCTGTCCCCAGCATCGGCCTCTCTGTCCCCAGCATCGGCCTCTCTGTCCCAAGCATCGGCCTCTCTGTCCCAAGCATCGGCCTCTCTGTCCCAAGCATCGGCCTCTCTGTCCCAAGCATCGGCCTCTCTGTCCCCAGCATCAGCCTCTCTGTCCCCAGCATCAGCCTCTCTCATCCCAGCATCAGCCTCTCTCCTCCCAGCATCAGCCTCTCTCCTCCCAGCCTACCCCAGCCTCAGCCTCCCCCAGCATCAGCCTCTCTCCTCCCAGCCTACCCCAGCCTCAGCCTCCCCCAGCATCAGCCTCTCTCCTCCCAGCATCAGCCTCTCTCCTCCCAGCATCAGCCTTTTCTGTCCCCAGCATCAGCCTCTCTCCTCCCAGCATCAGCCTCTCTCTTCCCAGCATCAGCCTCTCTCCTCCCAGCCTACCCCAGCCTCAGCCTCCCCCAGCATCAGCCTCTCTCCTCCCAGCATCAGCCTCTCTCCTCCCAGCCTACCCCAGCCTCAGCCTCCCCCAGCATCAGCCTCTCTCCTCCCAGCATCAGCCTTTTCGGTCCCCAGCATCAGCCTCTCTCCTCCCAGCCCCCCCCCAGCCTCAGCCTCCCCCAGCATCAGCCTCTCTCCTTCCAGCATCAGCCTCTCTCCTCCCAGCCTACCCCAGCCTCAGCCTCCCCATCCCAGCCTTCCCCAGGATCAGCCTCTCTCCTCCCAGCCTCCTCCAGCACGCCGTGCTCCTCTGCCGACACTCACACACCCGATCGCATACACTCCCACACACCCGATCGCATACACTCCCACACACCCGATCGCATACACTCACACACCCCCGATCGCATACACTCACACACACCAGATCGCATACACTCACGCACACACACATTGACGATATCGCACATACGCGCTCATACTCACAACATCCGGAGATACCAGATGCTTCTGGCCATGTGATCCTCCGGCAGGTCCTGGAAGCTCACTGCACAGTATCGCCGCCGAGAAGCAAGCGATATCCCAGGATGTTGTGAGTATGTGGATGCGATGTGATGTGTGAGGTGTGTGTGTGTGTGTGTGTGAGAGCGAGTGTGATCTGATGTGTGTGTGTGTGTGTTGTTATGTGTGTGCGTGTGTGTATTTTCCGCCGCTGCAGGACCTTGATGCGCTGGTAACTATGCTACCATGGTTACCAGCGTATCTCGTCCCCCGCTCGCACGGGAGCCCACACCAGCATACGCCGGCCAGCCCCAGCAATGCGAGGGTATGTGTCGGCTGGTTTGGCGGCGTACGCTGATGTGGGCTCCCAGGGGTACAGTACTCACCTGGTAGTCGTGGCTCCCTGACCGTGTCGGTTCGGGGAATGCGTGGGGGGGCGGGGCCAGAGCTAGCGTGCATTGCGTTAGGGGGGCGGGGCGTGACCGAGTTGCCAATGCCTGCAGGGTGCCGGGGCGAGAGGCCAATCTGTGGGGGGGGGGCGGAGCCTGGGCGAGCGGCCGGCCAATCCGTGTGGGGGCGCAGCCTGGGCGAGTGGCCAATCTGTGCGGGGGCGGGGCCATGGCGAGCCCAGCGGCCAATCAGCTTTGTGTCACCGTAAGGACACAATTTTGGAGCAAGACAGACAGACAGAATAAGGCAATTATATATATAGATAACTATAGCGTTAATCTATGTTGAAACATATATGAGATCCATATATGAGAATATACAAATCATGTTAGGCTGGTTTCACACTACGTTTATTTAACATCCGTCCATAACGTTTTTTTAGCGGAAAAACGAATCCAGTGCAAATGCGTTTTCACTTCAATGCATTTGCAATGGACTCGCGTCCACCTGCGTTCGCATGCGTTTGCGTGCGTTAGACACAGGATCCGTACTTTTGCGTTATTTTAACATGTTTCAAAAACGCTACTTGTAGCGTTTTTTACCTTTGTTAAAATAACGCATCTCACAGGATCCTTCACATTGCGCCGCGAGCTGCAATGCATTTCAATGAGCGCTGGATCCTGCCTAGCAGAATGCGTTGAGTTGCGTTGTAACAGGATCCTGCTTTTGTACTGAGCATGCCCAGAAAGTACTGAGCATGCCCAGAACCAGTCTGGCGTGATCTGTCTCTCTCTCCTCCCTCTCTATCTCTGTCTTTCCCCCTTCCTCTCCTCCCTCTCTCTCCCACCTTAGAGCTGCGGACACTCGTAACCAAGGTAAATATCGGGTAACCACTTATCTTAGTTACCCGATGTTTACGTTGGTTACGTGTGCAGGCAGCCCTGCTCCTAGCAGCTGCAGATGTGTCGCCCTGGGCAAGCCAGGGGACACAGATAACAACACCACTACACCCCACACTCCAGGTAGGCACACCTGCTAACCAGAAATCCTTGTTGCCTCCCTCCAGGAGTCTGTGATGCACACCAGGGGGTGGGCCAGGCGGTTGGCTCCGCCCACCAAGGAGCTCACAACTCTGGAGGCAGGAAGTTACCAGGCAGAAAGCTGAGGGACATGAAGGAGTGAAGAGCTGAGTAGCCCGGGTAGGGCAAGAGTGCAGTCAGCTCAGGGACGAGCTTAAACAAACAAGAAGTGAAAGTGAAGGAAAGGAAAGTGGAAAAGGAGGAAAGCAAGAAGTGGTGACAGAGCAGAGAGAAGGAGAAGCCTGAGAGCCCAGCTGTGTGTAGGGCTAGAACAGCAAGGTCAGCGACGGCGGTGACTGTCCGGAGAGGGACCGTTTGGAAGTTCCTGGAAGGACCCCGTTGGCTGTGTGCCCGGTGGTCTGGAGCAGTGTTCCGAAGGACAGTCAGCACCAGGGCAGGGGCCTCTCGGACCCCGGCAAGGCTAGGAGTCGCCCAAATTTGCCGAATCCGTCAGCGAAGGGGACGCAGATCCCCCAGCAACAAAGTCCCGATTGACGGCAACAGCCCGACCATTACCGGGGAGACACCGCCACCGCCAAGGCACCAGTTTCCCCAGGGCCAGCGCCTGCGGGCAAAGTGTAGAGCTCCTCCGGCCCAGATTGCAGTCGGGGAGCGGGTAACCGGAGGGAATCCACCGCTACCATCAGTCAAACAGGTGCAAGGAAGAGAGACGTCACCGTCACCTACCGGGAGTGCAGGTGCAACCGTCTGTGGGACCGTCCTAACAGCCGTTGGTTTACCGTACAAACTGTGTCCGTGTCTCAGGCTGAGTGAGTACCACAGTGCCGCAAGGCACAGCGCTGCCCCCGCGTCCCTGCGCCCTCCAGGCCCTACACTTCACATCTCTTCACCGGGCCCCGGGATCACCAACCCCTACCCACGGAGGGGCAACACAACACCTGGCTGCTCCCATCACCATCCCCGGGACCCTCACACTGAGCAGCGGTGGTGCCATCACCACAACCGTGGGTGGCGTCACGAACTATAATCCCAACAAACACCCCCTTTTCACTCACGGGCGAGGAGTGTCGCTCGAGACACCCCGGGATCCGGCCCGCAGCTCGAGCCACCAGGAGCAACTGCCGGACCCGAGCAGAAGGGGTGAGCGCGGTGTGCTGACACCCTCCTCCCCGCCCGCGACACAGACACTCGTATCCAAGATAAATATCGGGTATCCAAGCCCGATGTTTACCTTGGTTACGAGCGTCTGCAGCTGTCAGAAGCCGGCTCCCAGTCTGGCATGTTTAGTTCCCCTCACTCCCGATCACATGACTCCAATGCCCGCCCCTAAACATCCAGTGACAGGATCCTGCAAAGTAAGACATGCGTTTACATGCGTTTTTTTGCTGTAAAAGCAGGATCCGCTTTTGCAGCAAAAAAACGTTCAGGACGCATGTTAAATAAACGTAGTGTGAAAGCAGCCTTACTCTGTCGATGTCAGGAAACGGTGTATATTTCATAGCTAACATTAAATGATTATTGGCAATAGTACACCTTGAAGATGTGAACAGAATACTATTAAACAACAATGTATTATATTAACATACTAAAAAATATATCTTTATAAGTAATGGTTCATATACAGCATTTTTTGATGTATGAAGATTGTACTGGATTTTTACCAATTTATATTTAATGATATTTTTTCATTGCCTTCATACTATATACCTTTACAAAATCTTATTCATTGTTCTGATTTTTCAATGATTTGGATGTATAAATGTGCACAAATTTAACCTTAAGCTTTCATGGACATGAAACAGTTAATCTGACTAATTGATGGAGAATCACACCTGCCATACTGAAAGACTTTCCTGGAATTATAAAGAGGACTCACAGTTTAAATAACATTACTTGACAAAGGCTACACTTAGTAGCCGAAACGCGTTGTCGTTTTGTCATTTCTCCACATGGAGTTTTGTTTGACCTTGCTATAATGCCTTTTTTACTGGAAACCATGCAGTAATAAAACTTGGAAACTTTACCTGGCTGAATAATCCTTATCCATAGCGCTAGACAAGCTTCTTTTCTTTTTCTCTTCAATGGTATCAGGTGGCTGTGCCTGAATGTCCGAGCAGCAGAAGGATTTTGGATACATCTAGCAGAGGGTGAGCTGAACGCTACATTTATTTTTCATTTTGGAAACTACACCTCTTGAGGAATTTATCTAGCAGTGTAGTGAGCATTTTCCACCCTCGGGCAATTCACAGAATTGTATAACATTGGGCTGAGTAAATGAAAAATTCCCATTTTTTTTCCAATACAATGTTGCTTTGGCCCCAAGTTTTTACATTTTCTACAAAGGGTAATGGGAGAAAATGAATGGTACAATTTGTCACACAATTTCTCTTGAGTTTGCCAATACACCGTATGTGGTCAAAAACAACTTTTGAGGCACCATGCAAAGTGAAGAAGGGAAGGAGCTCCATATTGCAGTACAGTTTTTGCTAGAATTGTTTGAAAGTACCATGTCACATTGTCAGAGTCTCTGAGGTGCTAGAAAAGCAGAGACCCCATAAGTGACCCCATTTTTCAAACTACACCTTTCAATGAAATCAACTAGGGCTGCAGTGATCATACTGACATCACATGTGCCTCACAGAATTTTACATCATTGGGTGGTGAAAAAAAATAATGAAGTACCAAAATTCCTATATTCATGTGTGAACATTTTAGATTTTCAGAGTGCTGCTGTATGGTTTTGTAATTATACTGCATTTTCAGCATGCACCTGTTCACACCTATTGGATGAACTGGTCAGTGTTTTATATTTGTATTCCATTCCTTTCTGACTGAGCACTCCGCCCTTCAGCCAGGGCGTTATGTTAGCTAGATCTTACCTACCCACAACTTGATATAATGCAAAAAAAGTTTTTTAAGTTTATTAATGCCTAATACATAGACAAACAGTGACAAAAATATATCAGTAAAAGGTGACAGAAAAAGGCAGAAGCACTATTGGCACAAATGTACAATGTAACAATGAGCATATAACCAAACAGCATATATGGGTACATATAACACCGTAATAATGTGTCCCACTGTTCTCATTTGCAGAAAGGGAAAAAAAGAGTCCAGCTCACCGAACTGCCTTCCTGGTATGATCCAAGTCCTGCGCATGGAAGTGGTTTGGCCACCAATCAATGTAGAAGAAAGGAAAAGTTTCCAGCGCTAAGGATAGATATTTAAAAGTCCATTTTATTAAAGAATATGTTAAAAATCCAGCAAGTATGGCATAGATGTCGGATAACCAGCAGAACAACGCGTTTCGACGCTCAGGTCTTAATCATGACTTTTAAATATTTATCCCTAGTGCTGGAAACTTTTCCTTTCTTCTACTGTTCTCACTTGTTATGGTGTATATATGCACCAGGTCTGATGAAGCGTGGTACATCTTAATACGCGAACCGCGCGTTACCCACCCCCGGGGGGGCTCTCCCAGATCTTGCACTACTGGCCCTTTATTTCCAATACACCCTGTATTGAGTTGGTATGTAGTACAGCTGTGTCGATTGGCACTTGCCTGTTATATTTTTTGCAGTTGTAGTACCACAGACTGTCTACATAGATGGACTCTGTGTACTCTTTTTTGCAATATGCACCATACCAAATGAGAACAATGGGACACATTATTACGGTGTTATATGTACCCATATATGCTCTTTGGTGACGGTATATGCTTATTGTTACATTGTACATTTGTGCCAGTCATGCTTCTGCCTTTTTCTATCACCTTTTACGGATATATTTTTTTGTCACTGTGTCTATGTATTAAGCATTAATAAACTTAAAAAAATAAATAAATAAATACATTTTGCAGTATATCCACTTTTTTCTCCGATTTTTATTCAGTTTTTTGTGGATTGCAAAGTTTTCCATGGGTTACTGTACAGGTTTTTCGATGGTTATACTATACATGTACACTTTGTTCTGACTTCCCCTCATGGATTTCTTTGGTTATCTACCCACAACTTGCAGGATTTTTAACAGTAGGATAGGGTCTTGACAAAGAGATATACCTTGTCGTTGGCTATCAGCTAAGTATCTCATGTTTTAAACATAATTCCAATAGCAGTAATGCAGTACCAAAATTCCTATATTCAATGTTTGCATATTTTAACTTTTGAGAATGCTGTTGTACATTTTTCTAACACATATTGGTAATGACACCAGTATGTGAATTTATCCACAGTTTTGGTGACTATTTTGACTTCATCAGTGTTTTCCAGAAATAAGCAGCAATGGATGTTGTGAAGTGAAAATTGCAAATTTGCCATTGTAGAGCCCATACATTGTAGCTCCCATAGATGGTGCCTAGCTTGTGCTTCTGGAGACACGCACCTGGCCTCAGTACAGAAATGCAAAACATGTGGATGTAAAGCTGGTGTCACACTAAACGACAGCGACAACGACGTCGCTGTTACGTCACCATTTTCGGTGACGTAACAGCGACCTTGTAAGTCGCTGTTATGATCGCTGCTTAGCTGTCAAACACAGCAGAAGCAGCGATCATAAGGTCGCTGTGCTACATGTTCAGAGAGCAGGGAGCCGCGCTTAGCGCTGGCTCCTTGCTCTCCTGCAGCACACATCGGGTTAATTAACCCGATGTGTGCTGCAGCTACATGTCACAGTTCAGAGAGCAGGGAGCCGCGCTTAGCGCTGGCTCCTTGCTCTCCTGCAGCACACATCGGGTTAATTAACCCGATGTGTGCTGCAGCTACATGTCACAGTGCAGAGAGCAGGGAGCCGCGCGCACTGCTTAGCGCTGGCTCCTTGCTCTCCTTGCTACAGTATACATCGGGTTAATTACCCGATGCATACTGCAGCCACATGTCACAGTGCAGGAGCCGGCGCTGGCAGCAAGAGCGGAGGCTGGTAACCAGCGTAAACATCGGGTAACCAGGGAAAGGTCTTCCCTTGGTTACCCGATGTTTACGCTGGTTACAGCTTACCGCAGCTGCCAGTGCCGGCTCCTGAACGCTTCATTTCGTCGCTCTCTCGCTGTCACACACAGCGATGTGTGTGTCACAGCGGGAGAGTGACGACCAAAAAATGAAGCTGGACATTCAGCAACGACCGGCGACCTCACAGCAGGGGCCAGGTCGTTGCTGGATGTCACACACAGCGACAGCGACGGGACGTCGCTGCAACGTCACAGAAAATGGTGACGTAGCAGCGACGTCGTTGTCGTCGTCGTTATGTGTGACACCAGCTTTAGATGTGGTTTAGGTACTGTACATCCTGAGGCTGAGAAGAGAGGGAGGCATTTGCATTTGGGAGCACATTGCTTTTCAAAAGTCTTTGGGTTACCAGTGATGTGGAAACCCCTAATATTTCCATTAACAGATTGTATTTCTTGGGGGTAATGGTGATAATGATTTGAAGGTTTTATTGGGGACATTTTGAATCATATTTATGCTGCCGAGGAATCCATTCAGTACAATGGGCAGCAGAGTTACTCTTGACTCAATCTGGCTACTGTTCAGCGGTGTCCATCTTTTCAGAAATGCACAAAACTGTGGCCTACCGCACTTTTATGAACACTTAAAATGACAGACACTGCTGTTTTATAGGCCTGAGACAGTCCACTGTGTCTTCCTTTGCCTCATTATAGAGAAAGCTCAATCAGCGGTTCAATCTGAATCACGTATTTCAGAGATTTACACATAAACCCTGGTGTAAGCATTCAGCATAGAGTGCAGGATAAGTGTGAGTCGTGCCTTACTGCGATCATTGGGAGGCAGAATAAACAAATCAAGTGCAGGTCAAGAATTTATTTTTTTATGCAATTCATCATGCAGTATAAGTGATAAGATGGTTTGATTCTTTGGGGCAGTGCCATTACAGCGATACCAGGTTTATATTGTGTTTTTATGTGCCATCAGTCTATTTCTTAGAATAAAGGGTCATGCCTTGTGATTGAGCACTGCTGCTCTTTAGCCTTAGGCTATTTTAATTCTCCATTTGCAGGTTCCTCTCCACCCATAAATTGTAGGTTGTTTAACCCAAAGAGAGGCATTAGTTTGATAGGGACCCAAGAAAAAGAGGTCACCTTGCCATTGGCTGTTGGGCTCACATAAAACTGGCCATTGTTGTGTGCCAAGTATCTCAATTTTTACATGTTTTTTCATAGCAGTAATGCATGTCTATATTCTCATATTCATTATTACACGTATCTTAGCACTGCAGTGTGCAACTGTCATTTTTGTTACTGTGTGTCATGCTCAGTCTGCGCCTGTTTACATTAGAAGGCTAGAATGTGTCATCAGTATTTTTCTTATGATACAGCTGTAAAACATCCTCCAAAAGCAGGGAATGTTTGTGCAGCACCCACAGGACAGGGGTTAAAACTGCACTCATCGCCGGGCCAATGATGTCGGGTCAAGGGGATGTCACGGATGTCCCTTGCCCGGTTTCGTGGCCCTGAGCTGTACAATAAAAGGGAGTGGAAGATGAAGGATGTTGGGAGTGGTCTCGTGACGCGACCTGCGGTATTCGGCCAGGGATTAGCCGCCGCTGCGGTCGCAGTCCTCTGGGGAGGCTTAGGTAGTTCTGCTTCCTGCTTCCTGCAGGCAAGCTAGGCCCCAGGGAGGATGATGGTGGTAGTAGTGGCCGTTGGCGCCGAAGCGAGGGGCGATAGTGCCGGTAATGAAGGATGGACACGAAAGTTGCGCTTCCAGGTCTTTACTCGCTGGCCTTTGGTTGACCGGGGGTACTGGTCTTTGCTGTGATGGGCTTCAGCCGTTCCCGGATCACTTAGAGGTAGCCACCGGTATTTGACTGTGTTATTTCCTAAGGGATGCCCCTCCAGAAGTGAGGAACCCGGGCTGAGCTTCCCGCTCCAAGCCTCAGGCTCCGTGAAGAAAAAGAAGGAAAAAAGTGGTGCCGTGCTGCCAGAACTGAAGTCCTGACTTGACTGACGTTTGTGTAAGAGTTGCTCCTACTTCTACCCCAAGTGGTGCCTAGCTAGGTGGTTGTCCTAGTGCCCGGGAAAGTCCCATGCATCGTGATGGCCACCCCCCAGCCTACCCTAGTCAAGTCCCCGGTGGGAGGGTATCTAAGCTGTATGTAAGGTGAAATGTGGAAAAACCGGTGGTCAACCCCCTCCTTAACCGAAATGAATACTGCACCTTAAGTGAGGGTGCAGTACCCTGTGGCGACTGAAGCCTCAGGGGCGCCACATTTGCAGACATTCTCTGTTGGTTAATAGGAGGGTATGTTGAATAGACAACCCTCTTTATAAAAATCCCCTGGCATAATATATTTAATGTGGAATCTAAAAGCAGAGAGCCCAACCAAAAGATCCAATAATACACAAAATTGACATTAGAGTATTAGAAAGAAAAAAAATATCCTAGAACCAAATTTATATACCAGAAGCTATAATAAAAATCAGAAATAGACCAGAAGGAATATAAATATATTTTACTTTAGACATAATCAAATATTGTACAAGCATGGTTCCTTACTTAAATAGTACCTATCACATTTCTGAGGCTGCCTTTTAAATTTGAGAAGACAGTGGCCAGCACCAGACATGTGATTTTACTAAATAGCATATCAGAAAAATGCATATAGCAGTCCTTAATTATAGTGTAAATTACCTGATTTTGTAGGAAACGTCATGTGTGTACTCCCAATGCAGAGCTTGATCCCACAACTGTCCATGATCCGCTTACTGCCACAGCGTAAGCTTTTGTGAAATAGAGGCTTTAAACTAAAAATAATGCAAGCGATCTTGTGATAATATGCAATCTCACAGTTTGACAGTAAATGTGGAGGGTTGCGGGATCTTGCTCAGCATGGACCTCATTTACTAGAGGGTTAGGTCCTTTACACCATCATTGGTGAGGATCACAGACATTTTTTCTAATAAGAATTTACTAAAATTATCTGTAGCTGTCCACAGTTTCTTATATAAAAAAGAGCAGTATAAACACAGTAAGGTGTTCTCTAAAACACAGCAGTTAAATAACGAGCACTGAGAAAAGCTACTGGTGTGACAGACAAAATACAGAAATCAGGGACCTGGCAAACTTCTTACTGAGACCCTGAATGCTAACACTGAGGGATAAAACTCATGCGGACATCTCCCAGCTGTGGCTTAAATGTCAACTGGTAAGTGACTGAGGTCTGGCTGTCTGTTGGGTCCAGTCCCAGGTTCCAGAGAGAGCTGAAAAAGTAAACTGCTTGCTTGCCGTGTGGATACCACTGACAGTTACCCTGTAATACAAAAAAGAGAGAGAATTCCTTAATTCCTTTTCAGAATACGATTTGCAAATTAAAAACAGAAATCCAAACTAAAACAATTTTGTGACACTCAACAGTGGCATCTTAAACATGCTAAAAAATGGGTGTATTAATGACCTGGCTAATTCCTAAAAAAAAAAAAAAAAAGTGCTCAAGTGCAGGAGATTGCCTCTCATGGAAGGGGTGGGCTTGAGTGCTCGCAGAAGTTAGACAATAAGCCCTAACTGCTCAGTGATCTCCACTGAGTATTGTTATGCAGCCTAGACACCAGTCACAATCATTACATATTTTGTAAAGGTAGCAACGCGACCCATTGCATTTCGATGTAACAGTAACACCTAGCAAACTTAAGCTGCAGCCAAAGTCCCTGTGTATCCCCAGCCTTAATCTGTGTTAAGTCCCTTTTGTAAGCTAAAGCCAAATGCCAGTTTCTCAAAAGAAAGTGTAGGGGAGGACTAGCTCCTAAGATCCCATATGTATTAAATAAAAGTTTGCCAAATGCACAGATGTGTAGGGGTGTCCTGATTAGGTGGAAGGAACTCAATAGCCAGATATTTTTTTTGGAAGAGAAATAATCTGTTGACAGATGATTCTGACAGTGTCTCTCTCATAGAGAACATGGGAACGAGCTGAGCAATCCTGTGTTTAGGCGAGTCAGGCCAAATTGCCGTCAGCCAAACAAAATATTTCTCCATAAAATGCAAACTTTCTATATGTTACATCCCAGACATTTTTACAGGTGGGTTTATGGGATCTGAAATTAATAATAACCAGGAACTATCATTTACTCACTGTCTCATCGGATACTTCTAAGAGTCCGGTGCTGGTAGAAATATTCTCGGTGAGCTGGTAGGACATCCAGAGCACTACTCCATGACACACGCCTGACCTGTTACATGGAATAAAGCTAGTTAGACTGTTAGGTGAGGAGCACAGTAGAGGCAACCATGCCATCACAAACATTCCTAAAAGAAAATTCCACCTAAATGTGCCAGTGGTGGATATGAGAGGTGGTGACCCGTACATGAAGGGGCCTCTGTGCTCTGTAAAAAACCTCAAAATCTTCACTGTAGTCTGTGCTACTGTGAGCAGCCAGCGTGGCCTACACATGCTACCATGGTCTTCACATCTTCACTGGATTAGAGATTTCCATTCCATCTATTAACTATTGATAAAATCCATCAGCGGAAAGCAATGCCACAGATTTCCCAAGTGTGAGCACCGGCAGACATGATGGGCATTCTTATGGCCTCCTTGTTTAGGGATCTAAGCTCTAGCAGAGCACTGGTTAAAAAAAATGTATGACGATAAATTGCTTCATATGCAATCACCTACACTACATGAAGTGGGGCCCACTGTAAAACGTGCACCTAATCCAAGCAGTCACTAACAGACTTGTCTTCACTATTCCTAGAGGAGACAAATTAAAGACACCATGGTGTGTAATCTGCTGCTGGCATATATGAATACTATAACAAGCAGTAATATGTCAGACTCTACAGCACAGACCTATAAATACTTACACATATTGCTCCTCATGCTATGATTAATGGAAGTTGCTTTCTATATCTCTTCCTGACAAAGGTCTCTTATTGGAGAGAATCTCCGATTATGGTGGTAGTCAGTGAGGCTTTAATGTCTATAACGTGATTTAAGGCAACATTTAACTTCAACTAAGCCTCACCATTAGTCATTTCTACACCTATTATAAAAAGTTTATCTTCTGTGTACTTTGATTTATTGATTAATTTCTCTTCGCTATTTTTTGTAGTTTCTCTCAAAGGTAATTATAGTGCAGAGCAAGACATCAATAGAGGCTGGAATGGAGATCTGTCCTCTTCAGTGAGGAGTCCTGCTTTAAGTCTTGGACACATTGATAGCTGGAGACACCATCAAGAGGTTTTCAATATGAAACATTACACTGGTCTTAATCCTTGGATTCAGTGTCATAATGTACAATAGCCAGACCCATTCCACTAAGGGGTGCTTCACACACAGCGAGATCGCTGCTGAGTCACGGTTTTTGTGACGCAGCAGTGACCTCATTAGCGATCTCGCTGTGTGTGACACTGAGCAGCGATCTGGCCCCTGCTGCGAGATCGCTGCTCGTTCCACACAGCCCTGGTTCGTTTTTTTTATTGTTGCTCTCCCGCTGTGACACACAGATCGCTGTGTGTGACAGCGAGAGAGCGACGAAATGAAGCGAGCAGGGAGCAGGAGCCGGCATCTGGCAGCTGCGGTAAGCTGTAACCATGGTAAACATCGGGTAACCAAGGTGGTTACCCGATATTTACCTTCGTTACCAGCCTCCGCCGCTCTCACGCTGCCTGTGCTGCCGGCTCCTGCTCTCTGCACATGTAGCTGCAGTACACATCTGGTTAATTAACCCGATGTGTACTGTAGCTAGGAGAGCAGGGAGCCAGCGCTAAGCAGTGTGCGCGGCTCACTGCTCTCTGCACATGTAGCGACATTATGATCGCTGCTGCGTCGCTGTGTTTGACAGCTAAGCAGCGATCATAACAGCGACATACAAGGTCGCTGTTGCGTCACAGAAAATGGTGACGTAACAGCGATGTCGTTGTCGCTGTCGCTATGTGTGAACCCAGCCTTATACTAACAGCGTTATATTGATTTTGTCATGGAAACAGTAGTATTTCCATTACTTTAAAGTGTCCAAGGAGCCATGTATCAACACAAAAAGGCCAGGCTGCAGGTTGCATGTGCTACTGTGAGCATCCTGCATGGCCTCAATGTACTACCATTTTCTGCAGCGTCTCCAGACTTGTCTCCCATCAAGCACATCTTGGACATCACTGGTTGACAAGAAAGGGAGTTGCCAGCAGGGGATCATGATGAATTGTGTGTCCAATACATTCAGCATGGCAGTAAACTCCACAGAAAACCACTGCTAACCTCATTGATCGCAGCCAAGATGTGGAAGTGCTGAGATTTCTTCCCATGATACCAATACTCAATGCAGGATAAATTAATACAGTGGTTTTGAAAATTTTGTTTCCATTGTTTCATCATTTACATATCAGTAACATGTCCATCAATAGTAGGATTTTTGTGTACTCACCGTAAAATCTCTTTCTCTGAGTCTTCATTGGGGGACACAGGACCATGGGTTATGCTGATGTCACTAGGAGGCTGACACTAAGTAAACTTAAAAAAGTTAGCTCATCCCTAGCAGTATACACCCCGAGCCGGAGGCGGGCTCAGATCAGTTGGTGCACAAGCAGTAGGAGGAGTACCAGAATCACCATACATAAAAACAAGTTGTAACTAAAACAATGCAGCCGTGCAAACAAGAGGTCTATGAACATAAGACCGCTGAAAAATAGCAGGCAAATGCAATTGAACAACCAAAAAACCAAGCAGGGTGGGTGCTGTGTCCCCCAATGAAGACTCAGAGAAAGAGATTTTACGGTGAGTACACAAAAATCCTACTTTCTCTATCGTTTCATTGGGGGACACAGGACCATGGGACGTCCAAAAGCAGTCCCTGGGTGGGAATACCGAAAAACACGCAGATAGGAAGAAAACAACAACCTCCCTCGGCGGGCTTGCACTATAATTGAATGCTGCCACCCTATTACAGGTGTGCAACTGCTGCCTGCAAGACCTTTCTCCCAAAACTAGCATCTGCCGATGCTTGGGTGTGAACCTGGTAGAACCTAGTAAAGGTGTGCAGGCTAGACCAGGTGGCGGCCTTGCAGACCTGGTCGGCCGACGCCTGATGCCTAATCGCCCAAGAGGCTCCCACTGCACGGGTAGAGTGCGCCCTTACCCCCCGCGGCGGAGACTTGTCCCGAATCCGATAGGCCTCTGATATGGCGGAACGGATCCATCTGGCAATTGTGGCCTTGGATGCCGATTCACCCCTCTTGGGACCAGAAGGGAGGACAAACAGACCATCTGACTTACGGAACGGCGCGGTTCTGGAGACATAAATTCTAAGTGCACGCACTAGGTCCAGGGTGTGCTAGGACCTCTCCAAGCTGTGAGAGGGGCCAGGACGGAAGAACGATTTCTTCGTTAAGATGGAACGGGGAGACCACCTTTGGGAGAAAAGCGGGATCTGGCCGGAGAACCGCTTTGTCCTGGTGAAAAATCAAAAAGGGGGAACGACAAGAGAGAGCTGCCAGCTCTGACGTCCTGCGAATAGAAGTGATGGCAACGAGAAACACCACCTTCCAAGACAGGTGAGAAAGGGAAGATTCTCGCAAGGGCTCGAATGGGGGGCCCTGAAGTGACCCTAGGACTAGATTAAGGTCCCACGGCTCTAGAGGCAGACGGTACGGCGGTGCCAGGTGGGCCACTCCCTGGATGAAGGTCTTAACCTGTGAACGAGCGGCCAGTGGCTTCTGAAACAGGATTGATAACGCAGATATCTGGCCCTTTAGTGTTGCGAGCGAGAGACCCGCATCTAGGCCTTACTGCAAGAATGCCAATAGGGAAGGAAGGGAGAAGGCGAGAGGAGAAGAAATATTATGCTCTTCACACCACCTGAAGAAAACCTTCCACGTGCGGTAGTAAATTTTTGATGAAGATGGCTTCCTGGCCCTAATCATTGTCTGAATCACTCTTGAGGAAAAACCAGCCTTAGCTAGAACCCAGGATTCAATGGCCAGGCCGTCAAATTTAGGACATGTGAGTTCTGATGGAAAAGAGGTCCCTGCTGCAGGAGATCTGGACGGTGTGGAAGGCGCCACGGAGCGTCTGCGAGGAGCTGAGTTAGTTCCGCGAACCATGCTCACCTGGGCCAGTCCGGAGCCACTAGGATGACCGGTATTCCTTCCGCCTTGATCTTCTTGAGGACCCTCGGAATTAGAGGGAGCGGAGGGAAGATGTACGGGAGACTGAACTGGCTCCATGACAGGGTGAGGGCGTCGACTCCTAAAGCCAAGCGGTCGCGGCATCGCGCTACAAATTGCGGAACCTGACGGTTGAACCGGGAGGCCATTAGGTCCACGTCCGGAACTCCCCATCTGTCGCAGATCTGGTTGAAGACTTCCCGGTTGAGGGACCATTCTCCGGAGGCGAGGCCTTCCCTGCTGAGGAAGTCCGCCGCCCAATTGTCCACGCCTGGGATGTGTACCGCTGAGATCAGGGAGTGATGACACTCGGCCCAGTGCAAAATCTTCTTGACTTCTCGCATCGCCACGACACTTCTTGTGCCGCCTTGGTGATTGATGTACGCCACCGCCGTCGCATTGTCCGACTGGATCCTGACCGGGCAACCCTGTACTAGGTGCCGAAACTGCTGCAAGGCTAGCCGGATGGCTCTTATCTCCAAAATGTTGATCTGGAGACAACTCTCCCTCGGTGACCATCGGCCCTGCGCTATGTGATGCCGAAACACTGCTCCCCAGCCCTGGAGACTGGCGTCGGTGGTCACTATCTTCCAGTGGAGCGGGAGGAAAGACCTTCCTGATGCGAGGTTGCGTTGATTGGGCCACCAACGGAGGGAGTGGCGGGTCTCCGGCGAAAGATGAAACCTGCGGTCCAGAGAAAAGGGAGATCTGTCCCACTTCTTCAGCAAGGCCATCTGGAGGGGCCGGAGATGGAACTGTGCAAAGGGTACCGCTTCCATCGCCGCCACCATACGACCGAGGACTCGCATGCCGAACCTGATGGAAACTTGGCGCTGACGCCGGAGAGCGCGGAGGCCTCGTTGTAGGGAGGACATCTTCTCCTGTGTGAGGAAAACTCGCCCTTGGATGGTATCGAATACCATGCCTAAAAAGGTGATCCGACGGGCCGGGGTCAGAGAGGACTTCTTCCGATTTATCAGCCACCCTAACCGTGAAAGGGTGTCGATCGTGACCTGAACCCCAAGACGACAGTCCTCGAAGGAAGAGCCCTTTATCAACATATCGTCCAAGTACGGGATGACCATGACACCCCTGGAATGCAGGACAGACATGGCAGCAGCCATGATCTTCGTAAAGACCCTGGGTGCGGATGCGAGGCCGAAGGGAAGAGCCGTGAACTGGAAGTGATCTTCCGCTATCGCAAAGCGGAGGACCTGTTGGTGAGAGGTGGCTATCGGGACGTGAAGATAGGAGTCTTGAATATCCAGCGATGCCAGGAATTCGCCTACCTCCATGGACGCGATGACGGACCGGAGTGACTCCATTCGAAACGGCCGAGGCCTCACCGACCTGTTTAGAAGCTTTAGGTCGAGGACGGGACGGACAGAGCCGTCCTTTTTGGGGACCACGAAAAGGTTGGAATAGAACCCCTTGAAACGCTCTGCGGGAGGGACTGGTACCACGACTCCGGCTCGGAGGAGGGAGTCTATGGAGTGAAAGAACGCGCAAGCCCGCGCGGGAGACTCGGGAGGGCGAGATAGGAAAAAACGTCTCGGTGGCTTTGCTTCGAATTCTATTTTGTAGCCTGATGTGATGATCTCTCTGACCCAGGCATCGGCGGTCAGGGGGATCCACACATGCTGAAAACGAGACAGACGCCCTCCCACAAGTCTGGCGCTGTTGCGCGCCGACCGCGAGTCACTTGGAGGAACGTCGGCGGTAGCCAGAAGAGGATCTCGTGGACTGGCGGGGGCGTGAACGCCAGGCGGGATTGGTCTTGAATGACGGGGTCTTCCTGTCTCTCGGAGGAGAGCGGCTTTTCCGCGGCTGGGGATTGGAGTTGAAGCTGCGAAAGGGCCGGAAACGAGCGGTGGGGCGCCGATTCTGGAAGCGCTTGGGGCGCAATTGGGGGAGAGATGTACTCTTTCCTCCCGTTGCATCGGAGATCAACTGGTCCAGCCTATCTCCGAAGAGACGCCCCCCTAGGAAGGGCAGGGAAGTTAGTGACTTCTTAGAGGCCGCATCCGCGTTCCAGGACCGGAGCCAAAGGGTTCGACGGATTGCCACATTGTTGCTGGCGGCCTGGGTCGCGCAACTTGCAGACGCCAGGGCTGCATTGAGCAAGTACTCACCCGCGAGGGAAATCTGCGAGGCGATGGCAACCAGGTCCGGATTGGCAGGAATGGCGCGGAGACCGCAGCGTAGCGTGTCCGCCCAGGACATCAGGGCCTTCGCAACCCAAACTGAGGCAAAGGCCGGAGAGAGGGATGTGCCCGCTGCCTCGAAGGCGGAACGGGCCAACCTGTCAATAGTACGGTCCGTAGGGTCCTTGAGAGACGTACCGTTAGTGACTGGAAGGACTGTGTGAGAAGACAGGCGGGAGATTGGGGGGTCGACCACAGGGGAGCCTTCCCAATCCTTTCGAAGACCCTCAGGAAAGGGATAATGCAAATCGATGGACTTACCGCTGGTAAATACCCTGTCCGGCTGTTGCCTGTGGCTGCGCAGTAACTCAGCGAATTCTGGATGTCCGCTGAATGTGTTCTGGGCCCGCTTCACCCGCTTAAACGAGACCTGGGTGCTCTGGGAGGAGACGGGGTCCACCTGTACCTTCAAGGTCTGGTTTACTGCTTCTATCAGGCTATTCACCATGCGCCGAATATCAGCCGCCTGCTCTGAGTCCAGCAGGGGTGACGCATCGGAATCATCATCGGAGCAGTCAGAAGCCTCCCTGGAGGACTGACGGTCTGGACCTGGGGATGAAGGTGAAACCTGGGAAGAGTCTGAGGACGAGACCTGGCGGGTCCGTTTCTGAGCAGCAGAGGAGGACCCTGCAACGGGGCTCACCTGCTCCAGAGGCGATTGCGCCGGGTCTGCGGGAATCTGGGCGAGCGACGGCAGCAGGCGCAGAGCTTGCGCGATGGTCCGAGAAGCCTCAGAGAGGGAATCTACGGACTGGGACAGGGACGCTAGCCAGTCGGGGGGGGCGGGACGCAGGGCCCTGCAGCATATGGCGCTGTGGCGTCTGCGGTATCAGAAGCGTCGGCCGCGGAGTCCTGCGGAGGCTGCGCGTCTATAGAACAGACGGATCATAGTGGGGCGTCCTGACCCTGGGAAAATTTGGACTTGCAGGAGGAGCATGCAAAAAAATAGTGCAAAGGGGGCCTGCTTGGATTGGGTGGGCTTAGCCTTAGGCATGGTGAAAACAGGTACTCTCCCTGGTGGCTGCTAGGAAGGAGACAGGAGAGGGTTAACTCGTCCCTAAACTCAGAGAATGCTACCTAGTGAGGGCTACTCCTTAGGAGCAGAGCTTACCCAGGTCCTGCGTGCTGCCCACCAGTCCAGAAGGGGAAGTCCAGGAGAGCTGGCTAGAAGAGTCAGAACGCCGGCGCGCTGCAGCCTCAGGGGACCAGAGGCAGGCTAAAATGGCGAGGGGACGCTGGAGGGGGCTGGGGGAGGAGCAGGATTCCGGCGCGAAAAACCGGAGGATTCACAGCCCCCACCATCAGCCAGGAGGCAGAGCAGTGGGAGGATACAGAGGGAGACGACCGGCGGCCAATAGCGATGCAGCGGGGGCGTGGCTAGGACGCAGGAGCGACTAGGCCGAGACCGGGGACTAAATTTATGGAGAGGGCCGGGGGAAAGTGCAGGAAAGGTCGGTCCTACCTGCAATCGGCGGCGCCGGCCCAGCGATGGATGCGGTGCAGGCAGGGCTCCCTGGCCCTGCCTGTGTACAGCGCTGCTCGTCCAGGAAGGCTCCGGGGGAGAGCGTGCTGAGGCAGGGTAGTGGACATCATGATGGGGGTAGCAGCCCCCTTTCAGGAGAAGGCAGCGTGACAGGGCCCCATCTATTACACACGCTGCGGAGGTTCCATCCCTGCTGTATTCCCCTGTACGCCCTTTGGGGTGATACCGCAGGGCGAATCAGGGGTGCCCACAAAACAACCTGCCCACACGCGCACCCCCGGGAGTGGTACCACGGGGACGGACGGGGGAGAGGGCCCGAAGTCTCAAGCCCCTGCGACCGTGGGGAGTGGTACCTAAAGGGCTGCGGAGGATGAGTGAAGCGAATAACTGCAGAGAAAAAGACGACAGGTATGAGAGTGATGAGCGGTGCCGAAATAAAAGAAAAAAGCGCAAAAACATACATGGCTGAGGGGGGCCGAGACGGCCCACATCAGCCTCCTACGACACTAAGCTAAAACTGATCTGAGCCCGCCTCCGGCTCGGGGTGTATACTGCTAGGGAGGAGCTAACTTTTTTATGTTTACTTAGTGTCAGCCTCCTAGTAACAGCAGCATAACCCATGGTCCTGTGTCCCCCAATGAAACGATAGAGAAACTGTGATTTCCATAATTCCATGACTTTTCATTCTTGGTCTTGCAATTTCAATGTTGAGTGAATAAAATACACCTTTTATGATACACGAAAAAAGAAACGGAGACCCCGCTCACCTGTTCCTGAGATCAAATACGGACTGTGCACGGAGGAAGAGGTAGGCAGACCTCGGCAGCAGCATAGGAAAAATGTAAATCCAGCAAACAGGTCCAAAAATAGATTAAAATTTTGTGAATTGTGAATGACTAGTCACTAGAGACAGATTAAGAACTACAAAGTTCGAAACGCGTCCTCTTACCTGCATTTTCCCTTGAATTCATGATGGAATTATTTTAACGAACATGAAATAAAGCTCGTATATTTTAATCTATTTTTGGACCTGTTTGCTGGATTTACATTTTACCTTTTATGATACAGTCTGCTTGTACAACATGCAATGCACTACCTATTAATGATACATAGTGATTCTGTAAACATTTTGTCACGCTCACCTTACAAGATTCAGAGAACCTTCTGCTTTCATATCTTCAGTAGGGACTTTATTTTGGAAATCAAATGTTATAACCTTTGTGGGATCAGATAGAGCTCTGCATGGGTATTCCCAAAGAGGATGCGGCTCGGCTTCCTGAGATTCATGAAAATCTAAAGATTTCTGATGAGAATGAAAAAACAATATATAAAACACAACTATCATAAAAGCAATTTACTAATTTCAATAATTAATGTATCACTACACCATCCCCAGATCGAAACATGGTGGTGGCAGCATCATGCTGTGGGGATGATTTTTGGCAGCAGGCGCAGGGAAAATGGTCTGAGATGAGGGGAAGATGGATGGTGTAAAATACAGTGATATTCTTGAGCAAAACCTGTTTCAGGCTTTCAGTGATTTGTGACCGGGACAGAGGTTCACCTTCCAACAAGACAAATGAGCCAAAGCATACTGCTAAAGTAACACTGGAGTGGTTTAACCCCTTTGCCCCAGCCGATTTTCCGTTTTTGTTTTCTGCTCCCCTTCTCCCGAGACCCGTAACTTTTTTAATTTTCCACAATTTTGTCATATGAGGGCTTGTTTTTTACGCGACAAGTTGCACTTTTAAATTAAACCATGAGTTTTACCATATAGTGTACTGAAAAAAGGCAAAACAATGTGTGGAAAAATTGCAAAAGAAGGGCGATTGCATGATTGTTTTGGGGGTATTTTAATCACAGTGTTCACTATATGGTAAAACTAATGTGTCTGTTTGATGACTCAGGTTGGTGCGAGTTCGTAGATAACACACATGTATAGGTTTACTTTTATCTCAGGGGTTAAAAAATTCAGAAGTTTGTCCCAAAAAAGTGGTGCACTTTTTGCGTTCTTTTTCGCAAACCGTAGCATTTTCATTTTTTGTGGTATGAGGCTCATCGACAGCTTATTTTTTGTGTCTCGAGCTGACGTTTTTAATGGTACAATTTTGGCGCAGATGCTATGTTTAAATCGCCTGTTTTTGCATTGTGTGCAAAATTTGCAACAACCAAAAAATGGAATTTTGCCGTTTGGAATTTTTTTGCTGCTACGCCGTTTAATGATCAAATTAATTGATTCTATATTTTGATCGGGCATTTCTGAAGGTGGCGATACCAAATGTGTGTATATTTTTTAACTCATTCATGTTCAATGGGGTGAATGGGGGGGTTGATTTGAACTTTAAGGTTTTTTTTTAAACTTTAATTTTATTCTTAGTCCCCCTAGTGGGCTATAGGGATCAGCAGTCTGATCACTGATTTACTTCTGTTGATAAGGGCTGCACAGACCTGATCAGCAGAAATGCTGCTCTTCTGTTACAGCCGCTGCTCTGTTTGGTGTAACAGGAACTATAGAAAAGGAAAAGAGTTCCAGCGCCAGGAATGAGAAAATTAAAAATCCATTTTATTGTGCCAATGCACATGATTAAGACCTGAGGCGTCGAAACGCGTTGTTCTGCTGCCATCCGACTGATATGCTGTACCTGCGGGAATTTTAATATGCATTGGCACAATAAAATGGATTTCTAATTTTCTCATTCCTGGCGCTGGAACTCTTTTCCTTTTCTATTATTGATTGACTGCCAAGTCAAATCCATGCACAGGATCTGAAAGACACCAGCAAGGCAGTACGGTGAGCTGGATTACCCCTTTTCCCTCTGCACTTTAACAGGAACTATGTCATGATAGCGACAGCAGTCATCACATGACCTGTTGCTAACCATGGCAACCATCGGCTCACCGTGATCACGTCATGGAGCCTCTGATGGCAACGGAGAAAGGAGATTTCCCCGCCGCAGCCATTTTAATCATGCTGTCACATTTAGACAGCGCAATCTAAGGGGTTAATGGGAAGGATTGTAGATCAACCTGTGCCTGTGAGGCACACGTCTGCTGTTCAAATCAGCAGACATAATGCAGATTGCCGCCGTCTCACCGCAACAGCCAGTGGTGATCACCACTTCATGATTTAGGATGTACCGTTACATCTTTGGTCATGAAAGGGATAAAGGGACAGGTGTAAATGTATTAGAGCGGCCTAGTCCTAGCCCAGACCTTAATCAAATTGAGAATCTGTGGTCAGACTTGAAGATTGATGTTCTCCAGAGGAAACCGTATAACTTAAAGAAGCTGGAGCAGTTTTACCTTGAGGAATAGGGGAAAATCCAAACTGGAAGATGAGAAAAGCTCATAGAGACGTATAGAAAGCAACTTGCAGCTATAATTGCCACAAAAGGATGCTCTAAAAAGTAGAAAGACTTTAGGGGGGGTAAATAGTTATGCAATCTGAATTTTTTCGTTATTTTGTCCTATTTGTTGTTTGCTTCACAATAAATAGAAAACCAAATGTTCACAGTTGTAAGAATGTTTTTTACATGAATTGATGCAAACCCTCAAAAAGAAAAAAACTGAAATTTCAGGTTTTGAGGCAGCAAAATACGAAAAATGTCAAGGGGAGTGTACACTTTCACAAGGCACTGAAGAGGTGTACACACTATAGCAGAGAAAATGTCACACCTTTATCATTTTATCCATAATACTGATATCAAATCCTTCACAATTTCCACATGGACTTCTGATCCTCCAAAGGTCCTAAAGCAGCAGAAAGTAGAAAAAAAAAAAAAGTAAAATTAGAAAATAATCTGAAAAGTTCCGAGAAATATCAAAACATAAAAGTTGCAGTCAGATGCAATCTATTATCCTCTACGAGCAACTATTTCAAGCTACAAAGATGACTAGTTTAAAAAAAAAAAATAAAAAAAAATAATATGATTGAAAAATATAATCCCCAATGACCATTATCAAAATCTTAAGTGATATGCAGTATGTCTACATCTCATAATATTCATATGAAGACATTAGCTGCATTCACTGCATAGAGGTTCCAGGTCAGACTCCCAGTGATCAGTGATTATTGAGCCTGAAGAAGAGACCTGAGTGTCTCGAAAGCTTGCTATTATTACCATCTTTTCAGTTAGCCATTAAAAAAGGTATCAACCACTGAGGACTTCAGTTCTTTTAAACAATTTTTTAGTGATCAGTGACTAATCCTCTATCCATAATTCTTGGAGTTAAGCCCCCCATACACATTACTTAGCTGTCAGACGATCGTTCGACCACCTCACCCAACTGTCCCATACACAGAAGCAGTTCTGTGTTATCTATAAGAGTCCCTCCACCAGACATTTTCAGGTACGGCTTATCTCAGGGAGAACACAAGGATCATCAGTCTGAAATTGGACATGCTGTATCCTTCTCTAATTGTGGCGGGCTCTCACATACATTACACTGTCATTATTATTCAGTACATTGGTCTAATGCAGGGATATCAAACTTGGCTGGGTATATGGGCTGCACATAAAAAAAATTGATTTGGGGGCCACATGCTTTGTGGGACACTAACATTTTTAGTAATAACATACATTTTTCTATACACCATAGGATCACTTTTTTGCCTTTTTTTAAAAAAAAAATAAAATAAAAATTAAATAGCATTCATCGTATGGGTTATGGTACAGTTTTATTTATAGTTTGAATCGTTACGGATGTGGCGATAACATTTTTGTTTATTTTAGTTGCTGTATAAAAAAAGCATTTTTAAAATGGTAAAAACAAATTTCCATGCTTTATTTAGAATGTTATTTTTTTAACATCTTATCCCCTTTTTGTAAGCAATATTGTTTAACAATTGGCACCATATAGTAAATTTGGCCAACATTTTCTGGTATTTTTTCCCCATAGAGTCCTCATCCTGTAGTAATGTGTACCATCCTTGTCCCCATCCTGTAGTAATGTGCCCTATCCTGGTCCCTTTCTTGTAGTATTGTTCCTTAGCCTGTTCCCCTTCTTTTAGTAATGTGCCCATCCTGGTCCCCTTCTTGTAGTAATGTGACCCATCCTTGTTCCCATCGTGTAGTAATGTGCTCATCCTGGTTTCCTTGTAGTAATGTCCCACCCTGTAGTATTGTGCCCATCCTGGTCTGCTTGTAGTAATGTCCCATCCTGTAGTAATTTCCCCTTATATGCTGTTCTTCATATATAGATTTAAAAAAAAAAAAAAAAAAAAAAAAAAAAAAAGATTCTTCTCACCTGTCCTCCGTTCCCTAGGTGTCCTCCTCCCTTCTTTTTAAGGCCCGCAAGCCCGTGGAATCCATGATGATCGCGGCTGATGCCCACAGTAGTAAGCACTTTATTTAACTTGAATGAACTGCTGGGGCCGTGCAGAGTTCTCTGCAGCCCCAAACCAATGGCAGCCGCTGGCCAGAGTCCAGCACTAAGGCCTAGGCTATGAATCGTTTGTCCAGTATGATATATTATAATAAGATTAATCTGTATTTTGAATGTTTTCTGTATTGCTTTCTACATATATCTGACTGAAATGTTGCAAGGATTGTTTATGTAAACAAACTATGTTTAGGGCTAAGTAATGAGTTTGTAGTCTCAAATAAGTAAACTGACAGGTTCTTGGAAAACCGGTTAGACTCATGATTAAGCAATATTCTTGAATAGGCTTTCGTCTGTTCCCAGACACACCTGAATGACTTAAAGGAATGTTGTTTTACAGGACTGTCCAAAAAAGCTGTATAAAATGTTATACTGTTGAATACACTGGCAGAAGACCTTCTCTTCTCCCAAATAGAGACACGTTTCTCTGTGTGGTCATTTTTCTGATTCATATACATCTGCGCAGTTCTGATTTGAAATCCAGCTCCGTGACCCTGAGAGAGACCCGGAGGTCTCCCCCAGTTTGGTGCCCAAATCGTGGGGAGCCCATAAGGAGCACTCAGATACCTGGACGCCCTGATATCTTGGACGTCACGGACCAGGACCTCCCTCTGCTCCAACAGGCCTGATCAACCAACAGCCCCGGTAAGTGTTACATACTGTGTATTGACTGCCGACAAGGTTGTTTTTGGAGAGGAGGGGGTGACAGGCCTTGTGTCCCCATTGGAGTTAAAGATACCCGATAGTGACTCGGTGGTGGTGCCCGCTGGGGGCCCAGTAGCTCGAATCCTACCCTGTGGTGTGGATTTCAATTATCACAAGGGATCCGGAGGATGGATAGTAGGGGGTAAGACGGCAGCAGTAGGATATAGCTGGTTAGACTGACCCGATCCGTAGTCTGAGGATGCGGGGGGGGGGGGGGATACCCGTGATCGAAGATAGGGATTAGGACAATAAATTGGTACAGATGACCAAGCTCGGAGGGCGGGACATTCTTGTATGTGACATTTTTGTACGTCCTCCTCCTTTCACGGGACACCTTTGTTTTTACTCAGCGGAGGGAGCTAGAGTAAGGGTGGAACGCCCCAGTGCCGGCCGGACTGTAGCGTGCACCATATAGTCTTGAATTAGTGTAATCCAACTGCCGGCAAGACAGCAACAATGCTTAGGTGGAGAAAAAAGAAAGTTGAGAAGTCGGAAGGTTCGCAGAATGTTATAGAACTAGTGACAGACAGAGAGGAAAAGAAAGTTGTGCGCCATGCCTCAGAGATTTCTAAGGTGTTAGGTTTGCCTAGGAGCGGACAGCTACAGCCGTCACATGGAATGCGGCGCTGAAGGGAAAGAAAGTGAAGTTGAAAGATAAAAGGATTGTGGGAAGATGTACAGGGGTTTGGTAAAGTGTAGCGCACATGTTGCAGTCAAAAGGATAGGTTGAAATAGAAGAAGGTGCAGGAGACAGGGGTGTATAATAACCCGGCTAATTCAAATTTACATCATGCTGGGGAAGTGGCCTGGCAAATGGTTTTACAAGGTGGTAAGACGATTCAGGAAAAATCAGAGGAATATGTTGGACAGCCTGGTGAGAATAGAGAGTTTACAAGTACAACATTTGTTACTTTGATTTGCCTGAAGTGTGGACCCCTTATTGTACAAATAAGTGAAAATTTTGAACAATTGGTGTTTTAAAAGTCCGGCAGCATTATATCTTAAAATAGAATAGGGGCAGGTAAATACATATTTCTCCATCGTCTCATTGGGGACACAGGACCATGGGTTATGCTGCTGTCACTAGGAGGCTGACACTAAGTAGACAGAAAAAGTTAGCTCCTCCTCAGCAGTATACACCCTGAGCCGGAGGCGGACTCAATCAGTTTTTAGCTTAGTGTCGTAGGAGGCTGATGTGGGCCGTCTCGGCCTCCCTCAGCCATTTGCTTTTTGCGCCTTTTTTTCCCTTTTTTTCGGCGCCGCTCATCGCTCTCATACCTGTCTTCTCGTTTCTGCAGGTATTTTCTTCATCACTCATCCTCCGCAGCCCTGTGGGTACCACTCCCCAGGGTCGCAGGGGCTTCAGACTTTGGGCCCTCTCCCCCGTCCATCCCCGTGGTACCACTCCTGGGGGTGTTCGTGTGGGCAGGTTGTCGTGGGCACCCCTGATTCGCCCTGCGGTATCACCCCAAAGGGCGTACAGGGGCATACAGCAGGGATGGGACCTCAGCAGCACGTCTGAAATCTGATGGGGCCCGCATCGCTGCCTTCTCCTGAGGGGGGGCTCCTTCCCCCATCATGATGTCCACTTCCCTGCCTCAGCACGCTGCTCCCCCGGAGCCAGCAGTCTTCCTGGACGGGGGCTAGGCACACAGGCAGGGGCAGGGCGCCCTGCCTGCACCGCATCCATTTCTGGATCGGCGCCACCGAGATCAGGTAGGACAGACCTTCTCCTACCTTCTTCCCAGGCGGCTGCAAAATTGAGGCCCCGGTCTCGGCCTAGTCTGCGCCCCGGCCACATCTCAGCAGTCGGCGGCGCGCGCCGGCTCAAGCCCACAGCTCTCTCTTGGCGCTATCGCCGCTGCCCCACCACTGTTTGCAGGTAGGACCGCCGGTCTCTACCTCCCCGCGCGCCGGCAGCCCCAAAATTTAGGCCCCGGCTCCGGCCTTGTCTCCAGTGTCCCAGGCCCGCCCTCCACTACAGCGCTATTGGTCGCCGGCCGGCCGTCTCCGCCCTCCGCTCTGCCCCAGGCATCACAGGGGGGGCGGTGGCTGTGTGTTTTCCCGCTCTCCAGACTCCATCTTATAAAAAAAAAAAAAAAAAAAGTAGAAAAGAAATAGGATTCCCGGTGTGCGGCTTGCTGAGGCTGCAGCAACCGGTTATAACAGTTAAAACAAGCCCTCAAAAGAGCCACAATCATATGAGGATTGTGTTTTTATTAGTGTTTTCATAATATATATATATATATATATATATATATATATATATATATATATATATATATATATATATATATATATATATATATATATATATATATAGGTATATATAGATTGATTTGTACAGGTGCTCGGGCAACCAGTTGGCTATAGATACAGACTTATAGAAGGGAACGGTGGTTTTTCACTGTCAATATATATTCCCAGAATATTACTTCAATTGTGAATTCACCCAAATCATTCAGATTTAGTGATCACAGCCACCGCAGCGCCTGACACAGCAGGTCCCGGTATCCCGCCCCGGCTGGCTGGTTAGTGCCCCGGACTCAAGCCATAAATCCCCTCGCTGATGTCTTCGGATCGGTGCCCATACGCTGCGTCCCTGGCCGACGCTCTGTCATACCTCCACGGGACTGGCGCAATCCCCTCGGGGAGTTTCACCTTCATCCCCAGGTCCAGACGGCTGCTCCTCCGTAGCCTTTCGACCTCTCAGGTGATGGCCCAAGCATACCGCCTCTGCTGGATTCCAAGCGGGCGCATGATGTTCAGCACATGAGAATAACCTGGTAGAAACGGTGAGTCAAGCCATAAAGGTGCGGACAGCCCTTTTTTCTCTCCGGGCACGCACAGGGGGAGGTGAGTCCCGTACCAGGGACCTTTTTTTCCCCCGCTCAACGCGGACCCGCTAGGTCTCATCTTCTGCGGGCCCCCAGGTCTTCACCTTAATTCCCAGGTCCAGTCTGCCTCTCCTCCGGTAGCCTTTCGACCTCTCGCGTGATGGCCCAGGCGTTCCACCTCTGCTGGACTCCAAGCAGGAGGACCCGGATGTTTGGCGCATAACGATTAGCCTGGTTGAAATGATGAACTCAAGCCTTAAAGGTACGGTCACAGTGCACTCGCCGGGGGAGGTGAGTCCCGTACCAGGGACTTTATCCACTGCTCGAAGCGGACCCGCCAGGTCTCGCCTTCGGCGCCTCCCCGTGGTTTTTCCTTCATTCCCAGGTCCAAACTACCACTCCACCGGAAGCCTTACGACATTTCTGGTGATGACCCAGGCGTACCACCTCTGCTGGATTCCGAGCAGGCGCCCAATATTCGGCGCAGGGCGATTAGACTGGAAGAAACGGTGAGTCAGACCATAAGCGCACAGATAGTCCTCTTCTCCTCTCTGAGCACACAGGTCTCCTTTAGGACGTTTCCGGCAATCCCGTGATGTATTCAGTGGACATCCAGTAGTTCGCCGATTTGCTGCATCATCACAGACAACAACCAGACACGACGTTTACCAGCGGTAAGTCTTATTGTCATTATCCCTTCTCCAAAGGGGCTCCGGAGAAAAGGGGCATGCCCCCCTGTGATCGACCCGCCAGGGTTCCGCCTGGCTTATCATCCCTAACGTGACGTCTCTCAGGGACTCCACGGACACCCTACGCAGCGGACTACGTTCCATCTCGGCCGATTCAGGACTGGTTGACATCTTCGGTAAGTACCTTATCATCACAGCCCTGGCGTCTCCCAGCTGCACGGCCTGAGCCTATAGCAGCAGTGTGACCACCCGTGGAGACCTCTGACTCAGGATCTGAAACGCGGAGGCGACATCTAAGGAGTCGCTAACTTCCCTTCCGCCCTTAGGTGGCCGTCCCTTCGGAGATAGGTGAGTCCAGTGGATCCCCTAGGCTACGTGAGGGTGGAGTACTCTTTCCCCTAGGCTACGTGAGGGAAGAGCACAGCTCTTCCCAGCATCGGCCCAGACGCTCGGGATCATCGCCTCACCGCTCGATCCCAGTCCGTTCGAGCCGCAAACGTCAGGGCGCCTCTATCTCTCAACAGTCCCTCCGCCTTGCAGCGCTGCGGACCATTCCAGCTTTGTTTAAGAAGCGCTGGCAGGGATCAGGGCGGCTGTCCCTGCACAGCCTACTCGACAGGGCCGCTAAGTTCACTCCACCCATAAACGACCTGGTGGTTCAGACTTCCCCTAGTCTTGGGGTTTAGACAGTCATTGTCACTCCTTCGCTACTAGGGTAGCTGAGCTACCGCTTGGAGTCCTATCAGACCCCGGCCCGGTAGATCATTCCTTTAGGCACGGTATTCGAGCCCGTCCGAGGGAAGTTACTCTTCACGCAGGAGTAGTTTTCTTCCATGCACCGAGTCGGGTTCGGTATGCGAGTCCTTGGCTGTTGGTGGAGGTGATAGCGGCGGTACACTTACCAATTTTTCATCTTTGGCCTTCCACGGGATCCCACTGAAGAACGAAGACAGGTAGCTTCCGTTTGTCCTGGGAACCCGCCAACCCCTTCCTAGGGGCCAGTCTTCGTAACTGTCCCTCGGGAGGGTCCTCTCTCCTCCTCTGGAGGATAGTATCTACCGTCACCAGTCTCCTGTGCTAGGGTACGCTATCCCACCATCCCACAACACGGTCCCGAGGGACACCGCTAGAGGTTGTCCCCCCTTTTCAACATTCCGGAAATCAGAGCCATCCGGTTAGCTGGTTACGATTTTCTTCACTGGGACGAGGTTGCCCAGTCAGGTTCCAGTCGAACCATGCCACAGCGGTGGCGTGCATCATCCACCGGGGAAGCGCAGGGAGTGTCATGTCAAGGGAAGAGGTTTAGAGGATCTTGCTCTGGGCCGGATCTCATCGCTCTCTAATCTCGGCAGTACACATCCCTACCGTGGACGTTTGGACGGCCGTTTTTTCCCGGCAGGAAGGGCCTCGCCTAGGCAAATGGCCCTTCAACAGGGTCGTCACCAGCCAGATCTACGACGAAGGAAAACCTACAGTCGTGGTCCTATTGACCTCCCGATCCAGCTTTCAAGTCAACGGTGCATCAAGGGTGTCCTCCTTCTCTGCACTAGGTGTCGACGCCCTCGCCCGGCCGGGAGGCCAGTTCAATGTCTCGGGCATCTTCCCACGGCTTCCCATTATCTCGAGGGTTCTCAAGTTGGACCAAGGCAGAGGGTGGCTCTGGAGTGGCCCAGGCGACCATAGTTAACAAAACTCACTCAACTCCTCGCAGATACTCCGTGGCGCCTTCCAGACCGTCCAATTCTTCTAAGTCGGGGCCCTCTCTTCCACGAGATCTCAAAGGTCCTAGGTTTGCCGGCCTTAATGGCGGATCCCGGGTACTTGCTTGCACGGGCCGGTCGGCAAGAAGGATGCAGACAATGATGGAGACCGGGAAGATGGTTTATTACCACACGTGAAGAGCTCCTCCGGAGTGTGAGGAGCACATCTTCTCTTCTCTTCTCTCTCTCTCTCTCTCTTCCGGCACTGCTGCCAGGCTTGCAGTCAGATCTGGATGCGGTTTTCTAGCGCGTCCCTCTAGGTTCCGAGTGTCGACGCGGTCATTTCAATTTCAGAGACTTATCACTTCTCATCCCACGATCAGGGTTTTTCACGCAGAGAAGCGTCTATCTGGCTCGGCGGCATCACCGTCCACTAGAAACGTGGGACCTTAATCTAGAGATGGGTTCGCTTCTGGGCTCCCGGTTTGGACCTTGCCAAGTGCTTCCTACTCCCACCTGTTTGGATAGGTGGGCTCCTCGTGGCCGTCTCTTTCTACAAGGGGCATCAGGGCGGACAGCCCTCTCTTGTTGCTTTTTTCCCCCCCATTTTCCGGGTCCTCCAGCAGAACAAGGGGGGTGCTCCGGCCACAACTCCCCTTTTCGATCCAAGGCAGCCTGCCTTCCTTCCAGATAAGGAGATTGAGTTTCGAAATCGGTCCTAGTCTCTTCTCTCAGCCTACAAAGGGGCCTAGTTTGTTCCTGAGTTGGTACGAGCCCTCAGTCATTTATGTCTTCAGGACCGCACTTTCGGTTTACGCCGGCAGTCAGTTCCTCTTTTCACTCGCTCCCAGGAGTCGCATGCCGGCGCCCAGGTCCAAGATTGCCACATGGATTCATTCCGTGATGTTGTGAAGCCTATTGCATAGAGGACAAACCTCTACCGCATTCTACGGTCCAAGGGGAGCCTCTTGGAGGATTGGACTTCAGCCGTCGGTCGACCATGTCCACCGGGACTCCACCTGGTCTACTCGGCATACCTTTACTAGTTCCTATCAGGTTCACACACATGCTTTGGCAGAGGCCAGTCTTGCCGTTATCTTTGCGGGCGGCAGAAGCACACCTGTACCAAGGTAGGTCTTTGTAGGTCTGGGTCAAGCCCGACAGGAGGAAGCGGTTTCCTACCGATCTCCGGTGATGGTTCTCTTCCCACCCAGGGACTGCTTTTGGACGTCCCATGGTCCTGTGTCCCCCAATGAGACGATGGAGAAAGAAGGATTTTTGTGTACTCACCGTAAAATCTCTTTCTCTGAGTCTTCATTGGGGGACACAGCACCCACCCTGCTTTTGTTTTTTGGTTGCATATTACCTGCCTGTTGCCTCAGTGGCCATATTCCCTGCCACTGGTCGCATGACTAATTGGTTATAGTTTTTACCTAGTTTGGTCTAGAGTTGTTTGGTTCTCCTCCTACTGCTTGTGCACTAAACTGATTGAGTCCGCCTCCGGCTCAGGGTGTATACTGCTGAGGAGGAGCTAACTTTTTCTGTCTACTTAGTGTCAGCCTCCTAGTGACAGCAGCATAACCCATGGTCCTGTGTCCCCCAATGAAGACTCAGAGAAAGAGATTTTACGGTGAGTACACAAAAATCCGTCTTTTTGTACAGTGTTAGCTAATCTAAAAATCTTAAAAGACTTACCCCAATAATGTTGGAAGGTATTATATCCATTAGTAAAACAATTTAAAAGAAAAAAAAAAAAAAAGAAAAGGCTTGTTTGGTTTTCATTTCAGGAATACAGGTTTTTTGAGTTTTACAGGAGGGATAGTCCTATCTTTAAAAAAAAAAAAAAAAAGACTTTTCCCTACTTTTAGCAATTCATTGTAAATTATATTGGAAAAGTAATTGACAATAGTGTTTTACTGATTCTATCTAAACAGAATAAATTGAATTCTGGACATGTTTAGATTTATTGGTAGATATTGGAGCATAGAGGTCGGGCTGTGTACAATTAGTTAATTATTATAATCTTTATTAATAATCTAATTTATTAATAATTATAATAATTTGGTTTATGGTATGTGGATGATTTATGGCATTCTGTGTTTGATATATAATGTATTGAATAATCTGTTTTCTTTTTATAGAAAGTTTGTAATGCAGATTTCTGTGGTTCAAGTAAAGGTTGAAAAGTCATTGAAATAGTTTTCCATTATAAGGCTACACAACATATTTATGGTGTTCCCGGTTAGGTATGATCTATACAATGTGATTTTTGTAACTAAATGTAGAGCTCCGGTGACACATACTTTTTGAATCTAATTATGCTTTGGATAATGGATTCAATAAGGGGGGAAAGATGATGTGGAAAGTCACACCTATTTTTCAGTTTTTAATTTGTTAATCAATTGAGTTGTCTATTAAGTTTTCTTTATATTTTTATCTGTAAGGAGGATATAGCAGACATACATATATCTCATGATTGCTCTGCTGTAACAAGAACTGTCAGATTTTGAACATGTCTCAGATGAGCCCATTGTTAATGCAGATTTTAAGTTTTTTTCGTAGATGGATCCAGATACCAAGATGCTGGTTGATTCTGCACTGGATATGCTGAGGTTACGCAACATGAGGTAATAAAAATCGAACCACTCGGTCCTATCCCATAGGAATAGGAGAACGAGATGAAGATTTGCGATTGCTGTGGTTCGTAGAGCGGAAAGGGGTAAGATAGTCAAATGTGGCTATAGGCAGCAGATCTTTTCTAGTGTGACGTGATAACCCTATAAAGATCGTAGAGTGCATATGAGCCCAGGTTGAGGATCTCGCACAGCTGCAGACAGCAAAGAAGCAGTGAATGGGCCTAGAGTTGAGAGTCCTTTAGCAATGCAGATCAGTACCAGAACCTCGGTGGCTCCTGTCACGCCTGTGACATTGGTCACTACTTGTGTTTTTAAATCCCTACAGAAACAAGTGATTCAGCAAGGAACGGAGTGAGACGCAGGGAGCCAGCTGACTGAGGAAGGTCTGTGGATAAAGGGCGGTAAGCTTTCTCTGCCATGAGTGCTCTACTCAATAATGGCCCAGGTAACCCATGAACACATGTGACAAAGATCATTATAAGTGTGGTGGTGGACAAGATATGGGCAGCACCAGTGCTCAGTACCCAGGTGGCCAGACACACCAAGTCTTGTAAGACCTGTGCTTAATACAAGGTAGAGAAACTAAAGACCTTGTAGAAACAATCCCCTCATCCGCTCTACTGCTCTGGTGATTGCAGATTAGACATATACATCTACCATGAGTAGGTTTATGTGAGTTTGTGTGTGTTGTGTAAATTTTTTTCCAGGTTTGGCCAGAGGCATTCCAGTGCAGAAAGCGACGTTATTGCTGAAAAGCACATGAAGGTGGTATGTAAAAATTGGGTTTACAGAAGTGAAAAAAATGTGTATATTTTATAAAAAGGTGGAAACTGGAAAGTCGTGAACCAAATGTATGTTTTGTTTTCTTTTCGTAATAAACAGGTCTATTTGTAAGATATTTTTTGGTTTATCACAGGCATGTACAATTTTTTATATGATTGACTAAATAGTGTGATAAACAGGTGTATTCTCCAATTCCAGATTTTAAATCAGTGTCAGGAGCATGTGGTCTTCAGTCAGGGGACTGATTAATCCTAAAAGGACAAGCGAGAATGAGTCATTCAGCCACAAAAATGTCAATAAGCTCGATGGCAGGACAACATGGATTCACACGTCGCATTGCAGAAGAGTCGACTCACCGAAGCTACACTGAGCGTCTTGCTTGTATTTATCCTTTTTAAAAGACCTGTACAGTCTCAGGCCACCATTGCCAAAACAGGTAGAAGAGAGGACTTTGAGAACCTTGAGACATGGGAAAGTCCAACTACAAAGGGTGAGGACTCGTCTAGGAGTCCTTAGTCTCAAACCGGTGAAGAAAACCCTTTCCCCTCTCCAGCCATGCCTCAACGTTCAGTCAGGCAGGTTTTCCCAACAGATCTCTTTTCCTCTCTTCCTAAGGGAACACAGTACCCTTAGTATTCGGAAATGGCAGAAATAAGTCTTTAGGGGGGACTGGCACCGTAAGAATTGAGTAAATGGAAATACTTAATTCAGCCATGTCACAGACCCAGATATGTAGTTTAGTTGATGTAACCTAATATACATATTTATGAATGCTTTTGTTTTCTACTAACACATATATAAATATATTCGTTGATTTTTCTTAATACAAAAAGGCCAGGCTTTTAACCTTCTAATCTCGGGAAAAGTTTTGGGAGAGCCCATCCCAAGAGGCTGATGTCTCCCCGGCCTAGTCTGCTGAGCACTGGCAGTGACACGCGATTTAACGTCTCGCCTCAGAAACCAACGGACCTGAAACCACTCAACCAGAGAGCAGCCCACCATTCCACCCATTATCTCAGAAGGCATCTCTAATCAGAGCCTCAAACTGTTCACATGAAGCCTCATCATGCTTTGGCTTTTTATCAAGAGCAGGTCACCAAGGTTCATGAGTCGGCCCTGGATGGACTACACCGACCAAGTATCCTCCTTCTCATTTAACATCTGAAAAAGAACCACAGACAATCTGTAGCAGATTTTTTTTTGGTTATGTGCTGACCTCAAGATAAGATCTAGACTCGAACTTCCTTGGTCAGGACAATGTGCCCTAATGAAAGTGTTAATGCCGATCCTAATAACCCCTGTAAATCATGGAGTTACCCTTGAGCAGATAAGAACAAGTACTCAAGGTAGAGCCAGAACCCGTAGAGCTGTGTCAAACAATGACCTATTGGAAGACCCCCATGTATATATTGATGTAATTGGAGTCCCAAGGCGGGTCCCAGATGAGTATAAGGCCAGGGAAGAAGTAGAAGCAGGATTTGAGTCCTTACTTCCCATTATTACTGTGAATAAGAATGTTGCATGGATCAATTATCTCTATTAAAAATCAACAGAGATTTGTCAATTACTCCAGGAGCTCCTTAACTGGGTTAGCTACTCAGTTGGGTCAGACTACTCTGCTGGCGTACCAGAACCGGATGGCTTTGAATATATTTTTTTAGAAGAAAAAGGAGGTGTTTGTGCAATGATAGGAGAGGCCTATTGTACTTATGTCCCAGATGAAACAGGCCCAAATGGTAAGGTTACCCAGGCCCTGAAACAATTAAATTCCCTATCTAAAGAATTGAAAGAAAATTCAGGGGTAACCAATCCTTGGGGTGACTAGTTTAGTTGGATGACTTCTCTGAAAGGGATACTAATTCATATAGGGATTATAACCCTTCTAGTGTTGGATTTTGCTATAATTTTGTTTACTGTATTTTGCCTTGCTGTAAGAAGATTTGTAATAAGGGAACAAACGAGGCTATAGCCATGTCAATCTTCCCTTCAGTGTTATATACAACAGTAGCCCCCTCCAAATCTAACACAATGGTTACCATCAAAGATCAACAACCCAAAGTCAAACTTTAAGAGGTTGTTATAGAAGGGGGCCACGGGGCCCGGATCCCCTCTGTGGGAACTGAGGTGAAGATGCTAGGAAAGAGCGTGATTAGCACGCACCTATATACCATAACTGTGGGACACTGTTGTCTCTGGGTAGCCCTCACGGAGTAAGTAGACAGATAATCTTATTAAAGGGGGGACTGTGAATAGTTTGTCCAGTATGATATTATATTATAATAAGATTAATCTGTATTTTGAATGTTTTCTGTATTGCTTTCTACATATATCTGACTGAAATGTTGCAAGGATTGTATATGTAAACAAACTATGCTTAGGGCTAAGTAATGAGTTTGTAGACTCAAATAAGTAAACTGACAGGTTCTTAGAAAACCGGTTAGACTCATGATTACCGTATTTTTCGGACTATAAGACGCACCGGACTATAAGGCGCACCCTGGTTTTAGAGGAGGAAAATGGGAAAATAAAACTTTAAGCAAAAAATGTGGTCATGACACACTGTTATAGGGCGAGGATCTGCTGCTGACACTGTTATGGGGGTAATGTCCCCAAATTCTCTACTAAGGTACCCCATCCTGGTAATGATCCTCCTGCCTTGTATATGATCCTGCTATAAACCCCCATCCAGCCTGTTCACATGCCCCCCCCCATCCAGCCTGTTCACATGCCCCCCCCATCCAGCCTGTTCACATGCCCCCCCCCATCCAGCCTGTTCACATGCCCCCCCCCATCCAGCCTGTTCACATGCCCCCCCATCCAGCCTGTTCACATGCCCCCCCCATCCAGCCTGTTCACATGCCCCCCCCATCCAGCCTGTTCACATGCCCCCCCCCCCATCCAGCCTGTTCACATGCCCCCCCCCCATCCAGCCTGTTCACATGCCCCCCCCCATCCAGCCTGTTCACATGCCCCCCCCATCCAGCCTGGTCACATGCCCCCCCCATCCAGCCTGGTCACATGCCCCCCCCATCCAGCCTGGTCACATGCCCCCCCCATCCAGCCTGGTCACATGCCCCCCCCCATCCAGCCTGGTCACATGCCCCCCCATCCAGCCTGGTCACATGCCCCCCCATCCAGCCTGGTCACATGCCCCCCCATCCAGCCTGGTCACATGCCCCCCCCATCCAGCCTGGTCACATGCCCCCCCCATCCAGCCTGGTCACATGCCCCCCCCCATCCAGCCTGGTCACATGCCCCCCCATCCAGCCTGTTCACATGCCCCCCCCATCCAGCCTGTTCACATGCCCCCCCCATCCAGCCTGTTCACATGCCCCCCCCATCCAGCCTGGTCACATGCCCCCCCCCATCCAGCCTGGTCACATGCCCCCCCCATCCAGCCTGTTCACATGCCCCCCCCATCCAGCCTGTTCACATGCCCCCCCATCCAGCCTGTTCACATGCCCCCCCATCCAGCCTGTTCACATGCCCCCCCCATCCAGCCTGTTCACATGCCCCCCCCATCCAGCCTGTTCACATACCCCCCCCATCCAGCCTGTTCACATACCCCCCCCATCCAGCCTGTTCACATACCCCCCCCATCCAGCCTGTTCACATACCCCCCCCATCCAGCCTGTTCATATACCCCCCCATCCTGCCTGCTCATATACTCCCATCGTGCTCATATACCATCCTGGTATATGGCCTGTATCCTATAGCACAGAGAAAAAAATAAACGTTTATACTCACCTTTTCCTCACTCCCTGCAGCACCGATCACATCTTCCTCTCTGGCACGCTGATCTGTGTGTGTGGAGCCGTTACCCTGCAACATCGCGATGTCTTCCTGTCTGTGCCGATCAGCTGAGCAGCTCGGCACAGATCAGCTGACCGGCACAGACAGGAAGTCATCGCGTGCAGCAGGGGGGCGGCTCCACACACGGGGACGGGTGAGTGCACTGATTCACTGCACCCCGCGCTGGTAATGACGCGCGGGGAGCAGTGAATACAGCCGCACATAATCACTCCAGGCTGTAATTGCCAGGGGTGATCATGCCGGCTCTTTACTATGCGCGCGTCCCCGCTCGTCCTCCCGCCCACCTGTCAGTGCCGGCTTCAGCGCTGAGAGATGGGCGGGAGGATGGGCGTGCATATGTAATGAGCGGGCCCACGTGGTCACGAGCAGGCGCTGCTGCTGCCTGCTCGTGCCCCAGATGACCCGCAGCACCCTCATTCCCAGCCGCAGCCCTATAGTCAGACCATAAGACGCACCCCCAACTTTCCCCCAACATTTGGGGGAAAAAAAGTGCGTCTTATGGTCCGAAAAATACGGTAAGCAATATTCTTGAATAGGCTTTCGTCTGTTCCCAGACACACCTGAATGACTTAAAGGAATGTTGTTTTACAGGACTGTCCAAAAAGCTGTATAAAATGTTATACTGTTGAATACACTGGCAGAAGACCTTCTCTTCTCCCAAATAGAGACACGTTTCTCTGTGTGGTCATTTTTCTGATTCATATACATCTGCGCAGTTCTGATTTGAAATCCAGCTCCGTGACCCTGAGAGAGACCCGGAGGTCTCCCCAAACATCTTCATATCACTAAGTTAGCTGCTGGCCTGTGATGGGCCGGTAGGTGTCTTAGGTATAGCTGTAGAGACCTCATCATGAAGAAGAAGCAGCATGCGGCCCGTGGGCCAAGTGTTTGAGACCTCTGGTCTAATGTGTATTGGGGGCTTAACCTTTTTAAAGGGAACCTGTCAGCAGAAATGTCCCCTAAAACCTAACAGATTCCCCCTCTGCAGCTCCTGGGCTGCATTCTATAAAGGTCCCTGTTATGATTGTGCCCACTTTCTGACCGAAAAAAAGTGTTTATAAAGTTGTACCTTTTTGGCTTCTGATTCTGTAAATCTGTCACGGGGGCGGGCTGCCTGATGGCAGTTATTCTGCCCACTGTTCCTGTATGCCGCCCCCATCGCTGATTTCAATACTTCTGGACGCCGCCCACTGCTCCAGCCATCCCCGCGCATGCCCAGTGCCCATCTCTCGGGGATGAGCACTGTGCCCAGCGTCACCGCTAGTGACGTGCACGCAGGGTTAAGATTATGGGCGGTGCTGTGATGTTTATTCCTAAGCAACCGCCCATAATCGCGGGACCGCGCTTTCCCCCTCGGCCTGCTTCTTTCTGCGCAAGCGCGCTGCTGCTGACCTCACTTCGCCTCCTTCCCATCTTGCCCCGAGGCAGGAAGCAGAAGCAGGCCGAGGGGGAAAGCGCGGTCCCGCGATTATGGGCGGTTGCTTAGGAATAAACATCACAGCACCGCCCATAATCTTAACCCTGCGTGCACGTCACTAGCGGTGACGCTGAGCACAGTGCTCATCCCCGAGAGATGGGCACTGGGCATGCGCGGGGATGGCTGGAGCAGTGGGCGGCGTCCAGAAGTATTGAAATCAGCGATGGGGGCGGCATACAGGACCAGGGGGCAGAATAACGGCCATCAGGCAGCCCGCCCCCGTGACAGATTTACAGAATCAGAAGCCAAAAAGGTACAACTTTATAAACACTTTTTTTCGGTCAGAAAGTGGGCACAATCATAACAGGGACCTTTATAGAATGCAGCCCACGAGCTGCAGAGGGGGAATCTGTTAGGTTTTAGGGGACATTTCTGCTGACAGGTTCCCTTTAAGGATTGTTCAGGATTAGAAAAACTTGTTTTTTTTTCCAAAGAGTAGTGCAATACTTGAAATGGGTTGTCTCTGGTACTGCAGCTCTGCATCCTTGAACTGAGCTTAACCACAAAACTACACAAAACCTGCAGGTCATCATTTTTGGTCAGTCTCACCACGACTTACCAATTCTGGACAACCTCTTTTATTACAAATGTATAAGTGCTATGAAATACTGTATATGTAAACGTGATGAGAACATATTTATTGCTGTGACAAATGAAGAACAAAGGTCGCTCCTTTTCACGTTTTTTCCTCAGTAAGCATTTAAAGTTATTTGAGAAATTACTTCGTGATTTATCAAAGGCCAAGTCTGAATGGTTAAAGCAGTGAGATTATCAGTGCACCAGGAACATGTGAGAAGCACAGTACGTTCTGAATGTACAAGCAGCTATGCAGGATGACCAGGTAATAAGCGGAGGACTGAGCCATTGAAAGCATGTGATGCGTGACTCCAATACACAGGAACCGAGGCAAAAAAAGACAAGATAAACTGTGCATTTTAAACAACTACAGATAACAGGAGCAGCCGCTCTGCACAGGACAATTGTCATTCTTTGGTTTCTTTCAAATTGAGCAGAACAAAGAAATGATTAGTTCTTTCTGACGACAGTGTTGTATGTGCTGAAGCGCATGTCATTTCCATAGAGAAAAAAAATTCTGCTGGAGAAGGCCAAGCTACAGTAGGTAAAAGGTGAGTCCAGACAGCATGGGGGAGAGATAAAAAAAATAAATAAATCTCAAAACAGTTTATCTGCTATCATTCTCCTGCTGTAAGCGCTGTTATCTTACATAGTGTACAGCTTTTTGCCATGGAACTTGGCCACCAGATACAGAACGTATGCACAGTAGTTACATTCCTGGGCAGGAGTTAACTCCTAATATATCAGTCAGCTTTTTCCAGCCTTTTGATTTCTATACAGCAGTTCCTTGCTCACCTCCCTCTAAGCTCCTGATATGCTGCTCTTATCAGTCTTTTGTAATCACAGTCACCAGCCCACAGCGGTCTGGAGTTGTTAGGCTACTTTCACACTACATTTTTTTTTTTTTTTTAACATGCCTCATGAATGTTTTGTTGCTGCAAAAGCGGATCCGGTTTTTGCAAAGAGAAACAAGAGAGAGAGAAAAGAGAGAGAGAAAGATTAAATTGAAATGAAAACACATTTGCACTGGATCCATTTTTGCATAAAAAAAAAAAATGTTCAGGACGCATGTTAAAAAAACTTAGTGTGAAACCAGCCGTAGTTTGTTCAAATGCATGGTTATCTCTAAATGTTAATGTAGTGATAGAAGTGTAAGCTCCAGAACAAAACTACTGATAGCTGAAGGTCTTACAATGGAATGTGTGTTGGGCTTTATAGTTCTATTAATACTATAGCTCTGTCAGAACTGTCACTCAAGAATAAGTGCCCACCCTGCCCATTACCAGTAAGGGGACTGTTGTGAGGTGTGAACAAGAGACAATTTGAGAATAAACCTTTAATACTGTAATATACTGAAAGCATGTGACTGGTAATGTTGTGTTACATATACAATATTGTCACTGTAAACTTGTTAAAAAAGACAATCCCAATGGGTGAGCTATTCAGAGCCAGGAGGAATTTTTCAGATGAGCCACTATGGAATATAGAAGAGGAGAAGTTGTGTGACAGGTGAATTATAGGCCGGGTCTACAGATATAAGGATAGAGACTACTGTACTGTGCTCTGAACCCATATCATCAACAGGTGACACCAACTGTATGGAAAATAAAAGGCTTGGGAATGTTTCCCCAAAAGTAAGTCCTACCTAGAAAATAAGCCCTAGTTGCGGATCATCATATTAATAGCATCCTGAAATAAGGCTTGGACAGCCCTTTCAAGAAATGTAACTTTCATTGGTGTACTTGCTGTAAGCCTCAAAGTGTATAGTCACATGCCGGCTAGTTCATGCCGCCCATAATCCTGCCCACCCCTCTGCCGGCGTCAGTGATTGGAACTTGCGTTAATGAAAAAAATGAATATTCACTCCTTTCACTCAACACCCCTCTGCTGGTATCAGTGAATTCACTCAGATTGTCCTATTACTGCCCGAGGATTAAAGCGCAACGCTCGCACTGACAGTTGGCTTTCCTCACCCGAATGTGTCAGGGTGTATTTCTATGAGCTATCATGTTCAGGTCAAGAGAGCCGCTGGCCACAGCGAGCATTGTGCTGCGATCTTTGGGTAGTAATATGAGTCTGGGTGAATCACTGATGCCACGGCAAAGGGGTGGATAAACGGATTTTTGTGTACTCACCGTAAAATAGTTTTCTCTTAGCCATCAATGGGGGACACAGGGCCATGGGTGTTATGCTGCCTATCCATAGGAGGACACTAAGTAGATGCAAAAGCATAGCTCCTCCTCTGCAGTATACACCCCCTGGCCGGGCCAGGCAACTTCAGTTTTAGTACACAAGCAGGAGGAGAAAAAAAAAAAACAACAGTAAAAACTTCTCAACAGAGGAACATGAGAAAAAAAAGAGTCATAACCAAATAAGGTACTGAGAGAACCAAGGCCCAACAGGGCAACAGGGTGGGTGCTGTGTCCCCCAATGATGGCTAAGAGAAAACGATTTTACGGTGAGTACACAAAAATCCGTTTTTCTCTGACGCCTCATTGGGGGACACAGGACCATGGGACGTCCTAAAGCAGTCCATGGGTGGGTAAACAATAAACGCAACCCAAGGACTAGGAACCAGTCCCAGATAGCCAGGAGCGCCTACTGAGATAGGTACTCCACTATAGTTTGCAGAATTTTCCTACCTAGGTTCGCCTCAGCCGAAGCCTGGGTATGGATTCAGTAATGCTTTGAAATAGTATGTAGGCAAGACCAGGTCGCAGCCTTACACCTCTGTTCCACTGAAGGCTGATGCCTAATGGCCCAAGGGGCGCCAACTGCTTGCGTGGAATAAGTCCGCAGCCCACTAGGAATGGGCTTAAGTTGCAAGCGGTAGACTTCCTGGATCGCAGAGCGAATCCAGTGAGCCAGCGTTGCCTATGAAGCTGCCTATCCTTTCTTAGGCCTTTCAGGAATGACGAACAAGGAGTCTATGTTCCTAAAGGGGCTGTCCTGGGTACGAAATATCTGAGAGCCCTCACAAGATCTAGCGAATGTAGAAACCTTTGCACCCTATGGACTGGGTGTGGACAAATAGGAAGTCAGAACAATGTCCTCGTTCATATGAAATGGGGAAATAACCATCGGAAGAAAATCCGGAAGGGGGCGTAGAACCACCTTGTCCTGATGAAAGATCAGAAAGGGTTCGCGGCAAGAGAGAGTGATGCCAGTTCCGAAACTTGTCTGATGGATGTAAATCGCCACTAAGAATGTTACCTTCCAGGAGAAAAGAGCAAGAGAAGATTCCTTAAGAGGTTTAAAAGGGGACCTCTGGATACCGTCCAAAACGAGATTGAGGTCCAGCGACCGTTTATACAGGGAAACTAGATGGGAAACACCCTTGAGGAAAGTCTTGACTTGCGGATTGCAAGCTAGGCAGTATTGATAGAATATTGAGAGAGATGAAACCTGCCCCTTAAGGGAGCTGAGGGCCAACCCCTTTTGCAACCTGACTGCAAAAAAAAAAAAATCAAAGAATTCTGGGGATCGCCAGAGGCATAGGTTGGACATTAGATTCCCTGCACTGGAAAAGGAAAGTTTTCCACGTACGGTGGTAAATATGGGATGAAGGCCGGCTTTCGGGTACTGTACATGGTGGAGATGACCGCAGGAGAGAATCTCCCTCTTTTTAAAGTCCAGGTCTCAATGGCCAGGCCGTCAGCTTCAGGGCTCTGGAGTTCTGATGGGAAATGGGTCCTTGGGTCAGCAAGTCGGGGATGCTTACAAGGCTCCATAAGCAATTGTACTAATTCAGCATACCAGGCGCACCTGGGCTAGTCCGGTGCTATTAGTATTATCGGGACTCCTTCTGCCTTGATCTTCCGGATTACTCGCGGCAGCAGGGGCAGAGGCGAAAAACATGTAAGTTGGACGGAAACGACTTCAGGAGACTAGAGCATCTGCGCCAATGGACTGTGGGTCACGTGACCTGGCTAAGAACGTGGGTACCTTTGCGTTCAACCTTGAGGCCATTAGATTATTATTATTTATTTGTAGAGCACCATTAATTCTACGTCTGGTGTACATCAGTGAGTGCAGATGTGTGGGAACACTTCTGGGTGGAGAAACCACTCTCCGGCGGCCAGGCCTTGGCGACTTAGAAGGTTCGCCACCCAGTTTTCTACTCCCGGTATGTGTAACGTTGAAAACACAGACCCCCATCGCTTCCGTCCAGGTGAGGATCCTAAGGACCTTGAGATAAGCTGTCTTGCTGCGGATACCTCCCTGCTGATTGGCATAAGCCACAGCTGTTGCATTGTCCAATTGGACCCGAAACAAACGACCTGCTAGCAGAAAAGGGGAATGACCTGAGCACGAGGAGATCACGCTGATTTTCAGGATGATTTCTGGGAAGGAAAGACTCCTGGGGTGTCCAACGCCCCGAAGCAGTGTGGAGCCAGTACGCTGCTCCCCAGACTAAGAGGCTGGCGTCCGTGGTCAGGAGTAGCCAGTCCACTTGGGGGGAGGAAAAACTCCTTCTCGATATGGAAGAGGACTGAAGCCACCAGTAAAACGCATACCTGACTGAAGGGGTCAGGTGAAAAGTTCGTCCAAGGAAAAGGGGCCCTTGTCCCAGGCAGCTAGAAGCGCAAGCTGCAGTGGGTGGTGGTGTGGCTAAGCGAGCAGCACTGCCTCTATAGCCGCCGCTATCGTACCTAGCACTCTCATACTGAATCGTATGAAGTGACAGGAGTACGTAGAGGGCAGTGTACCGCTTGTTGTAGAGCGGTCGCCTTGACTTGAGGGAGAAATATCAAGCCCCGAAGAGTGTCCAGGGACATGCCCAGGGAGGTGACGGATTTTGACGCGACCGGGGATGATTTGACTGGAGTCAGAAGCCGCCCTAAGCGGGATAGGGTGCCCACAGAGATCTGCATGCTGGTTGAGCCCTTGATGAGGAAGTCATCCAAGCAAGGCAGAGCAGCCACTCTCCTGGCGTGAAGGGCACTCATGGCGGCCGCCATGACCTTAGTTAAGACCCTTGGTGCTGTGGCAGAGCCGAGGGTAGGGCCACAAATGAAAATAAGAAGTCCTGAACCGCGAAGAAGAGAAACTTTGGTGAGCTGGAGCGATGGGTATGTGCAGGTACGCGTCCCTGATAGCTAGGGAAGCAAGGAATTCTCCTTCGACCACAAAGGTAATAATGGACCCTAGGAAGTCCATTCTAAATCTCCTTACGTGCACATGTTTGCTCAGGTGTTAGAGGTCCAGGATGGGACGAACTGACCCGTCTTTCTTTGGCGACCACGATAAGTATAGCCTTGAACCTCTCGCCGTCCGGAACAGGTACCATCACCCACGCCGTTTGGAGGGAGTGCATTGCTGAGGAGAAGGCCTCGTGGTGTTTTGGAGCGTTTGGGGGGGGTTTGAGAGAAAAGACTGACCAGGGGATCGGGTCCAGAATTCAATGTGGTAACCGGAAGACACAAGGTATCACACCAATTTGTGGTCTGAGGCGACGGCCCAGATGGAGAAGGACAAGACTTCTCGGTCTTTGTCCAGACTGCCAGGACGAGGTGGATTCAGGGAGGGCTGAGAAGGTCGGGCCCTGCGTGTCTAGTAAAAAACATCCTGGGCTAGAGTTGGGGGAGAGAGGTACTCTTTTCCTCCCGTGGCGTCAGACAAAAAAAAAAATAAAAAAAAAAAAGAGCCTGTCCAGACGATCGGTAAACCATCGGTCTGGAAAGGAGTACTGTGAGAGGCTTCTTAGAGACAGAGTCCACTCTCCATTATCGGAACCGGAGGGCCTTATGGATGGCTATGGTATTTGAGGCGGCAATAACTGCGCAGGAGGCCTGCATGAGGTACTCCGCCGCCGCAGCAATGTGAACAGTTACATCTGTGAAGGTCTGAGGAAAACTGGTAGTCCTGGTGCCTGTGCGACCCACACGGAAGGGGAGAGGGACCCGCGGCCTCGAGGCAGAGCGATCGAGCTGCTCCACTTGTCTGTCTGTCGGGTCCTTGAAGGAGGATCCATCAAGTAAAAGACAGGAGGATCCTTCAGGCAGGCAGAAGCCGGGTGAGGGTCCACCGAGGCCGGATCGGCCCAGCCCTTAGAGACAGCGAAGCCAAAGGGGTACCGGGACTCCATGAGTTTACGGATACCGAAGCAGCGTCAAAAAGCTCTTTTTTTTTTTTTTGAAGTTTCTTCACCCTTTTAAAGGAGACCGCAGGGTCAGTAGTAGTGGATGGGAGATCTTCCACATGCAGAGTTTTGGTAGATTGCTTCAATAAGGGAGTCCATCGCAGCTTGATCGCTTGGGGAGGTTGAAACCAAGGAATCATCCCGGTACAAACATCATTCCCCTTCCTCCGGCTCCTCAGAGACCGCGGAACATGTGAGAGAACCCCATCTGTGAACCCCAGAGGGAGACCCATGGGGGTCATGCCCTTTTTCTGATCTGCAACCGGTGAAGCAGAGGGCTGATTCTTATCCGAAGGACCCTCTATAGAGGTGTCATCAGGCTAAGTTCTGTCCAGGGCCCCCGAGGGGTGTAGGACGATGTTGCATAGCCAGCACCAGGTTCTGGGAACTGTGCCCATTCTGAGGGACTGGGAGCCGTAGGCTCTGGGCTGGCAGCGGTTGCTGCGGTGGTGGCGGGGGGACTACAAAGGCACCGGACTCACAGAAGGAAGAGGTGCTATCATCCTCTAGTAGCTCAGCGTGGCAGGATACATTAATAATCTTATAGTTGTTGCTGTAGTTGTGCAGGGCATAAAACAGCCCCTGGCTGATGAGCCACAAACTCTGATTGTAATGAGGGAGCAATGCTCTGCAGAGTTAATATGTAAGTGAGGCTATAACTCATCCAGAAGCCTGATGACCCTTTCCCCCTCCTGCGTCACAGTTCCTGTGGGAAAGAGGAAGCCAGCTCTGAGAGACGCCCACAGGCTCTGATCACAACAAGAGGGAGTAATGCTCTGCAGCAATGCTCTGCAGATCCTGTGTGAGGAGGGTTACGCGCGCTTTCGTGAGGGAGCGTGGCTTATTGAGTGTCGTAGGGGGCAGGGCTTAGCTCTGACAAGAAGGCATGAGAAAATATAATAAACAAAAAAAATGGTGGGAAGGGACTCTTCTTCCCCCCCCTCCAGCCCTGTACAACAATGGTGCACAGAAAAACCTCTATAAGTGTACCGCAGCTGCGGGTGCACTTAGTCCAGGGAGTTGTCCCCTCCCCCCGCCACAGGTGGAATACACTGCAGGTGTCTGCAATCACAGCCCATGTGCATCAAGTCAGTGTGACCTTTGCTCCAGTTTCGTGTCAGGGATCCAAATCACAGCCCATGTGCATCCAGTCAGTGTGACCTTTGCTCCAGTTTCCTGTCAGGGAGCCAGTGTGCAGATTCTGACGCCTGCTGTGCCCGGTCACAGAACGTGTATCAACTCAGAGCCTGCCAGAGGGACTGAGGAATGCTCTGGAAAAATCGGAATGATTTCACCTCAACTCCTGTGGAGATGGCAGTCTGGTCACGCTGGTTTGGAGCGAATATCAACTCAGAGCCTGCAAGAGGGGCTGAGGAAGTTTTCATCTGCTCTGGGCTCTGGAAAATCAGTGCCATGAGACCTGTCGTCCAGTGAGTAACAGCCCAGGATCCAGCGTCGCAGGAGGTGGTACGGGGAGACAACACTCCGCGTTCCCGCCTGTTGATGGTTTTGGGAGATCGGTCCCCGAAGGAACCGTCGCCCTCTAAAAACAAAAAATTCTTGCTGCAGTAGTCTGCAGATATGTGCCTCCTATAGAGGAGGAGCTATGCTTTTGCATCTACTTAGTGTCCTCCTATGGATAGGCAGCATAACACACCCATGGTCCTGTGTCCCCCAATGAGGCGTCAGAGAAATTCATTTTTCATTTTGGGTGACCCAATCACTGACACCAATACAAAATAATAGACATCTCCAGAAAAGTGGCCCTAGCACATCTTTTGGAGACAAAAATTATATAAAAGATAGTCTTAATTTTGGGGGAAATAAGATATATAGCAACGACTGTATCTAAACAGTGGGACAGATGGAGAGGGCTCCCTCTGTCACCCTGTCTTCCTGTTCCCACCTTCTGCCCATAGTTTGCTGTGATAGCTTGAGGCTTAACAAGGATCTACGACCTGCACTATATGGAACCTTTCAAAAGGGCACTTTACACGCAGCAATATCGCTATTGCTAGTGAGCATACCCGCTCCCGTCGGTTGTGCGTCACGGGAAAATCGCTGCCCGTGACGCACAACATAGCTTACACCCATCGCACATACTTACCTGCCTAGCGACATTGCTGCTGCCGGCGAACCGCCTCCTTTCTAAGGGGGTGGTTTGTGCAACGACACTAAGCGGCCGGCCAATAGAAGCGGAGGGGCGGAGATGAGCGGGACGAACATCCCGCCCACCTCCTTCCTTCCTCATTGCGGGCGGCTGCATGTAAGGTGATGTTCCTCATTCCTGCGGTGTCACACATAGCGATGTGTGCTGCCGCAGGAACGACGAACAACCAGCGGCATGCAACACCAACGATAATCGGGAAAGGAATGACGCTTCAACGATCAGGTAAGTAATTTTGATCGTCAACGGTCGTTTGTGCGTTTCACACGTAACGACGGCGCTAACGAGGCCGGATGTGCGTCACGAATTCCATGACCCCAACGACATCTTGTTAGCAATGTCATTGCGTGTAAAGCAGCCTTAAGTCCTGTCAAGCATATGGCCCAGTACGTTGCATGTCAATAAAACACTGACAGGCAGACATAAGAATCCACAAGATTGCATGCCCAAGTCCTTTTTTAGGACCAATATATTTTATAAAAAAAAAATAAAAAAAAATCCCAGTTACAAAAATGTTCTGAGGGAGTCATCACCAATATCTTAGATATTTATGTTTAATATATCTTTATTATTGTTATTATATATTTGTATCAAATCTAGGTTACAAAAAGTATAATTTTCAATTGGCAGTTACATTTCTTTTAGTGTATGTTTATATTGAAGAGGCAGTCCAACAATAAGTTTCGACGCTAGCGACATCCTCTGCATATAGGGAATAAGGTTTCCAGGATCTCATCGGGATCAGATTGATATTATACTGATCCCTGAAACCCTATGGGAGCGTCTCTTTTCCAAGAGAAAAAACAAATCAAAACACAACAATAGGAAAGCCCCTCGTAGTAATTGTCTGACGTACACTGTAACATATGTGATTGTTTTATACTACTCAACTATAAGAAACAGGTTCAGGAACTCCCACTCTAGGATTCCTTAAGATAGAATATAAGAAAGATTAAATAGAAAGAAATAAAGAGAAGTAAGACATAAAGCAGGAAGGGAGAATAAGGAGAGGAAAAGGAAGAAAAGAGAAACATATCACCATGATGTCACCTCACCAGTCACCTCGGTCGCAAGACCCACTAATCGTAGACCCCTTCTATTCTAGAGTACCTTGAGTTAGCCAGATCTGAAATTGTTGAGATTCTCTGAATTCAATCCAGGGATACCAGGTTGTGAACCAAGTCTGAATTGTGTTTGTGTCAGATGCCCTCAGCTCCTCCATACGGCGCAGAGTATCTACAGCCTCCACCCAGTCTACTCTTTTCAACTCAAAGGATGTTTTCCAGTGTCTGGGAATAATCTGTCTCATTGAGATTACAAAATAAGATAGGAGATCTTTACAGATTTTGGGGACTGATCCATTAAAACATGGACAGTAATGCTATCTCTGGCTTGGGGGTCACTTCAGACTGTGTGAGATGGTTATGTATTTCATCCCACAGTTTTCTAATCGCTGTGCATGTCCACCAAACGTGTAGCATTGTCCCTGGTGATCCCAGACACCTCCAACACTCGTCGGCAACCTCTGGGAAAATCTTATGGAGTTTGTCTGGCGTTCTATACCATCTGGATAAAATTTTATAATTTAGTTCTTGCATCCTACTGGATACTGTTAATTTGTGTGTTAAGGTAAAAGTTTTGTTCCAAAGTTTTTCAGGAAAAACACGACCCATCTCTCTATGCCACTGGTCTACGTATCCGGGCAGGCCCCCTCCCCCACTCTGTAGCGACACTATTTTATAGATTGTAGAGATAACATGAGTTGGTGTCTCCTGAGCAATACATAGCTTTTCAAAATGGGTCATTCCCTCATCAGATCTGGACCCCGGTGTCAAAGAATCCACGTAACTTCGAAGTTGAAGATAAAGAAACCAGTATCCCGGTTCCATCCTGCTATCTCCCAATAGGGAGTTCAATGTTCTACAAGCTGCGGAGGATACCACATCCCTAACACGGGGGATTCCCATTGTGTAGACAGAGATAAGACTGGGGTGGAACTCGTGTAGCCAACAGGGGAACTGAGGGTTACCCACCAGGAGCGTCAGATGTCCCGGATTTTTGGTCAAGCCGTATCTTCTATTGATGGTGCGCCATGTGCCAGTTAGGGAGAGGAGGAATGGAGACAGTTCTATGTTCGATAAGTGATCACCCGAGGACAGCCAAAAAATTCCCAAATGCACTAGCTGGAGCCACGGTATGTTCCATTTCTACCCACAATTTATTCTCTTTATTAGGTAATAGATCTAGAAGACAGTTTCCGACTGCCGCCGCATGGTAGGCTTTAAAGTCAGGTAGTCCCGTCCCGTCCCGTCCCTCCCTCCCACCGGGAGCGTATTACTAGAGAATGTTTCAGGCGAGATTTGGTACCGTGCCAGGTAAAATGCCGTATCATCCTTCTTAGTTTATGGAAGAAAGGCTCTCCGAAATTGTACGTGATGGTCTGAAATAAATATAAAACTCTGGGTAAAATATCTATTTTTATAGTTTTAATGCTACCGAACCAAGAGATTGGGAGGTTATGCCAATTTGTGAGATCCCTCTGAATGGAGTGCAAGAGGTCTGTGAAGTTTAGGTCATATATGGTTTGGGGGTCTGCTGGTATTTTAATCCCTAGATATTTAATAAAGCTACTACTCCATTTAAATGGGAAGGAAGGTTTAAGTGATCTTTCTTCTACAGTAGGGAGTGACACATTTAATATCTCAGTTTTCTGGAGGTTGACCTTAAAATTAGACAATCTACCAAATTTCTCAAACTCCACCAGGACAGCCGGTAAGCTTATCCTTGGTTGAGTAACAGAGCAATAAATCGTCTGCAAACACAGCCATCTTATGGGAACGGGGGCCCACTTGTATTCCACTGATTGAAGGATTCCTCCTAATAGCGTTTGCTAAAAACTCCATCACTATGATGTATAAGTATGGGGACAATGGGCACCCCTGTCTGGTGCCGTTTCTAATCTCAAGTGGGCTGGACAAGGGACCATTAATGCTCACCTGAGCTGTGGGAGCTTGGTATAATGCCATTATCCAATTTTTCAGCCGAGGGCGAATCCCATCCCCTGGAGTGAGGCTTCAAGGAAACCCCAACGAACCCTATCGAATGCTTTTTCAGCATCTACTGTTAAAAAGCAGGCAGGGATTTTTTGCTTTCTAGCCCATGAAATCAAGGACATGGTTCTAATGATGTCCCGTGCCTCCCTCCCGGGAACAAAACCAACCTGATCCTTATGAATTAGTCTTGGGATATATGGATGTAGGCGAAGTGCAATCATTTTGGAGTATAGTTTAACATCAATGTTGATAAGCGATATTGGTCTGTAGATTGCACATAGTAAAGGGTCCCTCCCCGGCTTGGGAATAACCACTATCCGGGCTTGGAGAGATTGTTTAGGAAAGCCACATGTTTTAGATATAGAATTATAAGCTTTCAGCATCAGAGATCCACATGCCTCGCCACATAGGTTTTATAAACTATGTTTATAAAACCGAGGAGTGAGGCCATCCGGACCCGGACTCTTCCCTACTTTGAGAGCACTGGTAACTTCTTTAAGTTCTGATTCCATAAAGTCAGCTTCCAACTCCTCCGCCTCTTCCACCCCCAACCTCCCTGGGTTATTTTCTCGTATGTATTCTCGAGTGTCAAGTTCAAAATTTACAGCATCTGGCGTGTGTTGTGATGGTATGTTATATAATGATGCATAAAATTTCTTAAATTCATCTAGGATATCAGATGTAGAATGGATCTGGGTCCCCGACTTTGTGTTAAAGAGTAAGGATCGGAGGCTGAGCCTGCCTGGGATGTAGAGTCCGGGCAAGCAGTCTTCCACTTTTGTCTCCAAATTCAAAGACATTTTTCCGAGCTTTGTCTCTAGAACACAAGAATTTTTGGTCTAAGATGGATAAGATTTGGTGCTGCAAAGTAGATATCTCTGCTTTGAGGACGTCGTTTGGTGTGTTTTTGTTTATGGTTTCTTTCTGACCCAGTTGTGATAATTCCTTTAACTCAGTCGCCCTTTCCCTCTTAAGTCTGGAACCACGAGAGATACAGATACCCCTAATTACACACTTCAGGGCTTCCCATTTTATTGGGTCAGGTGTCGGATCCATCGCATGGTTGGCCCCGAAATTTGTAATTGCTGTGTGAATCTCTTCCAGGCACGCTTCATTTTTCAATAAGTTGTCATTAAGTCTCGAAGTATATCCCGAACCACTTCTATCTAACATTCCCACCTCTCCATAAACTGGCGCATGGTCTGACCACAAAAATGTATCCAATGAACATTTTGGAGTGTTGTCTAAGAGATCATGGGAAATGAATAGTCTATTCTCGTGTAACTATTATGTGCTAGTGAGTGAAAGCTATAGTCCCTGACTCCGGGGTGCAGGATCCTCCAAACGTCTACCAGTCTAAGAGACACCAACTCCTTCTTTTTAAGTCTACGTATCGCAGAGTGAGGGACAGCTGACCTACCCGAAGACGAGTCCACTGCTGGGTCCAGGATCATGTTGAAGTCCCCGCCAAGGCTAATACGGGAACTGACGGCGAATTCTGAAAGTTTCCCAAATACCTCTAGAGCGAACGCCACCTGTCCCTGGTTTGGAAAATAAACATTAGCGATGGTATAAATACTGCCTAAAAAAGATATCTTAAGTAAGAGATAGCGTCCATCCAAGCCGAAGCAAGAATCGACTACTTCAGGTTGAAAGGACCGATGGAATGCCACCGAGACCCCGCATGCCTTACGGTCCGGGTGAGGGCAATGGAACCATGTTGGGTAATTTTTTATTTTACAGCTGAGACCACCACCTGCTCTGAAATGTGTCTCCTGTAACATAACAATTTTGATATTCTGTTTATGAAAACGGTACATGATCTGGCTCTTTTTTTCTAGCTTGTTTAGGCCCTTAGCATTATACGTGCAGAAGGTTGCGTGTGACGCCATGGTATAGAGAATGTTTAGTGATCGTGTAAAGAGGAAGAAAAAGAGAAAAGAAGGTAGTGAAAGAAGAGAAAGTAGAGGTTAACAAAGGAAGAAAAGTGTTAACCCGTGGGTTAGTTCAAGAAAATTTCTCAAACAACTATATTGACTTTTGTCAAGTACAGCAAAACGCTGCAGCCCTAGGAGAGGTGAGAGAAGCCTCCAGCAACAGGTTGGAGCCCCCGCCTCCCCGACTAATGCACATACTATGGGGTATCCAAAACTCCCCCCGCCCAGGCACATTGTGGATGAGAAGGCCCGAGACACCCCAATTTGAAACTGTATGAAACACAGAGACTAATAGAACATCCGAATATAACAAAATATCGATCAGGAAACATAGCATCTTGAAAATAAGAGCTCAAATAATGATTGGTACTATATTCTGATATAGAATGAGCTCTCAATAGACAGAAATAGGCAGATGTATTAAGTATTCTCTCTCTATTGGAGAAGCAAACATGTGTGAGGTCGACATCGGTGAGCATAGTGCGGAAAAAATAAGAGGATGGCCCTGATCCCACTTTTCAACTCAATCATCCAAACTCGGCCGCACCAGTCACATCAGCGATAGCCAGACTGTGAGGATTTTCTGCCTTTCTTGGTTTGGACTTGATTTCACTGCTCTCTAGGTGGAAGAGGTGCCGGTGTTTTCAGTGTTGGCCAGTCTGGCAGATTAATCATGGGCAGCTCAAAAGTCGCCAAAAAATTTGGGAGATCTCCCAGGCCCTTGAGAGTTGCAGTTTTCCCATTTTTCCTTGCTGACAACTGGAAAGGGTACCCCCATCTGTATGGGATATCCTTATCTTGTAGAGTGGAAAGCAATGGTCTCAGGGCCCTGCGTAGCTGTAAGGTTCCGCGTGCCAGATCTGGGAGAACCAGCAGGGGAGTCCCTTGGTGTGAGCCCGCACCATTATCCCTGCAGCTTTTGAGAATAGCTTCTTTCTCTTTATAAAAATGGATTCTACAAATTACATCTCTTGGGCGTGCAGGGTCGGACGGTTTAGGGCCCAGTGCCCTGTGGATCTGATCTATATGGATGTGCTGCCCCGGGTCTCTCTGGAGGAGATTGTTGAAGTATTTTTGAGCCCACTCCTCTAGCTGTGCTGCTTCCACGGATTCCTTCAGCCCCCTTATGCATAGATTGTTACGACGGTGGCGATTTTCTATGTCATCCAAGTGGGTTAGAATGTCCTGTATTTGTTAGGAATGATCTGACAACACTTGGTGATGAGCATCTATTTGGGAGAGTATGTGCTCTGGTGTTTCTTCTATTTCAGTCATCCTCTGACCCACTTGCTTAATTTCTGGCTGCAGGTTGTACATATCCTGTTTGTGTGAGGCTTTCAGCTCCCCCAGCAGGGAATCCATCTCCCTCCTTGTTGGTATAGCTCTTATGTGTTCTTTCCAGTCCCAGGATTCATCCTCTCCCTGGGTTACATTCAGGACTGGGCTCCCATTCCCTCCCTTTGCATGTCGCTGAGGTCGGGGCCCCCCTCCAGGACTCTACTGTGCCATGCTATTTTGTGATTGCTTATGAGAAAGTTCTGCAGCAGCAGCAGCAGTGACACTCCTCCTTCCCCCCTGCATTTGCAGCCTCTGGGGCCTTTGTGCTGGGATTCTGGCCTTCCCTGTCTGGAGTGTTTTGTGGAGCTTGTCTTGCCAGTTTACTGGTCTCCCTGTGGGTCTCCGTTTAGTGGATTTGGGGCTCAGTGGTCAGGGGCACAGTATCCTTACCAGCATTGGTGTCCAGGTCCTGTGAGGCCTCCATATCCTCCTGCAGCCGTGTGTGTCTCCCAGCCGCCGCCATCTTGATTAGGGGACTGCTGGTCTGCCGCTCAGTCTGGGCGCTGAAATAACGGGGAATTCCTGCTTCTTCTGCCTCCGTTGCCGCTGCCTCCACTGTCCGCCCTCTCCTGCGCACCATCGCCTGTCTCCTGTTCCTTATGGTCGGTCTCTGTGTCTCCTTGTATTGTCAGGTAAGCAGGAGCTCTGTCTCCCTGCTTCTTATCTTGCCATCGGCTAGCTCCGCTCCCATGTTAGATATTTATCAGGCCATCCACAAATTTAATTTTCTACTTCTCCGCAACCTTTTTCCCTCTCTGGGTTGCATTCAATATCAAAAAGTGAAAAAGTTGCTCTTGAACAGCAGAAATTGAGCCTATATGCCGCACTTCTCGGTTTATGTAGACCAGGGGTGGGCAACTAGTTTTCCTGAGGGGCCACATAAGAGACAGTCACTAGTGTGGAGGGCTGAACCAATAGGCTGCAATTATTTCTGCTCAATATTAACATATTAATAATTATTTTATATTATTATTAATTACATCATTTAATATTGAGCAGAATTAAGCATGTTGACATTCCCCTATAATAATAAGGTACGGCACTGATTTGAGAGGAAAATTGGGTGCTCAAGTGAGTGTGTAGACAATACTAAGCAGAAAACTTGGCACTCCAATGAAGAACAAAAGGAATTTATTAGTTATAGCATCCACTTGACACAAATATATTGACATTTTGGCCCATTGGCCTCCATGCAGTATTTTTTAGCAGGAAAATTTGATGCAGACAAGGAATGTGCAGCAAAAGGGAACTGTATTACACAGGAGCAGCCCTGTGGTATGCAAAGTATCTGTGCTAGAGAGAAGCTCCCTATATACTGTACGAAACCACACACAGCCCCCCCATATACAGTACCGTGTTTCCCCGAAAGTAAGGCCCTGTCTTACATTAATTTTACCCCCAAAAGTCCCACCCTGCCTTACTTTCGGGGGAGGCCTTACATTGGAAAAAAAAAAACAACAATTTTTTTTAACAATAAAATTATCATTTATTAACAGGCTGAACAGTATGGTCAAACAAATAATCAAACAAATGTCTCAAGAATATCTTGTTACGTACTAAAGTTCCGTATCATTACGGTATTTTCATGTATAACATGCAAAACAATGAACAGTAACGAACAGTCTCAATACCGTATGTAACACCGTAACATAAAGCAAGATTTATTCAAGGACAACCATGTCATCCTCTTCTGGAACATCACCATAAACATCCAAGTTTTGAGGGTCCTCTGGAATTGCTTGGGACTCAAGTTTCTGCAGAATCATTGGGCCATATCGCTCATGTGTAGCCACGGCACTGTCCAGAAATGAGCAGGTCTTGTCCAGGTAGCCAGTTCGTAGGGCATTTTGAATGCAAGTGTCCGTGATCTTAGCCCATGAATTTTTGACCCAATTCACGATCTCTGGCAGTCTGGGCTTCACAAAGTTCCCACGCACATTTCTCTCCATTCTGTTCTCAATGTAGTCATTGATCTCGGCACGGATATAGTCCTTGAAGGGCTTGTTTATGGCGATATCCAGAGTCTGGAGATAAGCCGTCATCCCTGCCGGAATCATGATCTGGTCGATTCGTCGCTCATGAAGAAAGTTCTTCATGTCTTTGGCGCGGTGTGTGCTGGCTGCATCCCAGATCAGCATTCCTCTTTGGGTGCCTCGCATAACAAGCGGCAACATTAAATCAAGCCACTTCCTTATAACCGCTTGTGTGGCCCAGGCTTTCTCAGTTTCCAGCACATAAATGCCAGACACCCTCTCAATCTTGTCCTTCTTGCCCTTTGCAATGAGTAGCGGTGGGACTTTAGTGCCATCCAGCCGAATTGCCAAAATGCAGGTGACACGTGCACTTTCATACGCAGTGGAGGGAACGTACACGGAGGAGGCACCTCGTTGTTCGATGGTGGTTTGAGCAGCTTGACCCATGAACACTGCGGTTTCGTCCATGGCAATCATGTTGGAGAGACTGTACTTTGTGAAGTCAGTGTCATCCACAAACTTTTTGTAGGCAAAAGCACGTTTCACTATTTCTGCATCCTCCAGCCTAAAGAGTGTGGTGGATCTTCTCAGAGACAGGTCATTGCGTTCCAGAAAGTTATCCACCCAGTGCTGTGAGGCCTTGAATTCCTCAGGGGAAATCTCAAACTGTGGTGCACTTGCAAGAGCAAATTCTTGAATCTGAGCCCTGGTCACCACCAATGTCTTCGCTCTCCTGTCAGCAACCCACTCAGAGACCAGGCTTTCCAGCTCAGTAAACATTGGTTGCCGACCACATCCAACCTTACGCATTTTAGCCTTTCCGGTCTCCGCTCGTTCACTGAGCTGATCATAATCAGCTCGCCATTTGCGGACCAAACGTTCAGCCAGCATTTTTTGTTTGCAGAATTCCGCAAGATTCTTGCCCCGAGATTCCTCCACTATCCCTTTTTTGTACTCCACAGAGTAGCTTTTTCTTTTACTGGGACCGGAAGAGCTCATCTGGGGGTAAAAATATACGGTATCAGCATTGTTTCTGGTTCCGTATCTGTTTTACAGTACATTACAGTACATTACGGTAGACTGTTCAACAAGCAAGCAATCCCTGCAGCCTCCCCATTGTTGTATGGTACAGTACGGCATCCCCTGCAGCCTCCCCATTGTTGTACAGTCCGGCATCCACCCCATCCTCCCCCCTGCAGCCTCCCCATTGTTTCACAGTCCGGCAGCCTCCCCCCTGCAGCTGCCCCCCTGCAGCCTCCCCAATGTTTCACAGTCCGGCATCCTCCCCCCTGCAGCCTCCCCCCTGCAGCCTCCCCAATGTTTCACAGTCTGGCATCCTCCCCCCTGCAGCCTCCCCCCTGCAGCCTCCCCAATGTTTCACAGTCCGGCATCCTCTCCCCTGCAGCCTCCCCCCTGCAGCCTCCCCAATGTTTCACAGTCCGGCATCCTCTCCCCTGCAGCCTCCCCCCTGCAGCCTCCCCAATGTTTCACAGTCCGGCATCCTCCCCCCTGCAGCCTCCCCCCTGCAGCCTCCCCAATGTTTCACAGTCCGGAATCTTCCCCCCTGCAGCCTCCCCCCTGCAGCCTCCCCAATGTTTCACAGTCCGGCATCCTCTCCCCTGCAGCCTCCCCCCTGCAGCCTCCCCAATGTTTCACAGTCCGGCATCCTCTCCCCTGCAGCCTCCCCCCTGCAGCCTCCCCAATGTTTCACAGTCCGGCATCCTCTCCCCTGCAGCCTCCCCCCTGCAGCCTCCCCAATGTTTCACAGTCCGGCATCCTCCCCCCTGCAGCCTCCCCCCTGCAGCCTCCCCAATGTTTCACAGTCCGGCATCCTCTCCCCTGCAGCCTCCCCCCTGCAGCCTCCCCAATGTTTCACAGTCCGGCATCCTCCCCCCTGCAGCCTCCCCAATGTTTCACAGTCCGGCATCCTCTCCCCTGCAGCCTCCCCCCTGCAGCCTCCCCAATGTTTCACAGTCCGGCATCCTCTCCCCGGCATCCTCTCCCCTGCAGCCTCCCCCCTGCAGCCTCCCCAATGTTTCACAGTCCGGCATCCTCTCCCCTGCAGCCTCCCCCCTGCAGCCTCCCCAATGTTTCACAGTCCGGCATCCTCCCCCCTGCAGCCTCCCCCCTGCAGCCTCCCCAATGTTTCACAGTCCGGCATCCTCCCCCCTGCACACACTGACACATACAGCCCCATACGGCACCCATACACATACCGTACACACACACACAGAGTTTCGTAACTTACCGTTACTTTCCTCCTGTTTCGATCTCCTCTGCGGTGCCGGGCTGACGAATCGGATGCCGGGGACGCTGGACCAATCGGAGCGGCTGACTGGCCGGCTGACTGGCCAATCACAGCTCGAGCTGATGGCCAGCAGGGAGCCTGTGACGAACAGGCTGATCGGCCAATCAGCATCGAGCATGAAGGAAGTTGACACGGGACGCGCCGCAGGCCGGCGAGATTGCGGGGGCCATTCACCGGAGGCGGACCACGGGTGGCACGAGACTGGAGAAGGCCTGGATGGAGCGAGGGAACAGCGGCAGCGGTAAGTTACTGTACTTTCCCCAGGGACCCCACCCATATGCGGCCATACTGTCCCCACTGACCCCACCCATAGGCGGCCTTACATTCCCCGGGCCCCCCGCTACCCTGCCTTACAATCGGGGGGTGCCCTACATTGGCGGACCCCCCCGAAACCCCCACCCTGCCTTACTTTCGGGGGGGTCCTACTTTCGGGGAAACACGGTATAAGCTCCCACACAGCCTCCTAAAACAGTATAAGCCCCCACATAGCCCCTCTATATACAATGTGAGCCCCCGCAAGGACTCATACAATGTGAGTCCCCGGAAGGCCTCCTATGTACAGTATGAGCCCCCACATAGCCTCTTATGTAGTGTGAGTCCCCACAAGGCCTCCTATATACATGATGAGCCCCACACAGCCGCCTGCATACATGTGAGCATCCCATACACATGGAAAAAAAAAGAAAACCATACCACTTACTCACCTCGCTCCCGATCCCCTGTGGTCTGCTCTGGCCTCCGATGCATTGATGCTCCACACGGCATGATGTGACTTTGCATCTGTTGTGCCTCGCAAGGATTGGTGGAAGATGGAGCCAGCGGCCCCTCCTCCACCAATGTGTCCACCTCTGTTTGCATCCTGAGGATGCAAATAGTGGTGACGCAGGGTGGTGGGCAGTAGCAACAGCGGAGTAGGGCACGGTCCATTGCTTTCAGCCCTCCGGTCAGACTGGAACAGCCAGGGGGTCGGATGTGGCCTGTGGGCCAGACTTTGCAAGGTCCTGATCAAGATTGTATTCCACAAACTACCTCATTAACCTCCCCTTCTACCTTTTAGTGTTTTTAGGTACTTTTTAACTCTGTTTAAATGATTGTATAACTATTTAATGGAGGAAAAAAAAAAAACGGATTTTTGTGTACTCACCATAAAATCGTTTTCTCTTAGCCATCATTGGGGGACACAGGACCATGGGTGTTATGCTGCCTATCCATAGGAGGACACTAAGTAGATGCAAAAGCATAGCTCCTCCTCTGTAGTATACACCCCCTGGCCGGGTCAGGCAACCTCAGTACACAAGCAGGAGGAGAAAAAAAAACAGTAAAAACTTCTCAACAGAGGAACATGAGAAAAAAAAAAAAAAAGAGTCATAACTAAATAAGGTACTGAGAGAACCAAGGCCCAGCAGGGCAACAGGGTGGGTGCTGTGTCCCCCAATGATGGCAAAGAGAAAACGATTTTACGGTGAGTACACAAAAATCCGTTTTTCTCTGACGCCTCATTGGGGGACACAGGACCATGGGACGTCCTAAAGCAGTCCATGAGTGGGTAAACAATAAACGCAACCCAAGGACTAGGAACCAGTCCCAGATAGCCAGGAACGCCTACTGAGATAGGTACTCCACTATCGTTTGCAGAATTTTACTACCTAGGTTCGCCTCAGCCGAAGCCTGGGTATGGATTCAGTAATGCTTTGAAACAGTATGTAGGCAAGACCAAGTCGCAGCCTTACACCTCTGTTCCACTGAAGGCTGATGCTTAATGGCCCAAGGGGCGCCAACTGCTTGCGTGGAATAAGTCCGCAGCCCACTAGGAATGGGCTTAAGTTGCAAGTGGTAGACTTAATGGATCGCAGAGCGAATCCAGCGAGCCAGCGTTGCCTATGAAGCATAGCTCCTCCTCTGCAGTATACACCCCCTGGCTGGGCCAGGCAAACTCAGTTTTAGCTTAGTGTCTATAGGAGGCACATCTCTACAGACTACTGCAGCAAGAATTTTTTGTTTTTAGAGGGCGACGATTCCTTCGGGGACCGATTTCCCAAAACCATCAACAGGCAGGAACACTGAGTGTTGCCTCCCCGTACCACCTCCTGCGACGCTGGATCCTGGGCTGTTACTCACTGGACGACAGGTCTCATGGCACTGATTTTCCAGAGCCCAGAGCAGATGAAAACTTCCTCAGCCCCTCTTGCAGGCTCTGAGTTGATATTCCCTCCGCGTCCCTGATAGCTAGGGAAGCAAGGAATTCTCCTTCGACCATAAAGGTAATAATGGACCCTAGGAAGTCCATTCTAAATCTCCTTACGTGCACGTTTGCTCAGGTGTTAGAGGTCCAGGATGGGACGAACTGACCCGTCTTTCTTTGGCGACCACGATAGGTATAGCCTTGAACCTCTCGCCGTCCGGAACAGGTACCATCACCCCCGCTGTTTGGAGGGAGTGGATTGCTGAGAAGGCCTCGTGGTGTTTTGGAGCATTTGGGGGGGGTTTGAGAGAAAAGACTGACCAGGGGATCGGGTCCAGAATTCAATGTGGTAACCGAAAGACACAAGGTATCACACCCATTTGTGGTCTGAGGCGGCGGCCCAGATGGAGAAGGACGAGACTTCTCTGTCTTTGTCTAGACTGCCAGGACGAGGTGGATTCGGGGAGGGCTGAGAAGGTCGGGCCCTGCGTGTCTAGTAAAAAACATCCTGGGCTAGAGTTGGGGGAGAGAGGTACTCTTTTCCTCCCGTGGCGTCAGACAAAAAAAAAAAAAAAAAAAAAAAAAAGAGCCTGTCCAGACGATCGGCAAACCATCGGTCTGGAAAGGAGTACTGTGAGAGGCTTCTTAGAGACCGAGTCCACTCCTCCATTATCGGAACCAGAGGGCCTTATGAATAGCTATGGTATTTGAGGCGGCAATAACTGCGCAGGTAGCAGCGCCGAGGGAGGCCTGCATGAGGTACTCCGCCGCCGCAGCAATGTGAACAGTTACATCTGTGAGGGTCTGAGGAAAACTGGTAGTCCTGGTGCCTGTGCGACCCACACGGAAAGGGAGAGGGACCCGCGGCCTCGAGGCAGAGCGATCGAGCTGCTCCACTTGTCTGTCTGTCGGGTCCTTGAAGGAGGATCCATCAAGTAAAAGACAGGAGGGTCCTTCAGGCAGGCAGAAGCCGGGTGAGGGTCCACCGAGGCCGGATCGGCCCAGCCCTTAGAGACAGCTAAGCCAAAGGGGTACCGGGACTCCATGAGTTTACGGATACCGAAGCGGCGTCAAAAAGCTCTCCTCTTTTTTTTTTTTTTAAGTTTCTTCAACCTTTTAAAGGAGACCGCAGGGTCAGTAGTAGTGGATGGGAGATCTTCCACATGCAGAGTTTTGGTAGATTGCTACAATAAGGGAGTCAATTGCAGCTTGATCGCTCTGGGAGGTTGAAACCAAGGAATCATCCCGGTACAAACATCATTCCCCTTCCTCTGGCTCCTCAGAGACCGCGGAACATGTGGGAGAACCCCATCTGTGAACCCCAGAGGGAGACCCATGGGGGTCATGCCCTTTTTCTGATCTGCAACCGGTGAAGCAGAGGGCTGATTCTTATCAGAAGGACCCTCTATAGAGGTGTCATCAGGCTGCGTTCTGTCCAGGGGCTCCGAGGGGTGTAGGATGATGTTGCATAGCCAGCACCAGGTTCTGGGAACTGTGCCCATTCTGGGGGACTGGGAGCCTTAGGCTCTGGGCTGGCAGCGTTTGCTGCGGTGGTGGCGTGTTGGTGGGGGCTACAAAGGTACCGGACTCACAGAAGGTAGAGGTGCTATCATCCCCTAGTAGCTCAGCGTGGCAGGATACGTTAATAGTCTTATAGTTGTTGCTGTAGTTGTGCAGGGCATAAAACATGTAACTGCAGCCCCTGGCTGATGAGCCACAAACTCTGATTGTAATGAGGGAGCAATGCTCTGCAGAGTTAATATGCAAGTGAGGCTATAACTCATCCAGAACCCTGATGACCCCTTCCCCCTCCTGCATCACAGTTCCTATGGGAAGGAGGAAGCCAGCTCTGAGAGACGCCCACAGGCTCTGATCACAACAAGAGGGAGCAATGCTCTGCAGATCCTGTGTGAGGAGGGTTACGCGCGCTTTCATGAGGGAGCGTGGCTTATCGAATGTCGTAGGGGGCAGGGCTTAGCTCTGACAAGAAAGCATGAGAAAATATAATAAACAAAAAAATGGTGGGAAGGGACTCCCCTTCCCCCCTCCAGCCCTGTACAACAATGGTGGACAGAAAAACCTCTATAAGTGTACCGCAGCTGCGGGTGCACTTAGTCCAGGGAGTTGTCCCCTCCCCCCGCCACAGGTGGAATGCTCTGCAGGTGTCTGCAATCACAGCCCATGTGCATCCAGTCAGTGTGACCTTTGCTCCAGTTTCCTGTCAGGGAGCCAAATCACAGCCCATGTGCATCCAGTCAGTGTGACCTTTGCTCCAGTTTCCTGTCAGGGAGCCAGTGTGCAGATTCTGACGCCTGCTGTGCCCGGTCACAGAACGTGTATCAACTCAGAGACTGCCAGAGGGACTGAGGAATGCTCTGGGGCTCTGGAAAAAAAAAATCGGAATTATCTCACCTCAGCTCCTGTGCAGATGGCAGTCTGGTCACGCTGGTGCGGAGGGAATATCAACTCAGAGCCTGCAAGAGGGGCTGAGGAAGTTTTCATCTGCTCTGGGCTCTGGAAAATCAGTGCCATGAGACCTGTCGTCCAGTGAGTAACAGCCCAGGATCCAGCGTCGCAGGAGGTGGTACGGGGAGGCAACACTCAGTGTTCCTGCCTGTTGATGGTTTTGGGAAATCGGTCCCCGAAGGAATCGTCGCCCTCTAAAAACAAAAAATTCTTGCTGCAGTAGTCTGTAGAGATGTGCCTCCTATAGACACTAAGCTAAAACTGAGTTTGCCTGGCCCAGCCAGGGGGTGTATACTGCAGAGGAGGAGCTATGCTTCATAGGCAACGCTGGCTCACTGGATTCGCTCTGCGATCCATTAAGTCTACCACTTGCAACTTAAGCCCATTCCTAGTGGGCTGCGGACTTATTCCACGCAAGCAGTTGGCGCCCCTTGGGCCATTAAGCATCAGCCTTCAGTGGAACAGAGGTGTAAGGCTGCGACTTGGTCTTGCCTACATACTGTTTCAAAGCATTACTGAATCCATACCCAGGCTTCGGCTGAGGCGAACCTAGGTAGTAAAATTCTGCAAACGATAGTGGAGTACCTATCTCAGTAGGCGTTCCTGGCTATCTGGGACTGGTTCCTAGTCCTTGGGTTGCGTTTATTGTTTACCCACTCATGGACTGCTTTAGGACGTCCCATGGTCCTGTGTCCCCCAATGAGGCGTCAGAGAAAAACGGATTTTTGTGTACTCACCGTAAAATCGTTTTCTCTTAGCCATCATTGGGGGACACAGCACCCACCCTGTTGCCCTGTTGGGCCTTGGTTCTCTCAGTACCTTATTTGGTTATGACTCTTTTTTTCTCATGTTCCTCTGTTGAGAAGTTTTTACTGTTTTTTTTCTCCTCCTGCTTGTGTACTAAAACTGAGGTTGCCTGGCCCGGCCAGGGGGTGTATACTGCAGAGGAGGAGCTATGCTTTTGCATCTACTTAGTGTCCTCCTATGGATAGGCAGCATAACACCCATGGTCCTGTGTCCCCCAATGAGGCGTCAGAGAAAATGGAAAGAGAAATCTAAGTGAAAAACAAAGAATTTGTTATTTTAATAACCCCTTCACCACCCGGCGATTTTCCATTTTCTTCCTTCACTTATTCCAAGAGCAATACCTTTTTTATTTTTTCGTCAGCATAATAATATGAGGGCTTGTTTTCTGCGGCACGAGCTGTACTTTTGAAATAACCCAGTAACTTCACCATATAGTGTACTGGATACTGAGTAAAATATTCCAAGTGTGGTGAAATTGGAAAGAAAAAAAAACCCAAATTAATAATTTTTTTTTACTTGCCATGTTCACTATATGGTAATCAAAAAAGTCAGTGGAGCCTCTGTTAGGAGTCTTGACACAGGAACTAGCCAGATATCCCTCCGGGAAGGACTTAGCCAAGGAGTGGTTCTTTTTAGGAAACCACCATAACCACCATATTAAGTGGCCCTTTTAGTCAATATCCAACTCTTTGACAAGTTTAAAGATATGACAAGGGAAATACTATGGCCAGGTATCCATCCACAGACAGCTGTTTCGGGATATTGCCCCTCATCAGTGTGGAGTAGGAGTCTGTCCAGGTGGGAGCAATGCCTAGTAGACCAACAAGACAAAACAATCACGGATCTCGGGGAGACCAGCCAGAGAAAACACTGCCGGCAGCCAACGAGGGCGCTCAACACAGTGAAATCCTAGGTGCATTGCCCCCTGGGAAATATGCAAATTAAAAAAGTCCGTGGAGCCTCTTTTAGGAGTCTCGACACAGAAACTAGCCAGTTAACCCTCCGGGAAGGACCCAGCCAAGGAGTGGCTCTTTTTAGGAAACAACCGTAACCACCATATGAAATGGCCCTTTTAGTCAATATCCAACTTTAAGGGCCACTTCATATGGTGGTTACAGTGGTCTTGTTGGTCAAATAAAGGGTGAGTAGAACTTTTGGTTTTGTTTGGGTGTTTTTAGTTTATTTTTTTTTTTTTAACCTTTTTTTAGACTTTTTATTGGTTTTACTAGTCTCCTTAGGGGACTTGAAGCGGTGATCTTCTGATCACTTCTTGTGCTATACAGAACAGGGCACCAGCATCAGCATTGCTCCATACAGCATCACTGTCCCCTATGCGCGCCGGTTCGCAGCCAGCATTCACAGGAGGATCGCCATGCCAGACACAAGGGTCATCCGCTCACGTCCGTCTGTAAGGACAACCCATCTGCGCTCCGCGATCACGTCATGGGAATGCCGAAGGGAGCGGGGAATGACGCGTTCCCTGCCAGCGCGTGTTATGTCCCACTGCCAGAAATTGATAGTGGGATTTAACTAGTTTACAGTGAAGGGCAGATCTCTGATCTGCTCGCTGCTGTTAGAGGCACATGATGGCTGATTAGATCCCGACATGTGCAGGGAAAGGAATAAAAGGCAGGGATATGACCTATGATGTAAATATATGGCATAGGTTGTGAAGGGGTTACAACATTTTCACTGTTTGACATTTACAGGTTTTGTGTTTCCTGGCACATTTAACTTTATATGTGGTCCATGGTCATAAATCAGTTGAGTGGAATCAAAAAAGAGTAAGGGTATGATCTGGAGGCACAGAATTCTAGATGCAGTATCATCCATCCTGCAGAGACACGAGTGCTGACTGTAGGAGAACGCAGGGGGCCGTGCCCACGATGAGGAGTCATTGCACTGCTGACTTTCACTGTGGACTCCCTGCTGAGAACACTCACATCTCCGTAAGCATACATTGATATGCTGAGGACATTCGGCGGCTCGGATTACCACAGAGCAGGTGAGTTTACACTGCGTACAATAGAAGCTTTCTATAAATCCCAACCACTGTGCTTCTACTGTACAATGCAGCGTATAGATGCCGCAGAAATACACTTGTGTCCAAAACGCTACTACTATGGATCACGGGAACTTGGTGCAATACAGTTACATATTACACTTTAGACCGTGATAGCATGCGCTTACTGAGATTCTCAGTTAACTCATTCTGCAGCCAATAGACAGTGAAAACAGTGCTATATTTTTAATGAGACCCAATTGCAAAAAAATATTTTCAGTCCAAAATACATGCATTAAAAAATAGATTTAATTCTCCTGTTTCTTAGTCATATATTACATGGCTGAGTTAATAAGAGATAACGCTGGAGTATTCACTCATATAACGTCAGTGTAACGTCTAACAAAATTATGGGTTACAAAATAGATACAGGACCCATAAATATGTCAACATAAATGGAATGTGTCAGCAGGTCTTGCTATACAATCTTAGGACAGCATGCTGTAGAGGCTGAGATACTGATTCCTGGTTGTTGCTGTCCCAATATATATAAGTATATATAGTACATATATGTTTTTAACACAAAACCTATGTTTCGATGATCATATTACAATCAATGTTATAGTCGTTAATTCTTAAATCATTAACACCCAGGTTAATAGTAACTAAAGATACAGACAGCACCTAAAGACTGATCTGCATCAGGAAAGCAGCAACAAGTCCATATGTAATGTCATGTTTCTGTCACTTGTAGTAATTAGCCTGGCTGAGCTGTCAGGGTTTAGCACTCACACTATAGAAAACTTATAGTGAACACTTACCTTAAATTCCACAGCTAAAACATATAACGAGGCAGAAATGGGGAGTACTAGGCAGTCACTAGCCAAATTCTCAGAGAGACTCGTGCGGGAGTACCAAAAGCGCAAGTTGTGCCAAGGTAGGAGGCTGGTTGTGAAGAAAGGTTCCCCAATCAAAGCAGTTACCTGAAAAGGAAGGTCTAATAGTTATAGTGTCCACAGCCAAAGAGTAATAGAGGCCCTCGTCCACACTGGAGGTGTCGCCTGAACACACTGATCTGAGCGGGACAGGATGAACATCTAATGGGGGGGGAGCAGGCTGAACATCTAATTGGGGGGACTGGCTGAACATCTAACGTGGGGGGGGCAGGCTGAACATCTAATGGGGGGAACTGGCTGAACATCTAATGGAGGCGGGGGAACTGGCTGAACATCTAATGGAGGGGGGGGGAACTGGCTGACCATCTAATGGGGGGGGCTGGCTGACCATCTAATGGGGGGGGGGGGACTGGCTGACCATCTAATGGGGGGGGACTGGCTGACCATCTAATGGGGGGGGTCTGGCTGACCATCTAATGGGGGGGGGGACTGGCTGACCATCTAATGGGGGGGACTGGCTGACCATCTAATGGGGGGGACTGGCTGACCATCTAATGGGGGGGACTGGCTGACCATCTAATGGGGGGGACTGGCTGACCATCTAATGGGGGGGACTGGCTGACCATCTAATGGGGGGGGACTGGCTGACCATCTAATGAGGGGGACTGGCTGACCATCTATTGGGGGGGGGACTGGATGACCATCTAATGGGGGGAGGACTGGCTGACCATCTATTGGGGGGGGGACTGGATGACCATCTAATGGGGGGAGGACTGGCTGACCATCTAATGGGGGGGACTGGCTGACCATCTAATGGGGGGGGGGGACTGGCTGACCATCTAATGAGGGGGACTGGCTGACCATCTATTGGGGGGGGGGACTGGATGACCATCTAATGGGGGGGACTGGCTGACCATCTATTGGGGGGGACTGGCTGACCATCTAATGGGGGGGGACTGGCTGATCATCTAATGGGGGGGACTGGCTGACCATCTAATGGGGGGGACTGGCTGACCATCTAATGAGGGGGACTGGCTGACCATCTATTGGGGGGGGGGGACTGGATGACCATCTAATGGGGGGGACTGGCTGACCATCTAATGGGGGGGGGACTGGCTGACCATCTAATGGGAGGGACTGGCTGACCATCTGACAGAGGGTGACTAGCTGACCACTTGCTTTGGGGGACATTTTTATTGCACAATGGACACTGGAAAATAAAAATAATAGCAAAAGTGGGGTTCACTGTTTCACCCAACTTATTTCTCTTCATTTTCCAAGACATTACACGGTAAAGTGAATAATGTCGTTAAAAACTACAATTCATCCCGCTAAATAAATAAATTATATTATATATATATATATATATATATATATTTATATATATAATCTCCAATCCTTTCCCCCGTGAAGAAAAAAACATTCAAAACACTGTAATTGTTTTGTTTTTTTAGTCTCTGCACCCCCCTAAAAGATCCAATAAAAAGCGATCAAATATATTCATCAGAGATTGGAATATTGTTACACAGTCGTTAGGTTGAAAAAAGACCTAGGTCCATCTAGTTCAACCTTCCTCCACCAATTCTACATTTTGTCACTTATAACCAACAATGTTGTGTGCCCTAAGGAAATCATCCAGCCCTTTTTTAAAAGCTGTTATAGTATCTGCCATTACTACCTCTTGTGGTAGGGCATTCCACAGTCTGACTGCTCTAACTGTAAAGAACCCTTTCCTATTTAGCTGCCGGAATCGCTCACCATGAAATAAAACAAACAAGGCATCACACAGCTCATACCGTGGAAAAGTAAAAATGTTATAGTTCTTGGAATATATCTATATCTATCTAATATATAAGAAGGGAATTTTGTTACTTACCGTAAATTCCTTTTCTTCTAGCTCTTATTGGGAGACCCAGACGATTGGGGTATAGCTACTGCCTCCGGAGGCCACACAAAGCACTACACTAAAAAGTGCTAGGCCCCTCCCCTTCTGGCTATACCCCCCCGTGGTATCACGGGTTCTCCAGTTTTAGTGCCAAAGCAAGAAGGAGGAAAGCCAATAACTGGTTTAAACAAATTAACTCCGAGTAACATCGGAGAACTGAAAAACCGTTCAACATGAACAACATGTGTACCCGCAAACAACAAAAAAATCCCGAAGGACAACAGGGCGGGTGCTGGGTCTCCCAATAAGAGCTAGAAGAAAAGGAATTTACGGTAAGTAACAAAATTCCCTTCTTCTTCAGCGCTCTATTGGGAGACCCAGACGATTGGGACGTCCAAAAGCTGTCCCTGGGTGGGTAAAGAAATACCGCATGTTAGAGCTGCAAAACAGCCCTCCCCTACGGGGGTGTCACTGCCGCCTGCAGAACTCTTCTACCTAAGCTGGCGTCCGCCGAAGCATAGGTATGCACCTGATAATGCTTGGTGAAAGTGTGCAGACTGGACCAGGTAGCTGCCTGGCACACTTGTTGAGCCGAAGCCTGGTGTCGTAATGCCCAGGACGCACCCACGGCTCTGGGTGAGTGGGCTTTTAGCCCTGAAGGAACCGGAAGCCCCGCAGAACGGTAGGCCTCTAGAATTGGTTCTTTGATCCATCGAGCCAGGGTGGCTTTAGAAGCCTGCAACCCCTTGCGCGGACCAGCGACAAGGACAAAAAATGCATCGGAACGGCGCATGGGCGCCGTGCGGGAAAAGTAGATTCTGAGTGCTCTCACCAGATCTAACAAACGTAAGTCCTTTCCATACCGGTGAACCGGATGAGGACAAAAGGAAGGCAAGGATATATCCTGATTAAGATGAAATGAAGATACGACCTTAGGGAGAAACTCCGGAATGGTGCGCAGCACTACCTTGTCCTGGTGGAACACCAGGAAGGGAGCCTTGGATGACAGAGCTGCCAGCTCAGACACTCGCCGAAGCGATGTGATCGCAACGAGAAACGCCACCTTCTGTGACAGGCGAGAAAATGAAACTTCCTTCAGAGGCTCGAAAGGCGGCTTCTGGAGAGCAACCAGTACCCTGTTGAGATCCCATGGATCTAACGGCCGCTTGTACGGGGGTACGATATGACAGACCCCCTGTAGGAACGTGCGCACCTTAGAAAGACGTGCTAGACGCTTCCGAAAAAAACACGGATAGTGCCGAGACTTGCCCCTTAAGGGAGCCGAGCGACAAGCCCTTTTCTAACCCCGATTGCAGGAAGGAAAGAAAAGTAGGCAATGCAAATGGCCAGGGAGACCCTCCCTGAGCCGAGCACCAGGTTAAGAAAATCTTCCACGTTCTGTGGTAGATCTTAGCAGAAGTGGACTTCCTAGCCTGTTTCATGGTGGCAACGACCCCTTGGGATAATCCTGAAGACGCTAGGATCCAGGACTCAATGGCCACACAGTCAGGTTCAGGGCCGCAGAATTCCGATGGAAAAACGGCCCTTGGGACAGTAAGTCTGGCCGGCCTGGTAGTGACCACGGTCGGCCGACCGTGAGATGCCACAGATCCGGGTACCACGATCTCCTCGGCCAGTCTGGGGCGACGAGTATGACGCGGCTGCAATCGGATCTGATTTTTGCGCAGTACTCTGGGCAAGATTGCCAGAGGTGGAAACACATATGGGAGCCGGAACTGCGACCAATCTTGCACTAAGGCGTCTGCCGCCAGAGCTCTGTGATCGCGCGATCGTGCCATAAATGCCGGGACCTTGTTGTTGTGCCGAGACGCCATTAGGTCGACGTCCGGCACCCCCCAGCGGCGACAGATTTCCTGAAACACGTCCGGGTGAAGGGACCATTCCCCTGCGTCCATACCCTGGCGACTGAGGAAGTCTGCTTCCCAGTTTTCTACGCCCGGGATGTGAACTGCGGATATGGTGGATGCTGTGTCCTCCACCCACATGAGGATTCGCCGGACTTCCTGGAAGGCTTGCCGACTGCGCGTCTCTCCTTGGTGGTTGATGTATGCCACCACTGTGGAGTTGTCCGACTGGAGTCGGATCTGCGCTCTTTCTAGCCACTGCTGGAAAGCTAGTAGGGCAAGATACCCTGCCCTGATTTCCAGAACATTGATCTGAAGGGTGGACTCCTGCTGAGTCCACGTCCCCTGAGCCCTGTGGCGGAGACAAACTGCTCCCCACCCTGACAGACTCGTATCTGTCGTGACTACTGCCCAGGATGGGGGTAGGAAGGATCTTCACTGTGACAATGAGGTGGAAATACGCCACCATTGCAGAGAGTCCTTGGCCGTCTGGGAAAAGGAGACTTTCCTGTCCAGGGAGGTTGACTGCCCGTCCCATTGGCGGAGAATGTCCCATTGAAGTTGGCGCAGATGAAACTGCGCAAAGGGAACTGCCTCCATGGCTGCCACCATCTTCCCTAGGAAGTGCATGAGGCGCCTTAAGGGGTGCGACTGGCCTTGAAGGAGAGACTGCACCTCTGTCTGCAGTGAACGCTGCTTGTTCAGCGGAAGCTTCACTATCGCTGCGTTGGCATGCCTCGAGGGAGGGTGCCTTGACGAGTAGATCGTCCAAGTAAGGGATCACCGAGTGTCCCTGAGAGTGCAAGACTGCTACCACTGCTGCCATGATCTTGGTGAACACCCGTGGGGTTGTCGCCAGACCGAATGGCAGAGCTACGAACTGAAGATGGTCGTCTCCTATCACAAAACGTAGAAAACGTTGGTGCTCCGTAGCAATTGGCACGTGGAGATAGGCATCTTTGATGTCTGTTGAGGCAAGGAAGTCTCCTCGAGACATTGAGGTAATGACGGATCGGAGGGATTCCATCCGGAACCGCCTGGCGTGCACCTGATTGTTGAGCAGTTTTAGGTCCAGAACAGGACGGAAGGAGCCGTCCTGTTTTGGAGCCACAAAGAGATTGGAGTACAAACCCTCGCCCTCGTTCCTGAGGGGGGACAGGGATCACCACTCCTTCTGCTCTTAGAGCGTCCACCGCCTGCAGCAGGGCATCTGCTCGGTGGGGAGGTGGGGCCGTTCTGAATAATGGAGTCGGAGGACGAGAACAGAACACTGTCCTGTGCACGTGAGCACAATGTCCGTCACCCACCGGTCTGTGACCTGTGGCAGCTAAATGTCGCCAAAGGCGGGGAAGTCTGCCATCAACCGCGGATGCGGAGAGAGAGAGAGGGAGCTGAGAGTCATGAGGAGACCGCCTTGGTAGCGGTTCCTCCGGCTGCCTTCCTTGGGCGTGATTGAGCCCGGCCGGAATCTGAGCCCGTCTGAGGTTTTGTAGCCCTTTTGCACGAGGACAATTGGGACCTGCCCGAGCTTGGGAAGGACCGAAACCTCGACTGTACTTTTAGGACAGCTTTAATAGGGTAAGTCGCAGTGCAGACATTGCGGGGTTACGGACGCCTCTGCGGTACAGATGTACATGTGCTCAAGGCCAGCTGCGCAAGAACAGCTGAACAGGTTAGGTTGCCTATACGGCTGTGAATGCCGGAGCAACCGACACGCCGATAGCCTCCTAGACAGATTTCAACCAGAGTCCATCTGTCTGTGAATGGCAACTTTAAGTGAAGCCCCATCTCCAGTGCAACTATGTCTCTAGACGCAAGCCTGGAGATTGGAGAATCCACCTTTGGACCCTGGGTCCAGCGCTTGACCACGTCAGGGGAAAAGGGATAACGTGTATCTTTAAAAAACGTTTGGAGAAAACGCTTATCTGGTAAGCGTGGTGTTTCTGGACTGCTTCTCTGAAGTCAGCGTGGCCAGAAAAATACTCCATATCCGTTTGAGATACTGAAAAGGGACTTCTCCTGCTGTGAAGCTGACTCCTCCACTGGGGGAGCTGAGGGAGAAAGATCCAACCTTCCATTGATGGACGCTATAGGATCATTCCGTTGTATTCCGTTGTATTCCGGTGTATCCGGATTGAGAGCGATGTCAGGATCAAAGTCCTGGAGAGCTGCCTTATCATACAGAGAGTCCTCCTGGGACCCCCCCGTTCCAAATGAGGTTGGTCAGGAAGATTGCCCATGGCCTGTCTGGACTGCAAGTCTCTATCTTATGACAATATATCCGTCGAAACTGCAACTCCGTCCCTGTCCTTGGACAGGGTTGACAGGTGGTTTCTTTGGCCACGACTAGTAGAGACCCCGGCAGACGAAGTGCTAGAGACCCCGGCAGACGAAGTGCTACAGGGGAGCATGCACACAATGGGACGGTGTCATGAATAGCATCCCATGTAGTAAAAACAGCACTGAAAATCTGTGTTGCTTTTTTGCCGCTGCCGACTAGCCATCTAGAAGTATATAGCCAAGAATGGTGACCGTACAGTGCAATGTATAGCATACAAGCATAAAGTACAAATGAACACTGCAGCACAAGCAATACAAGCAGCATAGAAGCCTATGCCCTGGCACCCCTGCTCTTCTGCTGCTGTAGACTAGTCATCTAGGGGAATATAGCCCAGAAGAGTGACCATACAGTGCGATGCATAGCATACAAGCACAAGTACAAATGCACACTGCAGCCCATGCAATACAAGCAGCATAGAAAAAAACCTGTGCCCCAGCACCCTTGGTTTTCTGCTGCTGTAGTCTAGCCATTCCAGGAGAATATAGCTAAGACTAGCGACTGTACAGTGCAATGTATAGCATACAAGCATAAATACAAATGAACACTTCAGTACGTGCAATACAAGCAGCATAGAAAGCCTGTGCCTTAGCACACCTGCTTTCCTGCTGCTGATGTGTCGCTCTCCAAGCGGGCATATAGCGACCTATGCAGTTAAAATACACATGTACACACTGCAGTATATATTGGGGTCAGCACTATGTGTGCCGCTTACCGCCCGCCTATAAGCGGGTGTATGGTCGCCATAGTCCTGCCTGGTTGCCGAAAGTCCGAGCTCGTACTGCAGTAATGGCTGCCGGCGTCTTCCCCAGCTCGTGTGAGGAGGGGCGGGCCGTGGGCGTGCCCCAAGTCAGAGCGGGAATCCGGCGTCCGACAGTGTGCAGTGAGAGGGCTGGAGCATGTAAATAAGGCTCCAGCCCTCGGCGCTGCTGATTGCTCAGCGCCTGTCCCCTTCCCTGAGTGACAGGGAGGGGGCGGGAACGAAGCGGCACTAGGCCGCAGAAGCCGGGGACTGGATTTATAAGCGCCGCCGCCGTAAAAGCGCGGTCGGCGCCCAGTCCCCGGCGAACTACAAGTCCCAGCCGCGCCGCCGCTCCCGGAGCGTCCGGCGCGGTAGTTCCCAATACACAAAGTCACTCAGCAAAGCTGCAGTGACTGTAACCCTTTACTGTCCCCGGCGCACTAGCACACCCAGCAAGTCTGGAGTGTGCTGTGTCTGTGTGTCCGGGGACACAGAGTACCTGTAATGGTGCAGGGCCATGTCCCTGAACGGTACTCCAGCTCCGTATCCAGCAGGTTCAAATGGGTCTGTGGATGGAGCCCGGCGTCAGAGCTTTGAGGCCGGCAGGATCCCACTTCCTCAGAGCCCCTCAGGGGGATGTGGAAGGAAAGCAGCATGTGGGCTCCAGCCGCCGTACCAGCAAAAGGTACCTCAACCTTACAACACCATCAACGGGTGAGAAGGGAGCATGCTGGGGGCCCTATATGGGCCCTCTTTTCTTCCATCCGAAATAGTCAGCAGCTACTGCTGACTAAAATCTGTGGAGCTATGCATGGATGTCTGACCTCCTTCGCACAAAGCTTGAAAACTGGAGAACCCGTGATACCACGGGGGGGTATAGCCAGAAGGGGAGGGGCCTAGCACTTTTTAGTGTAGTGCTTTGTGTGGCCTCCGGAGGCAGTAGCTATACCCCAATCGTCTGGGTCTCCCAATAGAGCGCTGAAGAAATATTCTTTACAGTTAGAGCAGTCAGACTGTGGAATGCCGTACCACAAGAGGTAGTAATGGCAGATACTATAACAGCTTTTAAAAAAGGGCTGGATGATTTCCTTAGTGCACACAACATTGTTGGTTATAAGTGACAAAATGTAGAATTGGTAAAGGAAGGTTGAACTAGATGGACCTAGGTCTTTTTTCAACCTAACTACTGTGGAACAATATTCCAATCTCTGATGAATATATTTGATCGCTTTTTATTGGATCTTTTAGGGGGGTGCAGAGACAAAAAAAACAAAACAATTACAGTGTTTTGAATGTTTTTCTCTTCACAGGGGAAAGGATTGGAGATATATATAATTATATCTATATCTCTATATATCTATCTATATCTCTATATATCTATCTATATCTCTATATATCTATCTATATCTCTATATATCTATCTATATCTCTATATATATATCTATATCTCTCTCTATATATACAGTGCCTACAAGTAGTATTCAACCCCCTGCAGATTTAGCAGGTTTACACATTCGGAATTAACTTGGCATTGTGACATTTGGACTGTTGATCAGCCTGGAAGTGTGAAATGCACTGCAGCAAAAAAGAATTTCTTTTTTTATTTTTTTTTTTTAAATTGTGAAAAGTTTATTCAGAGGGTCATTTATTATTCAACCCCTCAAACCACAAAAATTCTGTTTGGTTCCCCTAAAGTATTAAGAAGTATTTCAGGCACAAAGAACAATGAGCTTCACATGTTTGGATTAATTATCTCTTTTTCCAGCCTTTTCTGACTAATTAAGACCCTCCCCAAACTTGTGAACAGCACTCATACTTGGTCAACATGGGAAAGACAAAAGGAGCATTCCAAGGCCATCAGAGACAAGATCGTGGAGGGTCACAAGGCTGGCAAGGGGTACAAAACCCTTTCCAAGGAGTTGGCCCTACCTGTCTCCACTGTTGGGAGCATCATCCGGAAGTGGAAGGCTTATGGAACTACTGTTAGCCTTCCACGGCCTGGACAGCTTTGAAAGTTTCCACCTGTGCCAGGCTTGTCCGAAGAGTCAAGGCTAACCCAAGGACAACAAGGAAGGAGCTCCGGGAAGATCTCATGGCAGTGGGGACATTGGTTTCAGTCAATACCATAAGTAACGTACTCCACCGCAATGGTCTCCGTTCCAGACGAGCCCGTAAGGTACCTTTACTTTCAAAGCGTCATGTCAAGGCTCGTCTACAGTTTGCTCATGATCACTTGGAGGACTCTGAGACAAACTGGTTCAAGGTTCTCTGGTCTGATGGGACCAAGATCGAGATCTTTGGTGCCAAACACACACTTGACTTTTGGAGACTGGATGGCACTGCATACGACCCCAAGAATACCATTCCTACAGTCAAGCATGGTGGTGGCAGCATCATGCTGTGGGGCTGTTTCTCAGCCAAGGGGCCTGGCCATCTGGTCCGCATCCATGGGAAGATGGATAGCACGGCCTACATGGAGATTTTGGCCAAGAACCTCCGCTCCTCCATCAAGGATCTTAAGATGGGTCGTCATTTCATCTTCCAACAAGACAACGACCCAAAGCACACAGCCAAGAAAACCAAGGCCTGGTTCAAGAGGGAAAAAATCAAGGTGTTGCAGTGGCCTAGTCAGTCTCCTGACCTTAACCCAATTGAAAACTTGTGGAAGGAGCTCAAGATTAAAGTCCACATGAGACACCCAAAGAACCTAGATAACTTGGAGAAGATCTGCATGGAGGAGTGGGCCAAGATAACTCCAGAGACCTGTGCCGGCCTGATCAGGTCTTATAAAAGACGATTATTAGCTGTAATTGCAAACAAGGGTTATTCCACAAAATATTAAACCTAGGGGTTGAATAATAATTGCATCATTTGTCCAACTCTAGAACCAACATTACGTAGGAATAACACCTAATAACTGCAAACACCACAGAAAGAACACTTGGGAAGGTGCATAACCTAAATATATTCTTTTATTTCAATTATTCCAATCATAAAATTCCATATACAAACTACACATATGTATACAACTGGGTCCAGTTCGTGATCACACTGGACTGGCTCCTATACCGCATTAGTAGGTTTCAATTGCTGCATAAACTGTTTATGGCTTATAGTAAGCCTCCACTAAATTTCTGTTACTTTTTCCTTAATATATAATAACTCTCTCCCTTCTAACCAGTTCTCTGTAAGTGCATTACCCAGAGCCTGCGGCCGCACAATGCATCTGGGGATTACTACCTTAATCCGATCACTGTATATAACGATAGTGGTAAAAAGTGGGGCGCAGCTGAAACTGACCTGTATAGTGTTACTAGCGGTTGTGCCGTCCTCGGTCCCGACGCGCGTTTCCCTAGTTCATCAGGGGACGTGTGCCCTGATGAACTAGGGAAACGCGCGTCGGGACCGAGGACGGCACAACCGCTAGTAACACTATACAGGTCAGTTTCAGCTGCGCCCCACTTTTTACCACTATCGTTATATACAGTGATCGGATTAAGGTAGTAATCCCCAGATGCATTGTGCGGCCGCAGGCTCTGGGTAATGCACTTACAGAGAACTGGTTAGAAGGGAGAGAGTTATTATATATTAAGGAAAAAGTAACAGAAATTTAGTGGAGGCTTACTATAAGCCATAAACAGTTTATGCAGCAATTGAAACCTACTAATGCGGTATAGGAGCCAGTCCAGTGTGATCACGAACTGGACCCAGTTGTATATATATGTGTAGTTTGTATATGGAATTTTATGATTGGAATAATTGAAATAAAAGAATATATTTAGGTTATGCACCTTCCCAAGTGTTCTTTCTGTGGTGGTTGAATAATAATTGACCCACACTTTTATGTTGAAAATTTATTAAAATTTAACTGAGCAACATAACTTGTTGGTTTGTAAGATTTATGCATCTGTTAATAAATCCTGCTCTTGTTTGAAGTTTGCAGGCTCTAACTTATTTGCAGCTTATCAAACCTGCTAAATCTGCAGGGGGTTGAATACTACTTGTAGGCACTGTAAGTAGTGTTACGGGTGTTAGTGATGTTGTGCGCCACGGGCAGCGATTTGCCAGTGGCGCACAACTGACGGGGGCGGGTATGCTCGCTAGCGATATTGGTACCGATATCGCAGCATGTAAAGTACCCTTTAGTATACTTTTTGGTCCCTCAGTTATTGGAGTCCTTCCATATATGGGTCTACATGTAAGACAGACATACTTAATACCTCCCATGTCAGTAGTTATATAAGGCTTCTTTAACCCCTCTTCCTGCAGACAGTTTTGGCCTTTATGACAAAACCCAATTTTTTTCAATCAGACGTGTCCCTTTATGTAGTAATAACTTTGGAATGCTTCATCTTATCCAAGTCACTCTGAGCCTGTTTTATTGTTATACAATGTACTTTACTGTAGTGGAAAAATGTAAGTCAATGTGTTTTGCCTTAAGTTATAAAAATATCTGAAACTTGCCAAGAATGTTGAAAAATTTAATTTTTATGCCCTCAAAACAAATAATTGTATCACATAAAATGGTTAATAAATAACATTTATGATATCTATACTTTACACTCACATTTAAAACCCTTTTCTTCTCTTAGTATGTTAGAAGGTTTTGATGTTTAGCAGACCCGGGGGCACTACTTGGACCATGGGCTTTTAGGTTAAATCATCTGTCCCATATACAAGCTGAATTTTTCTGCAAATGAGGAGATTCAATATAATTAAAGGGAACCTGTCAGCAGAAATTTTGCTTTAAACCTAAAGTTTCCCCTTCTGCAGCTCCTGGGCTGCATTCTAGCAAGGTTCCTATAGTTTTTGTGCCCCCTTTTAGACCAAATTAAATACTTTATAAAGTTGTACCTTTTGGTATGCAAATCTTCTAAATTATCCATGGGGGTGGGCTGTCTGGTGTCAGGTACTGTCCCTCCTGCCGATTTACGCTGTCCACCAACGCTCCATTTCATACTTCAGGACGCCGCCCAGTGCGCCCGTGGTCCTGCGCATGTGCCGTGCGACTGTACCGGGACTGTGCACTGTGTGCACAGTGTGACCGCTGGTGACATGTTGCGCAGGCACGAGATTATGGGCGGCGCTGTGACTGTCATCAGCAAGTGCCCGCCCATAATCTCGTGCCTGCCCTTTCTCCTCTGCCTACAGCGTTCTGCACAAGCGCTGGCCAGATGACCCGACGTCACCTCTCGTAACCGGTGGTGTCCTGCTCTGCTCCTCCCATCTATTTCCTGCTCCAGGGCAAGATGGGAAAGAGGTGACGTCGGGTCATCTGGCCAGCGCCTTTTCTTTGTTTTCCCCATATTCATCTCTCCATTTGGGCTGTTCTGAGTTCAATTTCAAATGTGTTCAACGGTTTGTTTGTTTTTTGAATGTTCACCGTTATCAACAGCGTTTGGGATTTCCAGATGTTTTACAGGAAATTGGTCAGGTTTTTCCAATGTAATCTGAGGCCATCAAGCTGTAGGGGCATAGACCCCAATTCCTGAGATGTGTCACTTACTAGGCTGCATGTTGCACCTTTTATAGAATCCTTGCTTTGCCTGATGTAGATATAGCAGTGGTCAGAGATAAGATACAAAATTCTGATAGTATTTTATTATGTAGCAACATATGTAGCAAAAAGCATTACCTTTCTGTCTCCAAGGTCGGCTGCAATAACTTTATCTGGAGATTTCTGTAAGATGTGAATTGTCTCTTTGAGATTGTTGGTTTCTAAAAGCTGTATGGGGAAGAAATATAGAAATATGTAGAGCTGGGATTAGACAGGGATCTTAAGCTGGTGTCACACATAACGACGACGACAACGACGTCGCTGCTACGTCACCATTTTCTGTGACGTTGCAGCGACGTCCCGTCGCTGTCGCTGTGTGTGACATCCAGCAACGACCTGGCCCCTGCTGTGAGGTCGCCGGTCGTTGCTGAATGTCCAGCTTCATTTTTTGGTCGTCACTCTCCCGCTGTGACACACACATCGCTGTGTGTGACAGCGAGAGAGCGACGAAATGAAGCGATCAGGAGCCGGCACTGGCAGCTGCGGTAAGCTGTAACCAGCGTAAACATCGGGTAACCAAGGGAAGACCTTTCCCTGGTTACCCGATGTTTACGCTGGTTACCAGCCTCCGCTCTTGCTGCCAGTGCCGGCTCCTGCACTGTGACATGTGGCTGCAGTACGCATCGGGTAATTAACCCGATGTATACTGTAGCAAGGAGAGCAAGGAGCCAGCGCTAAGCAGTGCGCGCGGCTCCCTGCTCTCTGCACTGACATGTAGCTGCAGCACACATCGGGTTAATTAACCCGATGTGTGCTGCAGGAGAGCAAGGAGCCAGCGCTAAGCGCGGCTCCCTGCTCTCTGAACTGTGACATGTAGCTGCAGCACACATCGGGTTAATTAACCCGATGTGTGCTGCAGGAGAGCAAGGAGCCAGCGCTAAGCGCGGCTCCCTGCTCTCTGAACATGTAGCACAGCGACCTTATGATCGCTGCTTCTGCTGTGTTTGACAGCTAAGCAGCGATCATAACAGCGACTTACAAGGTCGCTGTTACGTCACCGAAAATGGTGACGTAACAGCGACGTCGTTGTCGCTGTCGTTTAGTGTGACACCAGCTTTATACTGACTAAAGCACAGGTATAATTGTACTGGCAGGAGATATACCTTCATAGACGGGGACCTTAATTTACTAGCGAGGGAGACAAGGTATTCTTTCTTGCAAGTGTGCTGCCATGTTTACAGCTTATTGGTGAGAGTCAGCCTCTGATCAGCTTATTTTTTGTGTTTTTCCAACAAAAAGAACTTCTGACAATCCCATATGTTAACAAGTTTGAAGCTAAAAGGAATCTGTCAGTATCATAAACAGTCTTAAGCCGTCTATGTGGGTCATATGAAGCTGAATACAATGATACGTTGATATCTGTTATCTGATGTCTTATTTCAGTGAAACCCATATTTTTTTGTATATATTGTAAATCAGGTGTTAAGATCTATGAGCCTGACACACATCGCCCTGCGAATCTGCCTGTAGAGGTTATTTTTTAATAAAAGGGGATGTTACTAGTGTGAGACATGTAAATAACCCAGATCAGCAGAAATAAACATTGCCTCATTACAAACATGTCTGCAGCTGCAGCTCTCACAGCTCTGCTGAATGTCTGTGGGAGGGAAAATGAAGCACTATGAGAGGACAAATGCAAATATCTTTAAAATGGTTTTCCATCACTTGGACAACCCCATCTCAATTAGTGTTTCCCCCTTGTAAAATAATGACAGACACTTACAGTACACTCACCTCTGGTGTAGCTCCAGCGGTGTCAGCACTGGCTCTCTCGGGGCCTGAGTGACATTATGTCATGCAATCCCTGCAGCTATTCAGAGGACACTTCACTCACCCCTCCTTCGGATGTAGGTGAAATTTGTAGAAAGTGAGCTGCGGCTGCAGTCACTTCATCTGGAGGTCCGATTTGTCTGAAGGAGGGGAAAGTGAAGCCAGCAGTGATTGACCGCAGGGATCAGATGATATAATGTCACACGAGCTCAGAGAGAGCCAGTGCTAACACTGCTAGAATGGAGGGGAGCATAAGTTTTGTTATTTTACAAGGGGGAAACATACTGACTGAGACGCTGTTATCCAAGTAGTGGACAATCCCTTTAATACTGTACTGTATCAGTTATAATCATACACAGCTCTGCACTGAGATCAGGAGTGAAGACTGTCTGTCCTTACATGTCTCACATTAGTAATGCCCTCTCTCTCATTTAAAATAATCTCTGAAGGTAAAATCAGTCATACAGATCAGTGTCCTACCCATAACCTGGAGAAGCTCATTCACATATATTCATACTTAGGAGATTTGATGCTACTGACAGATTCACTATATGATAGAGAAATCTGAAAGCAACAACATTGGTGACATTTTTCCCAATTATTTTCAACTTTGCAAATATTTTATAACAAGAGAAAACCTGAATAGACTTCCAGTGCCTACAAGTAGTATTCAACCCCCTGCAGATTTAGCAGGTTTGATAAGATGCAAATAAGTTAGAGCCTGCAAACTTCAAACAAGAGCAGGATTTATTAACAGATGCATAAATCTTACAATCCAACAAGTTATGTTGCTCAGTTAAATTTTAATACATTTTCAACATAAAAGTGTGGGTCAATTATTATTCAACCCCTAGGTTTAATATTTTGTGGAATAACCCTTGTTTGCAATTACAGCTAATAATCGTCTTTTATAAGACCTGGTCAGGCCGGCACAGGTCTCTGGAGTTATCTTGGCCCACTCCTCCATGCAGATCTTCTCCAAGTTATCTAGGTTCTTTGGGTGTCTCATGTGGACTTTAATCTTGAGCTCCTTCCACAAGTTTTCAATTGGGTTAAGGTCAAGAGACTAACTAGGCCACTGCAACACCTTGATTTTTTCCCTCTTGAACCAGGCCTTGGTTTTCTTGGCTGTGTGCTTTGGGTCGTTGTCTTGTTGGAAGATGAAATGACGACCCATCTTAAGATCCTTGATGGAGGAGCGGAGGTTCTTGGCCAAAATCTCCAGGTAGGCCATGCTATCCATCTTCCCATGGATGCGGACCAGATGGCCAGGCCCCTTGGCTGAGAAACAGCCCCACAGCATGATGCTGCCACCACCATGCTTGACTGTAGGGATGGTATTCTTGGGGTCATATGCAGTGCCATCCAGTCTCCAAACGTCACGTATATGGTTGGCACCAAAGATCTCGATCTTGGTCTCATCAGACCAGAGAACCTTGAACCAGTTTGTCTCAGAGTCCTCCAAGTGATCATGAGCAAACTGTAGACGAGCCTTGACATGACGCTTTGAAAGTAAAGGTACCTTACGGGCTCGTCTGGAACGGAGACCATTGCGGTGGAGTACGTTACTTATGGTATTGACAGAAACCAATGTCCCCACTGCCATGAGATCTTCCCGGAGCTCCTTCCTTGTTGTCCTTGGGTTAGCCTTGACTCTTCGGACAAGCCTGGCCTCGGCACGGGTGGAAACTTTCAAAGGCTGTCCAGGCCGTGGAAGGCTAACAGTAGTTCCATAAGCCTTCCACTTCCGGATGATGCTCCCAACAGTGGAGAGAGGTAGGCCCAACTCCTTGGAAAGGGTTTTGTACCCCTTGCCAGCCTTGTGACCCTCCACGATCTTGTCTCTGATGGCCTTGGAATGCTCCTTTGTCTTTCCCATGTTGACCAAGTATGAGTGCTGTTCACAAGTTTGGGGAGGGTCCTAATTAGTCAGAAAAGGCTGGAAAAAAATTAATCCAAACATGTGAAGCTCATTGTTCTTTGTGCCTGAAATACTTCTTAATACTTTAGGGGAACCAAACAGAATTCTTGTGGTTTGAGGGGTTGAATAATAAATGACCCTCTGAATAAACTTTTCACAATTTAAAAAAAAAAATAAAAAAAGAAATAACATTCTTTTTTGCTGTAGTGCATTTCACACTTCCAAGCTGATCTACAGTCCAAATGTCACAATGCCAAGTTAATTCAGAATGTGTAAACCTGCTAAATCTGCAGGGGGTTGAATACTACTTGTAGGCACTGTATGTGCCATGATAAGAAGTCTGTTTGTTTTGTTTCTTTTTCCAGATTTTCTACAACTCTCAGAATTGAAAACAAAACAGGAAAATTAAGAGATGAAATCATTTTTTCCCAAGAATAATTTTTATCACTTCCCAGACTTGCAAAAAACGGATTTTTGTGTACTCACCATAAAATCGTTTTCTCTTAGCCATCATTGGGTGACACAGGACCATGGGTGTTATGCTGCCTATCCATAGGAGGACACTAAGTAGATGCAAAAGCATAGCTCCTCCTCTGCAGTATACACCCCCTGGCCGGGCCAGGCAACCTCAGTTTTAGTACACAAGCAGGAGGAGAAAAAAAACAGTAAAAACTTCTCAACAGAGGAACATGAGAAAAGAAGATTCATAACCAAATAAGGTACTGAGAGAACCAAGGCCCAACAGGGCAACAGGGTGGGTGCTGTGTCCCCCAACGATGGCTAAGAGAAAATGATTTTACGGCGAGTACACAAAAATCCGTTTTTCTCTGACGCCTCATTGGGGGACACAGGACCATGGGACGTCCTAAAGCAGTCCATGGGTGGGTAAACAATAAACAACGCAACCCAAGGACTAGGAACCAGTCCCAGATAGCCAGGAGCGCCTACTGAGATAGGTACTCCACTATCGTTTGCAGAATTTTCCTACCTAGGTTCGCCTCAGCCGAAGCCTGGGTATGGATTCAGTAATGCATTGAAACAGTATGTAGACAAGACCAGGTCGCAGCCTTACACCTCTGTTCCACTGAAGGCTGATGCCTAATGGCCCAAGGGGCGCCAACTGCTTGCGTGGAATAAGTCCGCAGCCCACTAGGAATGGGCTTAAGTTGCAAGCGGTAGACCCCCTGGATCGCAGAGCGAATCCAGTGAGCCAGCGTTGCCTATGAAGCTGCATGTCCTTTCTTAGGCCTTTCAGGAATGACGAACAAGGAGTCTATGTTCCTAAAGGGGCTGTCCTGGGTACGTAATATCTGAGAGCCCTCACAAGATCTAGCGAATGTAGAAACCTTTCCACCCTATGGACTGGGTGTGGACAAAAAGAAAGTCATAACAATGTCCTCGTTCATATGAAATGGGGAAATAACAATCGGAAGAAAATCTGGAAGGGGGCGTAGAACCACCTTGTCCTGATGAAAGATCAGAAAGGGTTCGCGGCAAGAGAGTGATGCCAGTTCCGAAACTTGTCTAATGGACGTAATCGCCACTAAGAATGTTACCTTCCAGGAGAGAAGAGCAAGAGAAGATTCCTTAAGAGGTTCAAAAGGGGACCTCTGGATACCGTCCAAAACGAGATTGAGGTCCCATGGGTCCAGCGACCGTTTATACAGGGAAACTAGATGGGAAACACCCTTGAGGAAAGTCTTGACTTGCGGATTGCAAGCTAGGCGGTATTGATAGAATATTGAGAGAGATGAAATCTGCCCCTTAAGGGAGCTGAGGGCCAACCCCTTTTGCAACCTGACTGCAAAAAAAAAAATAATCAAGAATTCTGGGGATCGCCAGAGGCATAGGTTGGACATTAGATTCCCTGCACTGGAAAAGGAAAGTTTTCCATGTACGGTGGTAAATATGGGATGAAGGCCAGCTTTCGGGCACTGTACAAGGTGGAGATGACCGCAGGAGAGAATCTCCCTCTTTTTAAAGTCCAGGTCTCAATGGCCAGGCCGTCAGCTTCAGGGCTCTGGAGTTCTGATGGGAAATGGGCCTTTGGGTCAGAAAGTCTGGGATGCTTACGAGGCGCCATGAGCAATTGTACTAATTCAGCATACCAGGCGCACCTGGGCTAGTCCGGTGCTATTAGTATCACCGGGACTCCTTCTGCCTTGATCTTCCTGATTACTCGCGGCAGCAGGGGCAGAGGCAAAAAACATGTAAGTTGTACGGAAACGACTTCAGGAGACTAGAGCATCCGTGCCAATGGACTGTGGGTCACGTGACCTGGCTAAGAACGCGGGTACCTTTGCGTTCAACCTTGAGGCTATTAGATTATTATTATTTATTTGTAGAGCACCATTAATTCCACGTCTGGTGTACTCCAGTGAGTGCAGATGTGTGGGAACACTTCTGGGTGGAGAAACCACTCTCCGGCGGCCAGGCCTTGGCGACTTAGAAGGTTCGCCACCCACTTTTCTACTCCCGGTATGTGTAACGTTGAAAACACAGGCCCCCGTCGATTTGGTCCAGGTGAGAATCCTGAGGACCTCGAGATAAGCTGTCTTGCTGCTGGTACCTCCCTGCTGATTGACATAGGCCACAGCTGTTGCATTGTCCAATTGGACCCGAATCAAACGACCTGCTAGCATAAAAGGGGAATGACCTGAGCACGAGAAGATCGCGCTCATTTTCAGGATGATTTCTGGGAAGGGAAGACTCCTGCGGTGTCCAACGTCCCGAAGCAGTGTGGAGCCAGTACGCTGCTCCCCAGACTAAGAGGCTGGCGTCCGTGGTCAGGAGTAGCCAGTCCACTTGGGGGAGAAACACCTCTGTTACTTACCGGTAGCCGGTTTTTCCAGAACCCATGACAGCACCACGTGAGAGAGGGATCCGCCCAGCGAGGACAGGAAACCATTCTGAAATAAAAGGGCGGTACCTCTCACCTTCGTCAGTTGATTACCGAGAATTGAGAGAACCTCCAACAAACGTTAGAACTTAACTCTATCACCAACTATAACACACACATGCACACCCAGAATAGTGTACACTAAGGATGAAAAGGGAGGGATTATATGGGTGCTGTCATGGCTTCTGGAAAAACCGGCTACCGATAAGTAACCGAGGTGTTTTCCCCTCACCCATGACAGCACCACGTGAGAGATTTCCAGAGAATAACAGATTAGGGAGGGACCAACGTCTCAAGCACCCTTCTACAAAACGAGACATCAGCCGAGGAGGATAGATCCAACCGATAGTGACGGAAGAAAAAGGAGAATGTGAAGACCAGGTAGCGGTCCTACAAATCCGGTCAATAGATACCTGTTTCTTCTCAGCCCCGGAGGGCGACACCGCACCGGTGGAATGGGCCCTTAAGCCCTCAGGGAAGGCAGCCCCACTAGATGAGTAGGCTAAGCAATGGCCTCCCTAATCCACCTAGAGATAGTGCAGTTTCACACCCACAGACCTTTTCTACTACAGACAGGGCTATGAAAAAGGACTGTGTTTTCCCCACACTATGTGTCACTGAGATGTAGAGAAGCAGGGCCCTAGGAACCTCCAACGAATAAATCTGTTTTACCCTGGTATTGGTAGGATGGCCGCAAAAGATGGGAGGATTATACCCTGCGTGCTATGGAATCGAGAGGCGACCATTGGGAGAAAGGATCCTATTAACACATGACCCGGCCTATCGTTGAACAACTGAGCGCAGGGCTGTACTACCGATAAGGCGCGTAAGCACTAATTCTACGAGCGAACGCCAAGGCCCAGAGCAAAATAGTTTCTAATGTCAGCAACGTCAGGGAGATTTTTTTTTTTTGGCAATAGGTTCAAAGGGAGGACTCGTGAGGGCGTCCAACCCTAATTTGATCCCCCGGTGGAACTGTAAGGCATGAACTCACAAGCCCAATAACCTTGAACCCACCGGTTTGTTGCCAGTTTTCCAATGGATAAGGTTCCTAGGGCAGAACAGGAACCCCTAGAGTGTACACTGAGAATCCTAGAGCAACCCAGTCTGCAAGAATGCCAATGTGCATGGAATAGGAAATCATACCCAAGGGACCATTTGCAAAGTAGGGGAACTTTTGCCACCCTCTCCCATAGAGTGTAGTGGTAACCGGTTTATGGCTCTGCAGCAAGGAAGAGACCGGGTCAGAGGAGAACCCTTGCGCATCAGCCACAACCTCTCAAGTTCTAAGCTGTGAAATGAAAAAACCCTTTTCCTGCACGAGGAACACAGGTTACTGCACTAACAGGTCCGGAATCCCCGGCAGAACCCCAGGATCCGGGACAGACATTGTCCTCAGGAGAGAGAGCCATGGCCCCTTGGGCCAGAAGGGGGCGAGGGGAAGGAACCTCGCCCGAGCTTCCCCGAGCTCTTGGAGAACCATCGAGAGCATGACAACAGGGGGAAGGGCAGAGGCTATTCCGAAGGTCCATGGAATGGAAGTGCATTCACCGCAAGGGCCGGACTGCTGGGATCATAGAACAAGAGGTCTATATGCCAGTTTAGCCTGGAGGAAACAGGTCCCTCCGTGGTATTCTCCACAGAGCCACTACCGTTGAAAAGATATGCGGATTCAGGGATCATTCCCCTTGCCGCGGTTGATGGCGCCTGAGGGAAGCTGCCAACTACAGGAATGGCCCATCGGGATTCAAACCCACAAGCTCACACATCCAAGGCCACAAGCTTACAACGAGACCATGGAACGAACAATGGCATTTAGAATCCTGTGAAGTGTAGAGCCGAGGGGGATTCTGCCCGCCCAGTAAAGACCATAAGATGCCAGAATTAGGGATGGGGAATCGTGCCAAGGAGACGGTAGACTGAGTGGCTGACGGCAACCAAACGAGCTGCCCCTGGGGGGGGGGGGCAAAGGGAATTTAGTGCTCGTTCTTCAGACCATAGCGTCAGGAGGCGTGAGGGCTGTGCTGCTTCCTGCGCTGACCACCAGCCCAGGGATATCTGCACCTGGAGGCGAGCATCCCCAGCCGTACCGGCTGGCATCAGCAGTGACCACCTTCAGATACCGAGGTAGCCAGGAACCCCACAGACAGGTTGCCTATGGACGTCCACCAAAGCAGGGAAGTCTTGACTGGCAAGGAGAGAATGATGTCCCCTTCGAAATATCTTCCTAAGGGTTTTCCTTTTGTGTTTTTTTTTTTTTTTTGTTTGGCAGACAGGATTTGCTATTGGAGAGCCCTGGAGTGGAACAGGCCCCATAGAGCCGCCGGTAAGCACAATATAGTGCCCCGCAGGGATATAGTGTGTCTCAGAGACATGATGGCATGGCAGAGTGCCCCCAGGGCCTATTCTGACACCTTGAGTATCTACTCTGCTGGAACAAAAGGGATAACCTTTGGAAGGGCTGCTTGGCGTCGGATACGTTCTCCAACGCATCTTCCAGCTGTTTACCAAAAGGAGCAGATCGACATACGGCCCTGAACATAATTTATGCTTGGTTTGCAGGAATATGGGACAGCCCTTCAACCATAATGCCATTCCGGCCAGATTAGACAATCCTGCACAACGGGCTCCCAGCCTGATAGCATCGGCTGACGACTCTGCAAGAATGCCGCTGCTCCCTGCAGCAGTGGTAAGTTTAGAAAAAGATATACTCCAGAGGAGTTGTATCCTTCAGCTGATCTACAATAGTTTGTAGCCAGATCCTGAAAATCATGGGCCGTGCAGGGATTTGGCAATAGTCGGCTCCAGAATTCCTGCTGCTGTTTCCCACAAGTGCGTGCATACGGGAGCGTGCACATGGGACCTGGAGAGTGAGTGCCGTAACTGACAGTAACAAGCCCCCAATGTTAGTGACAGCTGTTAAGACAGAGCTGTCACCGTGTACATGTCAATCTGTAGGCATGGACCCCAACTTATGCTGTATGTCATAGGGGTGTTGTTGCCAACCGCGGAGGCTGCCGCTGCTGAACTGTCACAAAGGAAGGGGCTGCTACCAACCATATAGCAATACATTGTGAGGATTAGCTCAGGTAGGCATAGGCAAGGTCACAGGACGACACAGCATCTTCATAAAAAATTCCAGCCGGTTATGAAAAACTTGTCATAAACGGCAAACATTAAACATAACAGGCCTCTCCTGGCTTACGGCAAAAACATAGCACAACCACATACCGCGGGCTTCCAGTCCAATACGGTCTCTATTGGAAGTGTGGCGCCTGTACACACTGGCTCCTGCCAGGGAACAACACTTGCTGTGGCTCCTTCCAAAAACCCAGAGACACTCTGCAGACTCCTGTCTGTCTCTCCACTCCAGGAGAGCTTTGGTCCAGTAGCCCCAGCACTAACCAGCCTGGCTTGCACACTACTTCCAGCCTAAACCCAGACTGAATTCCAGAGCCCCGTGTTCAGCCTCCACACAGGCGGATACATCCAGAGCTCCCTGCTCTGCTCTCACACTCTGCAGAACACACACTGAGTCTCCTAATCAGACTGGACACACCTACAGGTGGAGGTTTGATTCTCCACACCTGCACAGCACACTGGGCTTATTAAAGGGAACCTGTCCCTTATATGCAGAAAGAAGCCATTGTGGAACTACAAGTCCCATAGCAACCTCTTCAGTTTAATATCGCAGCGACCTTCTCCACTGTGACATATAGCGACCATTTACCATTTTGGTGGTCGCTACCTCACAACATATACACATTTGTAACTCGCATGCAGCAATCCATAGATCGAAGCAGAGACATTGCCATCTATGCCCCACACAAGGGGTCTCCGACACTCGGCCCTCAGGCCATATCGGCTCTCTGCACAGGGAACACTCCGTATGGAGTTTAGGAGCCACCTAATGATGCAGATGACATTCACGAAGATCACTCACCCACCACAGGAGATCAAGCGTACCGGTCCTGGAGGCTTCGTCGGAACACCCACAGGTCCCGCAGAAGTCGTGGAGCCACAAGAGGATTTGCCCTTCTGGCAATTGAGGCCGGGCAGGTCTGTTCCACTTAGAACGGTGACTGTCATACGCCTATGCTGCCGGCGCTCCAGAGAGTGTTGCTGCCTTTCTGAAGCCATCCTGGGATGTAGGCACGAACACCCGTGCTGCTCCTCCACCTTCCGGTCCCATAAAGGTGCCCCCCCGTTTCAATGCGTCCAGCGGTGTCCAGACGGCGGGCGTCTGCCCTGAAACACCGCCGCTGCTGCTGCTGCATGGGCGCCGCCATCCTCTTCAGGAGACGTCACGCCTCCTGTACCCTGCATGCCTTGCTCGCGTCCCAGAGTGCGCCACATTCGGAAGTCCTAGGCAGCAGGAGAGCGCAAGGGGGGGGGAGGAGCGGCGGTCCGGAACCCCTGATGGACCCTGCCGCACAAGCCCGCACGTACACCAGGTTCCCCAAGGGCTGGTGGACGGCGCTTCCAACTCCGAAGAACGGCGCCGCAGGACTCACCCTGCTTCTCCGGACACCGGATGGGGCTGGGTAAATACAGCTTCTGTACTTTAAACTTCTTACTTCAACCGCCGTATTCCAGAACAAGGTCTCCCATCAAGGACAGGAAACCAACTGACGAAGGGGAGAGGTACCGCCCTTTTATTTCAGAAAGGATTCCTGTCCTCGCTGGGCGGATCCCTCTCTCACGTGGTGCTGTCGTGGGTGAGGGGAAAAAACTCCTTCTCGATATGGAAGAGGACTGAAGCCACCAGTAAAACGCATACCTGACTGAAGGTGTCAGGTGAAAAGTTCGTCCAAGGAAAAGGGGCTCTTGTCCCAGGCAGCTAGAAGCGCAAGCTGCAGTGGGCTGTGGTGTTGCTAAGAGAGCAGCACTGCCTCTATAGCCGCCGCTATCGTACCTAGCACTCTCATACTGAATCGTATGAAGTGACAGGAGTACGTAGAGGGCAGTGTACCGCTTGTTGTAGAGCGGTCGCCTTGACTTGAGGGAGAAATATCAAGCCCCGAAGAGTGTCCAGGCACATGCCCAGGGAGGTGAAGGATTTTGACGCGACCGGGGATGATTTGACTGGAGTCAGAAGCCGCCCTAAGCGGGATAGGGTGCCCACAGAGATCTGCACGCTGGTTGAGCCCTTGATGAGGAGGTCATCCAAGCAAGGCAGAACAGCCACTCTCCTGGCGTGAAGGGCACTCATGGCGGCCGCAATGACCTTAGTTAAGACCCTTGGTGCTGTGGCAGAGCCGAGGGTAGGGCCACAAATGAAAATAAGAAGTCCTGAACCGCGAAGAAGAGAAACTTTGGTGAGCTGGAGCGATGGGTATGTGCAGGTACGCGTCCCTGATAGCTAGGGAAGCAAGGAATTCTCCTTCGACCACAAAGGTAATAATGGACCCTAGGAAGTCCATTCTAAATCTCCTTACGTGCACATGTTTGCTCAGGTGTTAGAGGTCCAGGATGGGACGAACTGACCCGTCTTTCTTTGGCGACCACGATAGGTATATAGCCTTGAACCTCTCGCCGTCCGGAACAGGTACCATCACCCCTCCCATTTGGAGGACGTGGATTGCTGAGGAGAAGGCCTCGTGGTGTTTTGGAGTGTTTGGGGGGGTTTGAGAAAAAAGACTGACCAGGGGATCGGGTCCAGAATTCAATGTGGTAACCGAAAGACACAAGGTATCACACCCATTTGTGGTCTGAGGCGGCGGCCCAGATGGAGAAGGACGAGACTTCTCGGTCTTTGTCTAGACTGCCAGGACGAGGTGGACTCGGGGAGGGCTGAGAAGGTCGGGCCCTGCGTGTCTAGTAAAAAACATCCTGGGCTAGAGTTGGGGGAGAGAGGTACTCTTTTCCTCCCGTGGCGTCAGACAAAAAAAAAAAAAAAAAAAAAAAAAAGAGCCTGTCCAGACGATCGGTAAACCATCGGTCTGGAAAGGAGTACTGTGAGAGGCTTCTTAGAGACAGAGTCCACTCTCCATTATCGGAACCAGAGGGCCTTATGAATAGCTATGGTATTTGAGGCGGCAATAACTGCGCAGGTAGCAGCGCCGAGGGAGGCCTGCATGAGGTACTCCGCCGCCGCAGCAATGTGAACAGTTACATCTGTGAGGGTCTGAGGAAAACTGGTAGTCCTGGTGCCTGTGCGACCCACACGGAAGAGGAGAGGGACCCGCGGCCTCGAGGCAGAACGATCGAGCTGCTCCACTTGTCTGTCTGTCGGGTCCTTGAAGGAGGATCCATCAAGGAAAAGACAGGAGGATCCTTCAGGCAGGCAGAAGCCGGGTGAGGGTCCACCGAGGCCGGATCGGCCCAGCCCTTAGAGACAGCGAAGCCAAAGGGGTACCGGGACTCCATGAGTTTACGGATACCGAAGCGGCGTCAAAAAGCTCTCTTTTTTTTTTTTTTTTTTGACGTTTCTTCACCCTTTTAAAGGAGACCGCAGGGTCAGTAGTATTGGATGGGAGATCTTCCACATGCAGAGTTTTGGTAGATTGCTACAATAAGGGAGTCAATCGCAGCTTGATCGCTCGGGGAGGTTGAAACCAAGGAATCATCCCGGTACAAACATCATTCCCCTTCCTCCGGCTCCTCAGAGACCGCGGAACATGTAGGAGAACCCCATCTGTGAACCCCAGAGGGAGACCCATGGGGGTCATGCCCTTTTTCTGATCTGCAACCGGTGAAGCAGAGGGCTGATTCTTATCCGAAGGACCCTTCATAGAGGTGTCATCGGGCTGCGTCCTGTCCAGGGGCCCCGAGGGGTGTAGGACGATGTTGCATAGCCAGCACCAGGTTCTGGGAACTGTGCCCATTCTGGGGGACTGGGAGCCGTAGGCTCTGGGCTGGCAGCGGTTGCTGCGGTGGTGGCGGGAGGAGGGGGGGGCTACAAAGGCACCGGACTCACAGAAGGAAGAGGTGCTATCATCCCCTAGTAGCTTGGCAGGATGCATTAATAGTCTTATAGTTGTTGCTGTAGTTGTGCAGGGCATAAAACATGTGACAGCAGCCCCTGGCTGATGAAACACAAACTCTGATTGTAATGAGGGAGCAATGCTCTGCAGAGTTAATATGTAAGTGAGGCTATAACTCATCCAGAACCCTGATGACCCTTTCCCCTTCCTGCGTCACAGTTCCTGTGGGAAGGAGGAGGCCAGCTCTGAGAGACGCCCACAGGCTCTGATCACAACAAGAGGGAGTAATGCTCTGCAGCAATGCTCTGCAGATCCTGTGTGAGGAGGGTTACGTGCGCTTTCGTGAGGGAGCGTGGCTTATCGAGTGTCGTAGGGGGCAGGGCTTAGCTCTGACAAGAAGGCATGAGAAAATATAATAAACAAAAAAAAATGGTGGGAAGGGACTCCCCTTCCCCTCTCCAGCCCTGTACAACAATGGTGGACAGAAAAACCTCTATAAGTGTACTGCAGCTGCGGGTGCACTTAGTCCAGGGAGTTGTCCCCTCCCCCCGCCACAGGTGGAATGCACTGCAGGTGTCTGCAATCACAGCCCATGTGCATCCAGTCAGTGTGACCTTTGCTCCAGTTTCCTGTCAGGGAGCCAAATCACAGCCCATGTGCATCCAGTCAGTGTGACCTTTGCTCCAGTTTCCTGTCAGGGAGCCAGTGTGCAGATTCTGACGCCTGCTGTGCCCAGTCACAGAACGTGTATCAACTCAGAGCCTGCCAGAGGGACTGAGGAATGCTCTGGGGCTCTGGAGAAATCGGAATGATTTCACCTCAACTCCTGTGGAGATGGCAGTCTAGTCACGCTGGTTTGGAGCGAATATCAACTCAGAGCCTGCAAGAGGGGCTGAGGAAGTTTTCATCTGCTCTGGAAAAGCAGGGCCATGAGACCTGTCGTCCAGTGAGTAACAGCCCAGGATCCAGCGTCGCAGGAGGTGGTACGGGGAGGCAACACTCCGCGTTCCCGCCTGTTGATGGTTTTGGGAAATCGGTCCCCGAAGGAACCGTCGCCGTCTAAAAGCAAAAAATTCTTGCTGCAGTAGTCTGCAGAGATGTGCCTCCTATAGACACTAAGCTAAAACTGAGGTTGCCGGGCCCGGCCAGGGGGTGTATACTGCAGAGGAGGAGCTATGCTTTTGCATCTACTAAGTGTCCTCCTATGGATAGGCAGCATAAGGGTATGTGCGCACTAGGCGTTTTTTTCACGCTGCGTTTTTATGTGCGTTTTTGTCTAAAAAAACGCACCCGCGGCTAAAAAACGCGACAAAAACGCATGCGTTTTTTGCCGCGATTTGGTGCGTTTTTTGCTGCGTTTTTGCTCACTGCGTTTTTAATCAGTGCACAATGCCATTAAAGATTGTTGATGAAAAAAAAAAAAAGGTCTGATGTAATTTCCTTCTTCAAAATGTTCATTGTATGCAGGAGAGCAGACAGCTGCAGAACTACTGTATGCAGGAGAGCAGACAGCAGCTGCAGAACTACAAGGCTCAGCATCCTCCATTCACTAGTGTATGCAGGAGAGCAGACAGCAGCTGCAGAACTACAAGGCTCAGCATCCTCCATCCAGGATCCAGGACTGTATGCAGTTTTTTGCCCAAAAAGAAAAAAAAAATGACGTGGGCTTCGCCATATTTTTGTATGCTAGCCGGGTACAGCAGGCAGGTACGGGCTGCCCCCAACCCCCAGCTGCCTATTTGTACCCGGCTGGGAACCAAAAATATAGAGAAGCTCTTTTTTTTTTAATTATTTCATGAATTTCATGAAATAATTAAAAAAAAAAAAAAAATGACGTGAGCTTCGCCTAATTTTTGAGTCCAGCCGGGTACAACTAGGCAGCTGGGGATTGGAATCCACAGTGCAGGGTGCCCAAGCTTTCTGGGCACCCCCACTGCGAATTGCAGTCCCGCAGCCACCCCAGAAAATGGCGCTTTCATAGAAGCGCCATTTTCTGGCGCTGTATCCAACTCTTCCAGCTGCCCTGATGCTGGGTGGCTAGCTGGGTAATAATGGAGTTAGGGCTAGCTGTATATTATCAGATAGCCCTAAGCACGCAATTCATGGTGTCACGCCAATATTAGACATGGCCACCATGAATTTCTAGTAATGATAAAAAAAAAAAAAAACACAACACACAGAAAAATATTTTTATTAGAAATAAAACACAACACAATTAGTGACTCCATCTTTATTGAAATAAAGAACCCCCCCTCCGCAGTAATCCTGGGTCAGGGTCCCGCGCCATCCAATCCGGATCTAATATCATCTGATCGGTTTGCTGGAAGGCAGAGCGATCAGATGATGTGTCAGGTTAAACTACGTGAAGCACATCACACATCAGCTGATTGTATAAAAGCCGATTATACAATCAGCTGACGCATCAGTAGAAAAAAAAAATAATCCTCACTTATGTGCTGTGCTGATTACCGGCAGCTCCTGCAGCGATCGATTGGACAGGAGTCTGATCCTGTCCGATCGCTGCAGGAGCTGCCGGTAATCAGCTGATGAAGTCCCCTGACAACAGGATCAGCTGATAGCCGGCCGGGCGCGAAAAAGCCGGCGAGACTACGATCAGCTGATGCATCAGGTGACTGCATCAGGTGATCCACTGCCAGGTCCTGCAAGCAAGGTCCTGCCCCGGGGAGACTGCACACAGCCAGAGCGGCGGTACCGAGACAGGGGCTGGGAGCGGGCATGGCACCGGGACCCTGCAGACAGGTGAGTGTATATGACATTTTTTTTTTTCTACTGTTCACTTTTGTTTTCGCCGCTGCCTCCACCTCCCGCACAGACATGGCGCCGCACGGAGCTGACATGCACCGGGCGGGTTGTGGAAGCAGCGGTGACGGTACCGGGAGGATTCATGCTTCTGTGTTTACCAACAGAAGGAATCCTCTTCCTGTACACGTCACTTTACTGCCCACCCATTGCGTTTATAGCTGCGTTTTTAGTCATAGAAACGCGGCTATATGCGTTTTTCATTGCGTTGTTGAACATCTCATTGAACTCAATGGGTGAAAAACGCAGTGAAAAACGCAGAAATAATTGACATGCTGCATTTTTGTGGTCACCACAAAAACGCAGCTACAAAAAAACGCTGTGTGCGGACAGCACTTCTGAAAACCCATAGACATTGCTGGGGAAGCAATGTAACTTCGTTTTCAGCACAAAAACGCGGTAAAAAACGCCGCTAAAAACGCGGCAAAAACGCCTAGTGCGCACAAGGCCTAACACCCATGGTCCTGTGTCCCCCAATGAGGCGTCAGAGAAAGTTAGAAATAACAAACTGAACATAGCACTGTTGCTGTCCCCAGTCTTTGTCACAACTACGGAATACGTGACCACTGCAGCCAATCACTGGGCTTAGTGATGTTATCTGGATAGTCATGACATTACTCTTGGTGATAGAAGAGTAACGTTAAGTTTACTTTTAACCTTTGCAGGGCCAGGAAATAAAAAAAAAACCAAACAACCCTTTAAGTATCTTTTGATATCAGATTTTAGCTGTCATAGATTGTGATTGCTGGCGACAACTTCATAACTTCCCCATTTCTAGGAGCTAGAACCATTCTGACACCCCATATTATGGACTTATTTTTCCAACACTGATTATGTTTAATGAGCCTTTCTCTATTGCTTCATTAGGGAACACAGGAAACTCTGGGTGTATGCTGCTGCCACTAGGCAAGAAAAAAAGTTAGCCACTCCTCAGTATTATAAACCCACCAACTGGGGCCAAGCTGGTCAGTTAGTGTCAAATCAGTAGAAGAAGCAACCTAAAATGAATATAGACTGGCCCAACAGACATTTAAGGGCAGGTGATGTGTCCCCCAATGAAGGCTCGGAAAGAAGGGAATTTTGTTACTTACCGTAAATTCCTTTTCTTCTAGCTCTTATTGGGAGACCCAGACGATTGGGTGTATAGCACTGCCTCCGGAGGCCACACAAAGCAATTACACTAAAAAGTGTAAGGCCCCTCCCCTTCTGGCTATACACCCCCAGTGGGATCACTGGCTCACCAGTTTTAGTGCAAAAGCAAGAAGGAGGAAAGCCAATAACTGGTTTAAACAAATTCACTCCGAGAAACATCGGAGAACTGAAAACCGTTCAACATGAACAACATGTGTACCCGCAAACAAACCAAAAATCCCGAAGGACAACAGGGCGGGTGCTGGGTCTCCCAATAAGAGCTAGAAGAAAAGGAATTTACGGTAAGTAACAAAATTCCCTTCTTCTTCGGCGCTCTATTGGGAGACCCAGACGATTGGGACGTCCAAAAGCTGTCCCTGGGTGGGTAAAGAAATACCTCATGTTAGAGCTGCAAGACAGCCCTCCCCTACGGGGAGGCAACTGCCGCCTGCAGGACTCTTCTACCTAGGCTGGCGTCCGCCGAAGCATAGGTATGCACCTGATAATGTTTGGTGAAAGTGTGCAGACTCGACCAGGTAGCTGCCTGGCACACCTGTTGAGCCGTAGCCTGGTGTCGCAATGCCCAGGACGCACCCACGGCTCTGGTAGAATGGGCCTTTAGCCCTGACGGAACCTGAAGCCCCGCAGAACGGTAGGCTTCAAGAATTGGTTCTTTGATCCATCGAGCCAGGGTGGCCTTAGAAGCCTGCGACCCCTTGCGCTTACCAGCGACAAGGACAAAGAGTGCATCCGAACGGCGCAGGGGCGCTGTGCGGGAAATGTAGATTCTGAGTGCTCTCACCAGATCCAACAAATGTAAATCCTTCTCATACCGATGAACTGCATGAGGACAAAACGAAGGCAAAGAGATATCCTGATTAAGATGAAAAGAGGATACCACCTTCGGGAGAAACTCCTGAATGGGGCGCAGCACTACCTTGTCCTGGTGGAAGACCAGGAAGGGAGCCTTGGATGACAGCGCTGCCAGCTCAGACACTCTCCGAAGAGATGTGATCGCTACCAGAAAAGCCACTTTCTGTGATAGCCTAGAAAGTGAAACCTCCCTCAGAGGCTCGAAGGGCGGCTTCTGGAGGGCAACTAGTACCCTGTTCAGATCCCATGGATCTAACGGTCGCTTGTACGGGGGTACGATATGACAAACCCCCTGCAGGAACGTGCGCACCTTGGAAAGTCGTGCTAGACGCTTCTGAAAAAAGACAGATAGCGCCGAGACTTGCCCTTTAAGGGAGCCGAGCGACAAACCTTTTTCTAACCCAGATTGGAGGAAAGAAAGAAGGATAGGTAATGCAAATGGCCAGGGAGACACTCCCTGAGCAGAGCAACAGGATAAGAATATCCTCCACGTTCTGTGGTAGATCTTAGCAGACGTGGGCTTCCTAGCCTGTCTCATGGTGGCAACGACCCCTTGGGATAAGCCTGAAGACTCTAGGATCCAGGACTCAATGGCCACGCAGTCAGGTTGAGGGCCGCAGAATTCCGATGGAAAAACGGCCCTTGGGACAGTAAGTCTGGTCGGTCTGGCAGCGCCCACGGTTGGCCGACCGTGAGATGCCACAGATCCGGATACCACGCCCTCCTCGGCCAGTCTGGAGCGACGAGTATGACGCGGCTGCAGTCGGATCTGATCTTGCGTAGCACTCTGGGCAAGAGTGCCAGAGGTGGAAACACATAAGGGAGCCGGAACTGCGACCAATCTTGCACTAGGGCGTCTGCTGCTAGAGCTCTTTGATCGCGAGACCGTGCCATGAAGGTTGGGACCTTGTTGTTGTGCCGAGACGCCATTAGATCGACGTCCGGCCTTCCCCATCGGCGACAGATTTCCTGAAACACGTCCGGGTGAAGGGACCATTCCCCTGCGTCCATGCCCTGGCGACTGAGGAAGTCTGCTTCCCAGTTTTCTACGCCGGGGATGTGAACTGCGGATATGGTGGAGGCCGTGGCTTCCACCCACATCATAATGCGCCGGACTTCCTGGAAGGCTTGCCGACTGCGAGTCCCGCCCTGGTGATTGATGTATGCCACCGCTGTGGAGTTGTCCGATTGAATTCGGATCTGCTTCCCTTCCAGCCACTGCTGGAAGGCTAGCAGGGCAAGAAACACCGCTCTGATTTCCAGAACATTGATCTGAAGGCTGGACTCCTGCTGAGTCCACGTACCCTGAGCCCTGTGGTGAAGAAACACTGCTCCCCACCCTGACAGACTTGCGTCTGTCGTGACCACCGCCCAGGACGGTGGTAGGAAGGATCTTCCCTGTGATAATGAGGTGGGAAGAAGCCACCACTGCAGAGAGTCCTTGGCCGTCTGGGAAAGGGAGACTTTCCTGTCCAGGGATTTTGACTTCCCGTCCCATTGGCGGAGAATGTCCCATTGAAGTGGACGCAGATGAAACTGCGCAAACGGAACCGCCTCCATTGCCGCCACCATCTTCCCGAGGAAGTGCATGAGGCGTCTTAAGGAGGGCGACTGACTCTGAAGGAGAGCCTGCACCCCCGTCTGTAGTGACCTCTGCTTGCTCAGCGGAAGCTTCACTATCGCTGAGAGAGTATGAAACTCCATGCCAAGATACGTTAGTGATTGGGTCGGTGACAGATTTGACTTTGGGAAGTTGATGATCCACCCGAACGCCTGGAGAGTCTCCAGTGCAAAATTCAGGCTGAGTTGGCATGCCTCCTGAGAGGGTGCCTTGACCAATAGATCGTCCAAGTAAGGGATCACAGAGTGTCCGTGAGAGTGCAAGACTGCTACCACTGCTGCCATGATCTTGGTGAACACCCGGGGGGCTGTCGCCAGACCAAATGGCAGAGCCACGAACTGAAGATGTTCGTCTCCTATCACGAAGCGCAGAAAGCGTTGGTGCTCCGTAGCAATCGGCACGTGAAGATAAGCATCTTTGATGTCTATTGACGCTAGGAAATCTCCTTGGGACATTGAGGCAATGACTGAGCGGAGGGATTCCATCCGGAACCGCCTGGCGTTCACATGCTTGTTGAGCAGTTTTAGGTCCAGAACGGGACGGAAGGAGCCGTCCTTTTTTGGAACCACAAAGAGGTTGGAGTAAAATCCTCGGCCCCGTTCCAGAGGGGGGACAGGGATCACGACTCCTTCTGCTCTTAGAGAGTCCACCGCCTGCAGCAGGGCATCTGCTCGGTTGGGGTGTGGGGAGGTTCTGAAGAACCGAAGTGGAGGCCGAGAACTGAACTCGATTCTGTACCCGCGAGACAAAATGTCTGTTACCCACCGGTCCTTGACCTGTGACAGCCAAATGTCGCAAAAGCGGGAGAGCCTGCCACCGACCGAGGATGCGGAGGGAGGAGGCCGAAAGTCATGAGGTAGCCGCCTTGGAAGCGGTTCCTCCATTTGCTTTCCTGGGGCGTGAGTGAGCCCGCCAGGAATCTGAGCTCCCTTGTCCTTTCTGAGTCCCTTTGGACGAGGAGAATTGGGGCTTGCCCGAGCCTCGAAAGGACCGAAACCTCGACTGCCACTTTTTCTGTTGAGGTTTACTTGCTCTGGGCTGTGGTAAGGAAGAGTCCTTACCCTTGGACTGTTTTATGATTTCAGCCAATGGCTCACCAAACAGTCTGTCTCTAGATAATGGCAAGCTGGTTAAGCATTTTTTGGAACCAGCATCTGCTTTCCAGTCCTTTAACCATAAGGCTCTGCGCAAAACCACAGAATTGGCGGCCGCCATAGAGGTACGGCTCGTAGACTCTAGGACAGCATTGATAGCATAGGTCGCAAACGCAGACATTTGCGAAGTTAGGGACGCCACCTGTGGCACTGCTGGATGCATGATAGCATCCACCTGTGCTAAACCCGCTGAAATAGCCTGTAGTGCCCACACGGCCGCGAATGCTGGAGCAAACGACGCGCCGATAGCTTCATAGACAGATTTCAACCAAAGGTCCATCTGTCTGTCATTGGCATCTTTAAGTGAAGCGCCATCTTCTACTGCGACTATGGATCTAGCCGCCAGCTTGGAAATTGGGGGATCCACCTTTGGGCACTGGGTCCAGCGTTTGGCCACTTCAGGGGGAAAAGGATAACGGGTATCCTTAGAACGTTTAGAGAAACGCTTGTCTGGATGAGCGTCGTGCTTTTGGATTGATTCTCTGAAGTCAGAGTGGTCCAAAAAAGCACTTAATTTACGCTTGGGATACAGGAAATGGAACTTCTCCTGCTGTGCAGCTGCCTCCTCTGCAGAAGGGGCTGGGGGAGAAATATCCAACAGCCTATTAATCGCCGATATAAGGTCATTAACCATGGCGTCACCATCAGGGGCATCCAGATTGAGAGGGGCCTCAGGATTAGACTCCTGATCACCGTCCTCAGTCTCATCACAGAGAGACTCTTCTCGCTGAGACCCTGAGCAGTGTGATGACGTCGAGGGTCTTTCCCAGCGAGCACGCTTAGGCTGCCTGGGACTGTCATCTGAGTCAGAGACTTCAGCCTGTGATGCTTGAGACCCCCTTGAAGTACGGATTAGTTCCAACTGAGGGGGACCAGTGAGCATAGCCACAGCAGTGTCCATAGTCTGAGGAACTGGCCTGGCCTGCAAGGTCTCCAGGATCCTTGACATAGCCTCAGACATTTTATCAGCAAACACTGCAAAGTCTGTCCCCGTCACCGGGGCAGGGTTCACAGGCGTCTCTGCCTGGGCTACCACCACAATAGGCTCTGGCTGGCGAAGTGCCACTGGGACTGAACATTGCACACAATGTGAATCATTGGAGCCTGCTGGTAGATTAGCCCCACATGCAGTACAAACAGTGTACACAGCCCGTGCCTTGGCAGCCTTGCGTTTTGCGGATGACATGTTGCTGCGTCCTCAGAGCAGTACAGAGTGTCCAGCCAGAAGCGACCTTACAGTGCACTATATAAATATATATATATATATATATATATATATGGTACCAATAAAGAAGTACACTAATATATCACTGAGGCACTAGTGGGGCCTGCACTACTGTGCAGCTTACCACCCGCTTAGGAGCGGTGTGTGGTCGCCAGAAATCCCTCTAGTCTGGGTCTCCCAGAGCCTGCTGCCTCCTTCCAGCCAGATCGCATGTGTAATGGCTGCCGGCGTCCTTGTGGAGAGGGGGGGCGGGCCCTGGGCGTACACCGACGAAGAGCGGGAAGTCTGCTTCCCCTTGTGCCTAGTGAGAGGGCTGGAGCATGTAAATAAGGCTCCAGCCCTCGGCGCAGCCATTGAGCAGCGTCTCTCCCCTACCCTGATTGACAGGGTGGGGGCGGGAACGAAGCGGCGCTAGGCCGCAGAAGCCGGGGGCTAAAGTTAAAAACGCCGCCGCCGTACAAGCGCGGTCGGCGCCAAGCCCCCGGCGCACTACAAGTCGCAGCTGCGCCGCCGCTCCAGGAGCGGTCGGCGCAGTAGTTCCCAACACACAATCGTCACTCAGCAAAGCTGCAGTGACCTAACCCCCAGCGTACAGCGCCACTGTCCCCGGCGCACTATAACGCTCAGCAAGCCCTGAGAGTGTCCGTGCCTGCCGGGGACACAGAGTACCTGAAGTTGCAGGGCCATGTCCCTGAACGGCACTCCCGCTCCCAATCCAGCAGGTTCTATGGGTCTGTGGATGGAGCCCGGCCCCAGGGCTTGGGGGCCGGCAGGATCCCACTTCCACAGAGCCCCTCAGGGGGATGTGGAAGGAAAACAGCATGTGGGCTCCAGCCTCCGTACCAGCAATAGGTACCTCAACCTTACAAGCACCATCACGGGTGAGAAGGGAGCATGCTGGGGGCCCTATATGGGCCCTCTTTTCTTCCATCCGATAGAGCCAGCAGCTACTGCTGACTACAAACAGTGGAGCTATGCGTGGATGTCTGACCTCCTTCGCACAAAGCAGAAAACTGGTGAGCCAGTGATCCCACTGGGGGTGTATAGCCAGAAGGGGAGGGGCCTTACACTTTTTAGTGTAATTGCTTTGTGTGGCCTCCGGAGGCAGTGCTATACACCCAATCGTCTGGGTCTCCCAATAGAGCGCCGAAGAAAAGATTTTACTGTGAGAACCCAAAATCTTCTTTTCTCTGTTGGGGGACACAGGAAATCTTGGGATGTCCCAAAGGAAAGAACATAATGGACTAGAAAAATAGAAGAGCAGAGGTGAGATTCTCAGTTTGGAAACCAGCCAAGCACTGTAATTTGCAAAACCTTTCTGCCTAGGCACAAAACTGCCAAGGAAGAAAGGTAAAAAAGAAAGGAGACAACTTCGATCTCTTGAAGGTTGATCCAAATTGTTTGCTATCTTGACCCAGTGTCTAATTGTCTGGAGCATGCTGTTTCGATTCACATGAACAAGAGTCCCCATCTCTGTAGAAAAGTTCTCTGCTGTTTTTCTTGGAACTCGATCACTGACTTTCCACTACATGTTGCCCTTCATCCAAGCGATTCCCTTTGTATAACAGCCTCTTCCTAGTATCTTAGTTTTGGTCTGGTGGCAGTGTTCATTCCTCTTTTTTCGTAAGCGACCTTTCAGATCATCGGAAGATCTTTATGATGGATGCTAGTTTGCTGAGTTGGGAACTGTATTCCAGTTCAGGATGGCAGTTAGGCTCAGTTCACACACTGCGTTTTTTTTACGCTGCGTGTGTTTTTTGCGGCAAGAAACGCACAAAAACACACCCGCGTCAAAAAACGCGGCAAAAATGCATGCGTTTTTACCGCGTTTTTGCTCACTGCGTTTTTATGCGTTTTTTTTTATCAGTTTACAATGCCATTAAAGATTGTTGAAAAAAAAAAAAAAAAAAAAAAAAAAAAAGGTCTGATGTCATTTCCTTCTTCAATATGTTCTTCATTCTCCACTAGTGTATGCAGGAGAACAGACAGCTGAAGAACTACAAGGCTCAGCATGCTCCATCCAGGACTGTATGCTGGGGGAGAGGCAGGGGGAGCAGAACTACAAGGCTCAGCATACTCCATCCAAAAATGACGTGGGCTTCACCATATTTTTGTATGTTAGCCGGATACAGCAGGCAGGTACGGGCTGCCCCCAACCCCCAGCTGCCTATGTGTACCCGGCTGACGTGGGCTTCGCCCAATTTTTGAGTCCAGCCAGGTACAACTAGGCAGCTGGGGATTGGAATCCGCAATGCAGGGTGCCCAAGCTTTCTGGGCACCCTCGCTGTGAATTGCAGTCCGCAGCCACCCCAGAAAATGGCGCTTTCATAGAAGCACCATCTTCTGGCGCTGTATCCAACTCTTCCAGCTGCCCTGGTGACGGGTGGCTCACTGGGTAATAATGGGGTTAGGGCTAGCTGTGTATTATCAGTTGGCCCTAAGCCTGAAATTCATGAATTCATGATGTCACGCCAATATTAGACATGGTCACCATGAATTTCTAGTAAAGATAAAAAAAAAAAAAAAACAACACAGAAAAACATTTTTATTAGAAATAAAACACAACACAATTAGTGACTCCATCTTTATTGAAATAAAGAACCCCCCTCTGCAGTAATCCTGGGTCAAGGGTCCCGCGCCATCCAATCCGGATCCAATATCATCTGATCGGTTTGCTGGAAGGCAAAGCGATCAGATGTGTCAGGTTCAAGGGCCTGAATCACATGACACAGCAGCTGATTGTATAAACGGCTTTTATACAATCAGCTGATGCATCAGTGCAAAAAACAAAAAAAAAAAAAAAAAAAAAAAAAAAAAAACTACACACGTCTGTGCAGCGTCGAACTGACTACCGGAGGAAACTCCAGTAATGCCAGGCCTGGACTCAGGTACCTGCACTGCACTCCGGAGCTCTCACCTGAGCTCCGGCGTGCAGCCTGGACTTTACAGCGAGCGCCGAGTGATTGATTCCCCGGCACTTGCGGTTCAGTTCATGACAGCTGCAGACAGGCCGGGGTAATCGCTGGTGCTTTCACCTGAACTCCGGAGATCACCCCGGCCTGTCTGCAGCTGTCATTAACTGACTGCAAGCGCCGGGTAATCAGTCACTCTGCGCTCGCTCGCTGTACAGTCTAGGCTGATGCATCAGTGCAAAAAAAAACAACTACACACGTCCATGCTGACTCCTGTCCGACCGCTGCAGGAGCTGCCAGGAATCAGTGATGAAGTCTCCTGACAGCATCAGCTGATAGCCGGCCGGCGTCACCGCAAGACTTACGATCAGCTGATGCGTCAGGTGACCGCATCAGGTGATCACCGCCAGGTTCTGCAGCTATCGTATGTGCCTGGGAGCCGGCACACAGCTGGAACGGGGGTGGCGGTACCGAGAAGAGGAGCTTGGAGCATGGCACCAGTAGTCTGCAGACAGGTGAGTATGAGATTTTTCTACTGTTTACTTTTGATTTAGCAGCCGCTTCCACCTCCCGCACGGAAGCGGACATGGCACCGGGCGGGAAATGGAAGCAGCGGTGGCGGTACCGGGAGGATTCACGCTTCTGTGTTTACTGACAGAAGGCATCCTCTTCCTGTACATGTCACTTTTCTACCCAGCCCTTGCGTTTATAGCTGCGTTTTTAGTCATAAAAACGCACTAAAACGCAGCTAAATTTGTAATTTGCGGTTTTCATTGTGTTTTTGAACATCTCATTGAATTCAATGGGTGGAAAACGCAGTGAAAAACGCAAAAATAATTGACATGCTGCGTTTTTGTGGTGCCCACAAAAACGCAGCTAAAAAAAACAAAAAAAAAAAACGCTGTGTGCAGACAGCAAAAATGAAAACTCAGACTTTGCTGGGGAAGCAAATTCATGCAGTTTTCTGAGCAAAAACGCACCCGAAAAACGCTTTCAGGACATCAGATCTGTTCATTTACCTCTTCCCCTCTAGTTAGGAGCCACACCATTCACTATTCACCAAGGAGAACACAATCCTGATTGGTCACAGCAGAGGTATCTGGTTATGTACTCAACAATGTGTGCCGGTGTATTTAGTAGTTCACATTTCTGTAGTAAGCTCGGAACCGCCGACTGTATATTCAGGATGTGATGACCACACTAACCTTGTCCATGAGCTGATGAGCCACAGAAGAAGACTCTAATGTAAACACCTGGAAGAGGAAGATGTCATTATCAGATACAACAATGCAAAACATTTTACTTGTAATAAACAAGAAAACAAAAATATATAAATCCGACATCATTACTTATGGACTCAGGATTCAACTTCAGGTTTGGGATTGCTCCAATCTATACAGATTCCCGATAGCAGTGCCTTCAGTACCAGTCTGGTGGTAGCAGACTACAGCCAGACTTGTGCTATGCTGGAGAGGTCCAGACTCCAATGCTGTAATAATGGGGGCTGCAAATCACATACAGGCTACTGTTATAGGTGTCACTGAACAGCCAGAAGTCAATGCTATGGGGTGGGACACTGACTGTCACTATTGTGGGGTGAGGGCACAATATGTCACTATTGGGAATGTGCCGGATATTAATACTGTGAATATGAAGGGGAACTTACATGTCACCAGTATGGGGGGCACTGGATGTAAATACTGTAAGAGACTTTACTTTCCTTTTTAAAGGTAAAGTGTCACAAATTGTTTATCTAATGTTTCGACTTAATGTTAAAAAGTTTATTTATTGAGATTATAGCAACATGTGACATTAAAACTTAACTTTTAATTGGGTTCTATAAAATTGTATCTATATGTGAAAAACCGTGATCCACACACCGATTTAAAACCTGAAAGTGGTGAGGCCAATCAAGGATTATGGCGCCATCACCTTCATTCAAAGAGGGTGAATATTAAATTCGCCCAAAACATATAACACAGGTGAACAGAAGGGTGAGATACCCTATATAAGAGTGTCCCCTCCAATGTTAATAGCTGGGGAAATGATGGATATATATGACCTACAATAATATAGGAGGTCTATGTCAAATACCCCAGAAAAAATCTATCATAGATGATATTAGGCATAAATAAATGCCTCCATAGCTTATAGATCGCACGCTGTGAATTCACAAACTAAGGGACACCTTAATAGGCATACACAATGAAAATTGCAGTATCCAACAGATGGTGACTATTGGTTAATATAGTACTTACAACAACCACTTTGTCAATCAATCAACAAAAATGATATGGATACTGCAAAAGTATTAAAGACACATAATTGGAATAGTCTCACCCAATTCTTGTATCCCGATAGGGGTCAAGGTTCTCCTGTGTTGCTGAGATCCATATGTCAGGAAAACGGGAGTGGTGGCTTGGTCACTGACCCTGTTAGGGATAAAGCTGACCCTTCTTCCACATAAAGCTCCCGCCCTGACAAGGGCAGTCCACAGCTGGCCCTGTTGTGGCAAGCCCCAATATCCAGACCAAGTGCCTCCCGACGCGTTTCTCATCATATGTTCATCAGGGGAGACATATGGCACTTGAAAATAGCGGCGATGGCTCGATATAGAGCTCAACCCTGCATGGCCTGGTATCAAAGATAGAACATTGGCAGGGCGGGAGCTTTATGTGGAAGAAGGGTCAGCTTTATCCCTAACAGGGTCAGTGACCAAGCCACCACTCCCGTTTTCCTGACATATGGATCTCAGCAACACAGGAGAACCTTGGCCCCTTTCGGGATACAAGAATTGGGTGAGACTATTCCAATTATGTGTCTTTAATATTTTTGCAGTATCCATATCATTTTTGTTGATTGATAGACAAAGTGGTTGTTGTAAGTACTATATTCACCAATAGTCACCATCTGTTGGATACTGCAATTTTCATTGTGTATGCCTATTAAGGTGTCCCTTAGTTTGTGAATTCACAGCGTGCGATCTATAAGCTATGGAGGCATTTATTTATGCCTAATATTATCATCTATGATAGATTTTTTCTGGGGTATTTGACATAGACCTCCTATATTATTGTAGGTCATATATATCCATCATTTCCCTAGCTATTAACATTGGAGGGGACACTCTTATATAGGGTATCTCACCCTTCTGTTCACCTGTGTTATATGTTATGGGCGAATTTAATATTCACCCTCTTTGAATGAAGGTGATGGCGCCATAATCCTTGATTGGCCTCACCACTTTCAGGTTTTAAATTGGTGTGTGGATCACGGTTTTTCACATATATATACAATTTTATAGAACCCAATTAAAAGTTAAGTTTTAATGTCACATGTTGCTATAATCACAAAATTATACATGTAAGAGTTCTCTTCTGCTACCTACTGGTGTGGATAGTTTTGCTATTTTTATAAAGTTTATTTATTAGTGAATAATAATATTAAACAATGTAAAAAAACTGTTTTGAACTTTTTAACTCCGCCATTTGAGCTGTCATTTTTATTAGCTGGTGAGTAAATGTCAGAGCACGACACACACAGCAAATACAGCATAAATATAGGAGACTGTGATCGGTGTCAGATCCCATCGCTTATACTGTGGATCCCTCAGCTCTGAAGTGGGCACACTACCTGGTGTGCCTAGATCACAGAGGAAAGTTAGCCCGGCACTGTGCACTGGGTTATATCTTCCCTCGTTCACCTGTAATGACTCTGAAATGAGCTTAGCCCATCATGTCATTGCGGCGCTAACCTCATAGTAACTACTGGAGAGCACAGAACCAGGCACCAACGCTGCAGCTATTTCCAGTGACATGTACTCATTGTTTGATGAAGTCACCACCACAGTCCTGGTGTCTGGAACATCAAAGTGCTCTCTGCTAACTACTGTGATCTGAGCAGGGAAGTCAGTTCATTGCAGCACTCAGATGGACGTAATTACCAGTCAACACAGGTCCGGGCACCATCCATGACTGCGGCAGTGACTTCATCCAGTAGCGAGCAGAAATCAAAGAACAAAATCACCACCTCACTGCTGGTACCTGTATCTGACTGGTAATTACTGTGGTTTGAAAACCACGAGAACTCAGATCACAGTAATTATCATTTGAGCAGTGTATCTAATCCCATGTGTGATACAGTCCATAGAGCCATGTATCTAACCCTAACATGCGTGATGCAGTCCACATAATCAAGTATCGAATCCTACCATGTGTAACAGTCCGCAGACCTAAGTATCTATTCCTATAGTGTGTGATACAGTCCACAGAGCCATATATTTAATCTCATCATTTGCTATACAGCCTGCTGAGCCATGTACCTAATCTTCTCATGTGTGTTACAGTCCACTGAACATCTTATGCTACCATGTGATACTATCGGGTGAATTGTGTATCTAATCCTATCATGTGTGATACAGTCCCCAGCACCATGAGTCTAATCCCATCAACTATGAAAAAAGTACACATATCAATGATCTAATCCTATCATTTGAGATACCGTCTGCTGCGCCATGTATCTAATTCTATCATGTGAAATACTAACTGCTAAACTGAGTAATTACTTTGATATGGGCAGTGCAGCTGCATTGATATGACTGCTACACTAAGATCTCTGTAAAGATCAGTGAGCAAGCACAGCGTCAACTAACAAAATCAGTGCTGCCAGTCGTCTTCGGTGACATTATCCCCATGTCGCTATAACCTTGCAGTCAGCAGTAATTTCTCAGCACTATGATCTAAAAATTAATTCTCCTTTATCGTTTTGCAAACACCCAGACAGGGAGGAGACGTCAGATGCCTGGGAGCAGATCCCACCCATATTTACTGCTGTTGTAACGTAAGCTAACACTACACTATACTTTTGGAACAAATTTCAGTGGTTGCTGCCCCTAGTATGTAACAGAAGAAAAACGGATTTTTGTGTTCTCACCGTAAAATCGCTTTCTCTTAGCCATCATTGGGGGACACAAGACCATAGGTGTTATGCTGCCTATCCATAGGAGGACACTAACTAGATGCAAAAGCATAGCTCCTCCTCTGCAGTATACACCCCCTGGCTGGGCCAGGCAACCTCAGTTTTAGTACGCAAGCAGTAGGAAAAAAAACAGTAAAAACTTCTCAACAGAGGAACATGAGAAAAGAAGATTCATAACCAAATAAGGTACTGAGAGAACCAAGGCCCAACAGGGCAACAGGGTGGGTGCTGTGTCCCCCAATGATGGCTAAGAGAAAACGATTTTACGGTGAGTACACAAAAATCCGTTTTTCTCTGACGCCTCATTGGGGGACACAGGACCATGGGACGTCCTAAAGCAGTCCATGGGTGGGAAACATAAAAGACGACAACACAACCCAAGGACTAGGAACCAGTCCCAGACAGCCTGGAGCACCTACTGAGAGAGGTGCTCTACTGCCGTTTGCAGAATTTTCCTACCCAGATTTGCCTCAGCTGAAAACTGGGTATGGACTCTCTAATGCTTTGAAAACGTATGTACGCTAGACCAGGTCGCAGCCTTACACACCTGTTCCACTGAAGCCTGATGCCGAATGGCCCACAAAGCGCCAACTGCTCGGGTGGAATGAGCCCGCAGCCCACTAGGAATGGGCTTGAGTTGCAAGCGGTAGAATTCCTGGATCGCAGAGCGAATCCAGCGAGCCAGAGACGCCTTTGAAGCTGCCTGTCCCTTTTTAGGCCCCTCAGGAATGACAAACAAAGAGTCCATTTTCCTAAAAGGGGGCTGTCCTGGATATGCAATATCTGAGAGCTCTGACGAGGTCTAACGAATGCAGCGACCTTTCCACCCTATGAACTGGGCGTGGACAAAAGGAAGGCAGAACAATGTCCTCGTTCAAATGAAATGGGGTAGGAACCTTTGGAAGAAAATCTGGAAGGGGGCGCAGAACCACCTTGTCCTGGTGAAAGATCAGAAAAGGCTCACGGCAAGAGAGTGCTGCCAGCTCCGAAACCCGTCTGATGGACGTAATTGCCACCAGGAATGTTACCTTCCAGGACAGAAGAGCAAGGGAGGATTCCTTGAGAGGTTCAAAGGGAGACCTCTGGAGTCCGTCCAGAACGAGATTGAGGTCCCATGGGTCCAGCGGCCGTTTGTACGGGGGAACTAGATGGGAAACGCCCTGGAGGAAGGTCTTGACTTGCGGTTTTGAGCCAGGCGGCATTGGTAGAAGATTGAGAGCGCTGAGATCTGCCCTTTAAGGGAACTGAGAGCCAACCCCGCTTGCAAGTCAGACTGTAAAAAGTCGAGAATTCTGGGGATGGCCAGAGCCATAGGCTGCACATTAGTTTCCCTGCACCATGAAAGGAAGATTTTCCACGTACGGTGGTAAATGCGGGATGAAGCAGGCTTTCGGGCGCTGATCATGGTGGAAATAACCGCGGGGGAGAATCCCGCTCTTGTTAATACCCATGTCTCAATGGCCATGCCGTCAGCTTCAGGGCTCTGGAGTTCTGATGGGAAATGGGCCCTTGGGACAGCAAGTCTGGGATGTCTGGAAAGCGCCACGGTACGTCTGCGAGCATTTGTACTAATTCGGCGTACCAGGCGCGCCTGGGCCAGTCCGGTGCTATCAGTATCACCAGGACTCCCTCTGCCTTGATCTTCCTGATTACCCGCGGCAGCAGGGGTAGAGGTGGAAATATGTAAGGCAGGCGGAAGTGGTGCCAGGAGCAGACTAGAGCATCCGCGGGTCGCGTGACCTGGCTATGAACGCGGGTACCTTTGCGTTCAACCTTGAAGCCATTAGATCCACGTCTGGTGTGCCCCAGCGAGTGCAGATGTGTAGAAACACTTCTGGGTGGAGAGACCATTCTCCGGCGGCCAGGCCTTGGCGACTTAGAAAGTCTGCTGCCCAGTTCTCTACCTCCGGTATCTGTACCGCTGATATCACTGACCCCATCGATTCGGCCCAGCTGAGGATTTTGTGGGCCTCGAGATAAGCCGCTTTGCTGCGGGTGCCCCCCTGCCGATTGATATAGGCTACAGCTGTCACATTGTCCGATTGGACTCGAATCTGATGACCCACTAGCAGAGGGCAGAACGCCCTGAGCGCGAGGAAGATCGCGCGGATTTCCAGGATGTTTATGGGTAGGGAAGACTCCTGGGGCGTCCAACGTCCTTGAGCAGTGTGGTGCCGGTACACTGCTCGCCAGTCTAGGAGGCTGGACTTCGTGGTCAGGACCAGCCAGTTCACTGGGAGAAAGGATCTCCCCTTCGATAGGGGTGAGGACCGAAGCCACCAGCAGAGTGCGTACCTGACTGAAGGCGTCAGGTGAAGATGTCTGTCCGGGGAGAAGAGGCTCTTGTCCCAGGCCGCTAGAAGGGCTAGCTGCAGTGGGCGGAGGTGCAGTTGAGCAAAGGGTACTGCTTCCATAGCCGCCATCATCCTGCCGAGTACCTTCATGCTGAATCAAATGGAGCGAGATGGAGGACGTAGAAGGCAGCGTACCGCTCGTTGAAGAGCGATCGCCTTGTCCAGGGGGAGGTAGATCAAGCCCCGACGGGTGTCCAGGGACATGCCCAGGAAGGTGATGGATCGTGATGGGATCGGGGATGATTTGTCTAGATTCACTAGCCACCCTAAGCGGGATAGTGTGTTCACAATGATCTGTACGCTGGCTGAGCAGTCGCGGAAGGAGGGGGCCTTGATGAGGAGGTTGTCCAAGTAAGGGAGAACGACTACTCCCCTGGCGTGAAGGACGCTCATGGCGGCCGCCATGACTTTGGTGAAGACCCTTGGTGCAGTGGCAAGGCCAAAGGGTAGAGCTACGAATTGAAAGTGGGAGTCCTGAACTGCGAAAGCGGAGGAATTTTTGGTGATCTGGGGCGATGGATATGTGCAGGTACGCCTATGTCTATGGAGGCGACGAATTCCCCTTAAACCATGGATGCAATAATGGACCTTAGGGACTCCATTCTGAATCTCCGTACGTGCACATATTTGTTCAGGTGTTTGAGGTCCAGGATGAGTTGAACTGACCCATCCTTTTTGGGGACCACAAAGCGGTTGGAATAAAAACCTCTGACGGGACAGGTATTATCACTCCTGCTGTTTGGAGCGAGTGGATTGCTGAGGAAAAAAAAACCTTTGCGTCGTTTGAGTCTTTGGGGGTTTGAGAGAAAGAACCGACTCGGGGGTCGGGTCCGAAAATCTATGTGGTAACTGGAAGACACAAGGTCTCGCACCCATTTGTCGTCTGTGGCGGCAGCCCAGATGTGTTGAAAGCCGCAATCGACCTCCTACAATGAGTGTGTCTTCCGGGGTGCCAAAGGAGTCATGAGGGGGGAAAACATCGTGGACGAGTCTCCCTAATCCTGGACTGTTTCGGTCTAGGCTGCCATGACGAAGTGGGTTTCGGGGAGAGCTGAGGTCGGTCGGTCCGTGCGTAGTCCGCGGTTGGTGGCGGGGGACAGCACGGGATGTCGACTACCCAAATGAGTTCCGAAAGGAGCGGAACGAGGACGTCTGGTGAAGGTCGTCCTGGACTTCAGCTGGGGGAGGGAGGTACTCTTTCCTTACGTGGCGTCAGAAATGAGCTTGTCCAGCCGTTCACCAAACAATCGGTCTGGAAAAAAGGGAAGGCCCGTGAGAGACTTCTTGGAGGCAGAGTCCGCTCGCCATTGTCGGAGCCAGAGAGCTCTACGAATGGCTATGGTATTTGAGGCGGCAAACGCTGCGCAGGTAGCAGCGTCCATGGAGGCCTGCATGAGGTACTCCGCCGCAGCGGCAATTTGAGCTGTTACCTCTGTGAAGGTATGAGTGAACTGGGATTCCTCAAGCGAAGTGTTAACGGATTCTGGCCAGACCGAGATCGCCTTTGCGACCCACACAGAGGCAAAGGAGGGCGAGAGGGAGGAACCCGCAGCCTCAAAAGCAGAGCAGGCGAGGTGCTCCACCTGTCTGTCGGGTCCTTGAAGGAGGAACCATCGGGCAAAGACAGGAGCGTCTTTGTGGTAAGGCGGGAGACCGGGGGGGTCAACTGAGGGCAGATCAGCCCAGCCCTTAGGGGCAGGTGAGGCAAAAGGGTACCGGGACTCCATGATTTTTCGGTTACCGAAGCGCCTGTGAGGCTTCTCCCTTTGTTTTGTGAGGATATCCTGAAACTCTGGGTGATGAGCGAAAACCTTTTGGGGTTTCCTTGCCCTCTTAAAGGAGACCGCATGGTCAGTGGTAGTGGATGGGGGATCTTCCACATGCAGAGTTTGGTTGATTGCTGCTATAAGGGAGTATATTGTAGTTTGATCATCTGGGGAGGCTGAAACCAAGGAATCCTCTTGGTATAAACAGCATTCTCCCTCCTCCAGCTCTTCAGAAACCGTGGAGCGTGTGGGAGAGCCTGCCCTGTGTGCTCTCGAAGGAGAGCCCTGGGAGTCATGAGAGAGTGCTGGAGACACCCGGCCGTGTGCTCTTTTCCTGATCCCTGCAACCGGTGAAGCATGTGCCCGGATTACCTCAGAAGGATCCTCCATAGGGGTATCCTCAGGCTGCGTTCCGTCCAGGGGCCCAGAAGGGTGTGGAGGACGACATTGCATAGCCAGCACCAGGTTCTATGACAGTTTTTCCATGGATTGGGACAGAAACTGTGCCCATTCCTGTGGGCTGGGAGCCCTAGGCTCAGGGCTGAAGGTTGCGGCGCCGTGGTGGCGGGGGGGTCTTGGGGGGCTATAGGGACACAGGAACCACAGAGAGAAGAGAAGAGGTGTGTTTACGTGGTAGCTCAGCGTGGCAGGCAGTGCAGGCTGAATAGTAGACTCTGTGAGCCTTAGCGCTCTTAGTGCCCTTAGAATTCTGCATGTTCCTGATAGGAGTATGCCAGGAGGGGGAGCAATGGTCAGCAGAGCTACAAGTGAAGCAAGTACCTCACCAGAATCAGCCGATGGCCCTGCGTCCTCAGGAAGAAGTAAGCTTGTGGAGATTTTCGCACGCTTTCCTGGGGGGGCTTATCGCGGCTGCGGGGGGGGGGGGGCGGGGCTTAGCGCTAAAAGAGCGTCAAGATTAAGTCAGTGTGCCCCCCTGCTGTCGGTAGCAAAATAGCAAAAAAACGGCGGGAAGGGAGCTTCTGTGACATCTCCCTCCAGTCAGCACACAGCTTGTCACCGAAGGATAATCTATGCCGGCTTTCTGCAATCAGAGCCACAGCCCCCCGCCACCTCTGTGCAGGATTTTTTGCAAACAGCGAGGGACTTCCCCCCCCCCCCCCCACCTCCAGCCAGCAAGCTAGAGAAAAAATTAACACTGTGTGTTCAGGATCCCTGGGGCTCTCCTCCTTGCAATCAGCAAGGGACTTCACCGTTTTTTCTCCCTTTGTCTGGGAAACCAGTCAGGGGGGATCTCACCTTAAACGCTGCCTCAGTCCAGGCAGTGGGATATAGCAGAGTCAGCCTGCTGTGCCCGGTCACACAGTACAATATTCAACTCAGAGCCTGCAAAGAGGGGCTGAGGAATTGTACTTCTGCCCTGGGCTGTGGAAAATCGGTGTTTGTGGGACCCGTCGTCCAGTGAGATGCAGCCCAGGATCCAGCGTCGCAGGAGGGGGTACGTGGAGGCAGCACTCCGCGTTCCCGCCCGTTGATAGTATTGGGAGATCGGTCCCAAAAGGAAACAGTAGCCCTCAAAAGATAACAAAACCTTGAAAGATGTGCCTCCTACAGACAGTAAGGCCAGTTTCACACATCCTTCTTTTTGCCGGTTTCGCGGATCCGGCGCGCTCCCGTACAGTGAATACAGTACAATGACAGCGCAACAAGCGCCAGTCACGTGCTGTCATGTGACCGGCGCATGTGACCCGGAAGTTACAGCGCTGTCATTGTACTGTATTCACTGTACGGGAGCGCGCCGGATCCGCAAAACCGGCAAAAAGAAGGATGTGTGAGTGAGCCCTAAGCTAAAACTGAGGTTGCCTGGCCCGGCCAGGGGGTGTATACTGCAGAGGAGGAGCTATGCTTTTGCATCTACTTAGTGTCCTTCTATGGATAGGCAGCATAACACCCATGGTCCTGTGTCCCCCAATGAGGCGTCAGAGAAATATCTAATTTTTGTACATCATTTTTCATTTTTAATAACCATAAAAATACGGCAAGAAAAACTTAACACTAAATAATTTCCAATTAGCCATGGGTTGAAATTTTTTTGGGAGGATGACACATCCTCTAATGCAGGGTTCCCCAACTCCAGTCCTCGAGGGCCGCCAATAGTGCATGTTTTCAGGATTGCCTTAGCATTGCATGGGTGTTGGAATCATCAACTATGCAGGTGATTAAATTATCCCATGTGCAATACTAAGGAAATACTTAAAACATGCACTATTGGCGGCCCTTGAGGACTGGAATTGGGGGCCCATGCTCTAATGGGTCAGACAAAGCCACATATCAGACGGCCTAGACTGCTATGAAACATTATTATTTCAACTCTAAACTTGAGAAATTAACTTACGAGATTACACAGCAAATATCTTTTCAGATTCACTATTCTATTATACTACACAGTATGTCTAAAAAAACTGAATGCAAGTCATAAAATGAGAAATCAAGAGATCAAACCCATTTGGATAATAAGCAAGATCATTACCTGTGCTGCCCCAACAGAGTGTGCCAGCATGGGCAGTGTGCTGCCATCACTCACACACAAACACACCGTGCTCGGGGTCAAGATCTGGAAGGGAAGGTAATAAACATGTGAAAAACAAGGAAAATCTCAAAATCAAGCTGATCAGATCAATAGCAATCTTGAACACAATATCCTAACATTCAGATAATAGCACACCGCTCCTGGACAGACCCCACTGCTTAATTCTGCACTCAAACTGTGAACGCTGAAATTAGTCAGCGAATGATTAGCTGCAGCGCTCATGTGACAACCTCACCATATGCTCACTGCAGTAGACCAGATGGGAGGAGCAGTGACAATCTGGGAGGGGAGTATCCAGTTTTAGTATTTTTCCCCTTCCCCGGCCCATTAATAAGGGGTTGTCCAGCAGTGGATATTCCCCTGTGACAAGTAATTATAACGGATTCATACATTGCGGTATTTACCGCAGTAAAACTCACCTCCTTTAAAGCTTTCTTGTACTTGTCCATTCTGCATAGATCATTTAGTTCCCCAAATCGTGCACGGTTCCAGGTGATGTGCGCCCCGCAGTGACAGGCAGGACTATCCGTATAACTGGTATCTGCTGCACTAGAATGGTAATATAGGAGACAGAATGGCTATGTGATCTAACTAGAGTATATCCTTTACATGCAGAAGCGGTACATCAGATGGGCCAAGGGGACTAATGCCATCATTTCTGTAGAAAAAGATCTTTGCACACTGCTTCATATTTATCAATTCCATCTGCAGACTGTCTAATCTAATAATGTAATCCACTACACTGGGTGAAAAAAAAGTGTTGGGTCCGCCTGGTGGGCTTCATCCTCTCCGCAGACACTAGGCTGCCCAGTTTTAGCCTAATATGTATCAGATCAACATTTTTACTTTTTAATTTTTTCTTAGTTGTTGTGGACGTCGTCCACATTTCTTTCTCTATCCCAGGGAGATCACACTGTGCCCTCCACAGTAGTGTACCTTCCTTCAGGTACCATAGGCTCACTGTCCCCAAAAAAAGCTGTGATTGTAGAGTTCTATGAGGCCACCAAGAGGATGACTCACTGAGCGATCGAGGACATCAGGTAGGTATAAACTCCGACTCATACTCCCAGAACTGTCCATTCGCTTATGAATTCACACATCGAGTCTCTTGTGGCAAAAAACTGAGCTGTCTAATGTCTAAGGAGAGGGAATAGCCCACCAGGAAGACAACACGTTTTTCACCCAGTGTCGACCCTCCAAGTGAAAGGGCGTATACCCACTCAATGAGAATCCAACACATTCAATCGCTATACAAAGTTATTAACACATTCCCAGAAATTTCCATGGAATGTAAAAAAGAGAATTTTGTTTACTTACCGTAAATTCTTTTTCTTATAGTTCCGTATTGGGAGACCCAGACAATGGTGTTTAGCTTCTGCCTCCGGAGGACACACAAAGTACTACACTAAAAAGTGTAGCTCCTCCCTCTGAGCTTATACACCCCCTGGAGAACCAGATCAGCCAGTTTAGTGCAAAAGCTGAAGGAGAATAGCCACCCACAAGTAAAGCAGAGCAAGAACCGGAACAACCGGAGACTCTGTCCACGACAACAGCCGGTGATAAAACGCGGAACAAGAAATTGCCAACAGGCAACAGGGAGGGAGCTGGGTCTCCGCTGGAACAGCACTGACAGAGCCGAGACTTGTCCCTTGAGAGAGTTGAGGGACAGTCCCAGCTGCAGACCGGACTGTAGAAAGGACAGAAGGGTCGGCAAGGAAAAAGGCCAAGGAGGATGGCCGGAAGAGCGACACCAGGACAGGAAAATTTTACAAGTCCTGTGATAGATCTTGGTGGAGGAAGACTTACGGGCCCGAGTCATAGTGGAGATGACTTCAGGAGGGATACCAGAAGCCGTCAAGATCCAGGACTCAAGAGCCACGCCGTCAATCTGAGAGCCGCAGAATTCTGGCGGAAAAACGGACCTTGTGAGAGAAGGTCTGGACGGTCCGGAAGATGCCACGGCACCTCTACGGACAGATGGAGCAGGTCTGGGTACCAAGCTCGCCTGGGCCAGTCCGGAGCAATGAGGATGACTCGACGGCCCTCCATTCTGATCTTGCGCAGGACTCTGGGCAAGAGAGCTAGAGGGGGAAACACGTAGGACAGACGAAACTGGGACCAGTCTTGAACCAGAGCGTCCGCGGCGAATGCCTGAGGATCGTGGGAGCGAGATACGTAAACGGGAACTTTGTTGTTGTGACGGGATGCCATTAGGTCCACGTCTGGAGTGCCCCATTTGCGGCAGATTGACTGAAAAACTGCCGGGTGCAGGGACCACTCGCCACTGTCCACGGTTTGACGGCGGAGATAATCTGCCTCCCAGTTTTCCACGCCTAGAATGTGGACTGCGGATATGGTGGACTTTGAGTCCTCCGCCCATTGAAGGATGCGTTGTACCTCCAACATTGCCCGGCGGCTGCGTGTCCCGCCTTGGTGATTGATGTAGGCAACCGCTGTCGCGTTCTCTGACTGGACTCGGATGTGCTTTCCCGCCAACAGGTGGTGAAAAGCTAGGAGAGCCAGAAGCACGGCTCTGGTTTCCAGCACATTGATCGAGAGGGCTTACTCGGACGGAGTCCAAGTGCCCTGCGCTCGGTGGTGGAGACATACCGCTCCCCAGCCGGATAGACTGGCATCCGTGGTGAGGATCACCCATGACAGGGCCAGAAAGGAGCACCCCTGAGACAGAGAGAGGGGCCGAAGCCACCACTGAAGAGAGCTCCTGGTCTGTGGCGACAGAGCCACTAACCTGTGCAAGGAGGAAGGCCGCTTGTCCCAACAGCGGAGAATGTCCAGCTGCAGGGGACGCAGATGGAACTGGGCAAAGGGAACAGCCTCCATTGACGCCACCATCTGACCCAGCACCTGCATCAGGCGCCTGAGGGAATAACGGCGGGGCCTCAGCAGAGAGCGCACCGCCAGTTGGAGGGACTGCTGTTTGACTAAGGGCAACTTCACAAGTGCCGGCAGAGTCTCGAAACTGCATCCCTAGGTACGTGAGACTCTGGGTCGGAGTCAGAGTGGATTTGGGAAGATTGACAAGCCACCCAAATAGGGCTAGAGTGGCGAGAGTGAGCGAGACACTCCGCTGGATGAAGCCTTGACTAGAAGGTCGTCCAGGTAAGGAATCACTGCCAACCCCTGGAGGTGCAGAATCGCAATCACTGCTGCCATGACCTTGGTGAACACCTGAGGGGCCGTGGCTAACCCGAAGGGGAGAGCCACAAATTGGAAATGTTCCTCTCCGATTGCAAAACGTAGCCAACGCTGGTGTGAAACTGCAATTGGCACATGCAGATAGGCATCTCTGATGTCGATGGCTGCCAGGAAATCCCCTTGGGTCATTGAGGCAATGACTGATCGCAGAGACTCCATGCGAAAATACCGCACCTGAACATGCTTGTTGAGAAGCTTGAGATCCAGGATGGGCCGGAAGGAACCGTCCTTTTTGGGGACTAGGAAGAGATTTTAGTAGAAACCTCTGAACCGTTCCCGGGCGGGAACCGGTACAATTACTCCGTTGGCCTGCAAGGATGCCATGACCTGAGAGAAGGCGGCGGCCTTGGAGCAGGGGGGAGTTGACAGAAAAAATCTGTTTGGCGGGCTGGAAGAGAATTCTATCCTGTAGCCGTGGGAGATGATATCCCGCACCCACTGATCGGAGACGTGTTGAAACCACGCGTCGCCAAAGTGGGAGAGCCTGCCACCGACTAAGGATGTTGCTGGAGCGGGCAGATAGTCACGATAGCACCTCCTGCGGTCTTTTGTGGACGCGCTTTTGGGCGTCACTTGGATTTCTGGTCCTTGGCTGAGTTAGTGGACGAGGCCGAGGGCTTAGAGGACGACCAGTTGGAGGAACGAAAGGAACGAAACCTCGACTGATTCCTGCCCTGGACAGGTTTCCTGGTTTTGGTTTGTGGCATGGACGTACTCTTCCCGCCAGTAGCTTCCTTAATAATTTCATCCAGCTGTTCACCGAACAGCCGGGACCCAGCAAAAGGGAGTCCAGCAAGGTACTTCTTTGAAGAAGTATCTGCCTTCCACTCTCGAAGCCACAAGATCCTGCGGATAGCGAGGGAATTAGCCGAAGCCACCGCAGTGCGGTGAGAAGCCTCCAGCATGGCAGACATGGCATAGGATGAAAAAGCTGAAGCTTGGGAAGTTAAGGTAACCATTTCGGGCATAGATTCCCTGGCGAGGGAATGCATCCCCTCTAGAGAAGCAGAGATAGCTTTGAGAGCCCACACTGCTGCAAAAGTCGGGGAGAACGAGGCCCCTGCCGCTTCATATACAGATTTGGCCAGAAGGTCAATCTGGCGGTCAGTGGAATCCTTAAGAGAGGTGCCAACAGCCACCGATACAACGGTCCGGGCTGAGAGTCTAGACACCGGGGGGGTCTACCTTTGGGGAATGAGCCCACTCCTTGACCACCTCAGGTGGAAAGGGAAAACGGTCATCAGAACCACGCTTTGGGAAGCGTTTGTCAGGACAGGCCCTGGGCTTGGTCACAGCGGCCTGAAAACTGGAGTGGTTAAAGAACACACTCTTTGCCCTTTTAGGCGAGGTAAACTGGTGCTTTTCTGCCAGAGAGGGTTGTTCCTCTGATACTGGCGGATTGAGATCCAGTACAGAATTAATGGACGCAATCAAATCACTAACATCTGAGTCACTTTCGGACAGATCAATGGGGTACATGGAGGTGGCCTCCGAGCCCCCCATAAAGGCATCCTCCTCGTCCTGCGAGTCAGTTCCTGAATCAGAGCTGCGGGACGAGGAAGGAGAGGGAACCCTGTGTCTCTTTCTTAGAAGGACGGGGTCTGGGACCAGATGATGAATCCTCTGTGAGCTCCGGTCCTGAGAGACCCCTAGCAGCAGAGGCACCCTGTGAAGGGGGCTGATGCATATTCAGCAAAGTCCTGGACAGAAGTCCCATGGAGTCGGCAAAAGACTGGGAGATAGACCTAGAAAAGGATTCTACCCAAGTCGGGGGTTCAGCAACAGGAGCAGGAGCAGCCTGAGAGACCCCTGGGAGTGAGATTCCAGGCTGAGGCACCGTCAGGTTAGAGCAGGCATCACAATGTGGATATGTGCTCGGTTCAGGCAGTAGGAGCTTACATGCAGTGCATACTGAATACAGCTTTGGAGCCTTGCTCCTCGTGTGAGACATGCTGCTGGAGTGGGGGCTCTGCCAGAGAATGACCCCCAGAGAGTATATACAGAAGTCCACAACCAGAGGTTGTGGCTTACCAGACCGCTGGAGCGGTGTTGTGTGCCCTCCAGATCCCGAAGCCCGGACTCCCAAGCACAGCACCTCAGCAGGGATGCTGCAGACCAGCGCTGCAATGACTGATCGCAGGGGGGGAACGCTGAGAAAATGGCCGCCGGAGCGAAGAGAGGGGGCGGGACTTGCTTGGGAGCGGGATCGGGAGGGCCATAGAGACCTACAGGGGAGGGGACATACACTGCAGTGAGGAGTGTCCCTCCCCTGTGCAGAACGGCCGCCGGGCGGAGCCGAGCCTGTCCCTCTGCATGAGTGACATGCGAGGGCAGAGAAACCGAAACTAGGCCTCCGGCAAAGCCGGGGCCTAAATTTGAGCGGTGCGGCCGGCGCGCAGGCACCATCGGCGCGGTTCTCAGGCGACAGCCAGAGAACCCACCGGAAATGTCATAAAACACAATCAGCACACTCTCCCACAACAATAAAGTACAGGGACCCCCAACATATAAACGCCTCAGGTACTTAGCTTGCTGAGACGCAGGGTTCCAAGTCCCTGGGGATGAGTGCTCCGGTCCAGCAGGATCCTGAAGGGCTGCGGATGGAGACCGGTCTCCTGCCAAGCATGGAGAACCGTGCTGGCTCCCACTTCAAGCCAGAGCCCAGGAGGGATGGTGAAGGAGCGCGGCATGTAAGACTCCAGCCTTGGAATCAACCTTAACAACACCGCCAACACAGTGGGGTGAGAAGGGACATGCCGGGGGTCCAGACTTGGACCCGCTTTTCTTCAAACTCTTTCCAAAAATCAAAAATCAGATGAGAATGCATGTGTGGCTGTATGCCTCCTGAACACAAAGCGATAAACTGGCTAGATCTAGTTCTCCAGGGGGTGTATAAGCTCAGAGGGAGGAGCTACACTTTTAAGTGTAGTACTTTGTGTGTCCTCCGGAGGCAGAAGCTAAACACCATTGTCTGGGTCTCCCATAGGAACGATAAAGAAAATGAATTTGCTTTACCCTTGGGTCCCCAGCAAGTTACACATTGTGCCCGAGAGATATTTTTTGACTCAAATATCAGTTAAAAAAAAAAAGCAAAACTAACAAACTTCCAACATTAAATTTGTTCTTAAAGAGAATCTGTCAGCTGGATTTCAGCCTCAAAAATACTTATATGCACATGCAGCTTTTTCACAGACAATACCAGCCATATCTTTACAGGGCCAGTCCATTCCTCAATCATTGAGAAATCAGCATTTTAATTGATATGCAAATGAAGCTGAAGAGATATTTATAGATTTGAAGCCTCTGTCACTCCAGCTCTATTAACTTGACAACTTCTATGCTGCGAGAGCCTTGAAAAAGCTATATATGCATATAATAGTTTTGGGAGTGAAATCCTGCTGGCAGATTCCCTTAGGCCAGTGATGGCGAACCTATGGCACGCGTGCCAGACTGGGCACGTAGAACCTTTTCTGCTGGCACGCGCGTGTCGCCTCATCCTGCCGCTTTGAACTTCTGGTGCGGTCGCGCCGGCAGTTCAAGGTTGTGTTGGAGCAGAGGGATATTTCTCCTCGCTCTGACACTCCTCCTCTCCTGGGCCGCAGGTCTGTTGCCTAGGAGACGGAGGAGCGTCAGTAAGCGGCACCAGTGTAATGATGTCTTCTGGCCGTGCGGGAACTGAGAACCCAGTGGCGCGCAGCAGTGGAGCGGGTGCTGGAAGGCGAGTTGTGTGTGTTTTTTTTTTTTTTTAACTTGTTTGCTGCTGTGGCAAGGTGGGGGGGCTGCGCCAGCATGGCGAAACATGCATACCAGGATGGGGGGGCAGTGCCAGCATGTGGAAACATGCATGCTAGGATGGGGGGGGGCAGTGCCAGCATGGGGAAACATGCATGCCAGGAGGGGGGGGGGGGGCAGTGCCAGCATGGGAAAACATGCATGCTAGGATGGGGGGGGGGCAGTGCCAGCATGGGAAAACATGCATGTCAGGATGGTGGGGGCAGTGCCAGCATGGGAAAACATGCATGCCAGGATGGTGGGGGCAGTGCCAGCAGGTGGAAACAGGCATGCTAGGATGGGGGGGGGCAGTGCCAGCATGGGGAAACATGCATGCTAGGATGGGGGGGTGGGCAGTGCCAGCATGGGGAAACATGCATACCAGGATGGGGGGGCAGTGCCAGCATGTGGAAGAAGGGAATTTTGTTACTTACCGTAAATTCCTTTTCTTCTAGCTCTTATTGGGAGACCCAGACGATTGGGGTATAGCTACTGCCCTCCGGAGGCCACACAAAGCACTACACTAAAAAGTGCAAGGCCCCTCCCCCTCTGGCTATACCCCCCCGTGGTATCACGGGTTCTCCAGTTTTAGTGCCAAAGCAAGAAGGAGGAAGCCAATAACTGGTTTAAACAAATTAACTCCGAATAACGTCGGAGAACTGAAAAACCGTTCAACATGAACAACATGTGTACCCGCAAACAACAAAAAAATCCCGAAGGACAACAGGGCGGGTGCTGGGTCTCCCAATAAGAGCTAGAAGAAAAGGAATTTACGGTAAGTAACAAAATTCCCTTCGTCTTCAGCGCTCTATTGGGAGACCCAGACGATTGGGACGTCCAAAAGCTGTCCCTGGGTGGGTAAAGAGATACCTCATGTTAGAGCTGCAAAACAGCCCTCCCCTACGGGGGTGTCACTGCCGCCTGCAGGACTCTTCTACCTAAGCTGGCATCCGCCGAAGCATAGGTATGCACCTGATAATGCTTGGTGAAAGTGTGCGGACTCGACCAGGTAGCTGCCTGGCACACTTGTTGAGCCGAAGCCTGGTGTCGTAATGCCCAGGACGCACCCACGGCTCTGGTTGAGTGGGCTTTTAGCCCTGAAGGAACCGGAAGCCCCGCAGAACGGTAGGCCTCTAGAATTGGTTCTTTGATCCATCGAGCCAGGGTGGCTTTAGAAGCCTGCAACCCCTTGCGCGGACCAGCGACAAGGACAAAAAGTGCATCGGAACGGCGCATGGGCGCCGTGCGGGAAATGTAGATTCTGAGTGCTCTCACCAGATCTAGCAAACGTAAGTCCTTTTCATACCGGTGAACCGGATGAGGACAAAAGGAAGGCAAGGATATATCCTGATTAAGATGAAACGAGGATACGACCTTAGGGAGAAACTCCGGAATGGGGCGCAGCACTACCTTGTCCTGGTGGAACACCAGGAAGGGAGCCTTGGATGACAGAGCTGCCAGCTCCGACACTCGCCGAAGCGATGTGATCGCAACAAGAAACGCCACTTTCTGTGACAGGCGAGAAAAGGAAACTTCTTTCAGAGGCTCGAAAGGCGGCTTCTGGAGAGCAACTAGTACCCTGTTCAGATCCCATGGATCTAACGGCCGCCTGTACGGGGGCACAATATGACAGACCCCCTGCAGGAACGTGCGCACCTTAGGAAGACGTGCTAGACGCTTCTGAAAAAACACGGATAGTGCCGAGACTTGCCCTTTAAGGGAGCTGAGCGACAAGCCCTTTTCCAACCCCGATTGCAGGAAGGAAAGAAAGGTGGGCAATGCAAATGGCCAAGGCGATACTCTCTGTGCAGAGCACCAGGATAAGAAAATCTTCCACGTTCTGTGGTAGATCTTAGCAGACGTGGGCTTCCTAGCTTGTCTCATTGTGGCTACGACTCCTTGAGATAATCCTGCGGACGCTAGGATCCAGGACTCAATGGCCACACAGTCAGGTTCAGGGCCGCAGAATTCTGATGGAAAAACGGCCCTTGTGACAGTAAGTCTGGTCGGTCTGGCAGTGACCACGGTCGACCGACCGTGAGATGCCACAGATCCGGATACCACGATCTCCTCGGCCAGTCTGGGGCGACGAGTATGACGCGGCTGCAATCGGATCTGATCTTGCGTAACACTCTGGGCAAGAGTGCCAGAGGTGGGAAGACGTATGGGAGCCGGAACTGCGACCAATCTTGAACTAATGCGTCTGCCGCCAGAGCTCTTTGATCGCGCGACCTCGCCATGAATGCCGGGACCTTGTTGTTGTGCCGGGACGCCATTAGGTCGACGTCCGGCACCCCCCATCGGCGACAGATTTCCTGAAACACGTCCGGGTGAAGGGACCACTCCCCTGCGTCCATGCCCTGGCGACTGAGGAAGTCTGCTTCCCAATTTTCTACGCCTGGGATGTGAACCGCGGATATGGTGGATGCTGTGTCCTCCACCCACATTAGAATGCGCCGGACTTCTTGGAATGCTTGCCGACTGCGCGTCCCTCCTTGGTGGTTGATGTATGCCACCGCTGTGGAGTTGTCCGACTGGATTCGGATCTGCTTTCCTTCCAGCCACTGTTGGAAGGCCAGTAGGGCAAGATACACTGCCCTGATTTCCAGAACATTGATCTGAAGGGTGGACTCCTTGCAGGGCCATGTCCCTGATTGTACTCCTGCTCCGTATCCATCAGGTGCTATGGGTCTGTGGATGGAGCCCGGCGTCAGAGCTTAGAGGCCGGCAGGATCCCACTTCCACAGAGCCCTACAAGGGGATGTGGAAGGAAAACAGCATGTGGGGCTCCAGCCCCTGTACCAGCAATAGGTACCTCAACCTTACAACACCATCCACGGGTGAGAAGGGAGCATGCTGGGGGCCCTATACGGGCCCTCTTTTCTTCCATCCGAAATAGTCAGCAGCTACTGCTGACTAAAATCTGTGGAGCTATGCGTGGATGTCTGACCTCCTTCGCACAAAGCTTGAAAACTGGAGAACCCGTGATACCACGGGGGGGTATAGCCAGAGGGGGAGGGGCCTTGCACTTTTTAGTGTAGTGCTTTGTGTGGCCTCCGGAGGGCAGTAGCTATACCCCAATCGTCTGGGTCTCCCAATAGAGCGCTGAAGAAACATGCATGCTAGGATGGGGGGGGCAGTGCCAGCATGGGGAAACATGCATGCCAGGATAGTGGGGGCAGTGCCAGCAGGTGGAAACATGCATGCCAGGAGGGGGGGGGGGGGCAGTGCCAGCATGGGAAAACATGCATGCCAGGATGGTGGGGGCAGTGCCAGCATGGGGAAACATGCATGCTAGGATGGGGGGGGCAGTGCCAGCATGGGGAAACATGCATGCCAGGATAGTGGGGGCAGTGCCAGCAGGTGGAAACATGCATGCCAGGAGGGGGGGGGGGGCAGTGCCAGCATGGGAAAACATGCATGCCAGGATGGTGGGGGCAGTGCCAGCATGGGGAAACATGCATGCTAGGATGGGGGGGCGGGGGACAGTGCCAGCATGGGAAAACATGCATGTCAGGATGGTGGGGGTAGTGCCAGCAGGTGGAAACATGCATGCCAGTAGGGGGGGGGGGGGGGGGACAGTGCCAGCATGGGGAAACATGCATGCCAGGATGGGGGGGCAGTGCCAGCATGGGAAAACATGCATGCCAGGATGGTGGGGGCAGTGCCAGCATGGGAAAACATGCATGCCAGGATGGTGGGGGCAGTGCCAGCAGGTGGAAACATGCATGCTAGGATGGGGGTGGCAGTGCCAGCATGGGGAAACATGCATGCCAGGATAGTGGGGGCAGTGCCAGCATGGGAAAACATGCATGCCAGGAGGGGGGGGGGGGCAGTGCCAGCATGGGAAAACATGCATGCCAGAATGGGGGGGGGCAGTGCCAGCATGGGGAAACATGCATGCCAGGATGGGGGGGGCAGTGCCAGCATGGGAAACCATGCATGCCAGGATGGGGGGGGGGGGCAGTGCCAGCATGGGGAAACATGCATGCTAGGATGGGGGGGAAGTGCCAGCATGGGGAAACATGCATGCTAGGATGGGGGGGGCGGTGCCAGCATGGGAAAACATGCATGCCAGGATAGTGGGGGCAGTGCCAGCAGATGGAAACATGCATGCCAGGAGGGGGGGGGGGCAGTGCCAGCATGGGAAAACATGCATGCTAGGATGGGGGGGGGCAGTGCCAGCATGGGAAAACATGCATGTCAGGATGGTGGGGGCAGTGCCAGCATGGGAAAACATGCATGCCAGGATGGTGGGGGCAGTGCCAGCATGGGGAAACATGCATGCCAGGATAGTGGGGGCAGTGCCAGCAGGTGGAAACATGCATGCCAGGAGGGGGGGGGGCAGTGCCAGCATGGGAAAACATGCATGCTAGGATGGGGGGGGGGGGCAGTGCCAGCATGGGAAAACATGCATGTCAGGATGGTGGGGGCAGTGCCAGCATGGGAAAACATGCATGCCAGGATGGTGGGGGCAGTGCCAGCAGGTGGAAACAGGAAACATGCATGCCAGGAGGGGGGGGGGACAGTGCCAGCATGGGGAAACATGCATGCCAGGATGGGGGGGGGCAGTGCCAGCATGGGAAAACATGCATGCCAGGATGGGGGGGGGGGCAGTGCCAGCATGGGGAAACATGCATGCTAGGATGGGGGGGGGGCAGTGCCAGCATGGGGAAACATGCATGCTAGGATGGGGGGGTGGGCAGTGCCAGCATGGGGAAACATGCATACCAGGAGGGGGGGGGGTCAGTGCCAGCATGGGAAAACATGCATGCTAGGATGGGGGGGGGCAGTGCCAGCATGGGAAAACATGCACGTCAGGATGGTGGGGGCAGTGCCAGCATGGGAAAACATGCATGCCAGGATGGTGGGGGCAGTGCCAGCAGGTGGAAACAGGAAACATGCATGCCAGGAGGGGGGGGGGGGGGGGACAGTGCCAGCATGGGGAAACATGCATGCCAGGATGGGGGGGGCAGTGCCAGCATGGGAAAACATGCATGCCAGGATGGGGGGGGGGGGCAGTGCCAGCATGGGGAAACATGCATGCTAGGATGGGGGGGGCAGTGCCAGCATGGGGAAACATGCATGCTAGGATGGGGGGGGTGGGCAGTGCCAGCATGGGGAAACATGCATACCAGGATGGGGGGGGCAGTGCCAGCATGTGGAAACATGCATGCTAGGATGGGGGGGGCAGTGCCAGCATGGGGAAACATGCATGCCAGGATAGTGGGGGCAGTGCCAGCAGGTGGAAACATGCATGCCAGGAGGGGGGGGGCAGTGCCAGCATGGGAAAACATGCATGCCAGGATGGGGGGGGCAGTGCCAGCATGGGGAAACATGCATGTCAGGATGGTGGGGGCAGTGCCAGCATGGGAAAACATGCATGCCAGGATGGTGGGGGCAGTGCCAGCATGGGAAAACATGCATGCCAGGATGGTGGGGGCAGTGCCAGCAGGTGGAAACATGCATGCCAGGGGGGGGGGGGGGGACAGTGCCAGCATGGGGAAACATGCATGCCAGGATGGTGGGGGCAGTTCCAGCAGGTGGAAACATGCATGCCAGCAGGAGGGAGGGGGGGGGAACAGTGCCAGCATGGGGAAACATGCATGCCAGGATGGGGGGGGGGGGGGGGCAGTGCCAGCATGGGAGAACATGCATGCCAGGATGGGGGGGGCAGTGCCAGCATGGGGAAACATGCATGCTAGGATGGGGGGGGCGGGGGACAGTGCCAGCATGGGAAAACATGCATGTCAGGATGGTGGGGGCAGTGCCAGCATGGGAAAACATGCATGCCAGGATGGTGGGGGTAGTGCCAGCAGGTGGAAACATGCATGCCAGTAGGGGGGGGGGGGGGGGGGGGACAGTGCCAGCATGGGGAAACATGCATGCCAGGATGGGGGGGGCAGTGCCAGCATGGGAAAACATGCATGCCAGGATGGTGGGGGCAGTGCCAGCATGGGAAAACATGCATGCCAGGATGGTGGGTGCAGTGCCAGCAGGTGGAAACATGCATGCTAGGATGGGGGTGGCAGTGCCAGCATGGGGAAACATGCATGCCAGGATAGTGGGGGCAGTGCCAGCATGGGAAAACATGCATGCCAGGAGGGGGGGGGCAGTGCCAGCATGGGAAAACATGCATGCCAGAATGGGGGGGGGGGGCAGTGCCAGCATGGGGAAACATGCATGCCAGGATGGGGGGGGCAGTGCCAGCATGGGAAACCATGCATGCCAGGATGGGGGGGCAGTGCCAGCATGGGGAAACATGCATGCTAGGATGGGGGGGGCGGTGCCAGCATGGGAAAACATGCATGCCAGGATGTGGGGGGGGGCAGTGCCAGCATGGGGAAACATGCATGCTAGGATGGGGGGGGGCAGTGCCAGCATGGGAAAACATGCATGCCAGGATGGTGGGGGTAGTGCCAGCAGGTGGAAACATGCATGCCAGGAGGGGGGGGGGGGGTACAGTGCCAGCATGGGGAAACATGCATGCCAGGATGGGGGGGGCAATGCCAGCATGGGGAAGCATGCATGCCAGGATGGGGGGGGCAGTGCCAGCATGGGGAAACATGCATGCCAGGATGGGGGGGGGCAGTGCCAGCATGGGAAACCATGCATGCCAGGATGGGGGGGGCAGTGCCAGCATGGGAAAACATGCATGCCAGGATGGTGGGGGCAGTGCCAGCAGGTGGAAACATGCATGCCAGGAGGGGGGGGGGCGGTGCCAGCATGGGAAAACATGCATGCCAGGATGGGGGGGGGGGGGCAGTGCCAGCATGGGGAAACATGCATGCTAGGATGGGGGTGGGCAGTGCCAGCATGGGAAAACATGCATGCCAGGATGGTGGGGGCAGTGCCAGCATGGGAAAACATGCATGCCAGGATGGTGGGGGCAGTGCCAGCAGGTGGAAACATGCATGCCAGGGGGGGGGGGGGGGGGACAGTGCCAGCATGGGGAAACATGCATGCCAGGATGGTGGGGGCAGTTCCAGCAGGTGGAAACATGCATGCCAGGAGGGGGGGGGGGGGGGGGGACAGTGCCAGCATGGGGAAACATGCATGCCAGGATGGGGGGGGGGGGCAGTGCCAGCATGGGAAAACATGCATGCCAGGATGGGGGGGGGCAGTGCCAGCATGGGGAAACATGCATGCTAGGATGGGGGGGCGGGGGACAGTGCCAGCATGGGAAAACATGCATGTCAGGATGGTGGGGCAGTGCCAGCATGGGAAAACATGCATGCCAGGATGGTGGGGGTAGTGCCAGCAGGTGGAAACATGCATGCCAGTAGGGGGGGGGGGGGGACAGTGCCAGCATGGGGAAACATGCATGCCAGGATGGTGGGGGCAGTGCCAGCATGGGAAAACATGCATGCCAGGATGGTGGGGGCAGTGCCAGCAGGTGGAAACATGCATGCTAGGATGGGGGTGGCAGTGCCAGCATGGGGAAACATGCATGCCAGGATGGTGGGGGCAGTGCCAGCATGGGAAAACATGCATGCCAGGATGGTGGGGGCAGTGCCAGCAGGTGGAAACATGCATGCTAGGATGGGGGTGGCAGTGCCAGCATGGGAAAACATGCATGCCAGGAGGGGGGGGGGGGCAGTGCCAGCATGGGAAAACATGCATGCCAGGATGGGGGGGGGCAGTGCCAGCATGGGAAGCCATGCATGCCAGGATGGGGGGGGGGGGGGCAGTGCCAGCATGGGGAAACATGCATGCTAGGATGGGGGGGCAGTGCCAGCATGGGGAAACATGCATGCTAGGATGGGGGGGCGGTGCCAGCATGGGAAAACATGCATGCCAGGATGTGGGGGGGCAGTGCCAGCATGGGGAAACATGCATGCTAGGATGGGGGGGGCAGTGCCAGCATGGGAAAACATGCATGCCAGGATGGTGGGGGCAGTGCCAGCAGGTGGAAACATGCATGCCAGGAGGGGGGGGGGGGGGTACAGTGCCAGCATGGGGAAACATGCATGCCAGGATGGGGGGGGCAGTGCCAGCATGGGGAAGCATGCATGCTAGGATGAGGGGGCAGTGCCAGCATGGGAAAACATGCATGCCAGGATGGGGGGGGGGGGGGGCAGTGCCAGCATGGGGAAACATGCATGCCAGGATGGGGGGGGGCAGTGCCAGCATGGGAAACCATGCATGCCAGGATGGGGGGGGGCAGTGCCAGCATGGGAAAACATGCATGCCAGGATGGTGGGGGCAGTGCCAGCAGGTGGAAACATGCATGCCAGGAGGGGGGGGGCGGTGCCAGCATGGGAAAACATGCATGCCAGGATGGGGGGGGGGGGCAGTGCCAGCATGGGGAAACATGCATGCTAGGATGGGGGTGGGCAGTGCCAGCATGGGAAAACATGCATGCCAGGATGGTGGGGGCAGTGCCAGCAGGTGGAAACATGCATGCCAGGAGGGGGGGGGGTACAGTGCCAGCATGGGGAAACATGCATGCCAGGATGGGGGGGGCAGTGCCAGCATGGGGAAGCATGCATGCTAGGATGAGGGGGCAGTGCCAGCATGGGGGAACATGCATGCCAGGATGGTGGGGGCAGTGCCAGCATGGGGAAACATGCATGCCAGCATGGGAAAACATGCATGCCAGGACGGGGAAAACATGCCAGGATAGGGTACATTTACCAGGATGGGGAAACACGTCAGGATGGGGTACATTTACCAGGATGGGGAATATGTCAGGATGGGGTATATTTACCAGGATGGGGGAACATGTCAGGATGGGGAACATTTACCAGGATGGGGTATATTTACCAGGATGAGATACATGCCGGGATGGGGGAACATTTACCAGGATTAGGAATATTTACCAGGTTGGTGAATATGCTGGGATGGGGTACATTTACCAGGATGGGGTCATAATGGGGACAAATATACTATAATGTAGGAAATAAATATCAGGATGGGGGACATGTATACCAGGAAGTGGTCCAGGAAGGGGGACATAACTACACAATGAAAGGGGAGGGGAGCAACTCCTACGTCTTTAGGGGAATTCAAGATATTCAGACTTTAAAATGTAGATGTGGATTACAGGGTGACATCTGATTGCATTCCATGCTAAAATCTGTCTAATATGCTGCAATTTTTTCCAGAGGGATCAATCCAACTGCTGTGTCTGGAAAAGGGCAGGGGCTCAGCTTCAATGTGTGGTAAGCATGCATGAGTGTGATGCCCTCTGCTGAAGAGAAGAGAAGACTGCAAAGGTAAGGTTAAAATAAATTCTTTACATAATAGGATTGGTTGGCACTTCGGAAAAAAAAATTGGGTTTAGGGCTAGAGTTTGGGCACTCGGCCTGTGAAAGGTTCGCCATGACTGCCTTAGGCTATGTGCACACTCGTTTATTTCTGCGCATCCACTTCAAATAACACCTGGTATACCAGTTCAAAAAGGCTTCAAAGACTCTTCCTATTCATTTCAACCGTGATACCACTTTGCTACTCATCTGTTCTTTTCCAAAACTCTTCAAAATCTCCTTCAAAACCTCCACAAAGAAGCAGCATTTCTTGAAGCGATTTCCACTGGTAAACGTGTCATTTTTGATCTCCTGAATAAAACACTGCACAAAGCCTTAAGGGCACTTTGCATGCTGCGATATCGGTATCGATATCGCTAGCGAGCATACCCGCCCCCGTTGGTTGTGCGTCACGGGCAGATCGCTGCCCGTGGCGCACAACATCACTTACCCCCGTCACACGGACTTACCTTCCCTGCGACGTCGCTCTGGCCAGCGAACCGCCTCCTTTCTAAGGGGGCGGTTTGTGCGGCGTCACAGCGACGCCACACGGCAGCCGTCCAATAGCAGAGGAGGGGCGGAGATGAGCGGCCGGAACGTGCGGCCCACCTCCTTCCTTCCTCCCTCATTGCCGGTGGACGCAGGTAAGGAGATGTTCGTCGCTCCTGCGGTGTCACACATAGCGATGTGTGGTGCCACAGGACCGACGAACAACATTGTACCTGCAGCAGCAACGATATTTGGTAAAGGAGAGACGTGTCAACGATCCACGATTTTTGACGTTTTTGCGATTGTTGAACATCGCTCCTTGGTGTCACACGCTGCGATGTCGCTAACGGCGCCGGATGTGCATCACTAATGACGTGACCCCGACGATATATCGTTAGCGATGTTGCAGCGTGTAAATGGCCCTTTAGTCAAAGGACTCGCTCAGTGTCCAACTTTAATAACATTTATACCAACCAAATACCACCAACTTGGTTTTTTTTTGCTTGTATATGTAATAGGATGTAATTTACTATTTAATTTAATATTAGGAAAAATTGAATACAAGTTTATCATTTATAAATCTTACAATTATTAAAGGGAACCTGTCAGGTGTAATATGCACCAAGAACCACAAGCAGTTCTGGGTGCATATTGCTAATCCCTGCCTAACCGTCCCATTATATACTTGCATAGAGAAAAAGAGAATTTTGTTTACTTACCGTAAATTCTTTTTCTTGTAGTTCCGACATGGGAGACCCAGACCATGGGTGTATAGCTAGCGCCTCCGGAGGACACACAAAGTACTACACTCAAACGTGTAGCTCCTCCCTCCGGGCTATATACACTCCCTGGATGACAATCTACCCAGTTCAGTGCAAAAGCTGAAGGAGGACATCCACCCATAAGTAGAGATAGAGTAAAACTCGGCAAGACCAGAACTCTGTCTACTAACAACAGCCGGTGAAACACACGGAACAAAAAACTGCCAACAGGCAACAGGGAGGGTGCTGGGTCTCCCATGTCGGAACTACAAGAAAAAGAATTTACGGTAAGTAAACAAAATTCTCTTTTTCTTTATCGTTCCTTCCATGGGAGACCCAGACCATGGGACGTTCCAAAGCAGTCCATGGGTGGGAAGAAGGGAATTTTGTATACTTACCGTAAATTCCTTTTCTTCTAGCTCCAATTGGGAGACCCAGACAATTGGTGTATAGCTACTGCCTCCGGAGGCCACACAAAGTATTACACTCAAAAGTGTAAGGCCCCTCCCCTTCTGGCTATACACCCCCAGTGGGATCACTGGCTCACCAGTTTAGTGCAAAAGCAAGAAGGAGGAAAGCCAATAACTGGTTTAAAGACCAATTCAATCCGAAGAAACATCGGAGAACTGCAACCATTCACATGAACAACATGTGTACCGAAAAAAACCCTAAGAAAACAGGGCGGGCGCTGGGTCTCCCAATTGGAGCTAGAAGAAAAGGAATTTACGGTAAGTATACAAAATTCCCTTCTTCTTTGTCGCTCCATTGGGAGACCCAGACAATTGGGATGTCCAAAAGCAATCCCTGGGTGGGTAAAATAATACCTCGTAATAGAGCCGTAAAACGGCCCCTTTCTACAGGTGGGCAACCGCCGCCTGAAGGACTTGTCTACCTAGGCTGGCGTCTGCCGAAGCGTAGGTATGCACCTGATAATGCTTGGTAAAAGTGTGCAGACTCGACCAGGTAGGTGCCTGGCACACCTGCTGAGCCGTAGCCTGGTGCCGTAATGCCCAGGACTCACCCACGGCTCTGGTAGAATGGGCATTCAGCCCTGAGGGAACAGGGAGCCTAGCAGAACGGTAGGTTTCAAGAATTGGTTCCTTGAGCCACCGAGTCAGGGTGGATCTGGAAGCTTGCGACCCCTTACGCTGACCAGCGACAAGGACAAAGAGTGCATCCGGGCGGCACAGGAGCGCCGTGCGGGAATGTAGATCCTGAGTGCTCTCACCAGATCCAACAGATGCAAATCCTTTTCAAATTGATGGACTGGATGAGGACACAAAGAAGGTAAGGTGATATCTTGATTGAGATGAAAGTGGGATACCACCTTAGGGAGAAAGTCCGGAATCGGACGCCGAACCCCCTTGTCCTGGTGAAGACCAGGAATGGAGATTTGCATGACAGCGCTGCTAGCTCGGACACTCTCTGAAGAGACGTGACCGCTACTAGAAAGGCCACTTTCTGTGAAATACGGAAAGGGAAACAACTTTCAAAAGCTCGAAAGGCGGCTTCAAGAGAGTCATTGGAACCTTGTTCAGACTCCAGAGCTCTAATGGCCGCTTGTATGGAGTGATGAGAAGACAAACTCCCTGCAGGAACGTGCATACCTGCGGAAGTCGGCTAGGCGTTTCTGAAAAATACAGATAGCGCTGAGACTTGTCCTTTAAGGGAGCTGAGCGACCAACTATTTTCCAACCAAGATGGTAGGAAGGAAGGAAAAAATAGGCGATGCAAATGGCCAGGGAGAAACTCCTTGAGCAGAGCACCAAGATAAGAATATCTTCCACGATCTGTGGTAGATCTTGGCGGACGTTGGCTTCTTGGCCTGCGTCATGGTGACAACCACTCCTGAGATAATCCTGAAGACGCTAGGATCCAGGACTCAATGGCTACACCGTCATGTTCAGGGCCGCAGAGTCCAGATGGAAAAAAGGGCCCTTGAAACAGCAAGTCTGGTCGGTCTGGTAGAGGCCACGGTTGGCCTACCGTGAGGTACCACAGATCCGGGAACCCCGACCTCCTCGGCCAATCTGCGACCAATGTTGAACTGAGGCGTCTGCCGCCAGAGCTCGATGATCGTGAGACTGTGCTATGAAGCCGGAACAAAGTTGTTGTGCCGTGACGCCATTATGTCGACGTCCGGCATCCCGCAGCGGCGACAGATCTCCTGAAACCCGTCCGGGTGAAGAAACCAGTCCCCTGCGTCCATACCCTGGCGACTGAGGAAGTCTGCTTCCTAGTTTACCACGCCTGGGATGTGAACTGCGGATATGGTGGATGCCGTGTCTTCTACCCACGTTAGAATCCGCCGGACTTCCTGGAAGGCTTGCCGGCTGCGTGTTCTTCCGTGGTGGTTGATGTATGCCACCGCTGTGGAGATATCCGACTGAATTCGGATGTGCTTGCTTTTCAGCCACTGCTGGAAGGCTTGTAGGACAAGATACACTGCTCTGATTTCCAGAACATTGAGCTGAAGGGTGGACTCTTGCTGAATCCACGTACCTTGAGCCCTGTGGCGGAGAAAAAACTGCTCCCCACTCTGATAGACTCGTGCCTGTCGTAACTACCGCCCAGGATGGGGGTAGGAAGGACCTTTTTCTGACCATGAGGTGGGAAGAAGCCACCACCGTAGAGATTCTTTGGCCGCCTGAGAAGGGGAGACGTCTCTGTCGATGGGCGTCGACTTCCCGTCTCATCGGCGGGGAATGTCCCATTGTAGTGGACGCAGATGAAACTGCGCGAAAGGGACTGCCGCCATTGCTACCATCTTACGTGAGAAGTGCATGAGGCGTTTCAATGTGTGCGACTGATCCTAAGGAGAGATTGCAGCCTTGTCTGTAGTGAACGCTGTTTGTCTAGCGGAAGCTTCACTATCGCTGAGAGAGTATGAAACTCCATGCCTAGATATGTTAGTGATTGGCCCGGGGTCGGATCTGACTTTGAAAAGTTGATGATCCACCCGAAACTCTGGAGAGTCTCCAGCGCAACGTTCGGCTGTGTTGGCATGTTCCTTAAGAGGGTGCCTTGACAAGTAGATCTCCCAAATACGGGATCACAGAGTGACCTTGAGATTGCAGGACTGGTACTACTGCTGGCATGACCTTAGCGAAGACCCGTGGGGCTATCGCCAGCCAGAAGGCAGGGTTACGAACTGAAGGTGTTCGCGTCTTATAACAAAGCGTAGAAACGCTGGAGCTCTGGATCAATCGGCACGTGGGGATAAGCATCCTTGACGTCTATCGATGTTAGGAAATTTCCTTGAAACATTGAGGCGATGACGGAGCGGGGGGATTACATCCGGAACCGCCTGGTGTTCACGAGCTGGTTGAGCCGTGTTAGATCCAGAACGGGACGGAAATACTCGTCCTTTCTTGGCATCGCAAATAATTCGGAGTAAAAACCGTGACCTTGTTCCTGAAGAGGAACGGGGGTCACCACTCGTTGTGCCTTTAGAGTGCCCACCGCCTGCAGAAGAGCGTCGGCTCGGTCGGAAGGTGGAGAAGTTCTGAAGAATTGAGTTGGAGGACGAGAACTGAACTCTATCCTGTACCCGTGAGACAGAATGTCTCTCACCCAACGGTCTTTGACCTGAGACAGCTAAATATCGCCAAGGCGGGAGAGCCTGCTACCGACCGAGGATGCGGAGAGAGGAGGCCGCAAGTCATGAGGAAGCCTCTTGGAAGTAGGTTTTCAGGCTGTCTTTTTTGGGCGTGACTGAGCCCGCCAAGAAACTGAGCTCCTCTGATCCTTTTGAGTCCTCTTTGGACGAGGAGAAATGGGACCTGCCCGAGCCTTGAAAAAAAAGAAAACCCCGACTGTCCTTTGGTATGTGGGGTTTGTTTTGTCTGGGCTGAGGTAAGGAAGAATCCTTACTCTTGAACTGTTTAATGATTACATCTCACGCACACTAAACAGTCGGTGAGCAGAACAAGGCAAACTGGTTAAGCCCTTTTTTGGAAGCAGAATCTGCCTTCCATTCCGTTAACACCCAGGCCGTGCGTAAAACCACGGAGTGAGCGGACGCCACTGCCGTACGGGTCGTAGAGTCCAGGACAGCATTAATCGCCTAAAACGCAAATGCAGACATTTGAGCGGTTGAGGATGACACTTGCGGAACAGATGTACGTGTGACCGTGTCCATCTGTGTAAGACAAGCTGAAGTAGCTTGGGGTGCCTCTACGGCTGCTGGAGCTAACAGCGCGCCGATAGCCTCATAGATGGATTTCGACCAGAGATCCCTCTGTCAGTCAGTGGCATCTTTAAGTGCAGCCCCATCTTCCACTGCAACTATGGATCTAGCTGCAAGCTGGAGATTGGAGGATGCCCCTTGGGACACTGGGTCCAGCCATTGCCCACGTCAGGGGGTAGGGATAACGTGTATCCTCAGCCGTTTGGGGAAGCGCTTAACTGGATAAGCGTGGTGTTCCTGGACTGCCTGTGTAAAGTCAGGGTGGTCAAGGAAAGTATTTAATTTACGCTTGGGATACGTGAATGGAATTTCTCCTGCTATGAAGCTGACTCTTCCACTGGAGGAGCTGGGGGAGAAATAACTAACATTCTATTGATGGACGCTATGAGATTATTGACTATGGCGTCACCATCAGGTGTATCCAGATTGAGAGCGGTCTCAGGATTAGATCTTGAGCAGCTATCTCCGCCACATCACACAGAGAGTCCGCTTGCTGGGACCCTGACTAGTGTGATGAAGTCGATGGCCGCTCATAGTGAGCCTCTCAGACTATCTGGGACTGTCGTCCGTGTCAGAGCAGTCACTCTGGGAAGCACATGACCCCTCGGAGCTCAAAGTTGTTCCCACTGAGGGGGACCATGGATAATGTGAACAGTGGCCACGGATTTGAGAGACTTGTCTGGACTGCAAGGCTTCTAGTATCATAGCCATAGTCTCAGAAAATCTGTCAGTAAATACTGCAGGCACCGTCCCCATGTCCTGGACGGTTAGCAGAGACTCCGTAGTATACAATGGGGGTCTATGTACACTGCCGGCCATATAGCCATACATGCTGTATCGGCTGCATAGAAAACATGTGCTTCTGCACCTCTGTTTTATACAGACAATATGCTGTTATGTCCTCCGCACAATCAAGGAGGGTATATACAAAAATGCAGCTAAACAGTGCAATGCATAGTGAATAAACATATATGTATATGTGCACTTCGGCACTAGTGGAGTCAGCCCCACAGGTGCTGCTTAACGCCTGGTCACTAATATAAAGAAATTGGTGTGCACTCTGCCCTAAACCAGGGGAAAATTGAGGTGCTAGTGAAGGGACCGAGGTCCGAGTAACAATCTATAGGAATCACTGCACTCTCTTAGAATAAGAAGGTATCAACAGATTCGTTTTTGTGCCAAAAATCTTTTTTATTATTATTATTCAAAAAGAATTTCTTTCAATCATAAGATAGTCTAAGTGAAGATGGGACGTTTCGGCCCAATAACGGGCCTTCTTCACGCCAAAAACACTAAAAAAATACAAAAACAGACAACAATCAATATATACACTATGTTACAGGGTTAACATGAAGACAGTGAAGCAAATATACAAAAGCACATGTAGAAGTATTAACATGTCATGCTTGGATAAAAATGCAAAGCACAGTAATAAAAGACATACTGGAAGTTTGTCACAAAGGTAAGTATGTATAGAGGAAAAAAGAGAAGAAAGAAGAAGAAGAGCAAGAGGAAAACAGGCAACATTGTGGTCTATGTGGGTGGTATACCATACCTCAGTAGCTACGGGGAGATTGTTTCAGGTTCAGTGCATGAAAAGAGATTTTGTACAGAAGGGGTATCTTGTAGAAAAGGAGTATCTAGAAAGGACCACAACTCTAGTTTATTAGCTCCTGTACTGGACGTCTTAGAGACCAGATCCTAAGGAGGAGAAGTGCAGGTATAAGTAAACAGGAGTATTAGATAAACATTCAAACTTAGTATGGATTTATTATAGAGGTTTTTTTACCTTAATGGCATTTGCGTACACCCTGTCAGAGTGAGTTATAAGAAATTCTGAAAGCCGGGCCAATGACCAATTATATTCACCTTGTGAATCCTTTAAAAGATTCAGCACATGTAAAATTAAAGGTCCGAGCACTTAAATTGGTAGATATGAGGCATATATCATAAATACCTTGTGGTTTAGAAGGTTCAGTATAGTAGTACTTGAATTGGCAGGTTCAGACCTGGGACAAGTGGTCTATGAGGAAAAGAATGAAACTGACTACCAGCGCCACCTATTGGTACAATAATTTAAAGACTAGCTTATAATGTATATACTACCTCAATAAAGCTGCTATAGGATCCTATTTCACTTCTGTGCATAAACACTTGAGTAAGTATTCTGACTTGTGTACTCTAGGAGATTTAAGCATACATAATCAGAGGGGTATACACCGATCTCTCACTAGCTATTGTAATATATATTGTCATTACCTTCAAACCAAGGTGTGTGTCAGAGGTTGCATGGTCCGGAAAGTTATTAGTAATGCCATAGGTATTGTGGTAAGCTGAAACAAGGGTGATCATAATCAAGGCAAGTTCAATCAATAGTATAGAAAGAGCTCCCATTAGATCTTTCTGGGTTACCTGAGTTTCCTTGAAATAATGGGTACAGAGTGGTCAGTGCCTCTATGGTAGAGAAAGAGGGAAGAGGTGTTATTATACTCCTGCCGTTTTTGGAATATTCCTGCCGTTTTTTGAAAGAAGTATGTGCACCTAGTTCCTGAAAGCAACCTACCTCATCGCCGTCTTCCCAGACTGTGGCTGATTGCGCCCTGTGAGCCGGCTTGCAAGCTCATTTAGCATCGCAAAACCGGAAGTGGCGTCAGACGCCGGCGCATGCGCAGTAGCGATCTGGAATACTATTAGAATGTATAAGGTACCGTGTGGTCTGTAAAAGAGGCGCCTGCGCATGCGCAATGGGTGTTTTTATATACTTCAATACAGGCCAGTGCTGGGAAGACGTGAATGGAGATTGACATTTGTTGCCTGCATAATTATATTACAGAAAGTGAAAAGAAGCGATCAAAGATAGTCAGGATAGGATCGGAGGTGTGTAAGGACATGGAATTCCATCATGAAATACTCTTTTAACAATATAGAAATATAGAAATATATGTGGATTATCCACATAGTTACATGGAGAAATGTTATTCCCTGAATTAGGGAGGGGGAAGTCACATCCCACTGAAGTTCTGAGAAACAAGAGAAAGGTTTTTTTTCCTTTTGGAATTCTGGATACAAATCAACCTTAAGAAATGTCCATACACAGTCCATCTTCATAATGTGTATCGGATTTGACCTGGAAAGGAGATTTTTTTCTTTTTTTGTTTTTTTGGGGGGGAGAGAACACAGTGAAGGTCCCAATACATTAGAAGCAAGCATACGGCTATATTAGAGAATTATATAGGGTGAAATTTATACATTACCAGCTATTAGTGCGTGCACAATGGTAGAGGAAAATGTGACATTTCTTAGGTTTTCTGGAGGGAAAAAAGAAAGGATAGTTAGAATAATCCTAAAATTAGTCTCCTAAAGTTCAGAGAGGTCTCTTATGAACTAGGCCAGTCTATTTCTCTATTTAGACCCTTTGGGGTTAGGGTCTGTAACTTGTATATCCAGAAACTCTCTCTTTTTTTCAAAAGTTCTATATGATTTCCTCCTCGTCTGGGTCTATGTACCCTATCAATAACCTGGTAGCGTAATTGTGCAACACTATGTTTTGCTTCGTGGAAATGTTGTGGAATGGGGAGCCATAGTTTACCGCATCTGATTGTGGACTTGTGACTGGCTATTCTATCGCCTACGTGTTGGATGGTTTCGCCTACATATAGTAAGCCACATGGGCACTTGATGATATATACCACAAAATTGCTTTCACACGTAAAGTACTCCTTGATTGGAAAACTCTTACCCGATCTCGGGTGCACAAAATGATCTCCTTTAATCACATTGGAACAGGATGCACAGCCTAGACATGGAAATGTACCAGTGCGTCTTGGTGTAAGTACTGTTTGTAGGATATTCTTCTCACTCCCTATGTCTGCCTTAATTAAAGAGTCCCTGATGTTTTGAGGTCTCCTCTTGCACATTAAAGGTGGGAGTAGGAATGGTGTTATTTCCGGGTATGCTTTTCTCAATAAGGGCCAGTGGTGATTGATAATACTGTAAATCTTTGGCATCGATGGATGATGAGTATGTACGAAGGGTAGCCTCTCTACTGTCTGACACTTTTCTGATGGCGTAGATAATAGCGCCTTCTCTCTCTCATTTGTTAATAGGGTTTCTGGATATTTTCGTTCCAGAAACCTTTGTGTCATTTCATCTAATCTTAGATTTTTTGTGGTTTCCTCAGAGACTATTCTCGTGATTCTCTTAAATTGTGATCTGGGCAAACTGTCTTTAGTAGATTTTGGGTGGCAGCTAGTATATAACAACATACAGTTGCGATCTGTTGGTTTCCGATAGAGGTCTGAGGATAATTGTCCACTTTCATCCTTTCTTATGTAAGTGTCAAGAAAATTGATCTCATCTTGGTGGTAATTTAGTGTAAATCTCAACTCCGGCCATATGTTATTAATGTGTCTATCGAAGATCATGAGGCTGGTGTTGTCCCCTTGCCAAATGCAGAAAATATCGTCGATGAATCTGACCCAAATGAGGGTCAGTTCGTCGAAAGAAGGATAAGAATATACATATCTGTTCTCAAAAAAATCCATGTAAAGATTTGCATATGCCGGGGCTACATTCGAGCCCATTGCGGTCCCGTGTCGCTGTATATAGAAATCGTCCCTAAAGAGAAAATAATTCTCCTCTAGTACTATGTCAAGTAGGCCCATTATGAAGTCCCTTGAGTCCTGGCTTAGATCAGTTTTTTCTAAGGCAAGTTTTGTCGCCCTAGTACCTTTACTGTGAGAGATTGATGTATATAAACTACTCACATCCCATGTGCACAGAAGACTGTTCGGAGAGGCTCTTTGAAGGGTTTTAATTTTTAGTAAAAACTCATTAGTGTCCAAAATATGAGATCTGGTGTTTTTTGTCAAGGGGGTTAGTATTTTTTCCAAATAGATAGAAAGCGGTGACAGGATTGATTCTGTGGATGCCACAATAGGTCGACCTGGGGGATTATTGAGTGTTTTGTGAACTTTAGGGAGTGTGTAAAAAACAGGTGTTATCGGGTGTGTTTTTGTAAGAAAAGTGCGGGTTGTTTGGTCAAGGACACCTTTCTCTTGGTATGTGGATAAAAAGTTCTGGATTCTTGTTTGAATTTTAAATACTGGATCTGAGGAGATTCTCTGGTAAGTCACGGTGTCATTCAGTTGACGTTTTATTTCCTGTATGTAATCGTGTGTATTTTGGACCACAATGGCACCCCCTTTGTCAGCTGGTTTCAGAGTTATGGACTTATTGTTCCTAAGTGAGGTTATAGCAAGCCTCTCTAGGGCACTGATGTTATTTCGTGTGGGGAAGAAACCCAACTCGTGTTCATGAATCTTATTTTTTACATCCCGATCAACTAGATCTATAAACGTCTCCACTGCATGATTCGTTTTAGGTGGCATGTACTGGCTAGGGTTACGGAGACCTAGTGTTTTGATACTGATTTCCTTAGGAGGTGGTTCAGAAACGGGGTTCTGAGAGGGGTTAATACCAAAATGAGTTTTTAATCTAACTGCCCTATAGAATCTCTGCATATCCTTTTCAAGTGTAAAGGAATCCCATTTCGGTGTAGGGCAAAAAGTGAGACCTTTATTAAGGACAGTTAATTCATTCGGAGCTAGAGTATAGTCAGAAATGTTGATAACTAGATTGGGACCCTCACCTGTGATCTCAACGTCATCCCCCATTCTCCGCTTCCGCCTCCTCGACCGCCTCGTTGGTTGGGTCTTCTTCTGCTTGGTCCTAAAAAAGATGTTGTATTTGGAAGGCTGCCGCCGGATTCGCTGCCGGAAGAGGCTGAGTGATTGTAAACTGGTTGTCTCCTCCATTGTCTTGTGTTGGTTTGTCCTTCGTTCCACCTATAAACTCTGTTGTTTAGATAATCGTCTGTATCCCTTTGAAATTTCTGTCTCTTCTTTTCTTCCAGACCTTTTTTGAAATCCTTTAGTGTATCCTCGACTTTTTTCTTTAAAGAAGCCAGGTCCCCTGGGGTTAGACTATCCGCTAATTGAGTTTCAATGCTTATAATTTTCTCTTTTGACTCCTTTATGGCTGTCTGGAGATATTCCACTGTCAGCACAATTAAATCCAAAGAGCACTTATTGAGAATCTGTTGATACTTCTTACAATAACTCTCGTTATTAGAGAATAGCGTAGGCCTTAGATTACATCTAAGACCCCTGGGGATCCGGTTCTGTCTATAATATTCTGCTAAGGTCGTGCAGTGAAGGTCTAGAGAAATGAATGTACGGTTCTCCTTTTCCCAATCCCTTGTCCTAACTTCTTTGATTGGGGTTTTGAGGAATTCTGTAGAATTCGTGACTTGTGCCAGTATGCTATTACTGGTAGTGTCATCATAGGCAAATGTCTCTACTGACATGAGTGGGCTGGTGCAACCGCCAAGAAAATGTACTAATATAAAGAAATTGGTGTGCACTCTGCCCTAAACCAGGGGAAAATTGAGGTGCTAGTGAAGGGACCGAGGTCCGAGTAACAATCTATAGGAATCACTGCACTCTCTTAGAATAAGAAGGTATCAACAGATTCGTTTTTGTGCCAAAAATCTTTTTTATTATTATTATTCAAAAAGAATTTCTTTCAATCATAAGATAGTCTAAGTGAAGATGGGACGTTTCGGCCCAATAACGGGCCTTCTTCACGCCAAAAACACTAAAAAAATACAAAAACAGACAACAATCAATATATATGTAGAAGTATTAACATGTCATGCTTGGATAAAAATGCAAAGCACAGTAATAAAAGACATACTGGAAGTTTGTCACAAAGGTAAGTATGTATAGAGGAAAAAAGAGAAGAAAGAAGAAGAAGAGCAAGAGGAAAACAGGCAACATTGTGGTCTATGTGGGTGGTATACCATACCTCAGTAGCTACGGGGAGATTGTTTCAGGTTCAGTGCATGAAAAGAGATTTTGTACAGAAGGGGTATCTTGTAGAAAAGGAGTATCTAGAAAGGACCACAACTCTAGTTTATTAGCTCCTGTACTGGACGTCTTAGAGACCAGATCCTAAGGAGGAGAAGTGCAGGTATAAGTAAACAGGAGTATTAGATAAACATTCAAACTTAGTATGGATTTATTATAGAGGTTTTTTTACCTTAATGGCATTTGCGTACACCCTGTCAGAGTGAGTTATAAGAAATTCTGAAAGCCGGGCCAATGACCAATTATATTCACCTTGTGAATCCTTTAAAAGATTCAGCACATGTAAAATTAAAGGTCCGAGCACTTAAATTGGTAGATATGAGGCATATATCATAAATACCTTGTGGTTTAGAAGGTTCAGTATAGTAGTACTTGAATTGGCAGGTTCAGACCTGGGACAAGTGGTCTATGAGGAAAAGAATGAAACTGACTACCAGCGCCACCTATTGGTACAATAATTTAAAGACTAGCTTATAATGTATATACTACCTCAATAAAGCTGCTATAGGATCCTGTTTCACTTCTGTGCATAAACACTTGAGTAAGTATTCTGACTTGTGTACTCTAGGAGATTTAAACATACATAATCAGAGGGGTATACACCGATCTCTCACTAGCTATTGTAATATATATTGTCATTACCTTCAAACCAAGGTGTGTGTCAGAGGTTGCATGGTCCGGAAAGTTATTAGTAATGCCATAGGTATTGTGGTAAGCTGAAACAAGGGTGATCATAATCAAGGCAAGTTCAATCAATAGTATAGAAAGAGCTCCCATTAGATCTTTCTGGGTTACCTGAGTTTCCTTGAAATAATGGGTACAGAGTGGTCAGTGCCTCTATGGTAGAGAAAGAGGGAAGAGGTGTTATTATACTCCTGCCGTTTTTGGAATATTCCTGCCGTTTTTTGAAAGAAGTATGTGCACCTAGTTCCTGAAAGCAACCTACCTCATCGCCGTCTTCCCAGACTGTGGCTGATTGCGCCCTGTGAGCCGGCTTGCAAGCTCATTTAGCATCGCAAAACCGGAAGTGGCGTCAGACGCCGGCGCATGCGCAGTAGCGATCTGGAATACTATTAGAATGTATAAGGTACCGTGTGGTCTGTAAAAGAGGCGCCTGCGCATGCGCAATGGGTGTTTTTATATACTTCAATACAGGCCAGTGCTGGGAAGACGTGAATGGAGATTGACATTTGTTGCCTGCATAATTATATTACAGAAAGTGAAAAGAAGCGATCAAAGATAGTCAGGATAGGATCGGAGGTGTGTAAGGACATGGAATTCCATCATGAAATACTCTTTTAACAATATAGAAATATAGAAATATATGTGGATTATCCACATAGTTACATGGAGAAATGTTATTCCCTGAATTAGGGAGGGGGAAGTCACATCCCACTGAAGTTCTGAGAAACAAGAGAAAGGTTTTTTTTCCTTTTGGAATTCTGGATACAAATCAACCTTAAGAAATGTCCATACACAGTCCATCTTCATAATGTGTATCGGATTTGACCTGGAAAGGGGGTGCCATTGTGGTCCAAAATACACACGATTACATACAGGAAATAAAACGTCAACTGAATGACACCGTGACTTACCAGAGAATCTCCTCAGATCCAGTATTTAAAATTCAAACAAGAATCCAGAACTTTTTATCCACATACCAAGAGAAAGGTGTCCTTGACCAAACAACCCGCACTTTTCTTACAAAAACACACCCGATAACACCTGTTTTTTACACACTCCCTAAAGTTCACAAAACACTCAATAATCCCCCAGGTCGACCTATTGTGGCATCCACAGAATCAATCCTGTCACCGCTTTCTATCTATTTGAAAAAAATACTAACCCCCTTGACAAAAAACACCAGATCTCATATTTTGGACACTAATGAGTTTTTACTAAAAATTAAAACCCTTCAAAGAGCCTCTCCGAACAGTCTTCTGTGCACATGGGATGTGAGTAGTTTATATACATCAATCTCTCACAGTAAAGGTACTAGGGCGACAAAACTTGCCTTAGAAAAAACTGATCTAAGCCAGGACTCAAGGGACTTCATAATGGGCCTACTTGACATAGTACTAGAGGAGAATTATTTTCTCTTTAGGGACGATTTCTATATACAGCGACACGGGACCGCAATGGGCTCGAATGTAGCCCCGGCATATGCAAATCTTTACATGGATTTTTTTGAGAACAGATATGTATATTCTTATCCTTCTTTCGACGAACTGACCCTCATTTGGGTCAGATTCATCGACGATATTTTCTGCATTTGGCAAGGGGACAACACCAGCCTCATGATCTTCGATAGACACATTAATAACATATGGCCGGAGTTGAGATTTACACTAAATTACCACCAAGATGAGATCAATTTTCTTGACACTTACATAAGAAAGGATGAAAGTGGACAATTATCCTCAGACCTCTATCGGAAACCAACAGATCGCAACTGTATGTTGTTATATACTAGCTGCCACCCAAAATCTACTAAAGACAGTTTGCCCAGATCACAATTTAAGAGAATCACGAGAATAGTCTCTGAGGAAACCACAAAAAATCTAAGATTAGATGAAATGACACAAAGGTTTCTGGAACGAAAATATCCAGAAACCCTATTAACAAATGAGAGAGAGAAGGCGCTATTATCTACGCCATCAGAAAAGTGTCAGACAGTAGAGAGGCTACCCTTCGTACATACTCATCATCCATCGATGCCAAAGATTTACAGTATTATCAATCACCACTGGCCCTTATTGAGAAAAGCATACCCGGAAATAACACCATTCCTACTCCCACCTTTAATGTGCAAGAGGAGACCTCAAAACATCAGGGACTCTTTAATTAAGGCAGACATAGGGAGTGAGAAGAATATCCTACAAACAGTACTTACACCAAGACGCACTGGTACATTTCCATGTCTAGGCTGTGCATCCTGTTCCAATGTGATTAAAGGAGATCATTTTGTGCACCCGAGATCGGGTAAGAGTTTTCCAATCAAGGAGTACTTTACGTGTGAAAGCAATTTTGTGGTATATATCATCAAGTGCCCATGTGGCTTACTATATGTAGGCGAAACCATCCAACACGTAGGCGATAGAATAGCCAGTCACAAGTCCACAATCAGATGCGGTAAACTATGGCTCCCCATTCCACAACATTTCCACGAAGCAAAACATAGTGTTGCACAATTACGCTACCAGGTTATTGATAGGGTACATAGACCCAGACGAGGAGGAAATCATATAGAACTTTTGAAAAAAAGAGAGAGTTTCTGGATATACAAGTTACAGACCCTAACCCCAAAGGGTCTAAATAGAGAAATAGACTGGCCTAGTTCATAAGAGACCTCTCTGAACTTTAGGAGACTAATTTTAGGATTATTCTAACTATCCTTTCTTTTTTCCCTCCAGAAAACCTAAGAAATGTCACATTTTCCTCTACCATTGTGCACGCACTAATAGCTGGTAATGTATAAATTTCACCCTATATAATTCTCTAATATAGCCGTATGCTTGCTTCTAATGTATTGGGACCTTCACTGTGTTCTCTCCCCCCCAAAAAAACAAAAAAAGAAAAAAATCTCCTTTCCAGGTCAAATCCGATACACATTATGAAGATGGACTGTGTATGGACATTTCTTAAGGTTGATTTGTATCCAGAATTCCAAAAGGAAAAAAAACCTTTCTCTTGTTTCTCAGAACTTCAGTGGGATGTGACTTCCCCCTCCCTAATTCAGGGAATAACATTTCTCCATGTAACTATGTGGATAATCCACATATATTTCTATATTTCTATATTGTTAAAAGAGTATTTCATGATGGAATTCCATGTCCTTACACACCTCCGATCCTATCCTGACTATCTTTGATCGCTTCTTTTCACTTTCTGTAATATAATTATGCAGGCAACAAATGTCAATCTCCATTCACGTCTTCCCAGCACTGGCCTGTATTGAAGTATATAAAAACACCCATTGCGCATGCGCAGGCGCCTCTTTTACAGACCACACGGTACCTTATACATTCTAATAGTATTCCAGATCGCTACTGCGCATGCGCCGGCGTCTGACGCCACTTCCGGTTTTGCGATGCTAAATGAGCTTGCAAGCCGGCTCACAGGGCGCAATCAGCCACAGTCTGGGAAGACGGCGATGAGGTAGGTTGCTTTCAGGAACTAGGTGCACATACTTCTTTCAAAAAACGGCAGGAATATTCCAAAAACGGCAGGAGTATAATAACACCTCTTCCCTCTTTCTCTACCATAGAGGCACTGACCACTCTGTACCCATTATTTCAAGGAAACTCAGGTAACCCAGAAAGATCTAATGGGAGCTCTTTCTATACTATTGATTGAACTTGCCTTGATTATGATCACCCTTGTTTCAGCTTACCACAATACCTATGGCATTACTAATAACTTTCCGGACCATGCAACCTCTGACACACACCTTGGTTTGAAGGTAATGACAATATATATTACAATAGCTAGTGAGAGATCGGTGTATACCCCTCTGATTATGTATGCTTAAATCTCCTAGAGTACACAAGTCAGAATACTTACTCAAGTGTTTATGCACAGAAGTGAAATAGGATCCTATAGCAGCTTTATTGAGGTAGTATATACATTATAAGCTAGTCTTTAAATTATTGTACCAATAGGTGGCGCTGGTAGTCAGTTTCATTCTTTTCCTCATAGACCACTTGTCCCAGGTCTGAACCTGCCAATTCAAGTACTACTATACTGAACCTTCTAAACCACAAGGTATTTATGATATATGCCTCATATCTACCAATTTAAGTGCTCGGACCTTTAATTTTACATGTGCTGAATCTTTTAAAGGATTCACAAGGTGAATATAATTGGTCATTGGCCCGGCTTTCAGAATTTCTTATAACTCACTCTGACAGGGTGTACGCAAATGCCATTAAGGTAAAAAAACCTCTATAATAAATCCATACTAAGTTTGAATGTTTATCTAATACTCCTGTTTACTTATACCTGCACTTCTCCTCCTTAGGATCTGGTCTCTAAGACGTCCAGTACAGGAGCTAATAAACTAGAGTTGTGGTCCTTTCTAGATACTCCTTTTCTACAAGATACCCCTTCTGTACAAAATCTCTTTTCATGCACTGAACCTGAAACAATCTCCCCGTAGCTACTGAGGTATGGTATACCACCCACATAGACCACAATGTTGCCTGTTTTCCTCTTGCTCTTCTTCTTCTTTCTTCTCTTTTTTCCTCTATACATACTTACCTTTGTGACAAACTTCCAGTATGTCTTTTATTACTGTGCTTTGCATTTTTATCCAAGCATGACATGTTAATACTTCTACATGTGCTTTTGTATATTTGCTTCACTGTCTTCATGTTAACCCTGTAACATAGTGTATATATTGATTGTTGTCTGTTTTTGTATTTTTTTAGTGTTTTTGGCGTGAAGAAGGCCCGTTATTGGGCCGAAACGTCCCATCTTCACTTAGACTATCTTATGATTGAAAGAAATTCTTTTTGAATAATAATAATAAAAAAGATTTTTGGCACAAAAACGAATCTGTTGATACCTTCTTATTCTAAGAGAGTGCAGTGATTCCTATAGATTGTTACTCGGACCTCGGTCCCTTCACTAGCACCTCAATTTTCCCCTGGTTTAGGGCAGAGTGCACACCAATTTCTTTATATTAGTACATTTTCTTGGCGGTTGCACCAGCCCACTCATGTCAGTAGAGACATTTGCCTATGATGACACTACCAGTAATAGCATACTGGCACAAGTCACGAATTCTACAGAATTCCTCAAAACCCCAATCAAAGAAGTTAGGACAAGGGATTGGGAAAAGGAGAACCGTACATTCATTTCTCTAGACCTTCACTGCACGACCTTAGCAGAATATTATAGACAGAACCGGATCCCCAGGGGTCTTAGATGTAATCTAAGGCCTACGCTATTCTCTAATAACGAGAGTTATTGTAAGAAGTATCAACAGATTCTCAATAAGTGCTCTTTGGATTTAATTGTGCTGACAGTGGAATATCTCCAGACAGCCATAAAGGAGTCAAAAGAGAAAATTATAAGCATTGAAACTCAATTAGCGGATAGTCTAACCCCAGGGGACCTGGCTTCTTTAAAGAAAAAAGTCGAGGATACACTAAAGGATTTCAAAAAAGGTCTGGAAGAAAAGAAGAGACAGAAATTTCAAAGGGATACAGACGATTATCTAAACAACAGAGTTTATAGGTGGAACGAAGGACAAACCAACACAAGACAATGGAGGAGACAACCAGTTTACAATCACTCAGCCTCTTCCGGCAGCGAATCCGGCGGCAGCCTTCCAAATACAACATCTTTTTTAGGACCAAGCAGAAGAAGACCCAACCAACGAGGCGGTCGAGGAGGCGGAAGCGGAGAATGGGGGATGACGTTGAGATCACAGGTGAGGGTCCCAATCTAGTTATCAACATTTCTGACTATACTCTAGCTCCGAATGAATTAACTGTCCTTAATAAAGGTCTCACTTTTTGCCCTACACCGAAATGGGATTCCTTTACACTTGAAAAGGATATGCAGAGATTCTATAGGGCAGTTAGATTAAAAACTCATTTTGGTATTAACCCCTCTCAGAACCCCGTTTCTGAACCACCTCCTAAGGAAATCAGTATCAAAACACTAGGTCTCCGTAACCCTAGCCAGTACATGCCACCTAAAACGAATCATGCAGTGGAGACGTTTATAGATCTAGTTGATCGGGATGTAAAAAATAAGATTCATGAACACGAGTTGGGTTTCTTCCCCACACGAAATAACATCAGTGCCCTAGAGAGGCTTGCTATAACCTCACTTAGGAACAATAAGTCCATAACTCTGAAACCAGCTGACAAAGGGGGTGCCATTGTGGTCCAAAATACACACGATTACATACAGGAAATAAAACGTCAACTGAATGACACCGTGACTTACCAGAGAATCTCCTCAGATCCAGTATTTAAAATTCAAACAAGAATCCAGAACTTTTTATCCACATACCAAGAGAAAGGTGTCCTTGACCAAACAACCCGCACTTTTCTTACAAAAACACACCCGATAACACCTGTTTTTTACACACTCCCTAAAGTTCACAAAACACTCAATAATCCCCCAGGTCGACCTATTGTGGCATCCACAGAATCAATCCTGTCACCGCTTTCTATCTATTTGGAAAAAATACTAACCCCCTTGACAAAAAACACCAGATCTCATATTTTGGACACTAATGAGTTTTTACTAAAAATTAAAACCCTTCAAAGAGCCTCTCCGAACAGTCTTCTGTGCACATGGGATGTGAGTAGTTTATATACATCAATCTCTCACAGTAAAGGTACTAGGGCGACAAAACTTGCCTTAGAAAAAACTGATCTAAGCCAGGACTCAAGGGACTTCATAATGGGCCTACTTGACATAGTACTAGAGGAGAATTATTTTCTCTTTAGGGACGATTTCTATATACAGCGACACGGGACCGCAATGGGCTCGAATGTAGCCCCGGCATATGCAAATCTTTACATGGATTTTTTTGAGAACAGATATGTATATTCTTATCCTTCTTTCGACGAACTGACCCTCATTTGGGTCAGATTCATCGACGATATTTTCTGCATTTGGCAAGGGGACAACACCAGCCTCATGATCTTCGATAGACACATTAATAACATATGGCCGGAGTTGAGATTTACACTAAATTACCACCAAGATGAGATCAATTTTCTTGACACTTACATAAGAAAGGATGAAAGTGGACAATTATCCTCAGACCTCTATCGGAAACCAACAGATCGCAACTGTATGTTGTTATATACTAGCTGCCACCCAAAATCTACTAAAGACAGTTTGCCCAGATCACAATTTAAGAGAATCACGAGAATAGTCTCTGAGGAAACCACAAAAAATCTAAGATTAGATGAAATGACACAAAGGTTTCTGGAACGAAAATATCCAGAAACCCTATTAACAAATGAGAGAGAGAAGGCGCTATTATCTACGCCATCAGAAAAGTGTCAGACAGTAGAGAGGCTACCCTTCGTACATACTCATCATCCATCGATGCCAAAGATTTACAGTATTATCAATCACCACTGGCCCTTATTGAGAAAAGCATACCCGGAAATAACACCATTCCTACTCCCACCTTTAATGTGCAAGAGGAGACCTCAAAACATCAGGGACTCTTTAATTAAGGCAGACATAGGGAGTGAGAAGAATATCCTACAAACAGTACTTACACCAAGACGCACTGGTACATTTCCATGTCTAGGCTGTGCATCCTGTTCCAATGTGATTAAAGGAGATCATTTTGTGCACCCGAGATCGGGTAAGAGTTTTCCAATCAAGGAGTACTTTACGTGTGAAAGCAATTTTGTGGTATATATCATCAAGTGCCCATGTGGCTTACTATATGTAGGCGAAACCATCCAACACGTAGGCGATAGAATAGCCAGTCACAAGTCCACAATCAGATGCGGTAAACTATGGCTCCCCATTCCACAACATTTCCACGAAGCAAAACATAGTGTTGCACAATTACGCTACCAGGTTATTGATAGGGTACATAGACCCAGACGAGGAGGAAATCATATAGAACTTTTGAAAAAAAGAGAGAGTTTCTGGATATACAAGTTACAGACCCTAACCCCAAAGGGTCTAAATAGAGAAATAGACTGGCCTAGTTCATAAGAGACCTCTCTGAACTTTAGGAGACTAATTTTAGGATTATTCTAACTATCCTTTCTTTTTTCCCTCCAGAAAACCTAAGAAATGTCACATTTTCCTCTACCATTGTGCACGCACTAATAGCTGGTAATGTATAAATTTCACCCTATATAATTCTCTAATATAGCCGTATGCTTGCTTCTAATGTATTGGGACCTTCACTGTGTTCTCTCCCCCCCAAAAAAACAAAAAAAGAAAAAATCTCCTTTCCAGGTCAAATCCGATACACATTATGAAGATGGACTGTGTATGGACATTTCTTAAGGTTGATTTGTATCCAGAATTCCAAAAGGAAAAAAAACCTTTCTCTTGTTTCTCAGAACTTCAGTGGGATGTGACTTCCCCCTCCCTAATTCAGGGAATAACATTTCTCCATGTAACTATGTGGATAATCCACATATATTTCTATATTTCTATATTGTTAAAAGAGTATTTCATGATGGAATTCCATGTCCTTACACACCTCCGATCCTATCCTGACTATCTTTGATCGCTTCTTTTCACTTTCTGTAATATAATTATGCAGGCAACAAATGTCAATCTCCATTCACGTCTTCCCAGCACTGGCCTGTATTGAAGTATATAAAAACACCCATTGCGCATGCGCAGGCGCCTCTTTTACAGACCACACGGTACCTTATACATTCTAATAGTATTCCAGATCGCTACTGCGCATGCGCCGGCGTCTGACGCCACTTCCGGTTTTGCGATGCTAAATGAGCTTGCAAGCCGGCTCACAGGGCGCAATCAGCCACAGTCTGGGAAGACGGCGATGAGGTAGGTTGCTTTCAGGAACTAGGTGCACATACTTCTTTCAAAAAACGGCAGGAATATTCCAAAAACGGCAGGAGTATAATAACACCTCTTCCCTCTTTCTCTACCATAGAGGCACTGACCACTCTGTACCCATTATTTCAAGGAAACTCAGGTAACCCAGAAAGATCTAATGGGAGCTCTTTCTATACTATTGATTGAACTTGCCTTGATTATGATCACCCTTGTTTCAGCTTACCACAATACCTATGGCATTACTAATAACTTTCCGGACCATGCAACCTCTGACACACACCTTGGTTTGAAGGTAATGACAATATATATTACAATAGCTAGTGAGAGATCGGTGTATACCCCTCTGATTATGTATGCTTAAATCTCCTAGAGTACACAAGTCAGAATACTTACTCAAGTGTTTATGCACAGAAGTGAAATAGGATCCTATAGCAGCTTTATTGAGGTAGTATATACATTATAAGCTAGTCTTTAAATTATTGTACCAATAGGTGGCGCTGGTAGTCAGTTTCATTCTTTTCCTCATAGACCACTTGTCCCAGGTCTGAACCTGCCAATTCAAGTACTACTATACTGAACCTTCTAAACCACAAGGTATTTATGATATATGCCTCATATCTACCAATTTAAGTGCTCGGACCTTTAATTTTACATGTGCTGAATCTTTTAAAGGATTCACAAGGTGAATATAATTGGTCATTGGCCCGGCTTTCAGAATTTCTTATAACTCACTCTGACAGGGTGTACGCAAATGCCATTAAGGTAAAAAAACCTCTATAATAAATCCATACTAAGTTTGAATGTTTATCTAATACTCCTGTTTACTTATACCTGCACTTCTCCTCCTTAGGATCTGGTCTCTAAGACGTCCAGTACAGGAGCTAATAAACTAGAGTTGTGGTCCTTTCTAGATACTCCTTTTCTACAAGATACCCCTTCTGTACAAAATCTCTTTTCATGCACTGAACCTGAAACAATCTCCCCGTAGCTACTGAGGTATGGTATACCACCCACATAGACCACAATGTTGCCTGTTTTCCTCTTGCTCTTCTTCTTCTTTCTTCTCTTTTTTCCTCTATACATACTTACCTTTGTGACAAACTTCCAGTATGTCTTTTATTACTGTGCTTTGCATTTTTATCCAAGCATGACATGTTAATACTTCTACATGTGCTTTTGTATATTTGCTTCACTGTCTTCATGTTAACCCTGTAACATAGTGTATATATTGATTGTTGTCTGTTTTTGTATTTTTTTAGTGTTTTTGGCGTGAAGAAGGCCCGTTATTGGGCCGAAACGTCCCATCTTCACTTAGACTATCTTATGATTGAAAGAAATTCTTTTTGAATAATAATAATAAAAAAGATTTTTGGCACAAAAACGAATCTGTTGATACCTTCTTATTCTAAGAGAGTGCAGTGATTCCTATAGATTATTAACGCCTGGTCACAGCGGTTGTGTGACTATCCGAATCCCTGCCAGGGATTCCTAAACTTGTCTCTTCTGTCGCTACAGAAAACACTGACAAGAATGGCTGCCGGCATCCTGTGCAGAGGAAGAAGCCGTGGGCGTGCCTGAGAAAGTGCGGGAATCCGGCTTCACAGTGTACACAGTGAGAGGGGTGGAGTATGCAAAGCATACTCCAGCTCTCAGCGCTGCCGGATTCACCGTGCATCCAGTGAGAGGGGTGGAGTATGCAAAGCATACTCCAGCTCTCAGCGCTGCCGTGCTGTGCAGCGTTACGCCCCTACCCTGACTGGCAGGTCTGTGGGCGGAAACGAAGTGAGACTAGGCCGCGCAAGCCGGGGACTCGAGTGATAAGCGCGGCCGGCATATAAGCCTTGGTCGGCGCGGAAGTCCTCGGCGCACCACAAGTCCCAGCCGCGCCCGAAATAAAAATGGCAACGGCGGTTAGCGCGGTAGTCCCCTAATACACTAACACACCCAGCAAGCTGTAGTGTGCGATGGCACTAGTGCGGGCAGCGCCGCCGTCCCTGGCGCACTAACACACCCAGCAATGCTGCCGTGTGTCCGTGCGCGGTCCCCACAGGGACACAGAGTACCTTAACGTAGCAGGGCCATGTCCCTGAGGATACTCCGCTCCATGTCCAGCAGATTCCCAGGAGCTGTGGATGGAGCACGGTCTCAGTGCCTGGAGACCGATAAGATCCCACTTCACCCAGAGCCCTAAGGGGATGGGGAAGGAAAACAGCATGTGGGCTCCAGCCTCTGTACCCGCAATGGGTACCTCAACCTTAACAAACACCCGACAAGAGTGGGGTGAGAAGGGAGCATGCTGGGGGCCCTTTAGTATGGGCCCTCTTTTCTTCCATCCGATATAGTCAGCAGCTACTGCTGACTAAACAGTGGAGCTATGCGTGGATGTCTGACCTCCTTCGCACAAAGCACAAAACTGGTGAGCCAGTGATCCCACTGGGGGTGTATAGCCAGAAGGGGAGGGGCCTTACACTTTTGAGTGTAATACTTTGTGTGGCCTCCGGAGGCAGTAGCTATACACCAATTGTCTGGGTCTCCCAATGGAGCGACAAAGAAATAAACCAAACTGAGAAGTAGGCAAAACCTAACTTCACAAATGGGCGACAGCCGCCTGAAGGATGCGTCTGCCCAAGCTCGCATCTGCCGAAGCATGAGCATGCACTTGGTAGTGCTTCGAAAAAGTGTGCAGACTGGACCAAGTGGCAGCCTGACAAACCTGCTGAGCCGTAGCCTGGTGCCTGAAAGCCCAGGAGGCACCGACAGCTCTGGTCGAGTGCGCCTTAATCCCCGGCGGGGGAGGCACCTGAGAACACTGGTAGGCATCGGCGATAGCCGACCTAATCCAACGAGCTAGGGTCGGTTTAGAAGCAGAGAGACCCTTGCGCTGACCCGTGGTTAGCACAAAAAGTGAGGTGCACCGCCGAAAAACGGCGGTGCGTGATACATAGATTCGGAGCGCTCGCACCAAATCCAAGGTGTGCAACGCCTTCTCAAAGCGATGCACAGGGGCCGGACAAAGAGAGGGCAATGAAATGTCCTGGTTAAGGTGGAAAGAAGACACCACCTTAGGGAGAAAGTCCGGAGTCGGACGAAGAACCACCTTGTCTTGGTGAAACACCAAAAAGGGGGATTCCGAAGAGAGCGCAGCCAAATCAGAAACTCTCCTGAGAGAAGTTATGGCTACTAGAAAAACAACTTTCTGTGAAAGTCTAGACAAAGGAACCTCCCTGAGAGGCTCAAAAGGGGGTTTCTGTAAGGCCGTGAGGACCAGATTAAGGTCCCAGGGATCCAAGGGCCACCGGTAAGGAGGAATGATGTGAGATGCGCCCTGCATGAAGGTGCGCACCTGAGCCAGTCGGGCGATACGCCGCTGGAACAATACCGACAAAGCCGACACCTGTCCCTTGAGGGAATTGAGGGACAGACCTAGCTGAAGACCTGACTGTAGAAAAGACAGGATGGTCGGCAAGGAGAACGGCCAAGGAGCATGGTCGGAAGAGCGACACCAGGACAGGAAAATCCTCCAAGTCCTGTGGTAAATCTTGGCCGAGGAAGACTTCCGAGCCTGAGTCATGGTGGAGATGACCTCAGAGGGAATGCCTGAAGCCGTCAGGATCCAGGACTCAAGAGCCACGCCGTCAATCTGAGAGCCGCAGAATTCTGGCGGAAGAACGGACCTGGAGAGAGAAGGTCTGGGCGGTCCGGGAGATGCCACGGCACCTCTACGGACAGGCGGAGCAGGTCTGGGTACCAAGCTCGCCTGGGCCAGTCCGGAGCAATGAGTATGACTCGACGGCCCTCCGTTCTGATCTTGCGCAGAACCCTGGGCAAGAGCGCTAGAGGGGGAAACACATAGGCCAGACGGAACTGAGACCAATCTTGAACCAGTGCGTCTGCTGCGAAGGCTTGAGGATCGTGGGAGCGAGCCACGTAAACCGGAACCTTGTTGTTGTGCCGGGATGCCATTAGATCCACTTCCGGAGTGCCCCACTTGCGGCAGATCGATCTGAACACTGACGGATGCAGGGCCCACTCGCCGCTGTCCACGGTTTGACGGCTGAGATAATCGGCCTCCCAGTTTTCCACGCCTGGGATGTGGACTGCAGATATGGTGGACTTGGAGTCCTCCGTCCACTGGAGGATTCGTTGAACCTCCAACATCGCCAGACGGCTGTGAGTTCCGCCCTGGTGATTGATGTAGGCAACCGCTGTCGCGTTGTCCGACTGAACCCGAATGTGCTTGCCCGCCAAGAGGTGGTGAAAGTCTAGGAGAGCTAGAAATACAGCTCTGATCTCCAGCACATTGATCGAGAGGGCTGATTCGGACGAAGTCCAAGTGCCCTGTGCTCGGTGATGGAGAAATACTGCTCCCCAACCGGAGAAGCTGGCATCCGTGGTGAGGATCACCCAGGACGGAGTCAGGAAGGAGCGTCCCTGTGACAGAGAGAGGGGCTGAAGCCACCACTGAAGGGAGCTCCTGGCCTGTGATGACAGAGCCACCAGCCTGTCCAAGGAAGAGATCCGCTTGTCCCAACAGCTGAGAATGTCCAGCTGCAAGGGACGCAGATGGAACTGGGCAAAGGGAACCGCTTCCATTGACGCCACCATCTGACCCAGCACCTGCATGAGGTGTCTGATGGAATGACGGCGGTGCCGCAGCAGAGAGCGCACCGCCAGACGAAGGGACTGCTGTTTGACTAGGGGCAACTTGACAAGTGCCGGCAGAGTCTCGAATTGCATCCCTAGGTACATAAGTACCTGGGTCGGGGTCAGAGTGGACTTGGGCAGGTTGACAAGCCACCCAAACTGAACTAGCGTGGCGACAGTGAGAGAGACACTCCGCTGGCAGTCTACACTGGATGAGGCCTTGACTAGAAGGTCGGCCAGGTAAGGAATCACTGCCAACCCCTGGAGGTGCAGGACCGCAACCACTGCTGCCATGACCTTGGTGAACACTCAAGGGGCCGTGGCTAAGCCAAAGGGAAGAGCCACGAATTGGAAATGTTCCTCTCCGATTGCAAAGCGTAGCCAACGCTGGTGCGAGACCGCAATAGGCACATGCAGATAGGCATCTCTGATGTCGATGGATGCCAGAAAATCTCCTTGGGTCATTGAGGCAATGACCGATCTCAGAGATTCCATGCGAAAGTGCCGCACCTGAACATGCTTGTTGAGAAGCTTGAGATCCAGGATGGGCCGGAAGGAACCGTCCTTCTTGGGGACTAGAAAGAGGTTTGAGTAGAAACCGCTGAACCGTTCCCGGGCGGGAACCGGAACAATTACCCCGTTGTCCTGCAGGGATGCCACGGCCTGAGAGAAGGCGGCGGCTTTGGAGCAGGGGGGTGTGGACAGAAAAAATCTGTTTGGCGGGCTGGAAGAAAATTCTATCCTGCAGCCGTGGGAGATGATATCCCGCACCCACTGATAGGCGACGTGTTGGAACCACACGTCTCCAAAGTGGGAGAGCCTGCCACCGACCAAGGACGTTGCTGGCGCAGCCAGATAGTCAAGAGGAGGCTGCCTTAGTGGCAGCGGCTCCTCCGGTCTTTTGAGGACGCGGCTTTGCGCGCCAGTTTGATTTACGATCCTTGGTTGCGGTAGTGGACGCGGTCGAGGGCTTAGAGGATGACCAGTTAGAGGAACGAAAGGACCGAAACCTCGATTGGATCCTGCCCTGGACAGGTTTCCTGGCTTTAGTTTGAGGCAAGGAAGTACTCTTCCCGCCAGTAGCTTCCTTAATTATGTCATCCAGCTGTTCCCCAAACAGCCGGGACCCAGCAAAAGGGAGACTCGCAAGGTACTTCTTAGAGGAAGCGTCTGCTTTCCATTCTCGAAGCCACAAGATCCTGCGGATCGCGAGGGAGTTAGCGGAGGCCACCGCCGTGCGGTGAGAAGCCTCCAGGATGGCAGACATGGCGTAGGATGCAAAAGCCGAAGCTTGAGAAGTTAAGGCATCCCTCTCAGGAATAGAGTCCCTGGTAAGGGAATGTATCTCCTCCAGAGAGGCAGAGACTGCCTTGAGAGCCCACACTGCCGCAAAAGACGGGGAGAACGAAGCTCCTGCCGCCTCATATACAGACTTGGCCAAACGGTCAACCTGGCGGTCAGTGGGATCCTTAAGAGAAGTGCCATCAGCCACAGCTACGACTGTGCGGGCTGAGATTCTGGACACCGGAGGGTCCACCTTTGGGGACTGGGCCCATTCCTTAACCACCTCTGGTGGAAAAGGAAAACGGTCATCTGAACTACGCTTAGGAAAACGTTTGTCAGGACAGGCCCTGGGTTTGGTAACAGTAGTCTGAAAGCTGGAGTGGTTAAAAAACATACTCCTAGCTTTCTTAGGTGAGGTAAACTGGTGCATCTCTACCAGAGAGGCTTGTTCCTCTGACTCTGGTGGATTGAGGTTCAGTACGGAGTTAATGGACGCAATCAAGTCACTAACATCCGCATCACCCTCAGACAAGTCAATGGGGTACATAGAGGTAGCGTCTGAGCCCACAGTAAACGAATCCTCCTCGCCCTGTACCTCGGCACGTGAATCAGAGCCGTGGGAAGAGGAAGGAGAAGGGTCCCTGCGTCTCCGTTTAGGGGGATGGGGTCCTAGGACATGCTCTGAGAGCTCTGCAGAGCTAGGAGCAGCCGAAGCACCCTGAGAAGGGGGCTGATGCATGGTCAGCAGTGTCCGGGACAGCTGCCCCATGGAGTCAGCAAAAGACTGGGAAATAGCTTGTGTAAAGGATGCTACCCAAGCCGGGGGTTCAGCCACCGGGGCCGAAGCAGCCGGAGGAACCCCTGAGGAGACTCCAGGCTGAGACACAACCATATTAGCACAGGCATCACAATGTGGGTATGTGCTTGGCTCTGGCAGAATGAGCTTACATGCAGTGCATATAGCGTACATGTTTGCAGCCTTGCTCCGGTTGACAGACATGCTGCTGAGGTGGAAGTTCTGCAGCAAGCAAACACTCCTGTAGAATGTCCTGAGAGTGTAATAAAAAGCCCACAACCAGAGGTTGTGGCTTACCAGACCGCTCTCTGTGTGCCCTCCGGATTCCACAGCTCAAAGCCCAAGTGAAGCGTCAGCCCTCCTAAACAGCAGCAGCTGCAGCATCCAGCGCCGTCCAGTGTAAGAACGCTGAGAAAATGGCGCTGGAAGGAGGAGGGGGGCGGGTATTAGGCCAAGAGTGGGAAAACGGAGGGCCAGGGAGAGATGCAGAGAGAGATACAGGGGAGGGAACATCTCCCCAGAGAGGAGTGCCCTCCCCTCTGCTGGCCGAGCGGTGGGCGGCGCCTGTATGCATGACATGCAGAGAAGCCGAAACCGAAACTAGGCCCAAACTAAAGCCGGGGCCTAGATTTTAAAATGCGGCCGACGAGCAGGCACCTTCGGCGCGGTTCTCAGGGGAAATCCCCAGAACCGGCCGGAATTTACAGTAACGATCAAACACATACTGTCCCCCTAATAAAAGTACCCGGGACCCTGAAAAAAACGTCTCAATACTTAGCTTTTGAGACGCAGGGCCATGTCCCTGAGGGGGGAGGAACGCTCCTTCCAGCAGGAACCAGACAGGGCTGCGGATGGAGACCGGTCTCCTGCAAGCAGAGAGGACCGTGATGGCTCCCACTTCCAACCAGAGCCTCTCAGAGGATGTGAAGGAGCACGGCATGTGAAGGCTCCAGCCTTGTAAAGTCAACCTTAACAGCACCGCCGACTGAGTGGGGTGTGAAGGGACATGCCGGGAGTCCAGACTGGACCCGCTTTTCTTCTATCTTGAAAATCAAAAAATAGAAATGAAAAAATATCAGAGAATGCAAGTGTGTGTATCCTCCTGAAACACAAAGCATTGAACTGGGTAGACTGTCATCCAGGGAGTGTATATAGCCCGGAGGGAGGAGCTACACGTTTGAGTGTAGTACTTTGTGTGTCCTCCGGAGGCGCTAGCTATACACCCATGGTCTGGGTCTCCCATGGAAGGAACGATAAAGAAAGGAATTTTTAGAAAAAGTATTTCTAAAGATCTTTTAACGTATGCTAATGAGCGCGGGAACTAGTCCCCTGGGCGTTCGTACACCCCTGTGGGCGTGCCAACATGCTAATGAATGTGCAGTGTCAGAGGATGATCTCACTCACCTCTCTGCTGCCATCGCGTTCGACGCAGGATTTCAGCTCAGTACGCATGACCCCGGAGTTTGGGTCATGCGCACTATGACACTGGATGTACCCGTGCTGCCTTCAAACTGAAGTAGTGCACATGACCCAAGTCTGGGGTCATGCGCACTGAGCCAAAATCCAGCGTCGGACGCAATGGGAGAGGTGAGTGAGACCATCCTGTGACGCTGCGTATTCATGAGCATGTTAGCACACCCACAGGGGCGTACTAACATGCTAATGAGCCAACTGGCAAGGGGAACTATCACCCAGGGGGGTAGTCCTCTCACTCATTAGCATACAGCAAAAGATCTCTAGAAATACTTTTTCTAAAGATCTCTTTCTCTATGCTGGTGTATACAGGGATGATAAGGCAGGGAATAGCAATATACACCCAGAACTGCTCGTGGATCTGGGTGCATATTACACATAACAGGTTCCCTTTAATGTTGTCACATGCCCATTTTATAAAATTAACAATTTTTTATTAAATCAGTTACTAGTGATACAAAATATACAATTGGCAGCAAGGAGAAAGTAGTAATACCATTAGGCACAAAAATAATGTGAATCAACAATCCACAAAATTATTAGCTTTATTGTTAATAATGAAATTATAAAGTACAATTGTATATATGGGAAGAAGGGAATTTTGTTACTTACCGTAAATTCCTTTTCTTCTAGCTCTTATTGGGAGACCCAGACGATTGGGGTATAGCTACTGCCCTCTGGAGGCCACACAAAGCACTACATTAAAAGTGCAAGGCCCCTCCCCCTCTGGCTATACCCCCCCGTGGTATCACGGGTTCTCCAGTTTTAGTGCCAAAGCAAGAAGGAGGAAGCCAATAACTGGTTTAAACAAATTAACTCCGAAAAACATCGGAGAACTGAAAAACCGTTCAACATGAACAACATGTGTACCCGCAAACAACAAAAAAACATCCCGAAGGACAACAGGGCGGGTGCTGGGTCTCCCAATAAGAGCTAGAAGAAAAGGAATTTACGGTAAGTAACAAAATTCCCTTCTTCTTCAGCGCTCTATTGGGAGACCCAGACGATTGGGACGTCCAAAAGCTGTCCCTGGGTGGGTAAATAAATACCTCATGTTAGAGCTGCAAAACAGCCCTCCCCTACGGGGGTGTCACTGCCGCCTGCAGGACTCTTCTACCTAAGCTGGCATCCGCCGAAGCATAGGTATGCACCTGATAATGCTTGGTGAAAGTGTGCAGACTGGACCAGGTAGCTGCCTGGCACACCTGTTGAGCCGAAGCCTGGTGACGTAATGCCCAGGACGCACCCACGGCTCTGGTGGAGTGGGCTTTTAGCCCTGAAGGAACCGGAAGCCCCGCAGAACGGTAGGCCTCTAGAATTGGTTCTTTGATCCATCGAGCCAGGGTGGCTTTAGAAGCCTGCAACCCCTTGCGCGGACCAGCGACAAGGACGAAAAGTGCATCGGCACGGCGTATGGGCGCCGTGCGGGAAATGTAGATTCTGAGTGCTCTCACCAGATCTAGCAAACGTAAGGCCTTTTCATACCGGTGAACCGGATGAGGGCAAAAAGAAGGCAAGGAAATATCCTGATTAAGATGAAAAGAGGATACGACCTTAGGGAGAAACTCCGGAATGGGGCGCAGCACAACCTTGTCCTGGTGGAACACCAGGAAGGGAGCCTTAGATGACAGAGCTGCCAGCTCAGACACTCGCCGAAGCGATGTGATTGCAACAAGAAACGCCACTTTCTGCGACAGCCGAGAAAAGGAAACTTCCTTCAGAGGCTCGAAGGGCGGCTTCTGGAGAGCAACTAGTACCCTGTTCAGATCCCATGGATCTAACGGTCGCTTGTACGGGGGCACAATATGACAGACCCCCTGCAGGAACGTGCGCACCTTAGGAAGACGTGCTAGACGCTTCTGAAAAAACACGGATAGTGCCGAAACTTGCCCTTTAAGGGAGCTGAGCGACAAGCCCTTTTCTAACCCCGATTGCAGGAAGGAAAGAAACTTGGGCAATGCAAATGGCCAGGGAGACACTCCCTGAGCAGAGCACCAGGACAAGAAAATCTTCCACGTTCTGTGGTAGATCTTAGCCGAATTCGACTTTCTAGCTTGTCTCATTGTGGCAATGACTCCCTGAGATAATCCAGCAGATGCTAGGATCCAGGACTCAATGGCCACACAGTCAGGTTCAGGGCCGCAGAATTCTGATGGAAAAACGGCCCTTGGGACAGTAAGTCTGGTCGGTCTGGCAGTGACCACGGTCGACCGATCGTGAGATGCCACAGATCCGGATACCACGACCTCCTCGGCCAGTCTGGAGCGACGAGTATGACGCGGCTGCACTCGGATCTGATCTTGCGTAGCACTCTGGGCAAGAGCGCCAGAGGCGGAAACACGTATGGGAGCTGAAACTGCGACCAATCTTGAACCAAGGCGTCTGCCGCCAGAGCTCTTTGATCGCGCGACCTCGCCATGAATGCCGGGACCTTGTTGTTGTGCCGGGATGCCATTAGGTCGACGTCCGGCACTCCCCAGCGGCGACAGATTTCCTGAAACACGTCCGGGTGAAGGGACCATTCCCCTGCGTCCATGCCCTGGCGACTGAGGAAGTCTGCTTCCCAGTTTTCTACGCCTGGGATGTGAACCGCGGATATGGTGGATGCTCTGTCCTCCACCCACATTAGAATGCGCCGGACTTCTTGGAAGGCTTGCCGACTGCGCGTCCCTCCTTGGTGGTTGATGTATGCCACCGCTGTGGAGTTGTCCGATTGGATTCGGATCTGCTTTCCTTCCAGCCACTGTTGGAAGGCCAGTAGAGCAAGATACACTGCTGTGATCTCCAGAACATTGATCTGAAGGGTGGACTCCTGCGGAGTCCACGTCCCCTGAGCCCTGTGGTGGAGAAATACTGCTCCCCACCCTGACAGACTCGCATCTGTCGTGACTACTGCCCAGGATGGGGGCAGGAAGGATCTTCCCTGAGACAATGATGTGGGAAGGAGCCACCATTGTAGAGAGTCCTTGGCCGTCTGGGAAAGCGAGACTTTCCTGTCCAGGGACGTTGACTTCCCGTCCCATTGGCGGAGAATGTCCCATTGAAGTGGGCGCAGATGAAACTGCGCAAAGGGAACTGCTTCCATGGCTGCCACCATCTTCCCTAGGAAATGCATGAGGCGCCGCAAGGGATGCAACTGGCCCTGCAGGAGAGATTGCACCCCTGTCTGTAGTGACCGCTGCTTGTCCAGCGGAAGCTTCACTATCGCTGCTAGAGTTTGAAACTCCATGCCAAGATACGTTAGTGACTGAGTCGGTGATAGGATCGACTTTGGAAAGTTGATGATCCATCCGAAAGACTGTAGAGTCTCCAGCGTAGCATTCAGGCTGAGTTGGCATGCCTCCTGAGAGGGAGCTTTGACCAATAAGTCGTCTAGGTAAGGAATCACCGAGTGTCCCTGAGAGTGCAAGACTGCTACCACCGCCGCCATGACCTTGGTGAAGACCCGTGGGGCTGTCGCCAGACCAAATGGAAGAGCTACGAACTGAAAATGGTCGTCTCCTATCACAAAACGTAGAAAACGTTGATGTTCTGTAGCAATTGGCACGTGGAGATAAGCATCTTTGATGTCTATTGAGGCAAGGAAGTCTCCTCTGGACATTGAGGCAATGACAGAGCGGAGGGTTTCCATCCGGAACCTCCTGGCGTGCACATGTTTGTTGAGCCGTTTTAGGTCCAGAACAGGACGGAACGAGCCGTCCTTTTTTGGAACCACAAAGAGATTGGAGTAAAACCCTTGCCCTTGTTCCTGAGGAGGGACTGGGATAACCACTCCTTCCGCTTTTAGGGAATCCACCGCCTGCAGCAGAGCATCTGCTCGGTCTGGACGTGGGGAGGTTCTGAAGAACCGAGCTGGAGGACGAGAATTGAACTCGATTCTGTACCCGCGAGACAAAATGTCCGTCACCCACCGGTCTTTGACCTGTGACATCCAAATGCCGGAAAAGCGGGAGAGCCTGCCCCCGACCGGCGATGCGGAGGGGGGGGGCTGGAAGTCATGAGGTAGCCGCTTTGGAAGCGGTACCTCCATTTGCTTTCTTGGGGCGTGTGTGAGTCCGCCACGAATCTGAGTTTCTTTGCGTCCTCTGAGTCCCTTTGGACGAGGTAAATGGTGTCTTGCCCGAACCTCGAAAGGACTGAAACCTCTGCTGCCACTTTTTCTGCTGAGGTTTGGGTGTTCTGGGTTGTGGTAAAGAGGAGTCTTTACCCTTGGACTGCTTAATGATGTCAGCCAATGGCTCGCCAAACAGTCTCTCTCTAGACAACGGCAAACTGGTTAAACATTTTTTGGAACCAGCATCTGCTTTCCAGTCCTTTAACCACAAGGCTCTGCGCAAAACTACCGAATTGGCGGACGCCATTGAGGTGCGACTGGTAGATTCTAGGACCGCATTGATAGCGTAAGACGCAAACGCCGACATCTGCGTGGTAAGGTGCGCCACTTGCGGCACTGCTGGATGCATGATAGCATCCACTTTTGCTAAGCCAGCTGAAATAGCCTGGAGTGCCCATACGGCTGCGAATGCCGGAGCAAACGACGCGCCTATAGCTTCATAGACAGATTTTAACCAAAGGTCCATCTGTCTGTCATTGGCATCTTTAAGTGAAGCGCCATCCTCCACTGCAACTATGGATCTAGCTGCAAGTTTGGAAATCGGGGGGTCTACCTTTGGACACTGTGTCCAGCGCTTGACCACCTCAGGGGGGAAAGGGAAACGCGTATCTTTAGATCGTTTAGAGAAACGCCTTTCTGGGTGAGCGTCGTGCTTCTGGATTGATTCTCTGAAGTCAGAGTGATCTAACAAAGCACTCAATTTACGCTTGGGATAAAGGAAACGAAACTTTTCCTGCTCCGCAGCCGCCTCTTCTGCTGAAGGGGCTGGGGGAGAAATATCCAACAGCCTATTGATGGCTGAGATAAGGTCGTCTACCATGGCATCCCCATCCGGGGTATCCAGGTTGAGAGGGGTTCCAGGAGTGGATTCCTGATCACTCTCATCAGACACATCACAGGGAGACTGATTGCGCTGAGACCCTGAGCAGTGTGAAGACGTCGAGGGTCTTTCCCAGCGAGCTCGCTTAGGGTGGCTGGGGCCATCATCTGAGTCATAATCCTCGGCCTGTGAAGCCGGGGACCCCCCTGTGGGCTGGATACATTCCAAGTAAGGGGGACCTGAGGACAGAGGCCTCGCCGTGCCCAGAGACTGAGCCCCATGCATAGATTGCAAGGTCTCAAGGATTTTTGCCATAGATACAGACATATTATCTGCAAAAACTGCAAAGTCCGTCCCTGTCACCGGGGCAGAACTTACAAGCGTCTCAGCCTGGGTCGCTACCTCTCCCGACTCCGGCTGGCGAAGCAGCACCGGGTCGGAGCATTGCACACAATGGGGGTCATCAGAGCCTGCTGGTAGATTAGCCCCACATGCAGCACACGCAGTATACACAGCCCTTTTTGCCTTGGCCGCCTTGCGTTTTGAGGATGACATGTTGCTGCTTCCACAGAGCGATCTGGGATATGCAGCCAGAAGCGCACCTCACAGTGCAAGAAATACAATATCTATATAACTGTATCCAGTACACTGATACACAGTGAGGCACTAGAGGGACCAGCACAGAAAAATCGCTTACCGCCCGCTTAAAAAGCGGGTGTGTGGTCGCCAGATAGCCCCTAGTCCAGGTCTCCCAGAGCCTTGCGTCCTTCCTCCAGCCAGGCATGCATGTAATGGCTGCCGGCGTCTCGAGAGAGGAAGGGGGGCGGGCCCTGGGCGTTCCTGGCCAAGAGCGGGAAGCCTGCTTCCCTCTGTGCCAAGTGAGAGGGCTGGAGCATGTAAATCAGGCTCCAGCCCTCGTCGCTGCTTGCGAACAGCGTCTCTCCCCTACCCTGAATGACAGGGTGGGGGCGGGAACGAAACGGAGCTGCCGGCGTCCTAGGCCCAAAAAGCCGGGGACTAAAGTTATAACCGCCGCCGCCGTAAAAGCGCGGACGGCGGATCCCCGGCGCACCACAAGTCACAGCAGCGCCGCCCGGTCCAGAGGGGGTCGGCGCTGCGTTCCCAAACACAAACAATCCCCCAGTAATCTGTAGGGACACCAACTCCACGTTGCGGTCCCCGGCGCACTATAACACCCAGCCAGCCCGGAGTGTGTCTGTGCCTGCCGGGGACACAGAGTACCTGTAAGATGCAGGGCCCTGTCCCTGATCGTACTCCTGCTCCGAATCCATCAGGTTCTAATGGGTCTGTGGATGGAGCCCGGCATCAGAGCTGAGAGGCCGGCAGGATCCCACTTCCACAGAGCCCTACAAGGGGATGTGGAAGGAAAACAGCATGTCAGGCTCCAGCCCTGTACCAGCAATAGGTACCTCAACCTTACAACACCATCCAGGGGTGAGAAGGGAGCATGCTGGGGACACTATATGTGTCCTCTTTTCTTCCATCCGAAACAGTCAGCAGCTACTGCTGACTAAAATCTGTGGAGCTATGCATGGAATGTCTGACCTCCTTCGCACACAAAGCTAAAACTGGAGAACCCGTGATACCACGGGGGGGTATAGCCAGAGGGGGAGGGGCCTTGCACTTTTAATGTAGTGCTTTGTGTGGCCTCCAGAGGGCAGTAGCTATACCCCAATCGTCTGGGTCTCCCAATAGAGCGCTGAAGAAATAACTGCTGACAACCTATTCAATGTAATAAGATGTCCAAACAATGATTGCCTACCCATTTCCCCCTGTGTTTAGTTACAGACTACCAGCCTGAAGCAGGTTTCTCGTGGGCTTCGTCAGTGGCTATATTCCCCAAAAAGTGGCTGTAAAAAATGATATTCTAATATGGACCTTTGACTTCATTAATAATTGTAGGATGTACAGTACAGACTAAAAGTTTGGACACACCACCTCATTCAAAAAGTTTCTTTATTTTTATGACTCTGAAAATTGTAGATTCACATTGAAGGCTTCAAAACTATGAATTACTACATGTGGAATGAAATACTTAACAAAAAAGTGTGAAACAACTGACAATATGTCTTATATTCTAGGTTCTTCAAAATAGCCACCTTTTGCTTTGATAACTGCTTTGCACACTCTTGGCATTCTCTTGATGAGCTTCAAGGGGTAGTCACCAGAAAGGATCTTCCAACAGTCTTGAAGGAGTTCCCAGAGATGCTTAGCACTTGTTGGCCCTTTTGCCTTCCCACTGCGGTCCAGCTCACCAGAAACAATCTCGATTGGGTTCAGGTCTGGTGACTGTGGAGACCAGGTCATCTGCAGTAGCAGCCCATCACTCTCCTTCTTAGTCAAACAGCCCTTACACAGCTTGGAGGTGTGTTTGGGGTCATTGTCCTGTTGAAAAATAAATGCTGGTCCAACTAAACGCAAACCGGATGGAATAGCATTCCGCTGCAGGATGCTGTGATAGCCATGCTGGTTCAGTATGCCTTCATCTTTTAATAAATCCAACAGTGTCACCAGCAAAGCACCCCCACACCATCACACCTCTTCCTCCATGCTTCACGGTAGGAACCAGGCATGTAGAGTCCATCCATTCACCTTTTCTGCGCTGCACAAAGACACGGTGGTTGGATCCAAAGATCTCAAATTTGGACTCATCAGACCAAAGCACAGATTTCCATTGGTCTAAAGTCAAATCCTTGTGTTCTTTAGACCAAACAAGTCTCTTCTGCTTGTTGCCTGTCCTTAGCAGTGGTTTCCTAGCAGCTATTTTACCATGAAGGCTCTTAAAGGAGTTATCCGACATTAGCTTACCAAAAAATGTTGAGCTTATCTGTGCTGTATGTCATATAAAACACCCCTACATTATTTTTTGTTTTCTGACTTTTGTTTCTCTTGAATTATCCCTTTATTCTCTGCAGCTCTTTGTTTACATTCAGCTCAAGCAAACATGATAACTTCTTGTGCTAAACCTCCCAGTCAGAGCTGGCACAGCCCAGCATCACTGTCGAGCCCCACCCCAATGTCCAGCCTCGCCCTCTGCCCGCCCCCTTTACACACATTTCCTGTCAGTATTCTGCCCCAGCACTGAGCTGTTATCACTACAGCATTGGAAATAACAGCCCCACATTGGGCTCTGCACTCCCCACCACATCGGACTCAGCGCACCACACACACATATGGCTCTGCACTCCCCACCACATCGGGCTCTGCACACCACATACAGATATGGCTCTGCACCACACACACACACACACACACACACACACACACACACACACACGGCTCTGCGCCCCACACACACCGGGCTCTGCGCCCCACACATACATCGGGCTCTGCGCCCCCCCACACATACATCGGGCTCTGCGCCCCACACACAGATTGGGCTCTGCACCACACACCACATAAGGCTCTGCAACCCTCCCCCCCACACACACACGGCGCACTGCATCGACCCCCCCCCACCATCCTTCTGTACCGAAACCCTACCCCCATAGGTAACACATGTAGGCTACATTCACATGACCGTTCCGTTTTTGCGGTCGGCAGAAAACTGTCCATTTTTTTCACAGATGCATCCGTGTGTGTCTTCCGTTTTTTTTGCGGACCGCAAAAAACGGAAGCAGCAAGAAAGATAAATAGATGAGTAGATATAGAGACAGAGGGATAGAGGGATGAATGAATGGAGGGATGGATAGATAGATAAATAGATGAGAAAGACATATATGATGTCCCACCCCCTGCATATTCTAAGATGGCACCCTTTAGTGACTTTCATGTGGCACTAAAGGGTGCTTATCCTTGTATTTAGCCAAAAAATAAATAAAAAAAAAAAACTAAAAAAAAAAAAACGACGTGGGATCCCCCCTATCTTTTGTAGCCAGCTAGGGTAAAGCAGACAGCTGCAGCCTGCAGACCACAGCTGGCAGCTTCACCTTGGCTGGAAATCCAAAACAGAGGGCACCCCACACTGTTATTTTAAATTAAATAAATAATTTAAAACAAAAAACATGGGGTCCCCCCCAAATTGGATCAACAGCCAAGGTAAAGCGGACAGCTGTGGTCTGGTATTCTCAGACTAGGGAGAGGTCCACTGTTATTGGACACTCCCCAGCCTAAAAATAGGCCGCAGCCACCCCAGAAGTGGCGCATACATTAGATGCGCCAATCCTGGCGCTTCGCCCCAGTTCATCCCGTGCCCTGATTCGGTGGCAAACGGGGTAATATATGGGGTTGATGCCAGATGTGTAATGTCACCTGACATCAGGCCTTGAGGTTCATGATGTCACGCGTCTATCAGATACCAGACATCACCAACCAAGTCAGTAATTAAAAAAAAAAAAAAAAATAATATACAACAAAAAATTTTTTATTTGAAAAAACACTCCCCAAAACATTCCCTCTTTCACCAATTTATTGAAAAGAACAATCAAATCCGGGTCCGGCGTAATCCAATAAGGGGGTCCCACGACGCCATCCATATCCATACCATAGTCACTGTCCCAGTCAATGAAGAACAGAATGTTCCCCATTGGCTGGGAGAGCAATGCAGTGACCTGAGCTAACATCAATAGGTCAGCCCAGGTCACTGCAGGGTATGACTAGCGCTGCTGTCAGGAGGTTAGATGAGATCATTACCTGCAGTGACGATCTCCTGCTCTCCTGACGTCAGCGCTGTCACTGACTTCTATGCCCGCCGCGTTCACAGCGAAGAATTGTGGGAGCCCGTGAAGTCACCGCTAGAGACCGTCTCGGGCCGCCCGCGAGACTTAATGTGAGAACGCGGCGGGCATAGAAGGCAGTGAGAGCGCTGACATCAGGAAAGCAGGAGATCGTCACCGCAGGTAATGATTGTAACAGCGTGTCCCTCCTCCGCCTGTGCTCATGGTGTTATAGGGTAAGTTCACACAGTGCGTTTTTCGCGGTGTTTTTCGGGTGCGTTTTTGCTCAGAAAAACGCTGTGACATTGCTTCCCGAGCAAAGTCTATGAGCTTTCATTTTTGCAGTCTGCACCAGGGCTGTGGAGTCGGAGTCGGAGTCGTGGAGTCGGAGTCGGAGTCGGAGCTCATTTTGGTGGAGTCGGAGTCGGAGTCGGTATAAAATGCACCGACTCCGACTCCTAAAATATATAATAAATTGGGGACAGGAGTGCAATGCAGAATGTGCTGAATATTTTACTAAATAACAACATTTAGTATAATGCTTATATTTAAGTGAAAAATTTATTGTAGTACAATGTGAACATCAGACATTTAATTGTTTTTATGATACAATAATCAAGATATTTGGATAGAACATAAAATATTTATTGGAATACAACTTTAGAACACAAAAAAACTAATAAATTGTAAATATGTAATATATATAATATATATATATATACACAGTGTATATACACACACAAGATATATATGTAATCTACTGTATATTACATAGTGTATTACATATTTACAATTTATTACAGTTTTTTGTGTTCTAAAGTTGTATTCCAATAAATATATTTTATGTTCTATCCAAATATCTTGATTATTGTATCATAAAAATTATTAAATGTCTGATGTTCACATACACATATTCATGTACTACAATAAATTTTTCACCTAACTATAAGCAATATATGTAGGAGTCGGAGTCGGAGCCGGAGTCGGAGTCGGAGCCGGAGTCGGTGCAAGAGAATTTGAGGAGTCGGAGTCGGAGTCGGAGTCGAAGGTTTGGCTTACCGACTCCACAGCCCTGGTCTGCACACAGCGTTTTTTTCAGCAGCGTTTTTGTGCTGCACACAAAAACACAGCATGTCAATTTTTTTTGCGTTTTTCACTGCGTTTTCCACCCATTGAGTTCAATGAGATGTTCAAAAATGCAATGAAAAACGCAAATTGCAAATATAGCTGCGTTTTAGTGCGTTTCTATGACTAAAAACGCAGCTATAAACGCAAGGGGTGGGTAGTAAAGTGACATGTACAGAAAGAGGATTCCTTCTGTCAGTAAGCACAGAAGCATGAATCCTTCCGGTACCGCCACCGCTGCTTCAATCTTCCATGCGGCGCCATGTCAGCTCCCATGCGGCGCCATGGGCGGGCGGAAGGTAGAGGCAGCTGTGAAATCAAAAGTGAACAGCAGAAAAAAAAAAAAGTCATACTCATGTGTCTGCAGACTCCCGGTGCCATGTCCGCTCCCAGCTCCTCTCCCGATACCGCCGCTCCGGCTGTGTGCAGTGTCACCGAGCATGTCCGATGGCTGCAGGACCTGGCGATGGATCACCTGACGCGGTCACCTGCCGCATCAGCTGATCGCAAGTCTCGCGGTGACGCTGGCGCCCGGCCGGCTTCACCTATCAGCCGATGCCATCAGGAGACTTCATCAGCTGATTACCGGCAGCTCCTGCAGCGATCGGACGGGATCAGACTCCGCTCCAGGAGCCGCCGGTAATCAGCACGAGTGAGTATTTTTTTTTTTTTTTTGCACTGATGCTTCAGATGATTGTATAAAAGCCATTTATACAATCAGCTACTGTGTAATGTGATTCACATCCTTGATCCTGACACATCATCTGATTGCTTTGCCTTCCAGCAAACCGATCAGATGATATTGCATCCGGATTGGACGGCGCGGGACCCTTGACCCAGGATTACTACGGAGGGGGGGTTCCTTATTTCAATAAAGATGGAGTCACTAATTGTGTTGTGTTTTACTTCTAATAAAAATATTTTTGTGTGGTTTTTTTTGTATCTTCACTAGAAATTCATGGTTGCCATGTCTAATATTGGCGTGACACCATGAATTTCGGGCTTAGGGCTAGCTGATAATATACAGCTAGCCCTAACCCCATTATTACCCAGCAAGCCACCCGTCACCAGGGCAGCTGGAAGAGTTGGATACAGCGCCAGAAGATGGCACTTCTATGAAAGCGCCATTTTCTGGGGTGGCTGCGGACTGCAATTCGCAGCGGGGGTGCCCAGAAAGCATTTTTTTTTTTTTAATTATTTCATGAAATAATTTAAAAAAAACAAAACAAAAGGGATTCCCTATATTTTTGTTTGCCAGCCGGGTACAAATAGGCAGCTGGGGTTTGCTGGCAGAGAGAACGGGGTGCGGGGGAATGTGTGGGAAGGTGCAGGAAAGGGGGGGCGGGGACTCCACGCACTGTACAGCCCAGCAAGGCGGCAACATGCTGTTCCCAGATTTGCATGTCAAAATGGTCCTGCCAATGTTGACATGAAAAGACCAGAAGCAGCAAAATCGCAACAGGAGCGGTCACATGACCAATCTGAGCCGGGGGAGAGGGGCTGACAGCAGGGCAGGTAAGTGGTCTCTATCTACTTACCTGCCCCAATGTAGCCCAATAGGGTAATAATAAAAAAAAAGTCAAAATAAGCCGGATAACCCCTTTAACAGTTGTTTTAGAGATGTGTCTGTTGCTAGAACTCTGTGTGGCATTGACCTAGTCTCTAATCTGAACTGCTATTAACCTTCGATTTCTGAGGCTGGTGACTCGGATAAACTTATCCCCCGCAGCAGAGGAGACTCTTGGGCTTCATTTCCTGGGGCGGTCCTCATGTGAGCCAGGTTCTTTGTAGCGTTTGATGGTTTTTGCCACTGCACTTGGGGACACTTTCAAAGTTTTCCCAATTTTTCGGACTGACTGACCTTCATTTCTTAAAGTAATGATGGCCACTCGTTTTTCTTTACTTAGAATTTGTATTATGGCAAGAAAAAAAGCAGCTAACAGTCTATTCAGAAGGACTATTAGCTGTGTATCCACCAGACTTCTGCACAACACAACTGATGGTCCAAACCCCATTTATAAGGCAAGAAATCCCACTTATTAAACCTGACAGGGCACACCTGTGAAGTGAAGTGAAAACCATTTCCTGTGACTACCTCTTGAAGCTCATAATCAAAGCAAAAGGTGGCTACTTTGAAGAACCTAGAGTATAAGACATATTTTCAGTTGTTTCACACTTTTTTGTTAAGTATTTCATTCCACATGTGTTAATTCATAGTTTCGATGCCTTCAATGTGAATCTACAATTTTCAGTCATGAAAATAAAGAAAACTCATTGAATGAGAAGGTGTGTCTAAACTTTTGGCCTGTATTGTATATATCTTTAGTAGTGGTCAATTCTCTGAGATAGGCCATAGTGTGGTTCATGGCTTTGAAACTCTCTTTCCATGATATTGCATCTGTTTGATTAATATTGATTAGAAGTTTATAATTTATCTAACCGGCTTTACAGTTTGTGCTGCAATTACCTTGGGTTTGTCAAGTTGTACCACACACAGTAGTCATCTTGGTGAGCGATGAGACAAGTCTCCCCACCTTCAGTCACCTTTTTTTCCTCTGGCAGGAAGTATACACACTGCATCCAGTGGTCCCTCCACTAAAACAAGTTGGAAAAAGAGGAAAAACTAAGGATGAGGCAGCAAAGACATTTCTCAAAGATTACTGCTTCGATCACACCGATATCATCAATGTAACACTTGTAACTATACAGGTGGGAGATAAATGTGCAGTTTTGTGCTATGTTGTCTCTTCCTGCTCTTCCTCTCTGGAGACATAAGGCCGCTTAACACGCTGCGACACCGCTAGTCGTCGGTGGCACGATATGTGGTAATCGCTGCCGTAGCGAACATTATCGCTACAGCAGCGTCACACGCACATACCTGTGCAGCGACATCGCTGTGACCGGCGAACCGCCTCCTCTCTAAGGGGGCGGTTCGTTTAGCATCACAGCGACGTCACAGCAGCGTCACTGAACCGCCGCCCAATAGAAAAGGAGGGGCGGAGATGAGCGGCCGGAACATGCCGCCCACCTCCTTCCTTCCACCTTTTCCGGGGGACGCAGGTAGGGAGATGTTTGTCGATCCAGCGGCGTCACACATAGCGATGTGTGCTGCCGCAGGAACGACAAACATCGTTACTGCAGCAGCAACGATAATTGGGATGAGGGGGGCATGTCACCGATGGGCGATTTTGAACGTTTTTGCGACGATTCAAAATCGCTCATAGGTGTCACACACAACGACATCGCTAAAGCGGCCGGATGTGCGTCACAAATTCCGTGACCCCAACAAGATTGCTTTAGTGATCTCGTAGCGTGTAAAGCCACCTATAGGATCTATCACAAAACACACTTAAAAGAAAACTTGTCATCAAGATTTACCCCACGGAAATATTAGACATTTAGTGCACCCTAAACAGTAGCAGCAGTAAAGTAAGAAAGCTACTGGTGCTCTCCTGCACAACCTCTACACTGCTGCTCTGGTCTCTGTGTTTTGGCTGCAGCAGCGACATCACGTCCACAGAGAGCATCAACGCTGCAGCCATTCACTTACTCAGCTGCTCGTCCTTTCTACATTAGCAGAGCGACTGAGCTCAGTAATTGACCCTGGACCAGCTTCATAGCCAGCATTGGATAGGGGCAGGGTGAAGTCTGGAAGCAATTGGAATCCACTTAGCTGACAGTGGGAAAACCCCTCTAAAGATCAAAGAAACAAATGAAGGATGCCACAACTTGATCTGAAAAAAACTTTGTTACACCTGAATATTTCTCGATAAAGATCTCTCCTTACTGGCACAGGTTGCAGCGCAGGATACAACCAGCCAGGCTTCATGCTGCAGGTGATCGTAGCTTCCGGGTCCATGTCAATGTCCCACCATGACAATACCACTTGGGCTGTTCCATCGGCCAAAGGTGTGAAGCTGACGATATGTGAGACAGCAGAGCTGCTGATCTGCTTGCTGAAGTCCAATCTAGAGAAATAAATACATAAATGAACAGCTATGAGCTTATCGTTACACAGATACATAAGCCCCATTTAAGAGCTAGAAAAGTGTGTAGCAGCCACAGCATCACTGCTCTTGTGACGCTGATCCATCTCCCAGCATGCCCTTTCAGTGCCCATCCATGGGGTTTACCTGGAGGCATGTGAGACTAATGTTTGACATTATGTTGTGGCTATCTGACATAAATAGTTACTGAGCTAGCAAATCATATTATACAGCACTGATGTTCCCTTCCGCCCAGTGATCTGTTTCTCATTTCTTACCGGAAGACAACTAGAATATCACTTAGTGGTCGGAAGTCACTCGGGCTTAGCTGGCTCAGCTGCACATCACATACCGAGGGGGCTCCGGGGCAGCTTTGCATTTCAGGTGGGGGCTGAATAGTTCTGCAATCCAACTGCATGGGTAAGAGTTTATTCCAACTCCAGAGCCTGCGGGATTCCACCAATTGAGCATAAATGGTAGCTCGGTGAGGAACAGCTTCCCAACGCTCCTGGTAAGAGAAGGGCAGAGACGTTTAATTGCACTGTAATTGAACAGGACATGACTGTAGAAAGGGGTTTTCTGAAGTTACTCCCTCTGTATACCTAATAAGACCTCTCTATTACTTAAAAAATAACGTTATTTTGCCATTAAACTACATTTTTTCACATCTATTGACATGTCTGAGGCAATATTCAGCTTCAAGCTCAAAACTATATTTGCCACTATTTTTAATGATCTGACCAGGACTGCACTATTCTTCAGGGCCGCACTGATCACTAGAGTTGGTGACTGGCTGCAGTGGTCCAATAACTGGATCAGGAGGTTATCTGAGAAACATATCATGTCCTGCTCCAGCCACCTGACTGCTGCATTCAATCACTGGCCTCAGGTAACCGAAGAATGGAACGTAATTGCTTCATGTCCCAAATGAATATTTACAAAAGACGTCTGTGTATAAAACAAAGAAACACATAAAAACATGGTGTGTGCAGTTTACACCCCTACACTCTTTTCTTTCTTGATGGAGATTGCTTCCAGTCTCAGCACAAACCAACAGAGTGGCCAGGGATAGAACTATGAGGAGAGAGCCCATGAATATGCCTCATTTTATTCTACTTTCAAAGTGAGTAAATGGTGGGCATGGCCTGAGTGAGGCAGAGGTCAGTGTGAGAGCGCCCGCTCTGAAATCCTTAAAGATCCTCAACTACCTGGACCTTCTGAAGGAGCTTGTTATGCTGCCAAACCTCTGCAGATAGCAGAGCTCTACACATGGAGTCTTTAGCTAACATGACTCGCAGCAAAAGGGGAGACAAGGATCTGCAAAGGGACGTCAGCATTTGGAACCTGCGCTCATGGCAGTGCGCTTGAAGTTGCAGCCAGACTGGAGAGGTATGCCCGCCTAGAACACGATGAACAGCGACAGGTCTGGCCCAGAACCTTGTGAAGAGATGGGAGGGACAGCAGCTACAGCAGCAAACAAGATGGCAGTCACTCATCCTGTACAGCAACGACCCGACAATAAATCAGCTCTCCTGTGATAAGAAAGATACTGGCAGAATCTTCTGACGCAGGACCTCTACTGATTGAGCCCACCCCCTCAGTGATGTCTTTGCTGCTGTAAATGCCTGCAAAAATGGGAACTCTAAAATACGGATTTTTGTGTACTCACCGTAAAATCGTTTTCTCTTAGCCATCATTGGGGGACACAGGACCATGGGAGTTATGCTGCCTATCCATAGGAGGACACTAAGTAGATGCAAAAGCATAGCTCCTCCTCTGCAGTATACACCCCCTGGCCGGGCCAGGCAACCTCAGTTTTAGTACACAAGCAGTAGGAGAAAAAAAACAGTAAAAACTTCTCAACAGAGGAACATGAGAAAAGAAGAGAGTCATAACCAAATAAGGTACTGAGAGAATCAAGGCCCAACAGGGAAATAGGGTGGGTGCTATGTCCCCCAATGATGGCTAAGAGAAAACGATTTTATGATGAGTACACAAAAATCGTTTTTCTCTGACGCCTCATTGGGGGACACAGGACCATGGGACGTCCTAAAGCAGTCCATGGGTGGGAAACATAAAAGAAGACAACACAACCCAAGGACTAGGAACCAGTCCCAGACAGCCTGAAGCGCCTACTGAGAGAGGTGCTCTACTGCAGTTTGCAGAATTTTCCTACCCAGATTTGCCTCAGTTGAAACCTGGGTATGGACTCTGTAATGCTTTGAAAACGTATGTAGGCTAGACCAGGTTGCAGCCTTACACACCTGTTCAAAGCAAGAAGGCCTGCGGAGACACCATCACATGTTTCTCAACGCTGGCAGGAAACTAGCCAGGTCTTTCACCGGGAAGGAACAACCACGGGAAGGGCAGTCTCCAGTCAAGGAGACCACCTATGCCAAATGTGATGGTGTCTCCGCAGGCCTTCTTGCTTTGAATATTTCCCAGGGGGCATTGCTCTAGAATCACTGCGTTGAGAAACACGTGATGGTGTCTCCGCAGTGGTGGATGTTGATCTCCCTAAGGTCAACCATCCTTGCTCACATAGTCTTTTACTAGGCAATGTCCCACTAGCCAGATTCCTACTCCACACTGATGAGGGGCAAATACCCCGAAACGGCTGTCTGTGGATGGATACCATGTTTGGCATAGGTGGTCTCCTTGACTGGAGACTGCCCTTCCCGTGGTTGTTCCTTCCCGGTGAAAGACCTGGCTAGTTTCCTGCCAGCGTTGAGAAACATGTGATGGTGTATCCGCAGGCCTTCTTGCTTTGAATATTTCCCAGGGGGCATTGCTCTAGAATCACTGCGTTGAGAAACACGTGATGGTGTCTCCGCAGTGGTGGATGTTGATCTCCCTAAGGTCAACCATCCTTGCTCACATAGTCTTTTACTAGGCAATGTCCCACTAGCCAGATTCCTACTCCACACTGATGAGGGGCAAATACCCCGAAACGGCTGTCTGTGGATGGATACCATGTTTGGCATAGGTGGTCTCCTTGACTGGAGACTGCCCTTCCCGTGGTTGTTCCTTCCCGGTGAAAGACCTGGCTAGTTTCCTGCCAGCGTTGAGAAACATGTGATGGTGTATCCGCAGGCCTTCTTGCTTTGAATATTTCCCAGGGGGCATTGCTCTAGAATCACTGCGTTGAGAAACACGTGATGGTGTCTCCGCAGTGGTGGATGTTGATCTCCCTAAGGTCAACCATCCTTGCTCACATAGTCTTTTACTAGGCAATGTCCCACTAGCCAGATTCCTACTCCACACTGATGAGGGGCAAATACCCCGAAACGGCTGTCTGTGGATGGATACCATGTTTGGCATAGGTGGTCTCCTTGACTGGAGACTGCCCTTCCCGTGGTTGTTCCTTCCCGGTGAAAGACCTGGCTAGTTTCCTGCCAGCGTTGAGAAACATGTGATGGTGTCTCCGCAGGCCTTCTTGCTTTGAATATTTCCCAGGGGGCATTGCTCTAGAATCACTGCGTTGAGAAACACGTGATGGTGTCTCCGCAGTGGTGGATGTTGATCTCTCTAAGGTCAACCATCCTTGCTCACATAGTCTTTTACTAGGCAATGTCCCACTAGCCAGATTCCTACTCCACACTGATGAGGGGCAAATACCCCGAAACGGCTGTCTGTGGATGGATACCATGTTTGGCATAGGTGGTCTCCTTGACTGGAGACTGCCCTTCCCGTGGTTGTTCCTTCCCGGTGAAAGACCTGGCTAGTTTCCTGCCAGCGTTGAGAAACATGTGATGGTGTCTCCGCAGGCCTTCTTGCTTTGAATATTTCCCAGGGGGCATTGCTCTAGAATCACTGCGTTGAGAAACACGTGATGGTGTCTCCGCAGTGGTGGATGTTGATCTCCCTAAGGTCAACCATCCTTGCTTACACACCTGTTCCACTGAAGCCTGATGCCGAATGGCTGTCCTGGATATGTAATATCAGAGCTCTGACGAGGTCTAACGAATGCAGAGACCTTTCCACCCTACGAACCGGGTGTGGACAAAAGGAAGGCAGAACAATGTCCTCGTTCAAATGAAACGGGGGAAGAACCTTTGGAAGGAAATCCGGAAGGGGGCGCAGAACCACCTTGTCCTGGTGAAATATCAGAAAAGGCTCGCGGCAAGAGAGTGCAGCTAGCTCCGAAACCCATCTGATGGACGTAATTGCCACCAGGAAAGTTACCTTCTAGGACAGAAGAGCAAGGGAGGATTCCTTGAGGGGTTCAAAGGGAGACCTCTGGAGACCGTCCAGAACGAGGTTGAGGTCCCATGGTTCCAGTGGCTGTTTGTACGGGGGAACTAGATGGGAAACGCCCTGGAGGAAGGTCTTGACTTGCGGTTTTTGAGCCAGGCGGCATTGGTAGAAGATTGAGAGCGCTGAGACCTGCCCTTTAAGGGAACTGAGAGCCAACCCCGCTTGCAAGCCAGACTGTAAAAAGTTGAGAATTCTGGGGATGGCCAGAGGCATAGGCTGGACATTAGTTTCCCTGCACCATGAAAGGAAGATTTTCCACGTACGGTGGTAAATGCGGGATGAAGCAGGCTTTCAGGCGCTGATCATGGTGGCAATAACCGCGGGGGAGAATCCCGCTCTTGTTAATACCCCGGTCTCAATGGCCATGCCGTCAGCTTCAGGGCTCTGGAGTTCTGATGGGAAATGGGCCCTTGGGACAGCAAGTCTGGGATGTCTGGAAGGCGCCACGGTGCGTCTGTGAGCATTTGTACTAATTCGGCGTACCAGGCGCGCCTGGGCCAGTCCGGTGCTATCAGTATCACCGGGACTCCCTCTGCCTTTATCTTCCTGATTACCCGCGGCAGCAGGGGTAGAGGTGGAAATATGTAAGGCAGGCGGAAGTGGTGCCAGGAGCAGACTAGAGCATCCGCGCCGATGGACTGAGGGTCGCGTGACTTGGCTATGAACGCGGGTACTTTTGCATTCAACCTTGAGGCTATTAGGTCCACGTCTGGTGTGCCCCAGCGATTGCAGATGTGTAGAAACACATCTGGGTGGAGAGACCATTCTCCGGCAGCCAGGCCTTGGCGACGCAGAAAGTCTGCTGCCCAGTTCTCTACCCCCGGTATGTGTACCGCTGATATCACTGATCCCGTCGATTCGGCCCAGCTGAGGATCTTGTGGGCCTCGAGATAAGCTGCTTTGCTGCGGGTGCCCCCCTGCCGATTGATATAGGCTACAGATGTCGCATTGTCCGATTGGACTCGAATCTGACGACCCGCTAGCAGAGGGCAGAACGCTCTGAGCGCGAGGAAGATCGCGCGGAGTTCCAGGATGTTTATGGGTAGGAAAGACTCCTGGGGCGTCCAACGTCCTTGAGCAGTGTGGTGCCGGTATACTGCTCCCCAGCCTAGGAGGCTGGCGTCCGTGGTCAGGACCAGCCAGTTCACTGGGAGAAAAGATCTCCCCTTCGATAGGGATGAGGACCGAAGCCACCAGCGGAGTGCGTACCTGACTGAAGGCGTCAGGTGAAGATGTCTGTCCAGGGAGAAGGGGCTCTTGTCCCAGGCCGCTAGAAGGGATAGCTGCAGTGGGCGGAGGTGCAGTTGAGCAAAGGGTACTGCTTCCATAGCCACCACCATCCTGCCGAGCACCTTCATGCTGAATCGAATGGAGCGACACGGAGGACGTAGAAGGCAGCGTATCGCTCGTTGAAGAGCGAACGCCTTGTCCTGAGGGAGAAGGATCAAGCCCCGACGGATGTCCAGGGACATGCCCGGGAAGGTGATGGATCGTGATGGGATCGGGGATGATTTGTCCAGATTCACTAGCCACCCTAAGCGGGATAGGGTGTCCACAGTGATCTGTACGCTGGTTGAGCAGTCGCGGAAGGAGGGGGCCTTGATGAGGAGGTCGTCCAAGTAAGGGAGAACGACTACTCCCCTGGCGTGAAGGACGCTCATGGCGGCTGCCATGACTTTGGTGAAGACCCTTTGTGCGGTGGCAAGGCCGAAGGGTAGAGCTACGAATTGAAAGTGGGAGTCCTGAATTGCGAAGCGGAGGAACTTTCGGTGATCTGGGGCGATGGGTATGTGCAGGTACGCGTCCTTGATGTCTATGGAGGCGAGGAATTCCCCTTCGACCATGGATGCAATAATGGACCTTAGGGACTCCATTCTGAATCTCCGTACGTGCACATGTTTGTTTAGGTGTTTGAGGTCCAGGATGGGTCGAACTGACCCATCCCTTTTTGGGGACCACAAAGAGGTTGGAATAAAAACCCCCGAACTTCTCGTCGTCTGGGACAGGTATTATCACTCCTGCTGTTTGGAGCGAGTGGATTGCTGGGAAAAAAGCATCGCGTCGTTTGAGTCTTTGGGGGGTTTGAGAGAAAGAACCGACTCGGGGGTCGGGTCCGAAATTCTATGTGGTAACCGGAAGACACAAGGTCTCGCACCCATTTGTCGTCTGAGGTGGCAGCCCAGATGTGATGAAAGAGGCGCAGTCGACCTCCTACAATGAGTGTGTCTTCCGGGGCGCCGAAGGAGTCATGAGGGGGGAAAACGTCGTGGACGAGTCTCCCTAGTCCTGGACTGTTTCGGTCTAGGCTGCCATGACGAACTGGGTTTCGGGGAGAGCTGAGGTCGGTCGGTCCCTGCGTATTCCGCGGTTGGTGGCGGGGACAGCACGGGATGTCGACCAACCAAATGAGTTCCGAAAGGAGCGGAACGAGGACTGTGGACGTCTGGTGAAGGACGTCCTGGACTTCAGCTGGGGGAGGGAGGTACTCTTTCCTCCTGTGGCGTCAGAAATGACCTTGTCCAGACGTTCGCCAAACAATCGGTCTGGAAAAAAGAGAAGGCCCGTGAGAGACTTCTTGGAGGCAAAGTCCACTCGCCATTGTCGGAGCCAGAGAGCTCTACGGATGGCTATGGTATTTGAGGCGGCAAACGCTGCGCAGGTAGCAGCGTTCATGGAGGCCTGGATGAGGTACTCCGCCGCAGCGGCAATTTGAGCTGTTACCTCTGTGAGGGTATGAGTAAACTGGGATTCCTCAAGCGAAGTGTTAAGGGAGTCTGCCCAGACCAAGATCGCCTTTGCGACCCACACAGAGGCAAAGGAGGGCAAGAGGGAGGAACCCGCAGCCTCAAAAGCAGAGCGGGCGAGGTGCTCCACCTGTCTGTCGGGTCCCTGATGGAGGAACAATCGGGTAAAGACAGGAGCGTCTTTGTGGTAAGGCGGGAGACCGGGGGGGGTCGACCAAGGGCAAATCGGCCCAGCCCTTGGGGGCAGGTGAGGCAAAAGGGTACCGGGACTCCATGAGTTTTCGGTTACTGAAGCGCCTGGCAGGCTTCTCCCTTTGCTTTGTGAGGATATCCTGAAACTCTGGGTGATGAGCGAAAACCTTTTGGGGTTTCCTTGCCCTCTTAAAGGAGACCGCATGGTCAGTGGTAGTGGATGGGGGATCCTCCACATGCAGAGTTTGGTTGATTGCTGCTATAGGGGAGTCTATTGCAGTTTGATCATCTGAGGAGGCTGAAACCAAGGAATCCTCTTGGTATAAACAGCATTCTCCCTCCTCCAGCTCTTCAGAAGCCGTGGAGCGTGTGGGAGAGCCTGCCCTGTGTGCTCCCGAGGGAGAGCCCACTGGAGACACCCGGCCGTGTGCTCTTTTCCTGATCCCTGCAACCGGTGAAGCATGTGCCCGGATTACCTCAGAAGGATCTTCCATAGGGGTATCCTCAGGCTGCGTTCCGTCCAGGGACCCAGAAGGGTGTGGAGGACGACCTTGCATAGCCAGAACCAGGTTCTGTGACAGTTTTTCCATGGATTGGGACAGAAACTGTGCCCATTCCGGTGGGCTGGGGGCCCAGGACTCACAGAGAGAAGAGGTGTGATTACGTGGTAGCTCAGCGTGGCAGGCAGTGCAGGCTGAATAATAGACTATGTGGGCCTTAGTACTCTTAGTGCCCTTAGAATTCTGCATGTTCCTAATAGGAGTATGCCAGGAGGGGGAGCAATGCTCAGCAGAGCTACAATTGAAGCAAGCACCTCACCAGAATCAGCCGACGGCCCTGTCCTCAGGAAGGATTAAGCTCTATGAAGATCTTCGCACGCTTTCCTGGGGGGGTGGGGCTTATCGCGGCCGCAGGGGGGCAGGGATTAGCGCTAAAAGAGCAGGAAGATGAGTCAGTGTGCCCCCCCCTTTGTGGGTAGTAAAAAAAAAAAAAAAAAAAAAAACGACGGGAAGGGAGCTTCTGAGTTTTCCTCCCTCTCCCTACAGTCAGCACACAGCTTGTCACCGGTGGTTATCAGTCGGATTTTCTGCTAGAGCAAATGAAGGGAATTTTGTTACTTACCGTAAATTCCTTTTCTTCTAGCTCTTATTGGGAGACCCAGACGATTGGGGTATAGCTACTGCCCTCCGGAGGCCACACAAAGCACTACACTAAAAAGTGCAAGGCCCCTCCCCTTCTGGCTATACCCCCCCGTGGTATCACGGGTACTCCAGTTTTAGTGCCAAAGCAAGAAGGAGGAAGCCAATAACTGGTTTAAACAAATTAACTCCGAGAAACATCGGAGAACCGAAAAAACCGTTCAACATGAACAACATGTGTACCCGCAAACCACAAAAAAATCCCGAAGGACAACAGGGCGGGTGCTGGGTCTCCCAATAAGAGCTAGAAGAAAAGGAATTTACGGTAAGTAACAAAATTCCCTTCTTCTTCAGCGCTCTATTGGGAGACCCAGACGATTGGGACGTCCAAAAGCTGTCCCTGGGTGGGTAAAGAAATACCTCATGTTAGAGCTGCAAAAAAACAGCCCTCCCCTACGGGGATGTCACTGCCGCCTGCAGGACTCTTCTACCTAAGCTGGCATCCGCCGAAGCATAGGTATGCACCTGATAATGCTTGGTGAAAGTGTGCAGACTGGACCAGGTTGCTGCCTGGCACACCTGTTGAGCCGAAGCCTGGTGTCGTAATGCCCAGGACGCACCCACGGCTCTGGTTGAGTGGGCTTTTAGCCCTGAAGGAACCGGAAGCCCCGCAGAGCGGTAGGCCTCTAGAATTGGTTCTTTGATCCATCGAGCCAGGGTGGCTTTAGAAGCCTGCAATCCCTTGCGCGGACCAGCGACAAGGACAAAAAGAGCATCGGAACGGCGCATGGGCGCCGTTCGGGAAATGTAGATTCTGAGTGCTCTCACCAGATCTAGCAAACGTAAGTCCTTTTCATACCGGTGAACCGGATGAGGGTAAAAGGAAGGCAAGGATATATCCTGATTAAGATGAAACGAGGATACGACCTTAGGGAGAAACTCCGGAATGGGGCGCAGCACTACCTTGTCCTGGTGGAACACCAGGAAAGGAGCCTTGGATGACAAAGCTGCCAGCTCAGACACTCGCCGAAGCGATGTGATCGCGACAAGAAACGCCACTTTCTGTGACAGGTGAGAAAAGGAAACGTCCTTTAGAGGCTCGAAGGGCGGCTTTTGCAGAGCAACAAGTACTCTGTTCAGATCCCATGGATCTAACGGCCGCTTGTACGGGGGCACAATATGACAGACCCCCTGTAGGAACGTGCGCACCTTAGGAAGATGTGCTAGACGCTTCTGAAAAAACACCGACAGTGCCGAGACTTGCCCTTTAAGGGAGCTGAGCGACAAGCCCTTTTCCAACCCCGATTGCAGGAAGGAAAGAAAGGTGGGCAATGCAAATGGCCAAGGGGATACTCTCTGTGCAGAGCACCAAGATAAGAAAATCTTCCACGTTCTGTGGTAGATCTTAGCAGACGTTGACTTCCTAGCTTGTCTCATTGTGGCTACGACTCCTTGAGATAATCCTGCAGACGCTAGGATCCAGGACTCAATGGCCACACAGTCAGGTTCAGGGCCGCAGAATTCTGATGGAAAAACGGCCCTTGGGACAGTAAGTCTGGTCGGTCTGGCAGTGACCACGGTCGACCGACCGTGAGATGCCACAGATCCGGATACCACGATCTCCTCGGCCAGTCTGGGGCGACGAGTATGACGCGGCTGCAATCGGATCTGATCTTGCGTAACACTCTGGGCAAGAGTGCCAGAGGTGGAAAGACGTATGGGAGCCGGAACTGCGACCAATCTTGAACCAATGCGTCTGCCGCCAGAGCTCTTTGATCGCGCGACCTCGCCATGAATGCCGGAACCTTGTTGTTGTGCCGGGACGCCATTAGGTCGACGTCCGGCACTCCCCATCGGCGACAGATTTCCTGAAACACGTCCGGGTGAAGGGACCATTCCCCTGCGTCCATGCCCTGGCGACTGAGGAAGTCTGCTTCCCAGTTTTCTACGCCGGGGATGTGAACTGCGGATATGGTGGAGGCCGTGGCTTCCACCCACATCAGAATCCGCCGGACTTCCTGGAAGGCTTGCCGACTGCGTGTCCCCCCTTGGTGGTTGATGTATGCCACCGCTGTGGAGTTGTCCGACTGAATTCGGATCTGCCTTCCTTCCAGCCACTGCTGGAAGGCTAGTAGGGCAAGATACACTGCTCTGATTTCCAGAACATTGATCTGAAGGGTGGACTCCTGCGGAGTCCACGTCCTCTGAGCCCTGTGGTGGAGAAACACTGCTCCCCACCCTGACAGACTCGCATCTGTCGTGACCACTGCCCAGGATGGGGGCAGGAAGGATCTTCCCTGAGACAATGAGGTGGGAAGGAGCCACCATTGTAGAGAGTCCTTGGCCGTCTGGGAAAGAGAGACTTTCCTGTCCAGGGACGTTGACTTCCCGTCCCATTGGCGGAGAATGTCCCATTGAAGTGGGCGCAGATGAAACTGCGCAAAGGGAACTGCTTCCATGGCTGCCACCATCTTCCCGAGGAAGTGCATGAGGCGCCGTAAGGGGTGCGACTGGCCCTGAAGGAGGGATTGCACCCCTGTCTGTAGTGACCGCTGCTTGTTCAGCGGAAGCTTCACTCTCGCTGCTCGAGTATGGAACTCCATGCCAAGATACGTTAGTGACTGTGTCGGAGACAGATTCGACTTTGGAAAGTTGATGATCCATCCGAACGTCTGTAGAGTCTCCAGTGTAGCATGTAGACTGAGTTGGCATGCCTCTTGAGAGGGTGCCTTGACAAGTAGATCGTCTAGGTAAGGGATCACCGAGTGTCCCTGAGAGTGCAAGACCGCTACCACTGCCGCCATGACCTTGGTGAAAACCCGTGGGGCTGTCGCCAGACCGAATGGCAGAGCTACGAACTGAAGATGTTCGTTTCCTATCACAAAACGTAGAAAACGTTGATGTTCTGTAGCAATTGGCACATGGAGATAAGCATCTTTGATGTCTATTGAGGCAAGGAAGTCTCCTTGAGACATTGAGGCCACGACAGAGCGGAGGGTTTCCATCCGGAACCGCCTGGCGTGCACATGTTTGTTGAGCAGCTTTAAATCCAGAACAGGACGGAACGAGCCGTCCTTTTTTGGAACCACAAAGAGATTGGAGTAAAACCCTCTCCCTTGTTCCTGAGGCGGTACAGGAACCACTACTCCTTCCGCTCTTAGGGAGTCCACCGCCTGCAGCAGGGCATCTGCTCGGTCTGGATGTGGTGAGGTTCTGAAGAACCGAGCTGGAGGACGAGAACTGAACTCGATTCTGTACCCGCGAGACAAAATGTCTGTCGCCCACCGGTCTTTGACCTGTGACATCCAAATGTCGGAAAAGCGGGAGAGCCTGCCCCCGACCGGAGATGCGGAGGGGGGGAGCTGGAAGTCATGAGGTAGCCGCTTTGGAAGCGGTTCCTCCGTTTGCTTTCTTGGGGCGCGCGTGAGCCCGCCAGGAATCTGAGCTTCTTTGCGTCCTCTGAGTCCCTTTGGACGAGGAGAATTGTGTCTTGCCCGAACCTCGAAAGGACTGAAACCTCTGCTGCCATTTTTTCTGCTGAGGTTTGCTTGATCTGGGCTGGGGCAAAGAAGAGTCTTTACCCTTGGACTGTTTAATGATGTCAGCCAATGGCTCGCCAAACAGTCTATCTCTAGATAAAGGCAGGCTGGTTAAACATTTTTTGGAACCAGCATCTGCTTTCCAGTCCTTTAACCACAAGGCTCTGCGCAAAACTACCGAATTGGCGGACGCCATTGAGGTGCGGCTGGTAGATTCTAGTACCGCATTGATAGCGTAAGACGCAAACGCGGACATCTGCGAGGTAAGGGACGCCACTTGCGGCACCGCTGGATGTAAGATAGCATCCACTTTTGCTAACCCTGCTGCAATAGCTTGGAGTGCCCATACGGCTGCGAATGCTGGAGCAAACGACGCGCCGATAGCTTCATAGACAGATTTTAACCAGAGGTCCATCTGCCTGTCATTGGCATCCTTAAGTGAAGCGCCATCCTCCACTGCAACTATGGATCTAGCTGCAAGTTTGGAAATCGGGGGGTCAACTTTAGGACACTGGGTCCAGCGCTTGACCACATCAGGGGGGAAAGGAAAACGTGTATCCTTAGAACGTTTAGAGAAACGCCTTTCTGGATGAGCGTCGTGTTTCTGGATTGATTCTCTGAAGTCAGAGTGATCCAAGAAAGCACTTAATTTACGCTTGGGATAGAGAAAACGAAACTTCTCCTGCTCTGCAGCTGCCTCCTCTGCAGAAGGGGCTGGGGGAGAAATATCCAACAGCCTATTGATGGCTGAGATAAGCTCGTTTACCATGGCGTCCCCATCCGGAGTATCCAGATTGAGAGGGGTTCCAGGATAAGACTCCTGATCACTCTCATCAGACGCATCACAGAGCGACTGATTGCGCTGAGACCCTGAGCAGTGTGATGATGTTGAGGGTCTTTCCCAGCGAGCTCGCTTAGGGTGGCTGGGGCTATCATCTGAGTCAAAATACTCAGCCTGTGAAGCCGGGGACCCCCTTGCAGTCTGGATTAAATCCAACTGAGGGGGATTAGAGGACAGAGACCTCGCCGTGTCCATAGACTGAGCCCCAGGCATGGATTGCAAAGTTTCAAGGATTTTTGCCATAGTCACAGACATATCAGCAAAAACTGCAAAGTCTGTCCCTGACACCGGGGCAGGACTTACAGGCGTCTCAGCCTGGGTCACTATCTCTCCTGACTCCGGCTGGCGAAGCAGCACCGGATCTGAGCATTGCACACAATGGGGGTCCTTGGAGCCTGCTGGTAGAGCAGCCCCACATGCAGCACACGCAGTGTACACAGCCCTAGCCTTGGCAGCCTTGCGTTTTGTGGATGACATGTTGCTGCCTCCTCAGAGCGATCTGGGTATACAGCCAGGAAGCGACCTCACAGTGCAAGCAATAAGGAAATATATATATATATATGTCCAGTGACACAGTACACTAATACACACTGAGGCACTAGAGGGGCCAGCTGAAAAGCCGCTTACCGCCCGCTTAAGAGCGGGTGTGTGATCTCCAAAGCCCCCTAGTCCAGGTCTCCCAGAGCCTTGCGTCCTTCCTCCAGCCAGACATGCATGTAATGGCTGCCGGCGTCCTGAGAGAGGAGGGGGGGCGGGCCCTGGGCGTTCCTGGCTAAGAGCGGGAAGCCTGCTTCCCTCTGTGCCTAGTGAGAGGGCTGGAGCATGTAAATCAGGCTCCAGCCCTCGTCGCTGCCGTGAAACAGCGTCTCTCCCCTACCCTGATTGACAGGGTGGGGGCGGGAACGAATCGGAGCTGCCGGCGTCCTAGGCCGCAAAAGCCGGGGACTCGATTTATAAACGCCACCGCCGTAAAAGCGCGGTCGGCGTGTCCCCGGCGAACTAAAAGTCACAGCAGCGCCGCCGGTCCAGCGGGGGTCGGCGCTGCGTTCCCACAATACAGAAAAAAGTCCCCCAGTTAAACTGTAGGAACACTAGCTCTAGCGTTACGGTCCCCGGCGCACTACAACACCCAGCCAGCCCGGAGTGTGTCTGTGCCTGCCGGGGACACAGAGTACCTGTATGATGCAGGGCCTTGTCCCTGATGGTACTCCTGCTCGGCATCCACCAGGTGCTATGGGTCTGTGGATGGAGCCCGGCGTCAGAGCTTTGAGGCCGGCAGGATCCCACTTCCACAGAGCCCTACAAGGGGATGTGGAAGGAAAACAGCATGTGGGGCTCCAGCCCCTGTACCAGCAATAGGTACCTCAACCTTACAACACCATCTACGGGTGAGAAGGGAGCATGCTGGGGGCCCTATATGGGCCCTCTTTTCTTCCATCCGAAATAGTCAGCAGCTACTGCTGACTAAAATCTGTGGAGCTATGCATGGAATGTCTGACCTCCTTCGCACAAAGCTTGAAAACTGGAGTACCCGTGATACCACGGGGGGGTATAGCCAGAAGGGGAGGGGCCTTGCACTTTTTAGTGTAGTGCTTTGTGTGGCCTCCGGAGGGCAGTAGCTATACCCCAATCGTCTGGGTCTCCCAATAGAGCGCTGAAGAAAAACAGAGCAGATAATAAACAGCGTGAGTCCCTGAGCCCTGGGCCCTCCCCCCTGCCACCGGGAAATTATCTGCAAGACTTTCTGCAAACAGCAGAACTTCCCCCTCCTCCAGCCAGCAAGCTAGAGAAAGTTAACACTGTGTGTGCAGGATCCTTGCTCCTTGCACATAATAAATACTGTAAATGTCCTGGGAGCCATCCCTGTAGCGTCTTTTCTCCCTTTGTCTGGGAAACCAGTCAGGGGGGATCTCACTTTAAAACACTGCTTTCAAGGCAGTGAAAATAGCAGTCAGCTTGTTGTTGTCGGTGTCATATTCAACTCAGAGCCTGCAGAGAGGGGCTGAGGAATTGGGCTAAAGGGCACAGGCCTCTACCCTGGGCTTTGGAAAATCGGTGTCTGTGGAACCCGTCATCCAGCGTCGCGGGAGGGGGTACGTGTAGGCAACACTTCACGTTCCCGCCCGTTGATGATAGTGGGATATCGGTCCCAAAAGGAAACCGTCGCCCTCAAAAAAATAACAAACCTTGAAAGGAAGTGCCTCCTACAGACACTAAGCTAAAACTGAGCTTGCCTGGCCCGGCCAGGGGGTGTATACTGCAGAGGAGGAGCTATGCTTTTGCATCTACTTAGTGTCCTCCTATGGATAGGCAGCATAACACCCATGGTCCTGTGTCCCCCAATGAGGCGTCAGAGAAAAGGGACATTTCTCCTATAAAGCAGGATCTGCATGGCGTTAATGCACAGCATTCTATAGTAGGGTTATAATATTTGCTCCCATCCAGACCTTGCATATTGCAGCAGCACAAGGTATGGCTTCACAGAAGAAGAATTCGGGCGAGAAACCGGCCACCTACAGTCCAGACCTTTCACCGATAAAAAACATTTGATGCGTTATGAAATAAAAAAAAATCTAGTACGGACCCCAGGCTCAGGACAGGAGCACAAATCCTACATCTGACAAGAACAGGACTACATGCCTCTCACAAAATTCATCAATTGTCTCCTCACGTCCCAGACGTTTAGAGCCTTTTATAATAAGAGGAGGGGATGCTACACAATGGTGGACATGGCCCCGACACCACTATTTTGAGATGTGTCGCTGCCATCAATTTCTAAGTAGTTAATTTTTTCAAATGAAATAGAAAAATGTCCAACATTCAACTTCTGATCTGTGATCTGTGTTCTGCTGTGAATAACATGTGACTGAGAGATTGCCAGATCATTGCATTCTGCTTTTCTTTACATGTAATACAGCATCCCAACTATTTTTGGATTTAGGCTGTAAATAGGTTGATAATTCCGTGTGGATTCAGTCCTTAACCCCTTCACCCCCGGCCACTAAAACACCCTAATGACCGGGCCATTTTTGGCAATTCTGACCAGTGTCACTTTGACAGGTTATAACTCTGGAACGATTCAACGGATCCTGGCGATTCTGAGATTGTTTTTTCGTGACATATTGTACTTCATGTCAGTGGTAAATTTAGGCCGATATTTTTTGCGTTTATTTGTGAAAATTTAGGAAATTGTGCGAAAATTTTGAAAATTTCGCAATTTTCAAACTTTGAAAATTTATGCCCATAAATCTGAGAGATATGTCACACAAAATAGTTACGAAATAACATTTCCCACTTGTCTACTTTACATCAGCGCAATTTGGAAAGAATTTTTTTTTTCGTTAGGAAGTTAGAAGGGGTCAAAGTTCCTCAGCAATTTCTAATTTTTCCAACAAAATTTACAAAATAATTTTTTTAGGGACCACATCACATTTGAAGTGACTTTGAGAGGCCGAGGTGACAGAAAATACCCAAAAGTGACCCCATTCTAAAAACCGCACCCCTCACACTGCTCAAAACCACATCCAAGAAGTTTATTAACCCTTTAGGTGCTTCACAGGAACCAAAGCAATGTGGAAGGAAAAAATGAAAATTTTACTTTTTAACACAAAAATGTTACTTTAGCCATAAAATTTTCATTTTTACAAGGGAGAAAAGAGAAAGTGCACCCTACAATTTATTGTGCATTTTCTCCTGAGTACGCTGATACCCCATATGGGGTAAAAATCAATTGTTTGGGTGCACGACAGAGGTCGAAAGGCAAGGAGCGCCATTTGAATTTTTGAACGCAAAATTAGCTGCACTCATTAGCGGACGCCATGTCGGGTTTGAAGACCCCCTGAGGTGCCTAAACAATGGAGCTCCCCCACAAGTGACCCCATTTTGGAAACTAGAGCCCTCAAATAATATTTCTAGATATTTGGTGAGCACTTTGAACACCTGGGGGCTTCACAGAAGTTTATAACGTTGAGCCGTGAAAAGAAAAAAGAGAATTTTGTTACTTACCGTAAATTCTTTTTCTTATAGTTCCGTATTGGGAGACCCAGACCATGGGTGTTTAGCTTCTGCGTCCGGAGGACACACAAAGTACTACACTTAAAAGTGTAGCTCCTCCCTCTGAGCTTATACACCCCCTGGTAGCCAGTCCTAGCCAGTTTAGTGCAAAAGCTGAAGGAGAATAGCCACCCACAAGTAGAACCGAGTAAGAACCGGAACAACCGGAGACTCTGTCCACGACAACAGCCGGTAATAACACACGGAACAAGAAAATTGCCAACAGGCAACAGGGAGGGAGCTGGGTCTCCCAATACGGAACTATAAGAAAAAGAATTTACAGTAAGTAACAAAATTCTCTTTTTCTTTACCGTTCCTTTGGGAGACCCAGACCATGGGACGTTCCAAAGCTGTCCCTGGGTGGGAATAAACAGAAAAAACTAAGAAGTAGGCGGAGCCTAACTTCACAAGTGGGCGACAGCCGCCTGAAGGATGCGTCTGCCCAAGCTCGCATCTGCCGAAGCATGAGCATGCACTTGGTAGTGCTTTGAAAAGGTATGCAGGCTAGTCCAAGTGGCAGCCTGACAGACTTGTTGAGCCGTAGCCTGGTGCCTGAAAGCCCAAGAGGCACCGACAGCTCTGGTCGAGTGTGCCTTGATCCCCGGCGGGGGAGGCACCCGAGTAGTCTGGTAGGCGTCCGAAATGGTCGATCTAATCCAACGGGCGAAGGTCGGCTTAGAAGCAGAGAGACCCTTGCGCCGCCCTGTTAGCACAAAAAGAGAGGTGCACCGCCTAAGCGCAGCGGTGCGAGACACATAAATCCGGAGAGCACGCACCAGATCTAGAGTATGCAGCGCTTTCTCAAAGCGATGAACAGGGGCCGGACAGAAGGAAGGCAAGGAAGTATCCTGGTTAAGGTGGAAGGGAGAGACCACCTTAGGAAGAAAGTCCGGGGTCGGACGGAGGTGAAAAAACAAAAAAGGTGACTCCGAGGAGAGCGCAGCCAAATCAGAGACTCTCCTGAGAGAAGTTATGGCAACTAGAAAGGCCACCTTTTGAGAAAGACGATACAAAGAAACCTCCCTAAGGGGCTCGAAAAGGGGTTTCTGCAATACCGTGAGGACAAAGTTAAGGTCCCAGGGATCCAAGGGCCGCCGATAAGGCGGAATGATGTGAGATGCACCTTGCATGAAGGTGCGAACCTGAGCCAGCCGGGCGAGCACTGATAGAGCTGAGACTTGTCCCTTGAGAGAGTTGAGGGACAGTCCTAGCTGCAGACCGGACTGTAAAAAAGACAGAAGGGTCGTCAACGAGAATGGCCAAGGAGAATGGCCGGAAGAGCGACACCAGGACAGGAAAATTTTCCAAGTCCTGTGATAGATCTTGACGGAGGAAGACTTACGGGCCCGAGTCATAGTGGAGATGACTTCAGGAGGAATACCAGAAGCCGTCAAAATCCAGGACTCAAGAGCCACGCCGTCAATATAAGTGCCGCAGAATTCGGGCGGAAAAACGGACCTTGTGAGAGCAGGTCTGGATGGTCCGGAAGATGCCACTGCATCTCCACGGACAGTTGGAGCAGGTCCGGATACCATGCTCGCCTGGGCCAGTCCAGTGCAATGAGGATGACTCGACGGCCCTCCATTCTGATCTTGCGCAGGACTCTGGGCAAGAGAGCTAGCGGGGTAAACACGTAGGACAGACGAAACTGGGACCAGTCTTGAACCAGAGCGTCCGCGGCGAAGGCCTGAGGATCGTGGGAGCGAGCCACGTAAACTGGAACCTTGTTGTTGTGACGGGATGCCATTAGGTCCACGTCCGGAGTGCCCCACTTGCGGCAGATTGACTGAAACACTGCCGGGTGCAGGGACCACTCGCCACCGTCCACGGATTGACGGCTGAGATAATCTGCCTCCCAGTTTTCTACGCCAGGGATGTGGACTGCGGATATGGTGGACTTGGAGTCCTCCGCCCATTGAAGAATGCGTTGGACCTCCAACATTGCCAGGCGGCTGCGTGTCCCGCCTTGGTGATTGATGTAGGCAACCGCTGTCGCGTTGTCTGACTGGACTCGAATGTGCCTGCCCGCCAACAGGTGGTGAAAGGCTAGGAGAGCTAGAAGCACAGCTCTGTGGTGGAGATGTACCGCTCCCCAGCCGGATAGGCTGGCATCCGTGGTGAGAATCACCCAGGACGGAGTCAGGAAGGAGCGCCCTTGGGACAGGGAGAGGGGTCGAAGCCACCACTGAAGAGAGCTCCTGGTCCGTGGCGACAGAGCCACTAACCTCTGTAAGGAGGAAGGCCGCTTGTTCCAACAGCGGAGAATGTCCAGCTGCAGAGGACGCAGATGGAACTGGGCAAAGGGAACCGCCTCCATGGAAGCCACCATTTGACCCAGCACCTGCATCAGGCGCCTGAGGGAATAACGGCGGGGCCTCAAGAGAGAGTGCACCGCTAGCCGGAGAGACTGCTGTTTGATTAAGGGCAACTTCATAAGTGCCGGCAAAGTCTCGAACTGCATCCCTAGGTATGTGAGACTCTGGGTCGGAGTCAGAGTGGATTTGGAAAGATTGACAATCCACCCGAATTGGGCTAGGGTGGCGAGAGTGAGCGAAACACTCCGCTGACAGTCTGCGCTGGATGTACCCTTGACCAGAAGGTCGTCCAGATAAGGAAGCACTGCTAACCCCTGGAGGTGCAGGACCGCAATCACTGCCGCCATGACCTTGGTGAATACCCGAGGGGCCGTGGCTAACCCGAAGGGGAGAGCCACGAATTGGAAATGATCCTCTCCTATCGCAAAACGTAACCAACGCTGATGTGACACTGCGATTGGCACATGCAGATAGGCATCTCTGATGTCGATGGACGCCAGGAACTCCCCTTGGGTCATAGATCACAGAGACTCCATGCGAAAATGCCGCACCCGGACATGGTTGTTGAGAAGCTTGAGATCCAGGATGGGCCGGAAGGTACCGTCCTTTTTTGGAACTAGGAAGAGATTTGAGTAAAAACCTATGAACCGTTCCTGAGCGGGAACTGGGACAATCACTCCGTTTGCCTGCAAGGACGCCACGGCCTGCGAGAAGGCGGCGGCCTTGGAGCAGGGGGGAGTTGAGAGAAAAAATCTGTTTGGAGGGCTGGAAGAGAATTCTATCCTGTAGCCGTGAGATATGAGGTCTCTCACCCACTGATCGGAGACTTGCTTTAACCAAGCGTCGCCAAAGTGGGAGAGCCTGCCACCGACTAAGGACGTGGCTGGAGCGGACCGAGAGTCATGAGGAAGATGCCTTAGTGGCAGAACCTCCTGCGGTCTTCTGCGGATGCGCTTTTGGGCGCCAGTTGGATTTCTGATCCTTGGCTGAGTTAGCGGACGAGGCGGAAGGCTTAGAGGATGACCAGTTGGAGGAACGAAAGGAACGAAACCTCGATTGATTCCTACCCTGGGCGGGTTTCCTGGTCTTGGTTTGTGGCATGGCACTCTTCCCGCCAGTAGCTTCTTTAATGATTTCATCCAGCTGTTCACCAAACAGCCGTGAACCAGCAAAAGGGAGCCCAGCAAGAAACTTCTTGGAAGAAGCATCTGCCTTCCACTCTCGAAGCCACAAAATCCTGCGGATAACAAGAGAATTAGCTGAAGCCACCGCAGTGCGGTGAGCAGCCTCTAGCATGGCAGACATGGCATAAGATGAAAAGGCTGAAGCCTGAGCAGTTAAGGTAACCATCTCAGGCATAGATTCCTTGGTGAGGGAATGCATCTCCTCTAGAGAAGCAGAGATGGCTTTGAGAGCCCACACTGTTGCAAAAGTCGGGGAAAATGCGGCCCCCGCAGCTTCATACACAGATTTGGCCAGAAGGTCAATCTGACGGTCAGTGGAATCCTAAAGTGAGGTGCCGTCAGCCACCGACACAACGGTCCGGGCTGATAGCCTAGACACCGGAGGGTCTACCTTTGGGGAGTGAGACCACTCCTTGACCACCTCAGGTGGAAATGGAAACCGGTCATCAGAACCACGCTTTGGAAAGCGTTTGTCAGGGCAGGCCCTGGGTTTGGTCACAGCGGTCTGAAAACTGGAGTGGTTAAAGAACACACTCTTCACTCTCTTAGGCGAGGTAAACTGATGTTTTTCTGCCAAAGAGAGTTGCTCCTCTGACACTGGCGGATTGAGATCCAGCACAGAATTAATAGAAGCAATCAAATCACTAAGATCTGAGTCACCCTCAGAGAAATCGATGGGATACATAGCCTCCGAGCCCCCAGTGAGGGCATCCTCCTCATCTCAGATGATGAATCCTCCGTGAGCTCCGATGGACGGAGGACAGAGGATAGGAGTCCTCTGTCAAGAGTATTAGAGGCACCCATGCATATTCATCAAAGTCCTGGACAAAAGTCCCATGGACTCAGCAAACGACTGGGATATGGACCTAGAAAAGGACTCTACCCAGGCCGGGGGTTCAGTCACAGGTGCAGCAGCAGCAGCCTGAGAGACCACTGGGGGTGAGACTCCAGGCTGTGGCACCGCCAAGTTAGAGCAGACATCACAATGTGGATAGGTGCTCGGCTCAGGCAGCAGGAGCTTACATGCAGTGCATGCAGAATAAAGCTTTGGAGCCTTGCTCCTTGTGTGAGACATGCTGCTGGAGTGGGGGCTTTGCAGAGAATGAACCCCAGGGAGAATATACAGAGGTCCACAACCAGAGACCGGCTGTGGCTTACCAGACCGCTGTGTTGTGTGCCCTCCAGATCCCGAAGCCCAGTCCCCCAGTCGCAGCACCTCAGCAGAGATGCAGAATGCAGGATGTCCCAGAGCAGAGTGAACTCTGCCTGAGAAGAGGGCGTTCCTATAAAAGAGCGGGAACTGGAGGGCTATAGAGACCTGCAGGGAAGGAGGGACGCCCCAGCAGTGGGGAGTGTCCCTCCCCTGTGTAGAACGGCCGCCGGGAGGAGCCGAACCTGTCCCTCTGCATGAGTGACATGCGAGGGCAGGAAAACGAAACTAGGCCTCCGGTGAAGCCGGGGCCTAAATTTAAGCGGCGAAGCCGACAAGCAGGCACCATCGGCGCGGTTCTCAGGCAAAAGCTGGAGAACCCGCCGGAAAAGTTAAAACAATCACATACAGCATACTCTCCCCTTACAATAAAGAACCGGGACCCCCAACATAAACGTTTCAGGTTCTTAGCTGCTGAGACGCAGGGCCATGTCCCTGGGGATGAGTGCTCCGGTCCAACAGAATCCTCAAGGGGCTGTGGATGGAGACCGGACTCCTGCCAGGCATGGAGACCGTGCTGGCTCCCACTTCAAGCCAGAGCCCAGAAGGGATGGTGAAGGAGCGCGGCATGTAAGGCTGCAGCCTTGTAAATCAACCTTAACAACACCGCCGACACAGTGGGGTGAGAAGGGACATGCCGGGAGTGTAGACATGGACCCGCTTTTCTTCAAACTCTTTCCAAAAGTCAAACAAATCAGATGAGAATGCATGTGTGGATGTATGCCTCCTGACACAAAGCAATAAACTGGCTAGGACTGGCTACCAGGGGGTGTATAAGCTCAGAGGGAGGAGCTACACTTTTAAGTGTAGTACTTTGTGTGTCCTCCGGAGGCAGAAGCTAAACACCCATGGTCTGGGTCTCCCAAAGGAACGATAAGGAAAAACATTTTTACCACAAAACTGTTGCTTCAACTAGGTAGCTTTTTTTCACAAGGGTATCGGGAAAAAATGCAACATAAAATGTATTGTCCATTTTCTCCTGAGTACGCAGATACCTCATATGTGGTGGAAATCAAATGTTTGGGTGCACGGCAGAGGTCGAAAGGGAAGGAGCGCCATTTGAATTTTTGAACGCAAAATTAGCTGCACTAACGGACGCCATGTCAGGTTTGAAGACCCCATGAGGTACCTAAACAATGGAGCTCCCCCACAAGTGACCCCATTTTGGAAACTAGAGCCCTCAAATAATTTTTCTAGATGTTTGGTGAGCACTTTGAACACCTGGGGGCTTCACAAAAGTTTATAAAGTTGAGCTGTGAAAATATTTTTTTTTTTTTTTACCACAAAACTGTTGCTTCAACTAAGTAGCTTTTTTTTCCACAAGGGTATCAGGAAAAAATACACCATGAAATTTATAGTGCATTTTTTCCTGAGTACGACGATACCTCATATGTGGTGGAAAGTAATTGTTTGGGCGCATGGCGGGGCTCAGAAGAGAAGGAGCACCATTTGACAGCAAAATTTGTTTGAATCATTAGCGGATACCATGTCACGTTTGGAGACCCCATGAGGTGCCTAAACAGTGGAGCTCCCCCACAAGTGACCCCATTTTGGAAACTAGACCCCTCAAGGAGTTTATCTAGATGTTTGGTGAGCCCCAAGGGGCTCCACAGAAGTCGATAATGTTGAGCCATGAATACAATTTTCTTTTGTTTTACCACAGAACTGTTACTTGAACCAGGTAGCTTTTTTTTTCCACAAGGGTATCAGGAAAAAATGCACCATAAAACGTATTGTGCAATTTCTCCTGAGTACGCAGATACCTCACATGTGGTGGAAAGTAATTGTTGGGCGCATGGCGGGGCTCAGAAGAGAAAGGCACCATTTGACAGCAAAATTGGTTGGAATCATTAGCGGATGCCATGTCACGTTTTTAGACCCCCCCTGTGGTGCCTAAACAGTGGAGCTCCCCCACAAATTACCCCATTTTGGAACTAGACCCCTCAAGGAATTTATCTAGATGTTTAGTGAGCCCCTTGTACCCCCAGGGGCTCCACTGAAAGTTGATTACGTTCAACCATGAAAATTAATTTTTTTTTTTTTACATTTTTGCAGCAACAAGGTAGCTTTTTTTTTACTTTTCACAACGGTATCAGGAAAAAATGCACCATAAAACGTATTGTGCAATTTTTCCCGAGTACACAGATACCTCATATGTGGTGGAAATCAATTGTTTGGGCGCATGGCGGGGCTCAGAAGAGAAGGAACGCCATTTGACTTTTCAAACGCACAGACGTAGTGCACTGATCGGCCACTGCAGGAGGCACGGTCGGATGAGATACAAAAAGCGCTGGGGATACGGAAAAAAAAAAAGTCACGCCAAAAATTGAGCAGGGATGCTGATCCGCGCTCAGCGGGACGCACGGACAGATGCGATACTTTTTTTCCGTATCCCCGACGCTTTTTGTATCGCATCAGTCCGTGCGTCCCGCCGAGCGCTGATCAGGGATGCACATAACGGATCGGCATCCCTGCTCAATTTTTGGCATGACAAAAAGCATCGGGGATACGGAAAAAAAAAGTCACGCCAAAAATTGAGCAGGGATGCCGATCCGTTATGTGCATCCCTGATCAGCGCTCGGCGGGACGCACGGACTGATGCGATACAAAAAGCGTTGGGGATACGGGAAAAAAAGTCCCGCCGAAAACTGACCACGGATGCAGATACGTTATCTGCATCCCTGATCAGCGCTCGCCGGGACGCACGAGGTGTAAAAATGGACAGGGGATAGAGGAAAAAAAATTAAAAAAAAAAAATTTTGTTTACTTACCGTAAATTCTTTTTCTTATAGTTCCGACATGGGAGACCCAGACCATGGGTGTATAGCTTCCGCCTCCGGAGGACACACAAAGTACTACACTAAAAAGTGTAGCTCCTCCCTCCGAGCATATACACCCCCTGGATGACAACATCTAGCCAGTTTAGTGCAAAAGCTGAAGGAGGACATCCACCCACAAGTAGAGATAGAGTAAAACCCGGAATAACCGGAACCTCTGTCTACAACAACAGCCGGTGAAAACACACGGAACAAGAACTGCCCACAGGCAACAGGGAGGGTGCTGGGTCTCCCATGTCGGAACTATAAGAAAAAGAATTTACGGTAAGTAAACAAAATTCTCTTTTTCTTCATCGTTCCTTATGGGAGACCCAGACCATGGGACGTCTCAAAGCAGTCCATGGGTGGGAAATAAACAGAAACTGAGAAGTAGGCAAAACCTAACTTCACAAATGGGCGACAGCCGCCTGAAGGATGCGTCTGCCCAAGCTCGCATCTGCCGAAGCATGAGCATGTACTTGGTAGTGCTTCGAAAAGGTGTGCAGACTAGACCAAGTGGCAGCCTGACAGACCTGCTGAGCCGTAGCCTGGTGCCTGAAAGCCCAAGAGGCACCGACAGCTCTGGTCGAGTGCACCCTAATCCCTGGCGGGGGGGGGCACCTGAGAACATTGGTAGGCATCGGATATGGCCGACCTAATCCAACGAGCTAGGGTCGGTTTAGAAGCCGAGAGACCCTTGCGCTGACCTGTGGTCAGTACAAAAAGAGAGGTGCACCGCCTAAGGGCAGCGGTGCGTGACACATAGATCCGGAGCGCCCGCACCAAATCTAAAGTATGCAACGCTTTCTCAAAGCGATGCACAGTGGCCGGACAAAAGGAAGGCAATGAAATGTCCTGGTTAAGGTGGAAAGGAGACACCACCTTAGGGAGAAAGGTCCGGAGTCGGACGGAGAACCACCTTGTCTTGGTGAAAAACCAAAAAAGGTGACTCCGAAGAGAGCGCAGCCAAATCAGAGACTCTCCTGAGAGAAGTTATGGCCACCAGAAAAGACCACTTTCTGTGAAAGACGAAACAAAGAAACCTCCCTAAGAGGCTCAAAGGGGGGTTTCTGTAAGGCCGTGAGGACCAGGTTGAGGTCCCAGGGATCCAGAGGCCGCCGGTAAAGCGGAATGATGTGAGATGCGCCCTGCATGAAGGTGCGCACCTGGGCCAGGCGGGCGATACGCCTCTGGAACAACACTGACAGAGCCGAGACCTGTCCCTTGAGGGAATTGAGGGAAAGTCCTAGCTGCAGACCGGACTGTAGAAAGGACAGGATGGTCGGCAAGGAAAACGGCCAAGGAGCATGGCCGGAAGAGCGACACCAGGACAGGAAAATTCTCCAAGTCCTGTGGTAAATCCTGGCCGAGGAAGACTTCCGAGCCTGAGTCATAGTGGAGATGACCTCGGAAGGAATGCCTGACGCCGTCAGTATCCAGGACTCAAGAGCCACGCCGTCAATCTGAGAGCCGCAGAATTCTGGCGGAAAAACGGACCTGGAGAGAGAAGGTCTGGGCGGTCCGGGAGATGCCACGGCACCTCTACGGACAGACGGAGCAGGTCTGGGTACCAAGCTCGCCTGGGCCAGTCTGGAGCAATGATTATGACCCGACGGCCCTCCATTCTGATCTTGCGCAGGACTCTGGGCAAGAGAGCTAGAGGGGGAAACACGTAGGCCAGACGGAACTGGGACCAATCCTGAACCAGCGCGTCCGCCGCCAAGGCCTGAGGATCGTGGGAGCGAGCCACGTAAACCGGGACCTTGTTGTTGTGCCGGGATGCCATTAGATCCACTTCCGGAGTGCCCCACTTGCGGCAGATTGACCGGAACACTGCCGGATGCAGGGCCCACTCGCCGCTGTCCACGGTTTGACGGCTGAGATAATCTGCCTCCCAGTTTTCTACGCCTGGGATGTAGACTGCGGACATGGTGGACTTGGAGTCCTCCGTCCACTGAAGGATACGTTGAACTTCCAACATTGCCAGGCGGCTGCGTGTCCCGCCTTGGTGATTGATGTAGGCAACTGCTGTCGCGTTGTCTGACTGGACTCGAATGTGCTTGCCCGCCAACAGGTGGTGAAAGGCTACGAGAGCTAGGAGCACAGCTCTGATTTCCAGCACATTGATCGAGAGGGCTGATTCGGACGGAGTCCAAGTGCCCTGTGCTCAGTGGTGGAGAAACACTGCTCCCCAGCCGGATAGACTGGCGTCCGTGGTGAGAATCACCCAGGACGGGGCCAGAAAGGAGCGTCCCTGGGACAGAGAGAGGGGCCGAAGCCACCACTGAAGAGAGCTCCTGGTCTGTGGCGACAGAGCCACTAGCCTGTGCAAGGAAGAGGTCCGCTTGTCCCAACAGCGGAGGATGTCCAGCTGCAGGGGACGCAGATGGAACTGGGCAAAGGGAACCGCTTCCATTGACGCCACCATCTGACCCAGCACCTGCATGAGGTGCCTCATGGAATGACGGCGGGGCCTCAGCAGAGAGCGTACCGCCAGATGAAGGGACTGCTGTTTGACTAAGGGCAGCTTCACAAGTGCCGGCAGAGTCTCGAATTGCATCCCTTGGTACGCAAGTTCCTGGGTCGGGGTCAGAGTGGACTTGGGCAGATTGACAAGCCACCCGAATTGAACAAGCGTGGCGAGAGTGAGCGAGACACTCCGCTGACAGTCTGCACTGGATGAAGCCTTGACTAGAAGGTCGTCCAGGTAAGGAATCACTGCCAACCCCTGGAGGTGCAGAACCGCAGCCACTGCTGCCATGACCTTGGTGAATACACGAGGGGCCGTGGCTAACCCGAAGGGGAGAGCCACGAATTGGAAATGTTCCTCTCCGATTGCAAAACGTAGCCAACGCTGGTGTGAAACTGCAATTGGCACATGCAGATAGGCATCTCTGATGTCGATGGATGCTAGAAAATCTCCCTGGGTCATTGAGGCAATGACCGATCGTAGAGACTCCATGCGAAAATGCCGCACCTGAACATGCTTGTTGAGAAGCTTGAGATCCAGGATGGGCCGGAAGGAACCGTCCTTCTTGGGGACTAGGAAGAGGTTTGAGTAGAAACCCCTGAACCGTTCCCGGGCGGGAACCGGTACAATTGCTCCGTTGGCCTGCAAGGAAGCCACGGCCTGAGAGAAGGCGGCGGCTTTGGAGCAGGGGGGAGTGGACAGAAAATCTGTTTGGCGGGCTGGAAGAAAATTCTATCCTGTAGCCGTGGGAGATGATATCCCGCACCCACTGATCGGAGACGTGTTGGAACCACCCGTCGCCAAAGTGGGAGAGCCTGCCACCGACCAAGGACATTGCTGGCGCAGCCAGATAGTCAAGAGGAGGCTGCCTTAGTGGCAGCGGCTCCTCCGCTCTTCTGAGGAGACGGCTTCGTGCGCCAGCTGGGTTTTCGATCCTTGGCTGAGTTAGTGGACGAGGCTGAGGGCTTAGAGGATGACCAGTTAGAGGAACGAAAGGAACGAAACCTCGACTGGTTCCTCCCCTGGACAGGTTTCCTGGTTTTAGTTTGTGGCAAGGAAGTACTCTTCCCGCCAGTAGCTTCCTTAATAATTTCATCCAGTTGTTCACCAAACAGCCAGGACCCAGCAAAGGGGAGCTCAGCAAGGTACTTCTTAGAAGAAGCGTCTGCTTTCCACTCTCGAAGCCACAAGATCCTGCGGATCGCGAGGGAATTAGCGGAAGCCACCGCCGTGCGGTGAGAAGCCTCCAGAATGGCAGACATGGCATAGGATGAAAAAGCCGAAGCCTGGGAAGTTAAGGCAACCATTTCGGGCATAGAGTCCCTGGTGAGGGAATGCATCTCCTCCAGAGAAGCAGAGACGGCCTTAAGAGCCCACACCGCTGCAAAGGACGGGGAGAACGAGGCCCCTGCCACCTCATATACAGATTTGGCCAGAAGGTCAACCTGGCGGTCAGTGGAATCCTTAAGTGAGGTGCCATCGGCCACAGATACAACTGTCCGGGATGAGATTCTAGACACCGGAGGATCTACCTTTGGTGAATGAGCCCACTCCTTGACCACCTCTGGTGGAAAGGGAAAACGCTCATCAGAACTACGCTTTGGGAAGCGTTTGTCAGGACAGGCCCTGGGCTTGGTCACAGTGGCCTGAAAACTGGAGTGGTTAAAAAAAACATACTCCTTGCTCTCTTAGGTGAGGTAAACTGGTGTTTTTCTACCAGAGAGGCTTGTTCCTCTGACACTGGTGGATTGAGGTCCAGTACGGAATTAATGGACGCAATCAAGTCACTAACATCCGCATCCCCTTCAGATAAATCAATGGGGTACATAGAGGTAGCGTCCGAGCCCACAGTAAAGGCATCCTCCTCGCCCTGCAATTCAGCTCGTGAATCAGAGCCGTGGGACGAGGAAGGAGAAGAGTCCCTGCGTCTCCGTTTAGGAGGACGGGGTCCGGGAACAGATGAAAAATCCTCTGTGAGCTCTGCAGAGCGAGACGGAGCAGCAGAGGCGCCCTGAGAAGGGGGCTGATGCATGGTCAGCAGAGTCCGGGACAGCTGCCCCATGGAGTCGGCAAAGGACTGGGAGATAGCTTTAGAAAATGATGCTACCCAAGCCGGGGGTTCAGCCACCAGGGCCGGAGCAGCCGGAGGGACCCCTGGGGAGACTCCAGGCTGAGGCACCACCATGTTAGAGCAGGCATCACAATGTGGATATGTGCTCGGTTCAGGCAGTATGAGCTGACATGCAGTGCATATAGATTACAGCCTTGCAGCCTTGCTCCTAGTGTGAGACATGCTGCTGAGGTGGAGGCTCTGCAGTAAAGAACACACTCCTTCAGAATGACCCCCAGAGAGTGTATAATAAAGCCCAGACCGTTTTGTGTGCCCTCCGGATTCCACAGCTTGGACCCCCAGACAGATGCAGAGCTGCAGCAGCCAGCGCCGATCAGTGTGTAAACACTGATAAAATGGCGCCGGAGTGAGGAGGGGGGGGCGGGGTTTAGTCCAAGAGCGGGAAACGGAGGGCCAAGGAGAAATACAGGGGAGGGAAACATCTCCTCAGAGAGGAGTGTCCTCCCCTGAGCTGAACGGCCGGTGGGCGGCGCCGCACTGTCCCCCTGCATGACTGACATGCAGGGGCAGTGAAAACGAAACTAGGCCGCAGCCGAAGCCGGGGCCTAAATTTTCTCATGCGGCCGACGAGCAGGCACCCTCGGCGCGGTTCTCAGGAGAAAACCAGAGAACCGGCCGGAAATCACAGCACAGTGACATAACACACTCTCCCCACAATAAATGCACAAGGGACCCTTCAATAACGTCTCAATACTTAGCTTATGAGACGCAGGGCCAGGTCCCTGAGGGGTGAGAGCTCCGTCCGGCAGGGTCCTGAAAGGGCTGCGGATGGAGACCGGTCTCCTGCAAAGCAGAGAGAACCGTGATGGCTCCCACTTCAAGCCAGAGCCCGAGGGATGGTGAAGGAGCGCGGCATGTAAGGCTCCAGCCTTGTAAATCAACCTTAACAGCACCGCCGACACAGTGGGGTGAGAAGGGACATGCCGGGAGTCCAGCTTGGACCCGCTTTTCTTCCAACTCTTTGAAATCAAAAATCAAAAATCAGATGAGAATGCATGTGTGTGTGACCTCCTGAACACAAAGCATTGAACTGGCTAGATGTGGTCATCCAGGGGGTGTATATGCTCGGAGGGAGGAGCTACACTTTTTAGTGTAGTACTTTGTGTGTCCTCCGGAGGCAGAAGCTATACACCCATGGTCTGAGTCTCCCATAAGGAACGATGAAGAAAAAAAAGTTATACTCACAGTACCCAGAGGATTAGCAGGAGGAACAGCTTTACAGCAGCAGCAGGCAGGAAGTTGGACAGCTCAGCAGAAGACCCAGGAAGAAGGACCCAGCGATGGAGGCAGATGTGATCGGCCGGTGAAGACAGGTAAGAGGACGTCGGGGGGACAGCAGAGGTCGGGGGGACAGCAGAGGGGGAGGGGGAGAGCAGAGAGGGAGGGGGAGAGCAGGAGGAGGGAGATACCGGAGGAGCTGCAGAATAGAGATCACGGGGGAGGCCGGCAGATTGGGATGTCGGGGGGCAGATCGGGATGTCGGGGGGGGGGGGGCAGATCGCAGGGGGGCACGGGCAGGGGCCATTACGGGAGCGCGCAGGAGCAATCACAAGAGCGCGCAGGGGCTGCAAGGAGAGCAGAGGAGGAAGGAGATACCGGAGGAGCTGCAGAATAGAGATGGCGGGGGGCAGATCGGGATATCGGGGGGGCAGATCACAGGGGGGCACGGGCAGGGGCCATTACGGGAGCGCGCAGGAGCAATCACAAGAGCGCGCAGGGGCTGCAAGGAGAGCAGAGGAGGAAGGAGATACCGGAGGAGCTGCAGAATAGAGATGGCGGGGGGCAGATCGGGATATCGGGGGGGCAGATCGCAGGGGGGCACGAGCAGGGGCCATTACGGAAGCGCGCAGGAGCAATCACAAGAGCGCGCAGGGGCTGCAAGGTGAGCACAATACTCACCGCTCTTGCTCCGTGACAGCAGCGGCAGCAGCAGCGGTGGCATAGTACCACTAGTACCAGCCAGTGCTGCACACTGCAGACATGTTGGGGGAGGGTCACCAGACCAGCACAGGCCTGGGGAGGGCGGCCACCGGCAGATCAGACCGCCCCACTGCACACTGATTGGAGCGATTGCGCGTCATAGCACGATCGCTCCAATCAGTGCTGCAGGGGCTGGGGGCGGCATGTTGGAGATCCACCTATGATCTGCTGTACCTGCTACAGCACATCATAGCCGGAAAGATGTGGTTGGCGGTTCAGATTTGAACAGCCAATCACATCGATCGTCGATGGGGGGTGGCGATGCCACCCCCCCCTGGGGTGAAGCAAAGGTCCCCTGCTGTAAGAAACAGCAGGGGACATCATTTGAAAGCCGTTGCTATGGCCACGGCAATCAAATGAACTTTAGGCCGTAAAATTACGTCCCTGGTCGTTAAGTCACGTTAAAATAGGACGTAATTTTACTGCCCGCGGTCGTGAAGGGGTTAACAAGCTTATATGGTAGCCAAAGTTCAGTTTTTCTGTCTTCATCCCCAAATGCTCTACACAGTTATCTGCAGCCGCTGCTTACTCCATACTGAGTTATTTAACAGAATAACAGTAAGTAGGAAGCTGCTGATCTATCGCTACCAGCAATTTCAGGCAACAAGCCTGGTAACATTGTGAATCCATGCCAATGTGGGGGATTTGGACCCAAACATGAGAAAGGCAAAGGTCCAGCTGAAATAAAGGGGTTTCCAACTAACCAGAATCAAATTTGGAACTTAAATGGATAGTGAGAATGGGTGAAATACCATTATCTTTTCCACTTACCTGCATAAGATTATGCTGTGCATGTTCATAACTGGGCAGTGCCCCCTCTCCGATAAGTTCTGTATCAAACAATTCGGTGATTAGTATGTTGGCTCGCCGAGTCATGTCTCCATCTGCCAAAGAATATGCATATATAACATCAGCTTAGGATAAACAAAGAACATTTATCATAGTTTGGTAACAGATATACATCTAGGCTGTAAATCACGGAAGGATATGGTAACTAAAAGCAAATCAAGGCCCATGTGGTCATAATAGTGTGAAAAACAACAGACAGAAGTAGAGGAGACCGGGCGGTATTGCAGCTGATGGCGGCATCCAGCTCCAGGCATGTTCTTTCATCTATCCCCCCCCAAGTCATCATGCAGACCAGTGTCTCCACTGGGGAGAGGAGCGAAGGAATGCGGGTGCTCTGTTTGGTGGTCAGTAGTAATTGAAAGACAGGCGCAGTAGGCAATGTTCTTCCTCCTTCGCTTCCAGCTGTCAGTATGCTGGGTCACCAGCCAGAGGTAATTACAGTCATACCCACTGAGGAAACGCTGTCCGCATCCAGTCCTCGTCTGCAGCCTGTAGTGTGAGTAGGACATGAATACTCTTCTATCCAAGGTAGAAGGGTGATGGGGTGCAGGGACTGAGAAATTGTCAGCAGCCAGGACCAAGTCTGAGAAAGCGCCTCTCGCCTTACATTCCTACTTAGCAGCACAGTGTAAGTGTACAATAAGAAAGTGATGGGAGTGCGTTCTCAGGGAAGGCCACTGAGTTTGAGGAAGACAGAAAGTGATTGTCTCCTTTCAGGTAATATTTGCCCATGAGCACAGGGTGGAACAAAAAAAAAAAAAAAAATCAAAACCGCTCTGTACCCCGCTTTCCCAGATCCACTGCAGAGTCTCTACTGTGGTTCCCCAGCATTGGCTCCAGCACTGACATCATGTCACGAGCAAGGCAGCCAATGAGTGAGCTCACATATCAGCTGCCATGTTGATGTGATGTCACTGCAGTAGCCAATGCCAGACACCAGGGGCAGCAGCAGACAGTTGGATACGAGGACAGCGAGTATAGCGAGATTTGTTAGTTTTTTTCATACCAAATTGCACTCAGGGACAAAACTGAAAAGGAACAACTCCTTTAAGGATAAATTCACATGGGGGGGGGCAATTTCCAAAAATTGCAGTAAAACTAATGCGTTTTTGTCTTAATTTCTGAAAATCACTGGAAAAATGCACTGGTGTTGTATTTTGTGACCCACCCTGAGTGTGGATTGATGATGTGAGGCTCTTCTCATGGAGAGGATGGAGGCGTACCTCTAGGGCTAAGACTAACCCAAGGTGAAGATTGGCACAGTTTTCAAATGGACATAACTGGACATAACAGATTGCCTCCAGCCCATGCATGTTTAACGGCAAACAAATCTTTTTTTGGATGGGGTAGTGGCACCAAAAGGCAATTTTGCACAGAGCATCATTTGCGCGGAGTCCAATGATAATGTATACAGACATTTTAACCTCTTATACTTCCTACACAAACACATTTTTGTTAAATTAATCAATACTAACATTCCCAGAGTCCAAGCGTGGTAGAGACAGATATTCTAATATTTTTATCCCGCTGACGATACATTTTCACAATAGCAATTCCACTCAGTAAAGAACGAATTGCCGGCTCAAACAATTGCTTTATGTGCCTGAGGAAGAAGATTGTGGAGCAAAACTGCCATCTGTGGCTGTGCACATCAGAATCCCCCTAAGCTTGCCAATGGTGCCATGCACAGGAGCTCCGGCTGGCCTGGGGTACCTGGCCTCATTCTTGATAGGGGAGTAGTTTTTGTAAGACACATAACACAGAGAAGGATCATGGTCAGAAACACACAACTTCTCTCTTAGACAACAAACAAAACATATGTTACAAATTGTTGCCTTGTTCTCACCTGGTCCAAATGTCACCTCTGTTGAATGTTTGTTTATGACTTTGATTTTGTCACCGAAGCCATTCACTTTCACTATTTCTGCTGCTGCCTCTGCCATTGGCTTAAAGACCTAAAAAATAATTAAAAAGCCACAAGGAAACTCAGATCAAACAAGTAGTGATGAGAAAGACAAAAGTACACCTTCTTTGTTTTCTATGGTTCTACGTATCGGAACATAACTGGTTAAATGCCGCTGTCACTCTATGACAGTAGCAGTGCCACTCTAACAGCCATGAAAGCCAGGGGTCTGCTGAATACCCCCAGTGAGTGTCACAGCCAGTTTGTAGCTGCATATATTTATTATATATATGGTCACTCACCCCCCTTTAAAAATGAAAGATTAAGAGATCAAATTAAAAGAACATGCTTATTTGATGTTGTTGGGTTTGGAGCTATTCGAATCTAAAAAAGATAATTTTGTTACTTACCGTAAATTCTTTTTCTTATAGTTCCGTATTGGGAGACCCAGACATTGGGTGTTTAGCTTCTGCGTCCGGAGGACACACAAAGTACTACACTTAAAAGTGTAGCTCCTCCCTCTGAGCTTATACACCCCCTGGTAGCCAGTCCTAGCCAGTTTAGTGCAAAAGCTGAAGGAGAATAGCCACCCACAAGTAGAACCGAGTAAGAACCGGAACAACCGGAGACTCTGTCCACGACAACAGCCGGTGATAACACACGGAACAAGAAAATTGCCAACAGGCAACAGGGAGGGAGCTGGATCTCCCAATACGGAACTATAAGAAAAATAATTTACGGTAAGTAACAAAATTCTCTTTTTCTTTATCGTTCCTTTGGGAGAGCCAGACCATGGGACGTTCCAAAGCTGTCCCTGGGTGGGAATAAACAGAAAAAACTAAGAAGTAGGCGGAGCCTAACTTCACAAGTGGGCGACAGCCGCCTGAAGGATGAGTCTGCCCAAGCTCGCATCTGCCGAAGCATGAGCATGCACTTGGTAGTGCTTTGAAAAGGTATGCAGGCTAGTCCAAGTGGCAGCCTGACAGACTTGTTGAGCCGTAGCCTGGTGCCTAAAAGCCCAAGAGGCACCGACAGCTCTGGTCGAGTGTGCTTTGATCCCCGGCGGGGGAGGCACCCGAGTACTCTGGTAAGCGTCCGAAATGGTCGATCTAATCCAACGGGCCAAGGTAGGCTTAGAAGCAGAAAGACCCTTGCGCCGCCCTGTGGTTAGCACAAAAAGAGAGGTGCACCGCCTAAGCGCAGCGGTGCGAGCCACATAAAT